>NC_042616.1:787518030-788201986 GCF_901001135.1 Rhinatrema bivittatum | reverse complement strand
CCGCTTTACATATGCTCCGCCCCAACTCCGCCCCCTGAATACCAAATAACGCATTCGCAAATCGCGTTAACAGCTGTTAACGCGATTTGCGAATTTATCGCACGCGGTAAAGTGCTTGGAAAATGAGGCCCAAAGTTTCTTAATTTAAGAGCTCTTAATTTCCCATTTGTGAGGGAAATTTCTGCTTATGAAATGTTCAAGGTTTACCTGATTAAAATATTAAAGCTACCAGAAGAGGGATTACCTGTTGTTCAAAGAATTTATTATTTACCATCAAAAAAGAAGAAGAAAGAAGAAGAACAAGAACTGAATAAAGATCTGAATTTGACTCAAATACTGGAAATGTCAGTGGATACAGAAATCCTAAGCAGAATGACTTTGTTTGTTTCATGTACATTTGTTGCAGACAGAGAGCTGATAATGAAAAGGTTTTTTCCGCAACAGTACTGAACTTTTTCATGGCAGTAAAATCTGGATATATCCAGACATTTCTAGACCCACCCAGGAAAGGCAGAAAAAGTTTCTATCTTTGAGACCAGAAGTGATGGCCAGAGGAGCCAGCTTTAATCTTAGATACCCCAGAAGGTGTATCATAAAATATGAAAGTTCTAAATATATATTCTTCGAACCCTCACAATTACAAAAGTTTTTGGAACCATTAACCCCTAAACAGTCCTTCAGTGTGATCAGTGCATTAAATTAGTCACCTGCTTTCAGCCGGTGCGTTGGTTATATTTGTTTGGAATTGTTTGTAATAAACCGCTCCATTAATTCCCCTCAAGGATTACTTAGAAATGCACAGATATGAAAAATTGCTGTTTAATGAGATATGCTGAGATGTTGATAAGGTTTAAGAACTATGATATATCTGTAACTTGCAAAATATCTATAAGATATAATGTTGAAAATGATAAATAAAAAATAAATAAAATTAAAGGATGAGCTAGAGCTGGGTGGGAGAGGGGTGGGAAGGTTGGGATTTACGAACATTCAAACCTCTGTTTGTTGCCTAACTTCTGACCATCTATTAAAAACCAAACACACAAACACACTAAATAATATACCCCAATAGCTTACTTCTCCCTAATACTTTTAAGTTTTAAAAATTTCTCTAAGCAGTATTTACTGATTCTTATCAGCCACCAGTAATGTGATCCTCTCTGTTGAGGGATCCCGATTCTGGGGAGAGTGGTGTGCCCTTGGACCGCGACGTGACTGCAGAGAGGAGCACTGTGGAAGCACCGAGGCAGGTGAGATGTGTCCAAGGACAGGCAGACAGGCAGAAGGACAGGGATTCAGACCTCCACCGAACCTGTTGCATCAGTAGAGACCCAACAACGCAATGCTGGTCTCTGGGGTAGCCCTCTGGCCACTCAATAGCCCTTTCGGACCTGCCGTACGGGATCGGCAAATGCACCAGGATGGACAGAGGTCAAGGGCAGATGATGGAACTGAGCTCAGATACAGGCAATTTGAACAGCCTCCCTGTAGACTCAAAGACTAAACAGTGACAGGCAAGCATGTTATATTAATTTACAAAGCATGAATCCATGTTCTCCACATCCTACACATTCACATTTCTGAGGGATCCATCATAAAGAGTGGAAACACAGGCTTGCTTGTGTCAAACTCCAGTGTGCGTTAAATCTGTGCACACTCAGTGCATGCTCTGGTGTATGCATTGTTGTGGTAATGAAAGGCACAATGAGCCCTACTTCATTCCCAGACACTGATATAGACAGAGGCTAACACAGCACTCAATGAGTCAGACGCACACAGACCCACATATCTGTTCTGACATTGTTTTGTAGACTACCTCCAGCACTTTGTCAACATCCCCATCCCCATTTGAGATGTTCCTGGCCTGCTCTTCATCAACCATCAATGATGTCTGTGCATACCTGATCCCTACCTGCTAATGAGGTTGTCAGAGTCATTACTTCTCACAGAAAATTTTCAACAAATGGCAGAATGACAGACATCTGTCAGAAGCATATATGATAACTACAGTTTTCTGACTTACAGACATGGGCTCCTCCAGCCCTTAGGTGGGCCTAAATGCTTGCCTTTCTACATAACAACATTGAAAGTGAATAAGCCATCATGCCTGCCACATGATACCTCTGGGCCTACACATTTAGCACAATGCTAGTGTAACCCTTGAAGTTCAATTTTCTTTATGACTCCTTGTGTCTGAAACCTGCACTTTGATTCCCAACCCAGTATCAGAAATGAATCCACACGCTCTTTAGTGAGTAACAGTTTTATCTTTACTGGAATGAATGACTGAAATAAATCTGTTCACTTCCTAAGCATCTGCATGTGTCATATAAACACATGTATATAGTACAAGAGAAAACTCAACTTTGTCATAACTCATGTTAAGTATTTCAACCAGAATCAGCATGTGATATAGCACCCGACCTTAAGCAGTCTCTGAACAAGCAAAGTCCCAGATTGTATCCTACTGTGTGTCCATTTGAATTTAGAGCTGAAGAGGGCGTCAGTACTGCTCTTTGCTTCAACTGCCAAATCCACAATACAGCAGCCTCTATCCGAAAGAAGAGCTTCAAATCCTGACAGGGCACAGTTCAATTACTCCCAAGTCGTCCACAGCAGGGTTCCAGAAAAGAGAACCTTAATCAGTACAGATAATATTTATTAATTCAGAGCAGGGCAGGAACTCTGTTCAAGCTGAGCAGTGATCTGTTTGCACATGCTCAGACAATCCAATTTTTATAAATCTCTTTAGATAAAGTAAAAACAACTTCAATACATCTCAAAACAATGCTAACATAAATACATTACACATGAATACAATTATAGAGGGCTGCTCACCTTAATCAGTACAGATAATATTTATTAATTCAGAGCAGGGCAGGAACTCTGTTCAAGCTGAGCAGTGATCTGTTTGCACATGCTCAGACAATCCAATTTTGAATCTCCTTTCCCACCCCCCCAGCTCTTAAAGAGACAGCACTCTATTGTCAGTCTTTTCATGTCACAATGATGATTCAACATTTCTCTGCCCTAGTTCCTAGAGGTATGTTACATGGTCCCCTCCTAAAACCTGACGTCCCCGGCAGGTATTTATGTCCACAGCTTATATATTAACTCTGTTTGTTTGCTCAATATCTCTTGCATCATACTACTTAGTTGCTGCATGGATATACACGCCTCTAATGGATTCCTTGAATATGACTGTCTCAATATGTTGTGGCTGTGCAACCCCTTGGGCAATTGCACTTCAAAGTCATCGAATCTACTAGGCAGTCTCCTTGGTCTCTGCGATCTTTGAGGTAACGGTAGAAGTCCTATTTTAGTCATTGATTCATCAAGAGTTTTCTTCTTCCCCAAGGAGGATGCATGCTGTTCTTCATTGACTGAGCTGTTCAAATCGCATGAATTGTTATGATTTACTGGTATACTAACTTCCACAGGATCCTCTTCCCATGACTCTGGATGAAACTCCTCCGCATTAGGATTTAATGTTCCATTTGACTGAATTTCACCAGTAATTGGACACTCATCCAGTTCAGCTGGATCTGAACTTCCGCTCTCCATAATAGAGCCATCCATACTATCCTCAGCGTCCTCCTTCTGCTTTTTCCTCAATTGCTTGGTACTATTGAATGGTTCACAGTGAATATCAGCCTCTTCTCTTCCAGAAATAAATCCACAGGGGCGCAGTAGATCCCTGTGTAACGTCCTTTCGGGTCCATCCCCTGTTTCTGGCTTCACCACATAGACTGGTATACCTTCAATTTGTTTTACCACAATATACACTGAAGACTCCCACCGATCAGCCAATTTGTGCTTGCCCCTCAACTTCACATTCTTGACCAATACTCTATCACCCTCTTCCACTGAGGATGGCATTACTTTCGCATCCCATCTGCGTTTGTTGGCTAGTTGATGTTTCTCAGCTTCCTGAGTAGCCAGCTCGTATGCATACTTCAACCTCTGACGTAACTCTCGTACATATTGGTGATGAGTTTTAGCGTTATGACCCACTGGACTGATGCCGAAGCATAAGTCTATTGGAAGTCGAGGTTCTCTTCCAAACATGAGAAAAAACGGAGAAATTCCAGTACTGTCATTCCGAGTACAATTATAGGCATGTACTAGTGGCCGAACATATTTTCTCCAATGTTCCTTACGCTTATCCTCTAATGTACCCAACATTTCTATTAAGGTTCTATTGAAGCGTTCTACTGGATTTCCTCGAGGGTGATATGGAGTGGTTCTGGATTTAGTGCCTGCTATTCTACATAGCTCTGAAATGAGTTCAGATTCAAAATTGGCTCCTTGGTCACTATGGATTCGTTTTGGAAATCCATAGTGGCAGATGAAATTCTCCCACAGGGTAACAGCAACAGTTCTTGCAGTCTGATCTCTAGTGGGATATGCCTGAGCATACTTAGTAAAGTGATCCGTGACTACCAAAACATTTCGTGTATCCTTGTCGTCAGGCTCTAAGGAATGGAAGTCAATGCAAACTAGCTCCATGGGGGCGTAAGCTTTTATATTTACCAAGGGGGCTGCTTTTTCTGCTCTAGCTTTTCTCCGCACACATCTTTCGCATGTCTTCACCCATTGCTCTACCCCATGTGCCATTCTCGGCCAATAAAAACGTGCACGTGCTAAGTCCAAGGTCCGTTCACAACCCAGATGGCCAGTTTCATCATGTACCCCCTCCAGAGCTCTCTGACGATATTTTCTTGGAATCACAAGTTGTTGGTGTGGTCCTCCACTCCTCATCACTTTTCTGAAAAGTACTCCCTCTTGAAGACATAGTTTTTGCCATTCTCTGAAGAATAATCGAAATTCTGGATGCTCCCGATTCCTGTCTCGATCTTCAAATTTCTCACCTCTCTCCAGCATCATTATGACTTGGGATAAACATGGGTCTTCCCTCTGGAACACTCTCCAGTCACCCAAGGTAAACCCAGGTAGGGTGGGTTGTCCAGGCCACAGGTCCGGGTCATCAAAATCATCTGGAACAGCATCTCCTCCTGCAGGTAAGATTTCCACCAAGGCACCAGGGCTGCACTCAAACTTGGAAGTAGAATGAGGTGTAATGGGAGTGTCGTAGTCTCCCGAATCTTCTGAAATATGTGTCAAAATAGAGACATCATGCTTCTGGAATGCCGCCTTACATATTACCTTAGATAGAGTGTCCATTCCTTCTTGATCTGTCTTCACACGATATAGCATCTTGGCAACCCTCTCCTCATATTTCAAAAATTCTTCATCATCTTCTTCAGGATCATGTGGCACCTAGACAACCCGTCAGCATCTATATTGGCTTTACCAGATTTGTATCCGATGTCAAAGTTGTACAGGGAGAGGGATGCTAACCATCGATGACCTGTGGCATCCAGTTTAGCAGTCGTCAGGACGTACGTCAGAGGGTTATTATCTGTCACTACTTTAAACTCTGCACCATATAGATAATCATGAAATTTTTCACAAACTGCCCATTTAAGGGCTAAAAATTCCAATTTGTGGATAGGGTAATTCCGTTCACTTTTAGTGAGCCCACGACTGGCATATGAAATCACTCGCAGTTTTCCTTCTTGAATTTGGTAAAGTGCAGCGCCTAGCCCTGTAGTGCTGGCATCAGTGTGTAATACATAAGGTAGCTTCCAATTTGCGAAAGCCAACACAGGGGCAACCGTGAGTTTTTCCTTTATAATTTCGAATGCTTTCTGACATTCTGAGGTCCACCGCGTACCCAATAGCTGCTGACTTTGAATCCGGGCTTCTTTCCTATCCTTTCGACTGTTTGTTAGTCCCACCAACAGATTACTGAGCGGCTTCACCAAGCGTGAGTATTGATTCACGAATATTCGGTAATAGCCCGCAAATCCTAGAAAAGATCGCAGCTCTCTAATGTTTTTAGGTTGTGGCCACTTAGTAATGGCTGAAATTTTCTCTTCATCGGGGAGCACCCCCTTCTCTGAGATATGATGACCCAAATATTTCACTGACTTCTGAAAGAATTTACATTTAGATGGAGAGAGCTTCAATCCGCATTTCAACAGTCGTTGTAACACCCTCATCAATCGGTCCTCATGCTCTTCCAGTGTGTCCGAGAATATTATAAGATCATCCAAGAAGGCCACAACTTCATGTAGATTAATATCAGTCATTACTTTCTCTATCATTCTTTGAAAACTTGCTGGAGCATTTGTCAGTCCTTGAGCCATTCTCTTAAATTGCCAGTTTCCAAAGGGCGTGGTGAATGCAGTTTTAGGCCTATCCATTTCTTCTACCTCAATCTGATAGTACCCACTCTTGAGATCTAGTACTGAGAACCACTTGCTACCTGATAGGAGAGTGAATGTCTCTTCAATTCGAGGCAATGGATAGGAGTCTTTTCTGGTTATGTTGTTCAATTTACGATAATCAACAACCATCCTCAAGGTACCATTCTTCTTTCTAACCAATACCACAGGTGAAGCATAAGGGCTATCAGACTCCTCAATCACTCCTGTGGCTAATAGCTCCTTCAGGTGCTGCCTGAGATCCTCAAAGTCAGCTGGGGATACATGACGTGTGCGCTCTTTAAATGGAGTTGGATCCAACAGGGTGATTTTATGCATTAATCCTGGAATACATCCAATATCAAGGTCTTGACAGGAAAATGCTCCTTTTGCCTCTTGATTAATTCTCTTTTCTATATGCTGTTTAAACTCTTCAGATATTGGAGAATCTCCGAAGTCTAGCGACACCTTCTCAGACTCCATGTTACCCTCTCCAATAGATTCTAGTTTAGCACCATCCTTATAGGTCGAGCCTGTAACGTTCATGGTCCTCACTATATCGACTGGCTCACCTACACCCAGTGTCCTTCTAGGAGGCAAACTGATGCTACAATCTGATATATTCTTCATTAGCACCCTAGCCTTTGTGTGCGACTTACTGCCAGTTCGGATGAGTTGAGGTTGTACTAGTAAGCCTCCGGGTAGAGGATAATTTTCTGAAGCCTCAAGCAATATGGACAAACTCTGACCATGTCTGGGCATTCTCAGAATGCATTCCACTTCCTTCGCTTCATCCCTTTCGAACACTATTGGTCTGGTGCTGGTCAATCTAGCCATCATTGGCCTAGTAACTCTTTGATTGGAACTTTGATGAGAAACATAGGTCTGATATGTAGTTACCCAATTTTTGTCCATGGCTAACTCCTTAAGGTAATTTGGGCCAGCCAGTTCTTTACAGTCATGTATTAGATGTCTGAGAATATTCGTTCCCACTATTAAAGGCAGGGGTTTGTTCTTTTGATCGGGACAGACTAGAGCAAGGACAGAATATTTGTTCCCACTTCCACAGGCCTCCTTGGGAAACTGTACTTCAACTTCAAGAGGGGAGTAGCTGGCTTGTTACGGCGGTTACTACCCCAAATCAAATAAGCCTGATACTTCACTTTCAATGCATATACAGCATAGTTCTCTGATTCAACGGCAGGGGAGAAGAAAAGAGGGTTCGCACTCACAAAGCGGGGAGTAGCTGGCTTGTTACGGCGGTTACTACCCCAAACCAAATGGGCCTGATACTTCACTTTCGATGCACATCCAGCATGGCTCTCTGCTTCAACGGCATGGGAGAAGACTTATACGTCACGCATATCCAGCATAGCTCCCCTGCTTCAACGGCAGGGGAGAAGAAAAACAACCAATAAGGGCTAATAACATAGTCTGGGTAAAACAAATAAGCATGGGTGCAGCTTGCTTATTGCGGCGGCTACTACCCCAAACTAATCAAGCTAGATATTTCACTTGGATGCAGCTCCATCACTGCTCTCTACATTAAAGGTGGGGATGGAAGGGAAATAGAACCAAGAGCTAAGAGAAACAGATAAGTATGAGAGAAAATATGTGTGAAGCTTGCTGGGCAGACTAGATGGGCCATTTGGTCTTCTTCTGCCGTCATTTCTATGTTTCTATGTTTATATAATATACCCCAGATAAGGAACAGGTTGACCTCCTGCACCCGTAACACAAAGTAAGTCTTCTAGCGGGTATAGCTTCCGATGTGATAAATAGTCTTCATAGAAGGTTTGTGTTATGCACGTCACTTGAGAGCCAGTGTCCACTAAGCAAGGGCACTGCACACCATCCAAATAAGCGGTTGCAGAACAAACCTTTCCCACGAGGCGTTTCAAAACATCATCTGGTAGAGGACATGGTGGGATATGATCACTGGATATTTTTCTTTTGGGACTTATCTGAATTGCATTTGGTGCCTTTGTCTGCCCCTCGCAAAAGCACCTTTTTAGTTTAAAGGAGTATTTGAAACCTGCCTAATGCTGGGTATTTTTTTTTTTTCAAATTTTTCCCGCAATTTCTGTTGGACTAGAGCAGCATTTACAGGATTGATGCATTCTCCCATCATGTGTCCATTCTCTCCACAGTTATAGCAAAATGAAAGTATCTTGGGATGATGCCTCCCTTTTTGAGGCATCTTCTCTACCCAAGAGTTTCTTCGCATCATGCTGTTTGCAGCAGGGCTATTTACTATTTCTGAATTGGCAGCTCTACAATGAGTGATCAATGGGGCGAGCAAAACATTATCTTCTCCTGAAAATGTTCCCAACTCAGATCCCACCTTAAACTCACTTGCCTCTGGTGTCATATGTTGAGCAATGCTTATGTCATTTGCTAGGTAAGTCCTGCTTACAGGTTTAATCTGGGTAACTCCCAATTGACGTATCCTCCTAGATTCTTTCATGTTTCTTTCTTCCTCAATCGTTCTAATTTTAAATAGCAGCTCCGAGTACTGTGGCAGTTTCTTCGACTGGCTCTCTAATAAGTCCCTCAATTGCAGTCGGGTAATCAGGGTCTCCTCCCAGCACCCACGTACAAACTGTTGTAGTAACTGCCTGTCTGGGGCGAGCCCAAAGAAAATTCCCCGCTCCACGACTTTCTGTAACAGGACCTGAAGCCTTCTCAAATAGTCTGAAGATTTTTCTTTGCCATTCTGGAAAGTTTCAATAAATTGAAAAAATAATTCCTCTCCATTAGTTACACTGCCATATGCCTTCTCCAGTTCCTCTAAACACTGCTCTGCTGTGGCGCTTTTATCTATGTAAGAGACAATATTTAAAGCTGGAGGAAGGAGACTTTCAATTAATTTCCTTTTTTTTGCACCTGCGGTGAGATCTGGATCCTGCAGTAATTGCTTAATTTGAATATGCCAAGTTTCATAGTCTCCTTCATTACTAGGTTTAGGGACATTTCCAGAGAAAACTTTAATTTTGTAGTACGTATGATTCAACTCTGCACCCTTTTCCTTAGGAGTTTTGATCACATGCTCCACTATAACCTTTGAAACATCCGCAGGAATAGAAATTGGTGGAATGGAATATTGAGAAGAATTGACTGCCACAGAATGTTGGGTCAGCATAGCATCCCGCCACTTGGGAACGTTTTTTTGGCTTTTAACTGGAGTCTGCAATATACTCTGGGGTGATTGATCCATATCTCGTGTTTCTTTTTCTTGTGACCCCAAACTCTCAATCATGAGAGCAGATGTTCTTTTCCTCAGATCTTGAATATTGATTTTATGACTGTCAGCTATATATGCTAATTCTTCTTGAAGTCGATCTGTCATATCTAAAAGTATGTCACTCACTAGTGGGTCAGTGCATGCTTCAGGGGACATCGACTCAACATTCTGTTCTGATACTGTCTCATCTAAGACAGGTAAAATTATCCACTGACTGTCCAGTTCCCCTTTTAAGCTCATTCTTTCTAAAATAATTATAGAAAGCGGTTCTTCAAACTCACACAAAACTTGATCAGATGACTCAGCTCTTAAACGTTTCAATTTTGTAACTACACCCGCTGGGCTTAATGCATCTTCTACACTTGCTAAAGATATTTCAGGATTTACAGAACTCAGAATAACAGATCTATCAGGAATACAATCATAGTACTTGCAATACTCCATTTTGTATGAGAAAGAAACAAAGAGAATACTGTGCTCACTTCACTAATGATGCTGGGTCGCTCAGTAGCAGGTCAGACAGAGAGAAGAAAAAAAAAACAAAAACACTGCCCCACGTTGATGCGCCAGAATTTGTTGTAACCCTTGAAGTTCAATTTTCTTTATGACTCCTTGTGTCTGAAACCTGCACTTTGATTCCCAACCCAGTATCAGAAATGAATCCACACGCTCTTTAGTGAGTAACAGTTTTATCTTTACTGGAATGAATGACTGAAATAAATCTGTTCACTTCCTAAGCATCTGCATTTGTCATATAAACACATGTATATAGTACAAGAGAAAACTCAACTTTGTCATAACTCATGTTAAGTATTTCAACCAGAATCAGCATGTGATATAGCACCCGACCTTAAGCAGTCTCTGAACAAGCAAAGTCCCAGATTGTATCCTACTGTGTGTCCATTTGAATTTAGAGCTGAAGAGGGCGTCAGTACTGCTCTTTGCTTCAACTGCCAAATCCACAATACAGCAGCCTCTATCCGAAAGAAGAGCTTCAAATCCTGACAGGGCACAGTTCAATTACTCCCAAGTCGTCCACAGCAGGGTTCCAGAAAAGAGAACCTTAATCAGTACAGATAATATTTATTAATTCAGAGCAGGGCAGGAACTCTGTTCAAGCTGAGCAGTGATCTGTTTGCACATGCTCAGACAATCCAATTTTTATAAATCTCTTTAGATAAAGTAAAAACAACTTCAATACATCTCAAAACAATGCTAACTAACATAAATACATTACACATGAATACAATTATAGAGGGCTGCTCACCTTAATCAGTACAGATAATATTTATTAATTCAGAGCAGGGCAGGAACTCTGTTCAAGCTGAGCAGTGATCTGTTTGCACATGCTCAGACAATCCAATTTTGAATCTCCTTTCCCCCCCCCCCCCAGCTCTTAAAGAGACAGCACTCTATTGTCAGTCTTTTCATGTCACAATGATGATTCAACATTTCTCTGCCCTAGTTCCTAGAGGTATGTTACACTAGCCTTTAGACAAAGGCTGGTTGATGGTTCATGAGGTCATCATATGACAACAACACCTTCTCTAGCTTTAATGCTATGCACAGGGCTGATGAGTGAGAGTCCATCAGCACATTTGCCATGGCCTCGGTATCTCCAATGTGCAAAATGCTCAAATACCATAGGAGACACATCTTATAGGACAGCTACTCTGCTATGTTGGCCAGAAATCACGGCGGCCATGTGGATAAGCAAGAGCCTCAAATTATAAAGGTGGCCATGCTGTTTGGAAAATAACCATTCTGCAAGTTTGTCTCCCCAGAAGTCCTCAGCCTATGTGCTTTAAGGGTGGCCACAGATAGGATAAGGGCTGTAACTGCTAGAGATGTGCTTCGTTTTTTCCTGCCGGGTCGTTTTTTGACTCGGATACTTCGTGGTAAATTTCGGGTTTCCTCGTCTCGTTTTTCGAAAAAACGAAACGAGGAAACCCGAAACCGGGCCAAAAAACGAAACGGCAAAGGAAGCTTAAAAAAAACCCACCCCAAGCATTTAAAATCCTTTTTTTACATATCTATCATACACTATCACCCCCCCATCCCGATCCCTCCCCAAGACTTACAAAGTAGATCCCTGGTGGTCCAGCGGGGTCCCGGGATCCATTTGCCCTCCTCCGTGCCCATGTTTCTGCAGCCGTGCTCTTTAAAATGGTGCCGCGCAGCCTCTGAACTACCATGTCACAGGGGCTACCGGCGCCATTGGTCAGCCCCTGTCACATGGCCATCGGCGCCATCTTGTGCTCCTGTCATGTGACTGGAGCTGACCAATGGTGCCGAAAGCCTCTGTGACATAGTATGGGCAAAGGCTATCGGCGCCATTTTGATTACTGGCAGCCGACAACGAAATGGCTCCAGGACCCCCGCTGGACCGCCAGAGATTATTGGCAAGCCTTGGGGGGGGTCAGGAGCCCCCCTTCTGACCCCCCCAAGGCTTGCCAATAATCTCTGGGGGTCCAGCGGGGGTCCGGGAGCCATTTCGTTGTCGGCTGCCAGTAATCAAAATGGCGCCGATAGCCTTTGCCCATACTATGTCACAGAGGCTTTCGGCACCATTGGTCAGCTCCAGTCACATGACAGGAGCACAAGATGGCGCCGATGGCCATGTGACAGGGGCTGACCAATGGCGCCGGTAGCCCCTGTGACATGGTAGTTCAGAGGCTGCGCGGCACCATTTTAAAGAGCACGGCTGCAGAAACATGGGCACGGAGGAGGGCAAATGGAACCCGGGACCCCACTGGACCACCAGGGATCTACTTTGTAAGTCTTGGGGAGGGATCGGGATGGGGGGGGGGGGTGGTGAATTATAGTTAAGGTAAATGTTTGGGGTGGTTTGGGGTGGGTTTTAATAAAAAAAAAAAATGTGTGCCCCTCCCCCAGGCAAACCCGAAAAACGAAATTTCCCCGAAAGTCGGGGAAAATTCTTTTCGGGTTTCGGGCCTCCAAAAAAAAACCGAAGTAGGAAATTTCGGGCAATTTCCTACTTCGGGCGAACAACGAAGCACATCTCTAGTAACTGCTACCACCAATTGAAACCTAAACTACTCTGCCTATTGTCTATGTACCTACATAAAATAGGACTACATAACTAGCCCTGAGCTGGACAGGCCAAGGGCCTTGCTGTTCCCTGACATCTCAATATTTCCCATTGGCTAGTTTATTAGCTTCTAACACAGCTTTGCCTGGGGTTCAAGGAGTTAAACCTTTTGCTAGATGATATGTGTGTGCTATTGTAGTCATCACTAAATATACTCTGACCTTTATATTTCTGAGGTGACTTTCAACTACAAGTGAAGGGATGTCAACATCTTATTCCCAATCCAGCCTTCAGAGGTTCATACCAATAGCCTTATCTAACCTCCCCGAGCAGCTAACATAACCAGTGTGACAGCCTAAGCCCCTCACCATCTCTTAATGAGAGTTGACTGTTTGCTTAGCTAGATGTAGAAGGGCCCAGCTGTGTATGGTGGTGTGCAACCTCAATGAGATATGCTAGCTTGCAATGATATGTGAGAAGTTTAGTTTGCCACTATCTTTGAGATGTGCTTTCCAAAACTATGTAAGTAAAGAGCTGCTAGGTAAGCACTTCGATGTCAGCACTGCCTCAGAGACAGCTGAAGCGGTGCTGTCATCTGTGTCTTTGCAGGCCCATGTGACACTATGCATCCAATGTACATGTGGATATCTTAAGATGCACACAGATGTCAGTTAGAGAATCAGGCTGTAACATGTGCAGTCTGTGACTGATGATTGTTAAGTGTTAACATGTAATTTCAGCTTATGCCTAAGTAGCTGAGGGACTTGTAATTCTTATGACTTCTAGAGCACTTGGCTCCATGAGCTAGGCCCTGTTGGAGTTCCATCATACCTAGGTCACTATCTCTCCAATTTGTGAGGGCTAAGAAAGGGTCCAAGGTGTAGCCGAGGCAAGCCAGAAGCGGGTAGTTAGGGCCAGTTCTCTACACTGTGTTGCCAGTCTTATATGAAGGCTATGGCAAGAAGTTACTGTGAAAAGTTTAGGTCAGCCACATCTCATTGCTGTTAGGTTTATTTAGTGTGTACATTGTTTACTACATTCTCTTGTACCTATTGCTCCATTGTGACCAGGTGGGCTAACTAGGACTAAGTGGTTTCTGTGACACACACTGACCCAGACAGAGGGCCTGTGAGGAAAAGAAAGATACAGATGACACCAGCACAAAACATTCTGATGGGTTCCATGGAAGGGGAAGGAGTAAATGAGAACTAACAGGCAAAGAAGCATTGTATGATGCTTTGTCAAAGCTGGCTGCCAGTCCATGTGGTCTTCCTGGTTTCTGCAGGGGGACACGGGGGATCCTGGGGTAGATCAGGGAAGCATCTACTGGGAGATCATACCATAGAGCCAGATTATGAAATACACAGCAGAGCAGCACTATCTCATCTGTACGTTAAAGCTCTCCCCATTTTGTCCAAACAGCAAAATCTACTTTTGAGAACTCTGAAGGTGTGTTCTATGACACGGTGGGTAGTCCTCGTTATACCTCATCTCAGCAGTGTGTCGGGAATAGCGACTGGTGTAAGAAGCCACATCCTGCAACCATATCCCAAATCTCCTGCGGTAAGCAGAGAATGGATGCATCATTCACAGCACCCTGACTTTGTGATCTTGCTGCCAATGAACAGCATGCTATCAGACAGTAGAAGCTAGGCTCTAGCCTGATGTGAGACTTAAAAGGCTATTGGCAAGCTCTGAGTCCATGCCATCTTTTACTGTGACACAATATGAACGCTCTAGTGCTTGCTTATGCTGCATCTGATCTTCCTGAATAGGAAACAACTTCTGGTGTTCCTACACAGTGTGTCCATGTCACTCACTACAAGCTTTCGGTAGACATTTCTAGTACTCCTCTAACACTGAAACTGTACATCACAGCTGTCACAAATGTCATAACAGAAAATAGCAACCTCATGGTATGATTGTGCATGTCCCTGGCTGTTCTGCAGTTTATCCTCCAGAGATACATTTGTTGGAGATGGCTCAGATACTCTGATAGGGCGTAAATGTACAGCTCCCAGCTTCTCTTTAACTTATGTGATGGTCAAGACAAAATGTGGCTGACATCCTGGCTGTCAGAGCACTAACAGGGCACCCCTGACCTGGGAGTCCCTGCACTGTGGACACCAAATGGTTTTGATTTACAAGTGACATTTCAACATCTCAATATGGGAAGATTTGATAAGCCACTTACCTAAAGGAAACCGGTAAAACATGTGACGATCCTGATCCTACACAGAGCTTTGTGGCAAGTGTATTGTTTGGGCAGGCAACATTAGCAGGCCTTTCCAGCATAGGGTAAGAAAGCTGGGCCCTAGTTCAATGGCTTGTCAACCGAACTGTACAAGCCACTTGTCATGTCACCTATACTGTCACATCCCCGACAGACCCTCCCCCCCTTCCCCCCCCCCCCCCCCCCCGTATCTCTGCCATTTGCTGGAAACACATAGCCGGAGAGGGAGTACAGAAAGGCACATCGCTCTTACCCACGGGCCAACCATCACCACAGAGTCCATCTTCAAAAAATTCAAATAGGGCCGATTGCATAAGTATAAAGGAATTGTGCACAGCTCCCGGGTTACCCAGTGACCATGTTGAGGATGCACATTCGAGCGTCACATTGCACACTGAGGGAGTGGAAGAGCTTTCTGCTATGGTGGATCTCCCTGCCACAGGGTGGAATTTATCGCGCCATAGGGCCCTAATGCGATTTGATGAATGACCCTGTTAGCCAGATAAATCTGAAAAGCGACGCGTTACTTAGATGGACAAATAGCACTTTTCACACTTAACTGCTTAATTAGTGGCTTTGCTGCTAGTTAGCAGGATAAATCAGAACTTACTTGGATAAGTGCCTCGACTTCATCATGAGATGAATACATTTGACCACACTTCTCTTTGCCAATACAAAACATAGCTAGCACTCACTTTCTGCACACATTCTTACATGTATACACATATTCATACCACAAATAAGTCTTCTAAAATAAAGCAGTGAGGCATCTCAGAGACTCTTCAAGAAATGCTCCACACCTCACAATGTGCAAGGCACAAAGATTTCATACTGGTGTAGAAAGAAACATTTATATATTCTTTTTATCACGAGGATACTAAATCATTTTGCATCTCTCTTTTTATATTTATTTATTTTATTTATTTATTTATTTATTTATTTATTTATTTAAGGTTTCTATATACCGGCATTCATGATAAAATCACATCATGCTGGTTTACATATGAACAGGAGTGAATAAATACATCAACTAGAACTATCGTGCAGGAAAAAGCAGTTACAAATAACAAGGAATGATGAACTGGGAGAAGATGGAGATAAAGGAAAGAGATTAGTAATGGCTAAAAACTATGTACAAGGATGTATATGCCTATGTATATGCCTTTTTTAATGAGCCCATTTTCTGAGTCTACCTAAAAATTTGATTTGAAAGAATTTTATTATCTAGACCCCCTTAGTATGTGCATATCCTCTATATAGTCATATTGCAAATGTGATTTCAACATGTACAGTTAAAAAAGCAATGTAACTGTCAGCTTGATGAGTCAGCTGTCAATGGTAGTAATAGATTCACGCAACATGTCCTGTACCTGTGAACCATATAAAGTTGAGCCCCTGTCCTGCCCTGTAACATGGATCAGGGGTTCACTGGGAGACTGCTGGGTGACATTCCTGAATGTGGGCAAATAATATCTTTTACTCTAGAGGTCTTCTGCTTCTCCCAGTAAAAGAAACGCCCCACACAAAGCAGCTATTGTTAGAAAATAAATCCTTTTACTGAATTCTTGATTGTAGAAGTAAAATCGCAACAGGGCAGCCTTTGCAATAGTTCATGGCAATACAGAAGCACAGCTTCAGAAGAAAAGCACCAATACATCGGAAGTCCCTGGCAATAGGTACTCTCTGCAAGGGCCCCTCCCTGGGTACTCCCATAGTGGTACCTGCAAACTGGATACAGAATTTTAATTTTGGTACATTAGCCCCCATATTTCATTCAGTTGTGTACGTTTTAACTTGTAATCTGCTGGGAGCTGTAGTAATTGGGCGGAATATAAGAACATTAAATAAATACCTCAATAAACAAAACAAATTGCTTTCCAACAGGAAACCGAACCTCCTGCTGATCCACTTCAGGAACTCCTTTTAAGCAGCAGCTCTGTGTGGCCTTTTCCCCCCATGAGAAGTCTTCCTTCTGATTTCTCAGAAAGAAAATCCTTTGTATCTAAAACATGGAAGGATTCTCCCTCGGCCAGATGAAAATTACAAGACCGACTCCCCTACTTCTGTGAAACCTTCTTCAGTTGCTCGGAATATCTAAGAATGATCCACTTGACCCGGGAAGACAAATCTTCGAGTCTGAGAAGCCCATCAGCTGTCCTGAAAGCTGAGAGGTCCGTCAGCTGTTCTGTCAGGACAGCGGACAACTGAAGAAACTACAGACCGGTTAGCCTGACTTCAGTGCCAGGAAAAATAGTGGAAAGTGTTCTAAACATCAAAATCACAGAACAAATAGAAAGACATGGTTTAATGGAACAAAGTCAGCAAGGCTTTACCCAGGGCAAGTCTTGCCTCACAAATCTGCTTCACGTTTTTGAAGGAGTTAATAAACATGTGGATAAAGGTGAACCGGTAGATATAGTATACTTGGATTTTCAGAAGGTGTTTGACAAAGTTCCTCATGAGAGGCTTCTAGGAAAAGTAAAAAGTCATGGGATAGGTGGCGATGTCCTTTCATGGATTGCAAACTGGCTAAAAGACTGGAAACAGAGAGTAGGATTAAATGGACAATAAGGGTCCCAATACAGATCCCTGAGGCACTCCACTGTCGAGTGCCTCAGGGATCTGTATTGGGACCCTTATTTTTCAACATATTTATAAATGATCTGGAAAGATATACGACGAGTGAGATAATCAAATTTGCAGATGACACAAAATTGTTCAGAGTAGTTAAATCACAAGCAGATTGTGATAAATTGCAGGAAGATCTTGAGAGACTGGAAAATTGGGCATCCAAATGGCAGATGAAATTTAATGTGGATAAGTGCAAGGTGATGCATATAGGGAAAAATAACCCATGCTATAATTACACAATGTTGGGTTCCATATTATGTGTTACAACCCAAGAAAGAGATCTAGGTGTCATAGTGGATAACACATTGAAATCGTTGGTTCAGTGTGCTGCGGCAGACAAAAAAGCAAACAGAATGTTGGGAATTATTAGAAAGGGAATGGTGAATAAAACGGAAAATGTCATAATGCCTCTGTATCGCTCCATGGTGAGACCGCACCTTGAATACTGTGTACAATTCTGGTCACCACATCTCAAAAAAGATATAATTGCGATGGAGAAGGTACAGAGAAGGGCTACCAAAATGATAAGGGGAATGGAACAACTTCCCTACGAGGAAAGGCTAAAGAGGTTAGGACTTTTCAGCTTGGAGAAGAGACGACTGAGGGGGGATATGATAGAGGTGTTTAAAATCATGAGAGGTCTAGATCGGGTAGATGTGAATCGGTTATTTACTCTTTCGGATAGTAGAAAGACTAGGGGGCACTCCATGAAGATAGCATGGGGCACATTTAAAACTAATCGGAGAAAGTTCTTTTTTACTCAACGCACAATTAAACTCTGGAATTTGTTGCCAGAGGATGTGGTTAGTGCAGTTAGTATAGCTGTGTTTAAAAAAGGATTGGATAAGTTATTGGAGGAGAAGTCCATTACCTGCTATTAAGTTCACCTAGAGAATAGCCACTGCCATTAGAAATGGTAACATGGAATAGATTTAGTTTTTGGGTACTTGCCAGGTTCTTGTGGCCTGGATGGCCACTGTTGGAAGCAGGATGCTGGGCTTGATGGACCCTTGGTCTGACCCAGTATGGCATTTTCTTATGTTCTTAAGAAAGAGTCCAGAGCTAAGGCCAAACGGTCTCACGCATTTTGCTAAACTACCCATTTCAGACAGAAACCTCCCGTGGGGGGAGTGTCAGACACACTATTACCCTCCTACTCTCTCTTACTTCATATATCAGTGTCCGCAGAGAGACTGAAGTAAATAGTAAGGGACCCTTTGGTGCACTTTATTACTAGGATCACATGAATAGTAACAAAATTAGAGCTGTAGGATACAGCAACAGATGTAATTAGCATCATTTACTATTAGTGGTAAATAGTGTTCTGTTCTAGTAGTTCAAAGTAGAATTTAGGACATTGTTTTTCTAACAATATGCTAGACCAAGAAGACTTTCAGCTGAGTCAAATCATTCAAATCCTCCTTACCTCTGGGTAAATTTCAAATGGAAATTAAATATATTCATATTCAGTCCATTTCTCTAGCACAGCTCAAATTCTTTTCTTTCCTGAAGCTGATTTCAATAATCACTTTGCAAATTGTAATTTAATGTTATGTACTTCTTCATCTGGGGATGCTTTATTGAAAAAAATAAATAGATTATTAAAAAGAAGAAACAAATATTCACCATTCCAGGCAGAATAAATAAAGGCGATTGTCTTCTATTATGTTTCCTGTTACTAATATAACCAAGCTACTATATATTACAATGAACATGGAGAGGATGGATCATAAACCCTACCCACAATTTGGGAAATCATTCCTGATTAGGGCTTTATGGATCACAATTGCAGATTATAATTAACAAACCCAAGAAATTAATGACAGGATGGCAACTTTCAGACCAGTGCACATGCATGCATGTTATAAAATAGCCTGGTTGGGATGTGAATCATTTTTCTGACGATTGAAAATATCGGAAGATATTTTCAAACTCGTCAGAATTCGGGGGCCCCAAACCCGATAGGAAAACCCCACAAAATTTTTTGTGGGGTACTCTTATCATTTTTTTTGGGGGGGGGGGGGGCGGGAAGAAAGGGCACTTAAAAATAAACCCCAAACCCACTCCAACCCTTAAAATTTAATTATTTCGCATCCCCCACCCTCCCGACTCCCCCCCAAATTTTAAAGTACCTGGTGGTCCAGCGGGAGTCCCGGGAGCAATCTCCCGCTCTCGGGCCATCTGCTAACACTAATCAAAATGGCGCCGATGGCCCTTTACCCTTAACATGTGACAGGGTATCCGTGCCATTGGCCGGCCCCTGTCACATGGTAGGAGCAATGGATGGTGAGCTCCTACCATGTGACAGGGGCCAGACAATGGCATGGATACCCTGTCACATGCCAATTGAGAGGTGTCATGGAGCGACAGGAGGAGTAAGAGGTGCATAGTAGTCAAATGAGGAACATTAATCAGGGAAAGCCTGGTGAAAGAGCCAGGATTTTAGCATTTTTCTGAACTTAAGAGGGCATGGCTCCAAACGAAGTTTAAGGGGTAGAGTGTTCCAGTGCATGGGGCCAGCAATTGACAGGGCGCGGTCCCTGGTGGCTGTCAGACGAGCCTTTATAAGTGGGGGGACTTGTAAGGTGTATTTGTGGTTCGCTCTGGAGGGGCGGGAAGAATGAATAAGTTGTAAGGGTTCACTGAGCCACAAGGAGTTATGGTTGTGGATGGCTTTGTGAATGATAGTTAGCGTTTTGAACAGAATGCGGTATGTGATGGGGAGCCAGTGTAGGTCCTTGAGGATGGGGGTTATATGGTCTGATTTACAAGCATTGCTTATCATCCTTGCCATTGCATTTTGTAAAATCTGGAGAGGTTTGATGTTAGAGAGAGGAAGGCCCAGGTACAAGGAGTTGCAGTAATCGAGCTTGGAGGTTAAAGTGGCTTGGATGACTGTTTTGAGGTCTTGTGTGCGGAGAAGGGACTTGAGTTTCTTTATGACCATACAAGCCGTTAAGCCCGTTAAAACGGGCTACATCCCTCTGTCTCTCACCTCCCCCTCATTCTCTCTCCCCTCACTCTTCACCACCCCCTCCCTCACTCACTCCTCCCCACCTCACTCACTCCTCCCCACCCTCCCTCTCCTCTCACTCACTCACTCCCTCCCCCCTCTCTCCCTCCCTTTCACTCACTCAGTCCCACTCTCACTCTCACTCAGTCTCACTCCCTCCGTCCTCTCCCTCAGTCCCACTCCCTCCCTCCCTCAGTCCCACTCACTCCCTCTCACTCAGTCCCCCCTCCCTCTCACTCAGTCCCACTCACTCCCTCAGTCCCACTCACTCCCTCTCACTCAGTCCCCCCTCCCTCTCACTCAGTCCCTCCCCCCCAGTCCCTCCCCCTCACTCAATCCCTCCCTCCCACTCAGTCCCTCCCTCCCCCCTCTCTCCCTCCCTCTCTCCCTCCCTCTCACTCACTCAGTCCCACTCACTCTCCCTCAGTCCCACTCCCTCCCTCTCTCTCCGTCCCACTCCCTCTCACTCAGTCCCCCCTCTCCCTCTCACTCAGTCCCTCTCCCTCTCTCTCACTCAGTCCCACTCCCTCCCTCCCCCTCACTCAATCCCTCCCTCCCACTCAGTCCCTCCCTCCCACTCTCTCTCTCCGTCCCTCCCTCCCACTCAGTCCGTCCCTCCCTCTCTCTCTCTTCTCCCTCCCTCGCTACTGGCCGCTGCCGCTGCCCGCTACCGCCGTCGCCGCCGCCGCTACCGCCGTCGCCTCCGCTCGCTACCGCCGTCGCCGCCCGCTACCGCTGTCACCGCCCGCTGCCGGTACCGCCGCCGCCGCCCGCTGCTGCCACTGGACGCCGCCATTTTTTTTCTTTTGACGCTGGCTCAGACCGACGTGCTCGCCCGCACATGCGCGGTAGAGCTGGTCTCTACTGCGCATTTGCGGCACGTCGGTCAAGCTTCGTTTATCTAGTAAGATGTTTATAGAAACCTCCTTTAATGACAGAGGAAATATGGTTTTTTAGGTTCAGGTGCATGTCCACAAAGACGCCTAGGTTCCGTACAGGGTGGTGAGAAGTGAGTGTAGCAATCCTGGAGTCATTAGAAGGGGAGAGTTTGAGGGTCTGTTGGTTATGGATGAGGAGGAGTTCAGTTTTAGCGGAGTTCAGGGCAAGCTGGAGGGAGGTCAGGAGAGTGTTAATGGAGGTGAGGCATTTCTCCCAGAAGTTTAAAGTAGCAGATAGTGATTCTCGGCTAGGGATGATGATTTGAACATCATCAGCGTAAATGTAGAGTTTGAGACCAAGATTTGAAAGATGATGATAGAGGGGGAGGAGGTAAATATTGAATAGAGTGGATGAGAGGAAAGAACCTTGGGGCACCCCTTGTGGAAGGGTAAAGGAGGAGGATTCTGAGGAGCTGAGTTTAACAGAGAAACGTCTGTTTGCTAGGTAGGATC
This sequence comes from Rhinatrema bivittatum, assembly GCF_901001135.1. Lineage (NCBI taxonomy): Eukaryota > Metazoa > Chordata > Amphibia > Gymnophiona > Rhinatrematidae > Rhinatrema > Rhinatrema bivittatum. The sequence continues at coordinate 788,180,153 of NC_042616.1, read as the reverse complement.
TGAACCACAAGAGGGCTGAGCCATTTATGCCGATGTCAGTAAGGCGAGAGATGATTAGATTGTGGCTTATCGTGTCAAATGCCGCTGAGATGTCAAGGAATGCTATGAGGAAACTATTACCTTGGTCAAGGCCAGTGAGGAGAAAGTCGGTGAGTGAAAGGAGGAGGGTTTCTGTGCTTAAGTTTTTGCGAAAACCAAACTGTGAGGAATGAAGTTTGCTATAGAGCATGTTTCATTTCGGTCAATGTTCTTTACTGGTAGTAATTCAGAAATAAAACTGTAACCACCTTTGTAGTGTGTGACTACAACTCAGAAGAAGAAACCATATGTAAAAGGAAAGTACACTTAATATGTTAGGTTGCAAATTATTTTAAGATTAATTTCACCCCATTCGAAACTATGATAGTTCCTTAAGTGTTGTGAGGGCTTTGTAATGGGGTGCTGTGGACACCACCTCTGGAGTGATACAGAACAGCAAGGCAGGAACAGGATATGGATGGTCCAGTGAGGCTGGGGCATGGAACGAGGTACAGGCTGGGCTGAAGACTGGAATAGAGTGCAGGCTGGAATGGAGCTTTGGAGTGGAGTGCAAGCTGGAATGGAGCTCAGGAATAGATCACAGTTTTGTGGAGGTAAGGGTGAACTCAGGAACACTGGAATAGAGTGTGGATAAACGTGGAACTGGCATTCTGGAACTGAGTTCTGGCAAGGGTGGAATTGATACACAGGAACAGAGTGTGGATAAGTGTAGAACTGGATGCAGGTAAGTTTATTACTGGAATACTGGAACTGAGACTAGAGCAAGACAGATTAGGAGAAGACAGGACAAACCAGGACAAGGACTACACAGAACATGGAACATTGAACATAGAATGCTTATAGGCAAGGAAAGCCCTGAGAGGTAAGGCTGAGAGAGGCATAGAAACAAGGTAGAGACCTAGAAATCTCAGGCTAGGCCAGAGATTAGGAAGTAAGAGAGGCCTAGGGCAGGCCAGAAGGGCAAGGCAGGTTCAGAAGTCCTGCAGGCCACAAGGCAAGGCAAAAGTGAGAAACAGAAAGCCAAAAAGCCACAGAAACAAGCAAGGCAAAACTAGAATCAGAAGACCCAGAGGCCACAAGAGAACACAAGAAAAGGCCTTGGAAGGCCACAGAGTGAGAGGGGCTAAAGCAGGGAGTCAAAGAGGTCTTGATGCTGAAGCACTGAGGGAAAGGACAGGCAGGGTTAAGTAGGGCAAGAGTCTGGGTATGGAGCAGGCAGGAGAGAGGGGTCTGGACAGCCTGAGGGATGTGCTCATGGAGATCCCCTGGTGAAGCGGAAGTAGTACAGCAGGCAGAGGCTAGAGACCAGAGACATGCTGGAGAGTATGGTTCCAAGCAGGGTTTGCTGGGGTCCCCTGATGGAGGGGAGGCGGTGCAGTAGCTGGAACCATAACATTAAGGTACACCGAAAAAGGGAAAACTCGGATTGCTTTAAAGGTGCTGAGTGCGTGGCATATTTTTTCACATGGAGATTCATAAAGGGAGCATTTTGTATTTGTTCAGTCCTATCCCTTTATGCATTTTGATGCCCTTAGCTTAGAATGCAGCTTTAGTAGTCTCAACTCTCTGGTTTCCATCCTTAAATGGTTGTGGCCTTCTGTTCAGGTTCATGCATAGTCTATAAATAAAGCCCAGACAGCACTTAGCTTTGCAAACTTGCCTTGCCAGCTCTAGGCTCAGTCTCCTTAAGCCTTGATCCAGTCATCCCTTTGGTTTCTTTACAGCACCTCCTCATTGGTTTCTTTTCTTCTTCCAAACACAACTCCAACTGTCACCATACCCAGGTGATTTCCAGTTAGTTTGCAAGGTGCTTTTATAACATCCTACACTTAACTGTGGCTAGAAGAGGCCAAGGACCTGAAAATAGCAGAAGTTGGCTACTTCCAACATTTTTCACTTCTAGAACTTTTCCTGTGATTGGGGGACATTAAATGGTACCTGGTCAACAGAAATGGGCCTTTAAAGAAAGTCAGGGGGGAGAATGCACTTCATCTCTGTTTTTGAGGTTGAGTGATGTATCATTGTGGCAAAAGGTTTATGAAGTGGATGGTTTGTGGGAGAGCCACTAGAGGGAGTGAGTATGGGTACAATGTAAAGGGGAGTTTAGAGCAGGAATGTGCCTTCTTTGCTTGAAAGCTGTTGCTGAATCTGGAGTTTGGAGTCTCTCTCTCTCTCTCTCTCCTTCTTTCCAGCTAGTGGCTGGTGTCCAGCAGGACTGTGGCCCCAGGAGATGCAGAATATACTCATATGAGGAATCAAAGATTTTCAAGTGAGGAACTCCATTCTCTTAACCAGAGAAGAAGATGTAAAAGGATTTGTGAGTACTGAAAACTATTTTTTTAAAGGATGGATTAAGGGCTAGTGCCATGCTGAAGGGGAAGAATGGAGAGTAGCTGATGATATGTTAAAGGGGATTTTTGGGAAAGTGTGTTTTGTTGTTGTTTTTGTTGTTGCTACTATTGCTGTAAGAAACTGTGTACTCTGAGAAATCAGTGATTTTTATGGGTTTTACTTGGACTGAGAAATAAAAAGTTTCATTTAACATACGCTTTGGAGTGAGTCCCTCCTTTTTCCCAAGGTGTGGGTTGTTGTTGGTTTTTTTTATTTTATTTTCACAAAAATCACAAGAATCCTCTTGTACAGAAATAGGGAGAATATCATGTAGAAATGCACATCGTTAAAACACAAATTGTTACAAAACAAAAATGAATTATTATCATACATGAAATCACCAAGTAAAGGAAAAAGGGGGCGAGAGAGACAAGTGTAATCATAGTGTAATGTATAAAGAAAGAAGAAATATATCCTAGGAGTACCCTAGCAAAACATTCCAGCACCTAGCCCTAATACAAGGGCGTTCATCAGGAATGGGAATCGAGGAATGCTCGCAATTGTGTAGGCTCAAAAAAGACATATTTTGAATCTAAATAATGAACTAAACATTTACATGGATATCTCAAAACAAATTTAGCTCCTCATGACAGAACCTCAATTCTCATATCAAGAAATTTTTTCCTTCATAACTGAGTGACCCTTGCTAAGTCAGGGTAAATCCATATTTTTTGACCGTGGAACAAGGAAGAATGGTTTCCCAGAAAGTACCTTAATACAGCATTTTTGTCAGAAATAAAAGTAAATGAAACTAGCAGAGTAGCATGATTAATTACCACAGTATCTAAAGACAATTCCAAAATATTGGAAAGATTTAAAGACTGCTCAGATTGTTGTTGGTCACTAGATAACCCTTGATTCTGTTCATTTAAATGTAAATAATAAATTTTGGAAATAATCAGCACATTATCTGAAGGAAATCCCAATACCCAAGTTAGATAAGACTTAAACAAGTCAATAGGTGGAATCATTTTAACATAAGGAAATTTAAGTACTCAGAGAGTTAGAGTTTTTTCAAAGCATTTTCAATATTTTCTAACATCTTTGTATGGATCAGTTCAGATTGAACTACGCCATGCTGTATACTCTCCACAGTTGTTAAGCAAGTGTCTATCTGTCCCACTTTTTCACCAAGAGGTGTTAACAGCCTTATTCATTGTTGGAATCCATTGATTAATGTCCAAAGCTATGTTCGTTAAAGTAGAAATTGCCAACTCCAAAGAGACTAAAGCAATCCACAAAGAGTCCAATGTAAATACTGGGGGTTTTATCAGAGAAATTCTAAGCAATGAACATACCTTTGAGACAACCCATCTCCTACTCCCGGAGAGATGGTAAGACCTTCCCCAACTCCAGAGGTGCCAGCTGTGTTGGTCAAGCCTGAGACCTGGCCAGGGCTCCCAAGCGTTGTAGCTGGAGGCTCCACCCTTCCTCCTCCAGGGCTTTCCAGCCCTAGATCTCTTGCCGACTTCATGACACCACTCTGGTCAATCTTGTAAGATGGGGTTGTTGACCCAAATGGCAGAGTAACAAATGGTAGGGAGGGTGTTGTAGGTGCACTGGGACTCAGTGTTATTCCTTCAGTCAGCAACTCCAATGTCCACTCTACATCAGAAGTTGCAGCGGCTGCTCCTTCCAATGGCGTAGTTGGAGCCATGAAAAAGCTTTCAATGTGCGGTTGATGGTCATCAGATAAGGCAGAAGAAACTAAATTCTCCCTTATCTTCGCTTTTCTTTTTGTATGAGGCATTTAGTGAAGGAAATTTAATCTCACAATAAAGAAAGGATGGACAGAGCTCTTTAGTGTGCTTCACGGGTGGTGGCCATCTTGTCTCCTCCCAAAGTGTGGTTTTTTGACAGAAGCTGTTATCAGTTGTGGAAGAAGTTGGGGAACAGTCAGAGGGGATCACAGAGGGGAAAGGGGTATTAGAAAGAGGTCTTCAGTATACGACATAGTAAAAACAGCCACTACACCAATTACTCAAACATTTTTTATTGTGTGCTCAGCTCACAAACATCCATCATGCCCTTTATCCTTGTATGTGCCCGAAGAAGGGGGTTACATTCCTTTGTTCTATTTCTGTCCTGTTTCCTGTGCAGGCAAGCATACCTTGTAATAGGGACATAGGTTAAATTCACAGATTACTAAAATAATCACTTCCTACATACGCAAAGGGCAGTAGGGCTGAGCACTGAAAACATTTCCTTTCATTTCTCTCTTTTAAAATTGTATTTGCTGTTTCTTTTTTTTTTTTTTTTTTCATTTATCTAAAATGAAATAAACACAACAAAAAGTGTTCCCTCCTCCTGACTAGCAAACAGGAACCTTCTGCCTTGTGCTGCCCCCCCCCCCCATTCGCACCGCCCCCCCAGTCGCAGTCCCAACTCCTACCTCTCACGAGCGGCGGCAGCAAAGAGGAGTCGAGATTCGAATCCCCGCTCCTCTTTGCCGCCACCACTTGTTTCCCCTAATGGTTGGCACCCTAGGCCCAGGCCTAGCTTGCCTAGTGCTTCTGCTGGCTCTGCTAGCAAACTCACAAAAATAAATGGTCCCCTCTGTCTCTCCATAGCCTTCTGGCTTCCATCCACTGCTCCAACCTCTTATTACCCCATTAGTAGGTCTTGCAGGAGCAGGAGCAATCCCCAGTTACTCTTGCCTTGCATGTCCTGTTTTTCAAAATGGCCACTGGTCAACCTGTTGTACAAGAAATTACAGTGATCCTTATCAGCCATCATATTCTACGTTTCTGTTATTTGGAGTACAGTGTGATTGCCTGAACTGAGTACAATAGATTGACAATCTGTATATCCCTCCTGAAAACAGTTCTCAAAAAATCCTAAGGCAGCTACCATATTCAGCCGGAGTTATCCAGATAAGTAATTCTGAATATTTAGCAGGATAAATGGCCCACTGAATATCACCAAATAAAGTTATCCGGCTACCTTTAGCTAGATAACTTTAAATCTAACAGCTATATTTTAAATATCTCCAGTTAGGTTCAAAGTTATCCAGCTATTGGTGGGGTCAAGTTTCCCCAATCCCCAAACCCTGCCAAGAGCACTTTAAAAATAAAACTGGTAGAAAACCCTGTATGTGTCCTACATGCATGGCCTACCCCCTTGATTCTGCTCTATCCCAGTTTGGTAAAATCTGAAAGCAATGCCCCTTCCTCTGCCTGCCTCCCCCACCCATCTGAAGGCCCCCAGATAACTTTCACAAACCCCTGAAGGCCCCCAGATAACTTTAGGACTGTTCTGGGGTAGTCCTTAAGTTATCCAGCTAATTTAAGATTAATGTTGTACAAATTAGCCAGAATTTGGTCCTTCTCAGAATGCCTTCAGAATGCCTCTTTTTAATCTAGTTAAATTTTAAGCAGTTAATGACTTAGGATAAAATTTACCTGGATATGCACCCTAGATACTGTGTTTAAAAGTTGTCATTTAGCTGGATGACTCACAAGTTATCTGACTAAGTGCTTTTTTGAATATGGACTTCTTTATGTCTTTCCAGAGAGGATAATGGATTGGCTCAGGTCAAACTGAAGAAAGCTATATTAGAGTACAAAGAAAAGAAACATTATTTATTAAGAATTATTGAGAAACCTGGGCTAAAGTTGCATGAGGGGACATGTAGAACATTTTTTGTCCTCTCAAAGATGATCCAATACATTCTTGGCATACAGGAGCGGATTCTTACAGTAGCAATCATTTTTTTATTCACTTCAGTGACCACTACAACACTTGACTAGGTTTTAGTTCCATCCAGTTAAGATGATGAAGCTCAAATCGCAGGGCTTTAATTAATTCCAATTACATAAAAATCAGCAGATGTCACTTCAAACTGATTGGTTTTAATATATCAATGGAATCCAATTAAAATCAATAGAGATTCTATTTACTTTAATGACTTGCCTGTTATTCTGCTTGGGTGTTAAAGTGGAACCATAATTTGACTACTTCAGATTTTTCAGACCAAGGAAAGAAAGATCTATCCATCCTCTCAGAATATAACTATATATGTTTTTTTGTAATTGTGTTTAATATTAGTGGAGGTGTGTAATAATATGGAATCCCTGCTGTAAACCATTTCATAGGTAGTATCTACCAGTAGGTCATGCTTCCATCTTTAAAGGGAAACAATAACATCTGAAAGAGACGATGGCAGATATTAAGACCATGCAGTCTGCCCCAGTTATCAAAGTCCTCACTGCAAGGAAATAATCCAAGCCGCTAGCCATGGCACCTTGACAGCTTGTAGGATATCGCTCCTCATCCATCAGTTTTCCATCACTGCTGCTCCTTTTCTGGGTGTTGAGCTGCTTCAGCTTGATGCACAAAATTGTTTGGCGTGCCAAGCAGCAGCAACCCAGAACCCAGAGGTGCAGCACAGAAGCATGGCGAGGGCCTGAGCAGCAAAGTGACATGCAGATCTGGATGAAATTGTGGTATTTTTCAGTTTAAACAGAAGAAAACAAGCTTCATGTTAGGAGCTGTTTATCAGAGTTTGTCGGTTAAAAACTGAGCCCCAGAAGCCCTATGCATACTCTGTGTTAATTAAATCTAGCTTTCCTTATTTGTTGTGACACATTTTCACTGAAAAGGGTCATCAATGAAAATAGTGAAATTCATTTTACACTGAAAGTAAGCACTTTCTACAGGACTTTAATGATCAGTAACGGCAGTGAGATGGGAATTGCTAATGTAGGGCTGAGATAGTACAGCAAATATTGCAATTAAGCATCAGTAATGAGTAAAGTGCTATTGGGAATGTACTATGGGGAATACTGTAATTAGACATTACTTTTTGGTAGTGGAGACCACAATAATGTTAGTGTTAAAATCAGCAGGGCTAATAAGAAAGCAGTCATATCCCAGTGCACTTGGTAGTGAATGTACAGCATTTTCTAGCTCTTCGCTGGTATTAAAGGCCACACATTTTCTTATTAGAAATGTAAATAGAAAAGGAAATCAAAACCAGTATATACAGTAGTTTTCAAAAGAGGTGACTAAAGAAGTAATGGGCAAAACCAATAGCATTTGAAATACATAAGGCATTTTAGAAAGATGGACACAGGAAAGAATATCTGGAAAGACAGAGGGAGGTAAGGAAGATAGGACAGCAAAGGGCATAAACAGAGACATAATCATTAATGCATTAAAAATAATGACAAGATTGCTATTTTCAGGTATGTTAGTAAAAGCAGGAAGTGCAGTGGTGGGATTGTAAGACTGAGAGGTGAAAAGGAGGATTGTATATACGATATCAAGAAAAAAGCAGGCATACTGAAAAAAAACCCCCTTTTATTCAGTATTCAACAAAGAAGAGACTTAAGTGACTAAATAAGTACATGGCATGAGACAAATGAGATAAAATTTTGACTGTTCTTCTGTGGATGTAGTAGAGGAGAACTTGCAGACAACAGAGGTTTCTGGTTTCGAGCACCCGATCTTCATGATAATGAGCAGTGTCACTGCTATCAGTGTCATTGTAGAAAAGCTGTTGGAGGGCTTCCTCTAATGTCAGACTTACACGTTTTCTTTCACCTCCAGTCTGCACAGCAAATAGAATAGAATCTGGAGTACTGAGTGTTACATTATTCCCTAAAGGCTTTTGCTTGTTAATGATCCTAGGTCAGGTAAGAAGGGTTGTAGAACGGTCATGATTTTTAAAGATCAGTTTAAGTTATCTCATCAATTATTATACCAGGCGCAGAGAGCTGAATATGCTATGCTAAAGTCTGACATTTCACTGGGGATGGGTTTTCTCTTGATTTATTGTGCTGCTATGGATGAGTTATTAGAACTCAGTGCAGAGGTGTGTCTCTGGCAATACCACATTTATTAACTTTAGAAAACTTTAATGTTCATATGGATTTTGAGAATCAGGACTGTAAGAGGATGATATTCAGTGCCATTTGTCCATCTAGGTTCAGACATATCCAGACAAATGGCAGGATTTGAAAATTCCCTCGGACTGACCACTTCCATGTTATCCAGCTATATCTCTCCAGAACATTTATCAGTTCTTCCTTGGATCTTTTAAGTTATTTATTTATTTTGCTATAACTCAAGGGATTTTTTTTTTTTTACCCCAGTATTACATTTGCTAGGGCAAAAAAAACAAACCCCTCACCCCAATGCTTGGGGTATTGTTGAATAAAAGAAAATTGTAAATGGTGCATAGCTGTACCTTGGAGAAACTGTTTACAAATGTCCTAAAAGAGCAAAGTTATAGAGACACTTTTATATATGTTCTGTCAAACAAAAGTGCAACCACGGTAGAATTTTGCCCCACATGTTTGCTTGAGGTTTAAAAGAACTCAGTAGAGGACTTCTCTTGTATACTGGAAAACTCTTTTTTAAAAAAAATGCATCACAGTATTTATCCCTAATGAAGAGCAACCTGTGTTTATCTGAAACTGTAAGAATAAGGAAAACCAGTCCTTTATTTCCTTTAAAAATTCCAGGCTTCAGAATAAAACTGATCTCCAGGAACCAATTTGTCTCAGAGCAAACTCTTAAATTAGCAGAGTGACACTGAACAAGAAAATCTGACATGAAACCAAAACTTCCTCTTTTAGGTGGTTTATTTGTCTCATGTACAACTCTAACAAAAATCTAAAAAAGCAGTTTGCTCCCCGTATCTTTCACAGGCAACTCATTATATATTTTACATTTTCATTACCCACATTCACAGTCAATGAATATATTATTACCTACCTAGTTCCTTGTATCATACTCTCATGATATCATCACCTCATAGAGTCAATCAGGCAGAAGATTTATTCCTTCATATAAAAATATACTGATTTAATTATCAATTTATTTCTTTATTTAAAAGTGTTTATATAACACTTTTACATACATAGTTTAATCAAAATGGTTTATAATTACTACTCCCCTTTTCTCCATCCTAGATCTTTTCCTCCATTTTAAGTCCAAGGACAAGCTGTCCTCTTGTCCTCCATCATAGATGGAGCATCATGTAATGTTTTCACTTTCTCAACTGAAAAACATGATTATCTCTTACAAAAATGGGGAACAATTGCAGTTTCATTATGGTCTAATACCCCAGGTGCAAACAAAAAAATAATTTTGTTTCCAGACAGTTATGATTAAATTCTTCATTTATGAAAATTGCTTAAGAAGATAAGAACATAAGGAATTGCCATACTGGGTTAGAACAAGGGTCCATCAAGCCCAGCATCCTATTTCCAACAGTGGCCAATCCAGGCTACAAGTACCTGACAAGTACCCAAAAACTAAGTATATCCCATGCTACTGATGCTAGTTATAACAGTGGCTATTTTCTAAGTCAACTTGATTAATATCATGTAATGGATCTCCTCCAAGAACTTATCCAAACCTTTTTTAAACCCAGCTACACTAATTGCACTAACTGCATCCCCTGGCAACAAATTCCAAAGCTTAATTGTGCGTTGAGTGAAAAAGAATTTTCCCCGATTAGTTTTAAATGTGCTACATACTAACTTCATGGAGTGCCCCCTAGTCCTTCTATCATCAGAAAGAGTAAAATAACCGATTCATATTTGCCCATTTTAGACCTCTCATGATTTTAAACACCTCTATCATATCCCCCCTCAGCCGTCTCTTCTCCAAGCTGAACAGCTCTAACCTCTTTAGACTTTCCTCATAGGGGAGCTGTTCTATCCCCTTTATCATTTTCTATTGTTCCAAGCAATACTCTTTGCAAAATTGGCCTAATAATGAAGAACCTAAGACATCAAGAGGGTCTTTTCTATTCTAAATTCCACAAAACATAGGCACTGAGCCTTTTCCTTCATTATCTCAAGAGGGTAAGAGCATACTAGTAGATTTTAAAAGCCCTACGTGTGGGGGGCACGTGATGCAGTGTCGGGGGAAGACGTGAATTCCCTCCGCTATGCTTGACCTCGGTGATCCAGCCCCATCCACGGCCCAGAACCTGTGTTTTGCCGGCAAGAGTGAACCAGTCCTCTTCCCATAACATTGGAAAGAGGACAGGTCGGTTTAAGTAATGACCTCTCGTTCAACCAAGAAAGATAAAGAAAAGGAATGGCCCCGTGTGTCTGAAGCACCATCCAATATGGCTCTGACTTCCACTGTAGTGGTATCAAACCTAAAAACAGCGATTGTGGAGGCTTTAGGGCCTGAACTTAAAAGTATGTCAAATAAGCTGACTGAGCTTTCCGCGGCGGTTGCGAGTTATGAGGCCTGTTTCTCTGAGATGAAACAGCGAGTATCAGACATTCAAGATGGCTGCCGCATTTCAGAGTCCGATCTCGCTGCTCTTAAAGCCACATTCACCCGCCATGAAGAGAGGTTAGAAGATTAAAAAAATCGGTCAAGGAGATCTAATTTGAGATTTCTGGGGCTGCCTGAGTCCCTTGAAGAAGGAAGCTTGGCAAGCATTTTGGCGGGCTGGCTTGGTAGTGTACTGGTGATGCTTGGCACACATGGCCCGCTGAGGGTGGAGAGAGTACACCGGCTTGGGCCTAGGAGGGGGCCAGACCAAAAACCCCGCATGGTTATTGCAAAAATTCTAACTTTTGCACATAAAAGTGACATCCTGCAGGCAACAAGGGCTGGCGAAACTCTGACATAGGAGAACCAAAAAATTTTGGTTTTTCAAGACTTCTTAGCTAATCTGGCAGTGAAATGATGTCTCTTGGTAGAGATGTGAATCGGAACTGGAATCTGATCGGTTCTGGTTCTGATTCAAAATCTTAAAATTTTTATCGTCCGGCTCGATTTTTTTTTTATCGGCTGCACCCGATCCGATAACAAAAAAAAACCCTCCCCCACCCTCCCGAACCCCCAAAAATCATTTTAAAATTACCTGGTCGTCCAGTGGGGGCGCGGGGAGCGATCTCCCGCTCTCGGGCCATCGGCTGCATTAATAAAAATGGCGCCGATGGCCCTTTGCCCTTACCATGTGACAGGGAATCCGTGCCATTGGCCGATGGCCCGAGAGTGGGAGATCGCTCCCCGTGCCCCCACTGGACCACCAGGTAATTTTAAAAGGTTTTGGGGGGGGGGGGGAGGCTAAGGGGTCAATTTAAAGGGTCGGGTGGGTTGTTTTTTTTTCGGGCCATCGGCGCCATTTTTTTAGTGGCAGCCAAAATGGCGCCGATGGCCCGAGAGCAGGAGATCATGCCCGGACCCCCCCACTGGACCACCAGGTAATTTAAAACATTTTGGGGTGTTTCGGGAGGGTGGGGGATTCGTTTTAAAGGGTCGGGGTGGGTTTAGGGGTTGTTTTGGTGTGCCAGTTTTTCCGCCCTCCCTCCTCCCCTGATTTACAATTTTTGACGATAAATCGGGGGAATTTCTATTGTATTGCAACTAACGATTTTTGACGATTTAAAAAATATCTGACGATTTTTTTAAATCGTCAAAAAATGATTCACATCCCTATCTCTTGGCCCTTTTCTGCTCTCAGATGATTGCTGGCGGCCTCAGAGCCACTCTAGTCTACCCGGCCAGGCTTCGTGTCGCTACATCTATGAGAATTCGCTTTACAGAAGTAGAAGATTTTAAAAGGTTCCTGAGCTCCCAATACCTATCTGGCCCGAGGAGGCCAGCAGCAGGAGATGCAGATATGGAGTAGGTGGCCTTGGGAGCGTAACATGTTCTACCCTGAGTAGTGGGTGACAGCCTATTTTTCTCAGGTTGGCAGAGAGTAGTGGACTTCCTCAATACCTAGTGTCCATATTCTGCAGTACCTCTGCGCGAATAGTATTGTTGCCTTGATTTTTCTTTTTTGCAATAGCAATTGGCGGACAGAGGGGTTCCGCTCTCACCCGGTTCATTTGGTTATCTATGTCAATGGCCAGCTTAATTGATGTGGCCTACAGTTGTTAACAGTTATCCTATATTCTGTACCAGTTCCAGAGTGCTCTTAATTCTCTGACTCAATGGTGGTGGATGGAGCTGGATTGGGGGGGGGGGGGGTAGGGTTGTTTGCATTAAAGTGGCATCTTCCTTATTCATTAGGAAGCGGGGAGGGAATGGGGCTTGTGGAAACAGAGGGGGGGGGGAGGGGTATTGAGGGATGTTCTATTTTCTTTCTCTGTACTATGCTGTGTGTGTTTAACTGTAAAATAAATTTCAACATGTCTGCATCTGAGGCCAGTGACATGAGAGGAGGTAAACCTCGCATTCCCTTGACTGGCCTCTGAAGGTGTTAGGGTGATGGGGGACTGGGAGTCCCAGATCTAAAATTATACAATATGGCTAGTAATCTCCATCTCATCTGAGATTGGTTATCTGACCAATCTCTCTATGTTAATATTGGGGCAGAGGAGGCCCTAGTAGCCCCTTTAGATTTAAAATATGTCCTGCAAGCTCACTCGTCTATTCTGCCACCTTTTTTGGCCCAATCTCCCTCGATAGTACCTTGTAGAAGAACAACAACAATAACTACTACTACTACTACTACTAAATTGCTGGAAATCCTGACAGTTTGTTCTTATTTGTTGTCTATCCAAGGCAATTTGGATTTTCCGCCAGGCTCTCATTGGGGTTCAGGTTGTGGAAGGCTAAGGGTATTACCCAGTTGGGCCAGATTCTTAACCGAGAAGGACAATTGATGTCTTTTCTGGAGCTCCGGGATTTGTCCCAATTGGGTTCTGATCAGGTATTTCCCTACCTTCAAATTCAACATTATGTTAAGTCACTATCGACTGCTTCCCAAAATCCTGTGGTCTTTCAGTCCTTAGATGAACTTTTTCTATTTGATAGATCACAGCCCCCGTCTCTTTCCCTATACTACAAAATGCTTCAGAAGAGAACTCAACCGGAACAACTTTCAGTTCTGGTGGATCGTTGGAACAATGTTATTAATATGTTATTAATATGTTATCCATCACACACCACCTATCTCACCAAGCTGAGCCCCCCCCCCCAATCAACACACACTTCACTCCCCCTACCCCACAACAGAAACTATAATGGTTAACCCAATGCGAATCAAGCCATCTGGATACATCTACACCCAAGTTAAAGTTATCTCCGTGTCACAAAGTTACCCTTGTTCCAAACCTACCCTTGCTGCAAAAGTACTCTTACCACAGAGTTACCCGTGACACATACTCATGTCTCAAAGTTTTCCATGTTACAGAAATAATCATGTTACAATGTCACATTGTCTCAATGTTACAATGTTATCCATGTTACAAAACCAATGTTACAATGTCTCAATGTAAAATATGAAATCTATTCTTATAGATTTCACTGTTTAAGCTGTAAACGCCTAAATTCTAAGCAATGACGCCTACATTCTCTTATAAGTTTCTCCTCACCCTCTTTTAAGCCTACCCTACCATTCCCCCCCCCCCCCCCCCCCCCCCCCCCCCACCACCTCTCCCTGTCACTTCCATCACTGGTCTGGTACCTACCAGCCCACCTGCACATATTGTCTATTGTTAATTTATTTTCTTCAAATGTTCCTATCAAATTTCTCTCTTTCCCTATCCTTCCTACTGCTGTCCTCTCTCCTCCTTCATTACTGCTCCCCCTTCCCTTCCCTGTTTATTGTATTTCTCTCTCGTTATTTTGTTACAATGTAAACCGGCATGATGTTCCGACGAATCAACAAATAATAAATAAATAAATAAATAAACCGGTGTGATAAAACCAGTTGAATATCAGTATAGTAAAACCAAACACATAAATAAATAAATAGATAATATGTCTGTCCTTCGAGCATGCTTTAGGAGAGTGTCCCGTCTCCTGGTAAACACTTATTATAAGGAAATGCAGTTTAAGTTTCTAAGGCGAATCTATGTGTCCACTTATATAGTGTATTGCTCCCAAATTTCTAATTCAGCCTTGTGTGAAAAATGTCAAAAGAGCATGGGGACCCTGTCCCATTCCTTCTGGTCCTGCCCACGTATTTTGGGGGCATATTATTAATTATATATCTTAATTAATTGGATTTTCCCTCCCTATCTCGCCCTTGCTTGTGCTCTTTTGCTGTCTTCCGAGGATGCTGGTTGGAGGTGGGAGCTCTCACATACTTCTCCTGAAAACATGCTTAGTAGGAAAAAAAATTATTGTGTTGCACTGGAGAGGAGCCGAAAGCCCATCATTTTGGGAATGGCTAATCATTTACTTCATATGTTACGTATGGATGATTTGGCATTGTGGGAATCTCCTTTGCGATGACGGAATTTCTTGTCCATATGGGATCCTTATCTTCAGGCAGTCTCACACTGCTCCAGGAGTTTGATCCTTAACGACTGATCTCTGATTTCCTTGGACAGAGGAGTTGCCGTCTGACGGATGTCATACTACAGTTTTATCACACAGCATGGACTGAATGATTGAGGCATGAGGGTTTGGGGGGGAGGGGAAGGTGGAGGGAATTGGTAAGCCACTCTGTGTCATCTGTTATTTACCACTTCGATAATGGTCCAGGGTGTTGCAGTGTCACAACACCTTTGGCCCGATGTTTGTTCCTTTGATAAAACAATAAAATGTTTCAAACAAAAAGCCCTACGTGTGCCAAAGCCGGGAGATAAGCGCATGACTTGGTCCAGCATGCCACGCGGATTTTAAAACCTGTGTGTATCTCCCAGACCATGCATAAAAAGGGGAGGGGTGTGGGCATGTTCTGGGCGGGGCATGGATGAGACATGGGCGGGCTGTAACTGCACCATGCAGTTTGCATGTGTTTACCCCTAATTCAAAAGGTTACTTCTGCTATGGATGGCGTGTAAGTCATGCAACAAAAAAATCTAGGTTAGTCAACGGGGCTTTAAGCCTTGGAGCTAATAGGGTAAATGGGAGGCAAGTTAGTAAGGGTGTTTAGAAAGTTCTCTATTTTACTGGGCCAAACTGGGAACAAACTGGGGAAACAGGTAATTGTGTCAGCATGTAGCTACTAAAATTCCCCCCACTTACACGCTCGAGTCACCATGTGTGCAGGTGCATACATCAATCTAAAATCATGCGCACGATACGCGCATAAGGTCGATTTTATAACATGTGCGCGTATACGTGCGTATATGCATGCATTTTATAAAATTGCCGCATCAATGTGTGTGAACCTGTGCAGGGCCTTAAATTTTACCTCATAGTGAAGAAACTTTGGTGAAAGAGTTACCTAGTATTAGATCTGCTATGAAGGAGATAATCCAGAATTCAAATCCCACTGATTCTATCTGTGATCTTGGGCAAGTCATTTTGCCTTCCATTATCACAGGTACCAACTACCTACTGCAGTGGTTTACAAACCTGTCCTGGAGGACCCCCGTCAGTCAGGTTTTCAGGATATCCACAATGAATATGTATGAGATAAATTAGCATTCACTGTCTCCGTAGCATGCAAATTTTATTTCATGCATATTCATTGTGGATATCCTGAAAACCTGACAGGTTGGAGGTCCTCAGACAGGTTTGGGAACTTCTGACTTCCTGGACCTGAATGTAACTCATCTTGGGCATGGTTTTGAAACAATTATTTTGTAACTTCTCCTATAGCAGGGGTGGCCAACTCTGGTCCTTAAGAGCCCCAAACAGACAAGGATTTCCAGATATCCACAATGAATATGCATGAAATAGATTTGCATGCACTGCCACCATTGAATGTAAATCTATCTAATGCATAGCATATTCGTTGTAGATATCCTGGCCTGTTTGTTGGCAGAAAACCTAGCCTGTTTGTTAGGGATGTGAATCGTTTTTTGACGATTTAAAATATCGTCCGATATATTTTAAATCGTCAAAAATCGTTAGGGCCACGATACAATACCAATTCCCCCGATTTATCGTTAAAAAATCGTAAATCGGGGGAAGGGGGAGGGCAGGAAAACCGGCACACTAAAACCCCCTAAAACCCACCCCCGACCCTTTAAATTAAATCCCCCACCCTCCCGAACCCCCCCAAATGCTTTAAATTACCTGGGGATCCAGCGGTGGTCCAGAACGGCGGCGGTCCGGAACGGCCCCCTCAATTGAATCCGTTTGTCTTCAGCCGGCGCCATTTTGCAAAATGGCCGCCGCAAAATGGCGGCGGCCATAGACAAAAATGATTCGACGCAGGAGGGTCGTTCCAGACCCCCGCTGGACTTTTGGCAAGTCTTGTGGGGGTCAGGAGGCCCCCCCCAAGCTGGCCAAAAGTTTCTGGGAGTCCAGCGGGGTTCAGGAAGCGATTTCTTGCCGCGAATCGTTTTCCGTACGGAAAATGGCGCCTGCAGGAGGTCGTTCAGTGGGGGTTCCGGACCGCCGCTGAACGACCTCCTGCAGTCGATCTCCTGCCGGTGCCATTTTCCGTACGGAAAACGATTCGCGGCAAGAAATCGCTTCCTGAACCCCGCTGGACTCCCAGAAACTTTTGGCCAGCTTGGGGGGGCCTCCTGACCCCCACAAGACTTGCCAAAAGTCCAGCAGGGGTCCAGAACGAGCTCCTGTGTCGAATCGTTTTGTCTATGGCCGCCGCCATTTTGCAGCGGCCATTTTGCAAAATGGCGCCGGCTGAAGACAAAAGGATTCAATTGAGGGGGCCGTTCTGGACCGCCGCCGTTCTGGACCACCGCTGGATCCCCAGATAATTTAAAGCATTTGGGGGGGGGGGTTCGGGAGGGTGGGGGATTTAATTTAAAGGGTCGGGGGTGGGTTTTAGGGGGTTGGCTCACGATTTTAACGATTTTTCATGATATTTTTAAAACCCAAACGGCAACAATACGATTCCCTCCCCCTCCCAGCCGAAATCGATCGTTAAGACGATCGAGGACACGATTCACATCTCTACTGTTTGTGGCTTTTGAGGACCGGAGTTGGAAATCCCTGTCCAGTAGATGTCACAGTCACACAAATAGTCACTTTATTGAGAGTTAGAAATGTTGATAATTTTTACAGAACCTGAAAAAAAAAAATCATTAGTCCAGTCACCACATTTCAGGTTAAAACAATACTCACACTTCTTATATCCCCTGCTCTACTGAACAAAAGGTATCTCTGTTCACCTGCTAGATATCTGGTACTAAGCTAAATTAAAGTCTTTCTGTTTAGGATCCAACTCCCAGTAGCTTTTTGCTACTGGGAGTTGGGCCACCGATAAAACACTTGTGGTTCCTCAGTCATTGGGCAGAGCAGCATGACTATCGGCTACTGGTTTATCAGGGATACTTGCTCTCATGTGGACACAACTCACGGATCTTGTGTCTCGGTGATCTAGGGCTGTAATTATTTTAATCCATATCACAGCACTCGGGACCTTGAGACTCTCCTGGCATTCGCCTCCAGAGACAACACTTTTGCCCCCTCTCACTTCACTCTCCTGGGGGAGTCTCTTCATTTTTCCTCCAGGAGATCTTATGTGAGACCACACCTTGAATACTGTGTACAATTCTGGTAGCTGCATCTCAAAAAAGATATAGTTGCGATGGAGAAGGTACAGAGAAGGACAACCAAAATGATAAAGGGGATGGAACAGCTTCCCTATGAGGAAAGGCTGAAAGGTTAGGGCTGTTCAGCTTGGAGAAGAGACAGCTGAGGGGGGATATGATAGAGATGTTTAAAATCATGAGAGGTCTAGAATGGGTAGATGTGAATCGGTTATTTACACTTTCGAATAATAGAAGGACTAGGGGGCATTCCATGAAGTCAGCAAGTAGCACATTTAAGACTAATCGGAGAAAATTCTTTTCACTCAACGCACAATAAAGCTCTGGAATTTGTTGCCAGAGGATATGGTTAGTGCAGTTAGTGTAGCTGGGTTCAAAAAAGGTTTGGATAAGTTCTTGGAGGAGAAGTCCATTAATGGCTATTAATTAATTTTACTTAGGGAATAGCCACTGCTATTAATTTCATCATCTTTTTAGTGTTTGGGTAATTGCCAAGTTCTTGTGGCCTGGTTTGGCCTCTGTTGGAAACAGGATGCTGGGCTTGATGGACCCTTGGTCTGACCCAGCATGGCAATTTCTTATGTTCTTATGTATTCCCTTCTGGTAGAACTCAAATAGCTTGCATCCAGAACAATGTACAAGAGTGTTTGAGGGATTACATAGAAACATAGAAACATAGAAATGACGGCAGAAGAAGACCAAATGGCCCATCCAGTCTGCCCAGCAAGCTTCCCTCATTTTTTCTCTCATACTTATCTGTTTCTCTTAGCTCTTGGTTCTAATTCCCTTCCACCCCCGCCATTAATGTAGAGAGCGGTGATGGAGCTGCATCCAAGTGAAATATCTAGCTTGATTAGTTAGAGGTAGTAGGGGTAGTAACCGCCGCAATAAGCAAGCTACACCCATGCTTATTTGTTTTTACCCAGATTATGTTATACAGCCCTTATTGGTTGTTTATCTTCTCCCCTGCCGTTGAAGCAGGGAGCTATGCTGGATATGCGTGAGGTATCAGTTTTTTTTCTTCTCCCCTGCCGTTGAAGCAGAGAGCTATGCTGGATATGCATCAAAAGTGAAGTATCAGGCACATTTGGTTTGGGGTAGTAACCGCCGTAACAAGCCAGCTACTCCCCGCTTTGTGAGTGTGAATCCTTTTTTTCTTCTCCCCTGCCGTTGAAGTTATGCTGGATATGCGTGAAGTATCAGTTTTTCTTTTCCCCTGCCGTTGAAGCAGAGAGCTATGCTGGAAATTCGTGATGTATCAGTCTTTCTCCCATGCATTAGGTTTGTCTTAGGCAAGCTAAAGGGCGTCTTTACACCTTTAACGCTGCTGCTATTTTTATGATATGTCTGGTGTCTTGCTTGTGGTTTATGGTACTGTATTTTGAAAATGCCACTTTTTTTTTTTTTTAAAGCTAAATGGGGTCAGTCATGCATCTGCCTCTGTGAGACATTAAAAAACCTTTCTAACAGCCTGCAGTAACATTATAATTACAGGTGGAGAAAACACTCCAGCTGGGAATAACGCTAACATCTCTTGGCTTCTGGAGGCAGATAACCTGCTGTGTAATGGAAGTAAGGAGACTTTTTAGTCGGATGCCAGGAGAGGATATATTGAAATTAAGATGCTTTTTCTTGTATTTCCTTTTCATGCCATTCTGTATTGGAATTATATTTTGATCTTTACCTGTAGCGTCTACAAAGTTATTTTGAGCAAGGTACATAACATTTTGTAGGCTCTGTCATTTGCTTCTGAAAATGAACAGACATGTAGACAACTCAGCATGAGCTGCATAGTGTGAATGGAATGGCAAATTATATGAAATGCTGATAAGAGTAAAAAAAAAAAAAAAAAAAAAAAAGGTCTTCGACATGCAATTATTTATATTCAATTCAAATCTGCCTTTTGCAGAAAGAGAGAGAATGTAACAAATATTTCTGGAATTTTTTAAAATGGTGTATCATTCTGGTAAAGAGTCAAATGCTGCTTACCAGCACCGTGCGTATAATTATAGGGGAGTTGGATCTGGGTAGGTAAAATCTAGACAGAAAGGAAATGAAAAGCAAGCCTTAATGGGGTATATTTTCAAAGACTTCTGGCCAAATGTGCTAAAGGCATGTTTCAGTTGACCCTTATTTTTTACATATTGAAGTGGACTAACTTGGCAACCACAATACCTTTCATCAAGCAGCAAAGAGATCTCAGGACAATTACACTGGATGATCTCCAGTTAGTGAAACAGTACGACGAGACAATATAGCCAGAGCCCAAGGAATGACAGAATGTACAGGAGAGAGATGCAATCAGTAGAAAACAAAGGTGATAGAGAAGTTCTCTTTACAGGATGTTGGTGAGACATAATCTGAAGCTCTGTGCTCAGTTCTTGAGGTTATACCTTTGAAACGATATAGACAGAATGGAGGCATTGTTTTAATCTGAAATGTGGTGAAAGTGGAGCTTCCAAATCGTTTAGGATGTACACCAAGAATCTTATAACATAGGACTTAAGAACACAGAAGAGAGGAGAAAAAGGGAGTGGAGTCGCATGATAGAGATATTTAAGTATCCGAAAGGTATAAATATTACCCAATAACCAAATATTTGTCAATGGAAAGGAAATTCTAGATTGAAGTGCTAGAGTAATTCCTATGTCTGAAATGGTTCCAGTTACTTGTGTTTGAAATAACACGTGACAGAACTTTTCCTTTACCAATTTGCTACACATGCCTCATGAAGACGTACTACAAATCTCTACAAAATTACCTTTCAACATACTCTTTACCTTCAGGGCTTTCAACATGTCAGACTGCAATACTGAAATCCCAAAAAGCCACTCAGCAGGACATGAACACATAAGAGGTTAAGCAAGCATTTGGTCTGGGGATTGTGGATTCTATCACACAGTCCGGAAAAATGCTTTACGTCCCAAAATAAAACTTTAGATATCTTTAATATGACCTTCCATCTGTTGGCATCGCATAAAAATGCTATTTCAAATGCAAAGTACAGCCCATTCTGCAAAGCTTCCTTCTCACATGATAGCTCCATCACTTGCAAGACAGATGCAATAAGCTTGGTGCCTAACACATCACAGGGACTCCAGGAAGATGCCTAAGGACTTTTCTGGTCTTACCCAGTTGACCGGCTATAACAATAATCCAAACATTGCTCCTCTATCATCTTTTTCAGATGATTTTTAAAGATAGCCAGCTAAGTGGCTTAACCATCTAAAAGCTCTGTAATCGTATAAACTGGTATAGCATTTTCATTATCTAACTGGACACAATGTATCTGGCTAGATGGCAACGATATATCCGGCTATCATATCATTTATAGCTGTTCATTTTTTATATTTAGCCAGTTATATTCCCAATTGTTGCCCAGAAGGCTGTGAGCATGGGCAGGAAATCAGCCCTGGATCCTTTTTTTTTTCTATTCTTACAGCCTACTGTTGATTACAATCAGCAGCTTTTACGCATGTGACAGGACTCCCCAGTCGTCCACTACAAATCGCTTAAGTTCCACACCAGTAGCTTTAACACCTCTCGAGCTATCCATCCTAGAGATGTGAATCGTGTGCCAGATCGTCTTAACTATCAGATTCGGCTGGGGGGGGGGGGGGAAGAATCTGATCGTTACGATATGTGAATTGGAATCGTTTCCGATTCCAATTCACATCGCTAATTTTTTTTTAAGTGAGGCCTGCGCCGCTAAAAAAAAAAAAAACCCACCCGACCCTTTAAATCGACCCCCCCTCCCGACCCCCCCCCCAAAACCTTTTAAAATTACTTGGTGGTCCAGGGGGGCCTCGGGGAGAGATCCAGGGGGGCCTCAGGGAGAGGAGAGATCCAGGGGGGCCTCGGGAAGAGATTTCCTGTTCCCAGGCATCAGCTGTTCTAAAAATAAAATGGCGCCGATGCACCTTTGCCCTTACCATGTGACAGGGTATCCGTGCCATTGGCCGGCCCCTGTCACATGGTAGGAGCACTGGCTGGCCGGCGCCATCTTTAAAGATGGCGCCGGCCACCTTTACTCATCAGCCCCTATTATACTAGATTTAAAGGGTTGGGTGGTTTTTTTTTTTTTTTAGTAGTGTGGGCCTCACTTAAAAAAAAAGGGTCGGGAGGGTGGGGGGGTCGATTTAAAGGGTCGGGTGGGTTTTTTTTTTTTATCGGGCCATCGGTGCCATTTTAATTAGTGGCAGCCAAAATGGCGCCGATGGCCCGAGAGCAGGAGATCGCACCAGGGCCCCCCCCCCCCCCACTGGACCACCAGGTAACTTAACATTTTGGGGGGGTTCGGGAGGGTGGGGGAGGGTAAGGAATTGGTTTTAAAGGGTCGGGGTGGGTTTAGGGATTGTTTTGGTGTGCCGGTTTTCCCGCCCTTCCCCAAATAATTCCCGTGCCCTATTTAACGATACAATACAAATGCCCCTGACGATAAATCGGGGGCATTTGTATTGTATCGTGCACTCTAACGATTTAGGATGATTTTAAAATTATCTGACGATAATCAGATCAGATTTCCCTCCCCCCCCAGCCAAAATCAATCGTTAAGATGATCGATCACACGATTCACACCCCTATTTTAAGATCAATGTTGCCAAGTGACCTCACCACTGTTACCTCTCTCACCAAATCCTGCTTTCCACTAAGAATTAGATCTAAAATAGCTTCCTCTCTTGTCGGCTCCTGAACCAATTGCTCCATGAAGCAGTCGCTTATTCCATTCAAGAATTTTACATCTCTAATATATTCAGATGTTACATTTACCCAGCCAATATTGGGATAATTAAAATCTCTCATTATTACTGCACTTTCAAATTGGTTAGCTTCCCTGATTTCTCTTAGAAACATAGAAATATAGAAATGACGGCAGAAGAAGACCAAACGGCCCATCCAGTCTGCCCAGCAAGCTACGCACTTTATCCATTTTTCCCCTTTTTTTTCTCTCCCACCTGTTAGCATTTCATCGTCTGTCTCATTATTTTGGCAAAGTGGACAGAAGAGTATACTTCTGGGATTTCTACCCATATAGATTCTACTGTGCATTTAGGGCCGGATTTTCAAAGGGTTATGCACGACCGGGCCTATTTACCTTCAAAGCCCAGCTCCTGGTCCTGACCTGTCCTCCCTCACGACTGTGGGCAGCTATCTGCACCCCTGAGCCTCCTTGAGCATTCCTGGCTCCTCTGCAGACCCCTCGAGCTCTTGGTAGGTCTCCCCACATGTGCCAAGGGGAGACACTGCCTTCCAGTGTTCTGCTGCTCTCTAGGTGCATGTGTGCGTGCCTTGCTGTCCTTTAAAGGGGCCACGGTGGGAAAGCAGCCTGTGGCCCTGGATGATGATGTCATCGGGCCCTGCTATTTAAGGCCATTAGTTCCTTGCCTTGGCAACAGGTCTCCATGCTTGTTGTGTGTTCGTTGCTTGTTCCTGTCTTCAGTCCTGGTTCCTGTTCCTGTCTTCATTCCTAGTTCCTGTTCCTGACCCATTCCTGGTGCCTTCCTTGCCTTGCTGGGATTGACTTCTGGCTTTGACCCTTGCTAAGTCTGGACCACTCTAAGGATTGACCTCTGGCTTTGACCCTTGCTACGTCTGGACCATGCTCAGGATTGACCTCTGGCTTAAACCCTTGCTATGTCTGGACCACGCTCAGAACTGACCTCTGGCTTTGACCCTTGTTACGTTTGACCAAGCTCCAGACTGATCTCTGGCTTTGACTCTTGCTACGCTTTGGACTAACTCTGGACTGACTTCCAGTTTTGACCCTCACTATTCCACGTTTGCTGCCTCCCCTCATGCCAACCAGTTCTTTTCCACATCTTCTGGTATCTTCCTGGACTTGGCCTTTCAGGCTCCTGCCTACTATTACTCGGGCGCCACCTGTACTTGTCCCTGGCTCTCTTTGGCACTTGGGTCTCTGCCTCGTCCAGAACTACTTTGGTCTTCCTGTTACCTCTGCTGGTTCCTGGCTAAGCCAGCCCCGGCACCCAAGGATTCAACCTGCAGGGAACGTGGGCTGGTATTGGCGAAGCTCCAGTCAGCCTCTGTCTCTCAGTCAGCTCCACCTCCTGACAAGGGTAACCCGTAGGGCTTGCCCTGCGGGTAGCGTCAACTTTACCTATCTCATCCTATCTCATCCTTCATTGCCATATTCTCTAACTCTCCCATCTTACTTCTTAGACTTCTGGCATTGGCATACAGACATTTCAAAGTCTATTTTTTGTTGGTTTTAACAACCTGCTTTTCAGTTGGTAGGGATAATTTGGAATTCTTTAGGGCTATGGTTTTGAACATGCCAATGACACACTCTGAAACATCTTCTTTCTCATCTGGCTAAATGGCACCATTCATCTGTGATATTTGGATAAACTGCAGCACTGAAAATGCATTGTAGCTGGAAAAGTGTTTTTTTATCTGGCTAAGTGCTGATTTTATCTGGACAATTGATGCTTAATTTTTTGAATATCACCCTCAAGATACATAGGCAGTGTTTTGTTTTTTTTTTAATAAGAATTTTTACTAGGGGGAAGGGGGGTGGAATGAACTCCAAAGGGCACTTTCAAATCATTTGAAAGGGTCCATTTAACTTCTTTAGGAAAAAAAAAAAAAGGCAAATAATAAAGCAAGGCTATGAAATCTAGGTATTCTTATTTTAAATGTTTGTGATTTAGCATTTAAGATTTATATCAAAATGTGCAGATTTCCAAAAGAGTTGGTTTAACAATATCCCAGTGGGTGTAAATCTCTGCATCAGGTTGATGCTATCTCTTCTCTTTGGAAGGAAAATAAACGTGGACAACAGTAGGTCAAGGATTGTAATAGATTCTGACAATCACATTGTAAGCATTGTTTAGCTGGGAATTAACCCACTATGTTAGCACACTTGTTCGAGTGTCATCTACTATAAGATTATGTGTTCAGACAATATTTTCAATTTGCACTGAATGTGGTGAAAGTACTGGAAGTGCTGCTAAAATATTTTGTGGCATGCCAGAAGTAATGGGCAACAGCTGTTGAAGGCACACAGGCATAGAACATCCCGTGGGGGAGATGAGAGACTCTAGAAATCACTTTACACTGTTCACATGCTTCATCTGCAAATACACTTATCTTCCCCTGGGAGAAGCCTGGCATCCAACAGCACTATTCACGTCTTCGTAAGCTGCGTAAGTGACTGTGCTGACGGCAGACCTTGGATAGCAGATAGTATGGTATCCTGTTCAGTATGGAGGCGTTCTGCTATAAACTGTTTTTTTTTCCCCCTTTGCATGCTTTCTGTTTGAATTGCCCATATATTTTGACTATTGGCTTTAACAAAATTGTTGGTTGAGTGTCTTTTGCTTCCTCTGAAATGACAGGAAATGTCAAATTTGGTATTTGATTCATGTTCTACAGTTCTAGTAGAGCTAATTTAGGGAGACTTTACCCTAATCAGAATGGGTTGGATTTTAAGACCTAAGCGCGGGCGTACATTTGTACGGGCAACCCGGCACGCACAAATGTACGCCCGATTTTATAACAGCCGCGCACATGTTATAAAATCCAGGGTCGGCGCGAGCAAGGGGGTGCACACTTGTGCACCTTGTGCGTGCTGAGCCCTAGGGGAGCCCCAATGGCTTTCCATGTTCCCTGCGAGGGCGCTCCGAAATTGGAGCGGCCTTGGAGGGAACTTTCCTTCGCCCCCCCACCTTCCTCTCCTTTTCCCTACCTAACTCGCCCCTCCAGCCCTACCTAATCCCCTCTAACTTTATTTTGTTAGTTGCGCTTGCCTCCGGGCACGCATAACCCCCCCTATGCGCGTAAATCCAGGTAGGCTTTGAAAATCTGCCCCAATGTTTTCTGCCATCAAATCTAAAACAAACATCAATACAGCCATTCTTAAAAGATCATCCTTGGATCCAACAAAATTTGAGAGCTATTGACCTATTTCATCATTAGAATTTCTTGCAAATGTTATTGAAAATCTGGTCTTAAAACAACTTAATGAGTTTCTGGAAGAATTTGATATTCAGTTTCAATTTGGAGTTCATAAATTTTTACAGAAACTCCTTTGTTATCCAATTTTGATACATTCAGAAGAGATTTCTATTGTGGTCAGAACAGAGGTAATGCACTATTAGAAATCTCAGCAACCTTTGATATTCTGAGCCATCAAATACTCATCGATTGTCTACACGAATGTGGGATTTTGGGCCTTGTTTTGAAATGGCTGTCATCATTGTTAGCTGATCATCAGCAATAGGTATGCATTGGATGATCTTTTCTCATTTTGGTTTCCAGTTCTAACCAGAGTTCCACAGGGTTTTGGCCTTCTCCGACACTTTGTTTAACATTTACAGTATGTGTGACAGGAGTCGAGTGGCACCTTATAGACTAACCAATTTATTAAAGCATGAGCTTTCAAGGACAGTGTCCACTTTGTCAGATGACTCTGACCTTGAAAGCTCATGCATTAATACATTTTTTAGTCTATAAGTTGCCACTCGACTTCTGTCATTTTTGCTATACCACACCAACACAGCTATCCCTCTGAAGATTTTTCATTTACAATATATGGTTCCACTAAGCAAGCTACCAGCCAGACTGAGTGTGAGCTATATACTTTATGCTGAAGATATAAAGGTTTTACCTTCCTGTACGATGGACATGGAAAGCAACTTTTGAGATGGTATCTAGTTATATTTACACTGTTAAAAAATGGCTTTTTCATAATAAACTTTTATTAAATATTGAAAAAACTGAGGTTGTAATTTTGGAAAGAATGCCATCCAGAGATAAACCATAATGTTTAGATTTGAGGGATGTCAGATACTGATTGTCTCTCAAGCTAAAAGTCATGGAGTGCTCCTTGACTCTGGATTGACTGTGCATGGCCAAGGTAAGGCAATTAGCATGCAATCTTTCAGGTCTCTGGTGAATGAGATGTCTTTAAGATGTCTGGTTTCTTGAGAATGCAGCATTAATAGAGTAAATTTAATAGTGGTTATTATGTTTGTTTTTAATTGTATGTAGTTATGCACTCCACATGGAAGATTGTGATCAGAGAACATTGTGATCAGAGAGAGTATAAATCTTATAAATAAATAAATAGATAAATCTTTTTCCAGGGAAAAGTCATAAGAACATTAAAATTGCCATACTGGGAAAATCGAGGGTCCCCCTAGCCCAGTATCCTATTTTCAACCATGGCCCATCCAGATTACACAACTACTTGGCAAGATCCCAAACAATAGATACAATCCATGTTGCTAACTCCCATGGATAAGTAGTGGCTTTTCCCAAGTCTATCTGGTTAGCAGCAGTTTGTGGACTTCTCCAAAAACTTGTCCAAACTTTTTTTAAACCAAGATACGCTAACTGTCTTTACTGCATCCTCTAGCAATGAAGTCCAGAGCTTTATTGTGCATTGAGTGAACACAAATTTTGTCCAATTTGCTTTAAATGTGCTACTTAATAACTTTATTGAGTGTCCCTTTAGTTTTTGCATTATTTGAAAGAGTAAATAACCGATTCACATTTACCCGTTCCATTCTGCTCATGATTTTACAGACCTCTATCATATCCTGCCTTTGTCATCTTTTCTCCAAGCTGAACAGCCCTAACCTCTTTAGCCTTTTCTCATCAACTGTTACTTCTTGACTGCTGAATCTCTGCAAGTATATATGGAACAATATGGTTATCATGCTGAAGCTCTTTCTGGATTACCTAATGGACATCTGATATATCTCCCATAAGCTCTGTCAGCTATTTTTTTTATTATTCCATGATTTACTGCATGAGTTACAAAACAACAAAGATACGATTTTGTTCAAAAAAAAGCACTAAAAACATAGCTATTTAAAAAAGGCTTTGATTGCTAATCTTTTCTCATCTCTACCTCCTCGATGCATGTACATTCATTCGCCACCCCAACTACTAGAAGGCATGGGTTAAATAAATATTCTTTTAAATACATTTTGAAAACCAGGAATGTCTGTTTTTTCTTTTTGATCTCCAGTCTTCTCAAGCTTTCTCCACACTTTCCAGTGTCCAGTCATTTTGCACAACACTACATCCATGATGCTACAGAGTAGAGCAGCTTCATTTTATTCTTTGAGGTGCAGAAATAGCTGTTCAAGGCTAATAGGGTTAACCTTCCAAATCTTCATTGCTGGGACTGTAGCAATGATGGCTCTGCAACAAGGTCCAATGGATAAGCATAAACTTTTCTCATGTACTGGTCACTCAGATTTCAAATCTGAATTGGTCTCTGCATTTGTCAGTTCTCCATGTTTACTAACTTCTGTCAGCTTTTTTTGCATTGCAGTCACATATTTTCAGGGATTTGTTCACTCCTTCAGGATTAAATGCTGGTAGTTCAAGACTGGGTCTTTACATAGTAACATAGCATATGAAGTGATGGCAGATAAAAACTAAAGGGGCAGATTTTCAAAGGGTTACGTGCGGATCCGAAAAGCTGCCCCTTCCACCCCCTGTGCGTGCCGAGCCTATCTTGCATAGGCTCGGCGGCGTGCGCAAGCCCCGGGATGCGCGTAAGTCCTGGGGCTTTCCTGGGGGGCGTGTCGGGGGCATGTTGTGGCTGGCGCATACTCGGGGGCATTCTGGGGGTGGGGGCCACGAGCGTGGTTCCAACCCGGGGCGTTCTGGGGCATGGCCGTGGCCCCCGGACCAGAACATGGTGCGCTGGCAGCTGGCAGGTGCGCAAAAGTTACGCCTGCCTCAGGCAGGCGTAACTTGTAAAATAAAGGTGGGGGGAATTAGTTAGGGTTGGGGGGTGGGTTAGATAGAGGAAGGGAGGGGAAGGTGGGGTGGGCCGGAAGGAAAGTTCCCTCTGAGGCTGCTCCAATTTCGGCCTCGGAGGGAACGGAGGATGGCTGCGCGGCTTGGTGCACGTAGGCTGCCAATTTTGCGCAGTCTTGCGCACGCCGACCCTGTATTTTATAACATGCGTGCGGCAGCGTGTGCATGTTATATAAATCTGCACCTTTTAAAATCTACCCCAAAATGTTCCATCCATTCTGTCTGGTTGAGATTCATCCAGTTTATGTAGATTCACAGATAAATTCCCTTATACAAATTAACACCAATTCCTCTCTCCCCATGCTTTACCTGTCTTCTCTACCATTTCCCCATTACTGCTCTCTACAATTGACCTAAACATGCCCAAAATCTGCCTGAGCGAGGTCCTTCACTACCTCCATTAATAGGCCATTTCAGGTCTTGCCAAATTCATCTTTGCTTCTTACAAAATGAATACTTAAACCAATATCCGGGCCCCATTCTATGTCTTATTACTCAGTTTTGAAATCATCCCCTACAGCTACTAATTTATTAACACTGTGGAAAAAATGTTCTGGCCTTCTCATGCTCATTGAAGTTTCAGATGCATGCGATCAAGGATCTGGTTGGCCATGAATATGCAGACAACCTTTCCTCAAGTTAATCATTAGGAGGACCAGTTTCAATGTGATTTATGTGGGCAAAAAAAGCATTTTACTCACATTAATCAGCTCCCTGAAAACTGCCTTCCCTCAATGCGGCTCAAAGTTTGTAAATTCCTTTAGCCTATAAAGGAGGAATGTTTAGGTCAAGAGGAGGAAAAGTATACATGAAGATGGTGCATATTTCTCCAGCAGAATAAGCAGGTGCACTTTACAACTGGCGCAAATTTCAAAGCAAATGTATGCACTTACAGTTGGTGTAAAGCCTGCAAGTAAAAAGTACTCATGGTCTTTGACCCAATGTGGACAGTTTAAGACTTGCAAGTTGTTATGTATCCTGGGGAGAATGTTCAAAATGTTAAGGGGCCTATCCAATGAATTTTAACATGCAGATTAAAGCCCTATTTTGCATACCACATAGGAAGGCTTTACTATGACCTTTCAAAGGGTCTATAATAATGATATTTGTTTATTTACAGCTGTTTATATTCTACCCAATTGCCAGCACACCTATTCTAGGCAGATTAAATAATACAAATGACAATCGCATTAAAACAAAAACAACACTAAAACATCAGACCTCAAACAGCAAGAAAATACAAATAAAAGTTAAAATAAAAATAAGAATAGAAGAGCCAACCTACATAGGCTTTTGAGCTTCCTGAAACAAGTAAGATTTTGAAAGCTTTCTGAAAATCTCATAATCAGAAACCTGGCACAATTTGATTGGAAGTTTATTGTGCAACCTGTGAAAAAGCATAGTGGCTAGTCTCCTGTAAATGGGCTGTTTTTGCATCAGGACAGCCAGCAATTGTTGGCTAGTCGAGCACAAAGCACAAGTAGGGTGATGACCAACAAGAAAATTATTCATGCAAATAGGTCCATCCTTATACAAAAAACAATGAACTAAATCAAAAATCGTACACTTGACTCTTTCTTCAACAGGGAGCCAATGGAAGGCCTGTAAAACTAGTGAGTTATTCTCTTGAATTGGCTCTGTGAGAAAACTACCATGGTCATAAGTGCAAATGAGGGAATATCATATGTAAATGAGCCTTTACCAAGTGCCCACAAGATGATCTGGTATGCTTACCCTCCATACTATATTGTAAATATTAGTACCTGATGTTAACTAGATACAGTGAACAAAATTCCCCATGTTCTATGGCTTGAGGTGACAGGGCGGGGAGGGGTGTGTGCTTTCCTTCATGCTATCTCCCAATTACAGCAGAGTCAAGCTACCTGAGGGGTATCCCCCTACCCTCTAATGCAGCAGCATTGAGCTGTCTCCCACTTCCTGAAGACTGCACTCCCTCTGGGTCATTCCTGTTCCCTCCCAGCCACCCTCACAAGACAAAACTCTGCCTCTCCTGGGTCATCCAACAAAAGCTACTCTAGTGGTTTCTTGGAAGTCTGTTGCAGTGATACCACTGCAGTTAAGGTCATAATCACTGCTTCATATAGGTGATCTTATTCCTTGCTATTCTAATGGCCCATGGTGCCATTGTGCCATGCTTCACTATCTTTTCACTTTTGCAAGTAAGAATTCTCTTATCTGCTATCATATTTTATGTTTTGTTTAATCTGCCCAATATACTTCCTGTTCCATGAGTATAAGAAACTATTGTGCAGAGTTCTAGTAGCCACTAGCCATATTGACACTGGAGAAAACTGTAGTTTGTGATTCATTTTACTGGATCAAGAGAAGAATTATCCAGCAGTGTTACTGAAGATTATTAGCCCTGAAAATTTAAAAGCCTTGCTCTTGGACTTTTTGCTGTGATTTATATTCTTGAGCTGCACATAAAAAAATCAAAATAAAAAAAATCCCAGAATGTTATTGCAGGCAGCCTCTTCATGCTCCTCTCTGTACTGACAGCGTTTACAACATGCTCAGTCTTACATCTATGCCCTCTTCCAGATGTTCATGATGCCATCTGGGGAATAATGCATACCCAAATAAAAATAATGAGGAGAGAAGAATGAGATGAGGGTGATAATGCATACCACGGCTGACAGTAGGATCAATCTTAAAACCTTTGCAAATCCTAGTTAAGGACTTTTCCTGAAAGGGCTCCATCCCTTCAGCCACAGTTTTGAAATTAGAATGCAATCTATTTTTATTTCAAGCAAACTGTTTGGCTGAAGCACATGCATTTTTTCATCCTATAAATATGTTACTTTACTGGTTTCATGAAATATTTACATCAACAGCTTTCTAAAAAATATCATAAAAAAAACATAACTTCATAATGGTGTGGTCTGGCAAAAAAGTTATAGCTTCTTATAACTGGCAGCAGATCCAGAGCAGATTTGATTGGATCTGCCAAGTGAGGCTCACCGTTGGCACCACTGAAAGCAACAAATCCATCTTGTGTTTTCTATGTCTGGTTTTACTAGACTCTAGTGAGCTGAAGAAACCACAGTGGATTTCCTTGTGGGGGTAATTTTGTAACATCACGCAAAGAGAATAACTTTCAAACACGCATGTGCCCATTTAAGCATACATATGGGCATTTACACATACACATGTATTTTTTGATATAAAATAATTTTCACATGAAATATACACATGGATATATTCCATACATTTTTCCATGGGTTCCCCATGTACATACAAACTTGTGTGTATTGCTCAAATACACGCATATGCAGCACTCAACTTCTGATTCTTCATGGGGGTGCAGTCTACCAAACATTCCACCACCTGTTTGGCCGCCCACCTTCACTGGCAGGGAAATCACCTACCCCCTATCCCTTGTGGTGGAGAATGAATGTTATTAGTTCCCTATCCCAGGCCAGAGGAAGAATCTCCAGATGATGTGTCGGGTCTGGAAAGGCTGTCAGCAAACTGTTAATGCTTGGGCATCATACCTACCTGGGGTAAGTACATTGTGGCAAGTAAGGGGTGCATGAGGGGGTCGCTAGGGAGTGGGAGAGAGGGTAAGAGTGTGCATGGAAGTTATTAAGGGGCAGGATGAGGCCAAATAATGGTGTGCAAGGGGTCACTAGGGAGTGGGGTGGGGCCAAGGAAGGATCACTAG
Source organism: Rhinatrema bivittatum (assembly GCF_901001135.1). Lineage (NCBI taxonomy): Eukaryota > Metazoa > Chordata > Amphibia > Gymnophiona > Rhinatrematidae > Rhinatrema > Rhinatrema bivittatum. The sequence goes on along the minus strand of NC_042616.1, from coordinate 788,147,888 downwards.
GACATACCTTAGGTGGTCTACAAATAGTGGAAAAGTCAATAGGTATGTTTGAATACTGTAACAATTAATATTCCATTAATTTCAAGATGAATATATATTTGTTGCCAATGTAATCCCTCCTTAATGTACAAGTCCAGTACAGATAGGCACACAAACTTATTTGTAGCTCTTTGGGGCAGGAACCTAGGCTACCTGTACTATTTCCCTTCATTCCCAGGATGTAGGCTCAATAGACTTGGAGATAAAAGACTAATTCTCTTTCGGAATCCCTGGGAGAGGCGTATTTTATCTATTTGCTGTGCTCTGAGTGCCAAATAACCACACTGGAGTCACTGTTTTAGAGTCCAAAAAAAAAAAAAAATTCTTTACTGAAGATAATAATTGGGAAATGGCACCAACTCTTTGATCCACAGCAGCACAATGAAATAGTCTGTTAAAGTGATCTTCCAGATCTGTGCAGGAATATCTCAGACCAGCCGGGGCAGTTCCTACTATCTAGGGCTTGAAAAATTGATTCCCTAGGTGGGCAGGGTATCCTTTGAATGGGCAGAAGTACCCTTCCAACTGGCGAAAATACTCTATTTCTGTCTCAGCACAGAAAGATAAATCTTTCTCTCCCCAGGGTTTGAAGAATCACTGGATGGGTGTCCTTTTGAGTGGTAGGCTTTGCCTTTACTCACTGTTAAATTATTCAAACCTTCTTTGTTCTTATTCAGTCTTTATTATTTCCTTTGAATCTTGATGGGAGGGATCCCTTGGAGCAAGTGCGGCACGTCGGTGAGAGCTGCTCTCTACTGCGCATTCGTGGCACGTCGGTCACCGCTCAATTATATAGCTGATGGTTAGGTAAGGGGGTGCTTTTGGGAGGTTTGGAACACATTATGAGTATTTCCATTATTTCCTATGGAAAAAATAGTCTTGACTTACAACCAACTTGAGTTACAACCAGCCCTCTGGAACCAATAGAGTTTGTAAGTCAAGGGTCCATTGTATTTCTACCTTAAGCAAGCATAGCACACAGTGCACATTCTTCTTGGGTTCTATCTGAGCAGGTTGTTTACTGGACTACCTCAGCTCTGCCAGCCTGTCTTGCCCCTATCAAAACCACAGGGGCAAGACTACCTCCGCTCTGCCATCCTGTCTTGCACCTATCAACTTTCTGCCACTCTGCCTTGCTGCCATACACCAGACGATTCTATTCCTTGTGGTGTTCTTGCCACTATCATGGTTCCTCAGTATGTTGATGCTAGTCTTTCTGCTGCTTTGTCCCTTTATCAGTACCTTATGTTTTTTTCTGACACCCTTTCTGCTTGCTATGTTCCCCCCTTCATTGTGCTTTAAGATCTTGATGCCACTTGCTTGCCACTTTGCCTGTCATGCTGCCTTTGAGGGTTCATGCAACTGTTATTGGTGCTCTCTTTTGAAGCTGTGGTGTGTTTTTGACACTCTCACTGCTGATTTGCACCTCTGTTAATGCACTCTTGCCACTCCTGGTACCCCTTTGCCCCTTTACAGTGCCTTAGGCTATTCATGCCACTTTGGTGCCACTTTGCCACAGTCTAAGTACCTTGGAGCTCTTTTCTTGTTCTAATGATTGCTCTCCAGAAGTTTCATCAGAATTGATAAGAAAACCCCAATTCTGCAGCCCAAAATAGGCTGCAACTACTTCCCACATTGATTTTAATGGCAAAATGAAAAACGAATGAAACTAAAACGAATTGGTTTTTTCCCCTATGAAACTAATGAAATGAATTTGGGTCTCAGTGAAACAAAAAATGAAATGAAACGAAACAAAGGTTTTCCTTCTGCACATCCCTAGAGACTGCAAACATTCTCCATTTCTGTATACCTTCAGCCAGTATAAAACTCTTTTCCATAGCAACCCCATTAATTCTGTCTTCTCTCTTTGGCATAGTATACTGGTGCTTGACAAGTGTTTCCACGGACTATATCTTTAATACAGGAATGTTTTTTCTACAGTTAGTGGTATAGCTGTGGGGCAATATTAGGGATCATGGAGCAGTTTGCTTTCACATAAAGGAAAGTCTGCTGAGTGTGACTAGATATACCCACATTGCATGCATGTGAAAGTACATTATTTTTTAACTGTTGCAGAGCAGACTGGTGAGGAGACAGATGGAGTGGGACCAAGTGGCTTTCAAAGGGGAAGATGAAGCTCAAGGGTGATGACTTATCTCTGAGGAGGACAGAGAGACAAAAGAGGAAGCAGCAATTGCCCAAGGAGCAGGATGAGGCAGAGAAGGGAACTCATAATGCTGATACTCTCTAGGCCACACCAGATCTGATGTGTCTAGCCTCTGGCCAGCACGAGCCCATCTGTTTAGAGGAGGAGGTAGTTTTATCTCTTAAAGATAAAATGCAGCTAACTGTAGCAGAGAGGACCATCATGTATATTAATTTCTGAGTGGGGGAGATTTCCAAACTGTGATGGAGATCCAGGACCTGCCAGAGGTGATGAGGAAGGAGAACCAGGGTTTGTGACAGATTTTCAGAGATGAAATCCAGATCATCCAGAAAGTAGTGAGGGAGGAGATTCATAGCATTCAGAATGCCATTGATGCCTGGAGAGAAGCATGGAGGGAGATGCTACAGCCACTGCCACCACTACCTCCCTACCATGTTCTGGCCACTGGATGCAGCTACCATCAGCATTTGCTGCACCATCAGGCTGAATGGAACCTCCCTAGACTGCATCTTCATCAACCCTAGTGACTGCTCCTCAACATCCATTCATCCTTCCACCAACTCTTCTTATGAGACCATCATCACCATCTCAAATCATGCAACATCATGAGACCATAACCACCACTTCAAACTATGCATCATCATGGGATCACAACCACCACCTCCAACCATGCACCACTGCTACCAGCTTGGGAAAATCTTCCACCTCTCCCAGGGAACTGGGGGTAGAAGAAGAAAGGCCCCCTACTGCTGCCCATGCAGTCCCTCACCAGCATCTCACAGGTCATACAACAACCCTGTCCTAAGTCATCCGAGGACAGCGTAAGTAACAATCGCACACAACTGTGGATGAGTACAGGAATCAGGATCAGTCTGGCTCTAGAGCTTCCCACACCCACAAAAAGAGGGCACTGAAGGAAGCATTGACTTTATGTTATTTATTCTTCTGCATTTAAAGGTAGATTTTAAAAATGTTGCTTGTGCAAAAACAGTCACATTCTTATGTATTTTAAGAAGCTGGGAAGTATGCGCCTACATACCTGCGCACGCAGCAATAATATGGAGGCGGAAAAGGGGCAGGGCATGGGCATGCCAGGACAAGGCCCAGACTTATGCACATAACCCTGAATTTTGCAAAAGGCTGATCATGGCAACCATTGGCATGTAACTTTACTGGTGGTCCTGATGAGGAGCAAGTCTGGAGATTGTGAGGGAGAGAGAGGGAGAGAAAGAAAGAATGACACTTTATATATCTTCCCACTGTAAGAGGGGACTTTCAAATCAGGGTGGGTTTGGGGGAGTGGTGTTACATTGGTCTGCCTAGGGCACAAGGATCCATAGACCCTTGAAACACCCACTTACAGTGGGAGATATACAGATTGTCATATTGTCTCTCTCTCACATGTGCGAGTATGTTATTAAAATACACGCATAAAGGCTGCACACATACGCTTTGCAAGGATATTTTAAATCATACGTGCATACGATATAAAAGTAAGCATATTTCTGCTCACGTGCCTATGGGGGCACGTGTGTTCCTTTGAAAATTAGCCGGTTAGTGCACATCATGTAAATAAATGCACACTTACCATCTAAAATATCAGAGTATCAGAATGCTTCTTTCCTGCCATTGACTCGTGTAATTTATCTCCTGCAATTCCTCCTGAGTCCTTTCTTCTCTTCATCCTGATTCTCCTCCAGTCCCTTTGGAGGAGGCATGCATCTGATTTTGGCCAGGATATGAAGCGTACAGCAGGTTTGAAATATCTCTAAGACTTTAGATGATCTGTTCAGACAGCAACAACATGTTTTCAGTAGGCCAAAGGTTCTCTTGATGACTGCCCTGGTCTGCCTGTGCACCTAGTTGTATCGAGCCTATGCAGCAGCCTATGGGATGTGCAATCATTTCTCTAATTAGGCAATGTCAATGAAATTTCCTAATTCGAAATGGTTCAGGGGAACTGAAAAATGATTGAATTTTTTCCGAAAATTCAGAAAAAATTCATTTTTTAGTTAGCACGCGCTAACTCTGCCAGGTTAGTGTGTACTAACTCCTGTTAGCATACACTAACTCCCGATAGTGCACACTAATCCAAAAATCGGGGCCCCCGAAAAAAAAAAAACCCGAACCGCGGGAAAAACAAATTTCCTGTGGGGGGGGGGGGGCCTCGAAATGAAGCCCGACACAAAATTTTTACCCAAAGCACATCTCTAGCTGCCACTTGAATCATGAGCCATGTTTTGAATGGATATCCTTTGTTACCTGTAGGGGAGAAGGCAGAGAAGAGCAAAGTTACATTTACAGGACATGGTTACACCAGTCCTACTGGCCCTATGCTCTCATTCCACTTAGACATGAGGGTGAAAATGACTGGAGGTATGCTGATAGTGTCATGTGTATTCCTACCTAGAAGTCAACCCCCATTGATGTGTCCTATCTGGAAATGGTCATAAATCCCTGACTGCAAGTGGATAAAGGCATTGTGAGTGGATCCTGGAAACCTGGACATGACATCTAAGGTGATGCTCTTTGCCTCACAGACCACCTGCATATTGAGGGAATGGAAGCCCTTGAAGTTGCAATAGGTTGCCTCATCTCCCCCTGGAGCCCCTATAGGGACGAGTACAATTAATAGTCTCCAGGACAGAGGTGAACATGCTATTTGATAGGAATCAGCCATGCTTGTTGTTGTTGGCATCTGCTCCAAGGGAAGTATATACAGTGCTGTGTATTCCTGAGCATGGCAGCAAGGGTTTGATCTATACCAATAGAGATGACAGATTGGCTGATTCCTACCGTGATGCCTGGAGGTGTCTGGAAGGTGACGGTGGTGGAAAAGGCCAGGATGGTAGTGACCTTGATGTTTACTGGCAAGACGTTGCCCCTTCAGGTAGTAGGTTGCAGGTCCTGCTCTACTTGCTGGAATATGTACAGAATGGTTTTCCTTGTTGAACTTGAACCTGCACATGACTTATTTGCTTCTCAGACAGATCCTAAAACTGTGACCTAGTCCTGTATATCTTGTATACCCTTCTCCACCTCCTCCTCAGCTCTCTCTCCCTCCTCATTCATATAGATCTGAGCACCCATAAGGCCATTAGAGTCATTCTGAAAAGGGAGCCTAATACCCCCCAGAATGTTGCTTTAACACACACTCCTACTACTCTTTATAGCCCTTTATGTCCCTGTTTCCCCCAATGTTCCTCTAACCTCTAAGTAGAAATCAGTATATCCCAGTTACCGAGTTTAGCCCTATCCCAGGCAAGTGCACTGCAATCCCTCTATATGACCGTCTTTCCCTATAACCTTCCTGTAGATTCCCAGTCTATACCTGATACACTCCCTCCCACCCTCTGACCTTCTGCTGTGTCCATTCACCCGGAGAATCCACCAAATGCCAAGTTGCTATGCAAAGTAAAAGTTAGCAGTTGTGTATTTAGAAATGAGCAGTAGCAAACATACACGTATATGCACATGTGTTTATGCACACGCGTATGGCGCTTTGAAAATATGTCATTTCATGTGTACACATAAATACAACCCAACATGCCCCCGTTTTGCACATGTACATTTCTTCGCACATGTGCATATACATGTGATTATGCTCCCTTTATTAAACACTAGTTTTTAAGTACTTAAGTCTGCTTTGAAAATTATCCCACCAAATCTACCTGTGCCAGTTATATCTGCTAAAAAGTCCACACAAATTAATGCATGACGGGTTTTTTTTTTTTAAATTATTTTCTACATATCTGAGTTTTAGATTCCACTTTTCGACACTTCAAAGTGGATTACATTCAGGTACTGCAGTTATTCAGAAGTAGGTGCCCAAGTCCAAACTCCTGCCTGGTTCTGCCCCCATTCTGTCCAGGAAACCGTTTGTGCAAATATGACGTGCCCATAAGTTCACCCACTTATGAGGCAGACACTTTTTTACAAATGCCCATTTCTGCAGGCAAAAAACCCCACTGCTTTACCCACAGAAATGCTTTTGAAAAAATGCCCCCCATTCCTCCCTCCCCCCATGTTTTTCTGCCACAGGTCTGCCCTTCCTATAAAGCTTGAGATGAGATTCACTGGTCTGCAAAATTTTCTCATGAGCTGCCAGAGCCGAGAGTTGCAGCCACGATCCTAAGCGCCAACCACATAACATCCTTTTCGATGTACAATCTACAAGCCAGCAGGAGCTCGCGTGGCTTCATACGGCTGACATCAGCTGATGTCTTGCAGTACTTCTTTGACGAGTGTATTGCATGTTCCATCTATTCATGTGTAATTGCTTTCTACAAGTACATTAACTATTTTATTATAAGTAATAAACCCGTATTATCCAAAGAAAGTCAAACTGCATGTTAGAATTTAATTTGTTTTTCCAATTTGTTTAAAAAGAACTACACATGACATAAATGGGAAAAAAAAAGCATTAAAATGTTTTGGCGGTATGATACTGCCTTCATGATTGTTCTTTCTTGTGTTATCATTGAAAACTCTATATGAGGTAATATTATTAAAACTTGACACTTAGGCACATGGGCTATGTTCCATGTTTGTTTTAAGTTCAAATAATCATTTTGGCAGCAAAAGGGGTTTAGCATGATCTGTTTCTTGGTGTGCTACATCTTACACGCTACGTAAAGAATTTTCGCCGTTGGAATTAGGAAAATGGTTTGGTACAGCAATTCATTCACAATACTAGAAAATACTGAATGATAGATAGGCCATTGGCATAAGGGGGTAGGTACATTCCAGGACTTGCCTGTAAAAATTCAGTTTAGGATCACTCAGCTGGATGCCAACTTAACGCTCACAGCAGCTATCAGAAAATGTATAACCCTTAGCATGTTAGGTTACTGTTCTAGCCAATATTGTCAGTGGGTTGAAAGTGGTATAGAAACTTAGATTTCAAAGATGTTCTTTCCATTGCACCTTGCTAGAGTGTGTTGCAAGCTAATACTCGCAGTTAATTATGTGTTATATATTTCTTATAGGTACATGAATATTTTCTGAATAAATTGTTTGGAAAAAGGGTATTTCATGTTGCAGTGCCTTTGCAGAGTCCCATGGTGTGGGAATTTGCCAAAGTGGCTGGACTCCGGCAGTCTCTTCAGAAAACTTTGTATTATGTGCACTCAGGAAAAACAAGCAAAACAGGCCTGCTTACCTCAGCAGTCTGTCAAAGACACTCACAACAAAAGCAGATATAGGTAGTCTTAGTCTCACAACAAAATCAGATGTAGGTAGTCTTAGTCTCACAACAAAATCAGATGTAGGTAGTCTTAGTCTCACAACAAAAGCAGATATAGGTAGTCTTAGTCTCACAACAAAATCAGATGTAGGTAGTCTTAGTCTCACAACAAAATCAGATATAGGTAGTCTTAGTCTCACAACAAAAGCAGATATAGGTAGTCTTAGTCTCCTGGGGCCTGTTTGTTCCCTCCTGGGCTTCCCTCTTCCTCTGCTAAGGTAAATGCCCTGGGCTCAGGATTTCCTCCTAGGTTATCTCTTAAAGTGGACCAGGTTAAATGCCTGGTCCTGGTCTTTTAAGGGGGCTCTAATATACTAATATAGATTCCTACTCTCTCTCTCTCTCTCTCTCTTAAGCATTTCTGATATACGACATCTCAGATACTATAGCATGTGCTTGACCAAGTAAAATGAGAAAGCAACCAAAAAATAAGTGCATTAGCTCGAAACAGATAATTAATACACACATAAGAGTGGCATTAGCAGATATACTATCTGCTTGCTTTAAGAAGAGTATTAGCATGAAAAGTTTTGCTCAGAAAAACAAGCACTGATAGCAATTATCTTAAATTAGTCATTTGCCATCAAAGAAGTCATGGGATAGGGATAGCAGCCATATTCCACTTCCTTAGCACAGATCTAAAGACAATCAACTGTGATTAGCTTTTTTTCTCTTAATGGGTTTGGTTTTGAGCAATTATTCTCTTATAGAACCAACTAAAATAAAACAAAACAGTACTGCAGGGAAAGATGTTGGGCTAAGTAGTTTAAATTCTTTTCCAACACCCATTAATGAATCTGATGAACTGCAAATAGGACAGGGAAAGATTGCTTCTGCTGTACTGTAAAATGTTTTCACTGAATCCAGTTTAGGGTTGGGCTAAAATATATTTCTCTGGTAAGGTAGTTATATGGGACAAGGTTCTTGATTATGCAGCAGTTAGTCTTAGCACCCACTATTGTTATTTTCCTAAAAACTTAGAGATGTTTGTAGCGCTCTGCAAAAAAAGAAGAACACCAAATACAACATTATTTCATATCCTATCACTAGGTGCTGCCTTTGTAGCCGGCTGGGTTAGTTTACATTAAATTGAAATGAATATCATGTTGTGGTGATTTCATACAGCCTCATGATAAAATATCATCATGGGTTTAATTTTAGATAATATTACTGTATAGATGTTAGTTCTCAGCCCTATATCTCCCAAAAGTGTGTATGGGCAAAACTTTATTCAGGGTGTTTTCATTTATTTTGTACCTTTTTCTTTTTCTTATCTTGCTTGTTGCATTTTGTTTCCATTGTTTCATAACTTTACAAATGTGTCCTAGTTTTCCATGCATAAAGCTGTACTTACGTATATTTAGTTGTACTTTATGCTCCTAAGAACAATTTTATGTGCATAGAAATGTTATATGTACATAGCAAATGAAACATGAGAAGTCTGCATATCCCTAATATATCTCTCTTGCTCACTCTCAGTGCTGTTCACAGCTCTGCGCCCATCTTCTTCCCATTACTGTCATCACTTAGCTTCACCCTCAGCTCTGCCCATCTCTCCCGCCAATCGAGCTGCCACTGAGCCCCATTACCCGCTCATCCTCCTGATGGTGTCATTCAGCCCCACATCTCCTGCTCTCCCACTGCCATGACTGCTCAATTCCACATCTCCTACCCTCCTGCTCAGTCCCACATATCCCACTTCTTACTGTATCTACTCACTTTGAGCTCAGGTATGGAAGGATGAACAATGAAATCTAAAATCCATCTCCATATCCAAGCTCTGCCTCCCTTCAGTGTTGCCAGTACTCAGCTCTACGTCTTCTGTCCATCTTTTTTCCTACTAATGCCAGCACCTCTCAGTTCTATCTTTTATTCACCCTCCTGATGCTGCTACTCGGTATTACATCTCCTTTGTTCCCTGTCCTCCAACACTACTGACTCTCAGCTGTGGCTGTCACCCACTCTCCCTCCCTCCTGATGCTGTTGCCACTCAGCTCAGTGTTTCCCTACCTTCCCTTATCATCCACAGAAGTCAGGAGGAGAACAGCACTTTATACTGTGTCAACCTCCTTGTCATGATTGCCGGCCCGCAGGAAGGCCCTGTAAGTCAATGCACTCCCCCCAACACCAGCACACCCTCTCCAACGCAGCAGGGAAATGCCATGATATCGTCCAGGTCCCAGTCTCCATTGCAGCTTCCATGCTGCCTGAACACTGCTACTCTCCTTTTTCTAGCTGTCCCTTAGGTGTGCATGTGCACTGAGCTGCCTCTCTTAAAGGGACAGTGGTGGGAAAACCTTGGTGGCATCTGATGATGACCTCACTAAGACTGCCTATTGAAACTTCACTCTCCTTCCAGTTCTTGTCTCAACAAGTTTTCCTGTCATCCCTGTGCCCCAGTATGTGGTGCCATTCTTGTGTTTGTCTTGCTTTGCCTTTGTTCCTGTTGCCTATGTTCCTGTTTTGTCCATTCCTTGTCCCATCCCTGTTCGTGCCTTGATCCTGCCTTTACCCCTTGGATCCATTCCTCTCCTTGCCTGTATTTGGTTCCTGCCTGTACGCTTGTCTGTACTCCCACGTTTCTTCCCCTCAGCTTGATTCTCTGGCTTGACCTCAGCTTGGAGTGGACCTCCCTTGATGGCTGCCTGGATCTGACCCCTTGCTTCAGACCTGACATCATTGTTTGCTGCCTGCCCCAACCTCTGGTCTGTTCCTCGTTCATGCTGTCTGCCACCTGCCCCAACCTTCTGCTTGTCAACTGTCTCTGCTGATTGCTGTCTGACTCGATGCACACTTGCTCAGACTCACAGCTTGGATTTCCCTAGGAACCCACCTAAGTCCTGCTGTTCCCTGGAACCCAAGTGTTCAACCTCTGGGCAGGCCCGGTGTAACCGGGTGTGCATTCCATGCATTGCATGGGGTGGCACACCCAGGGGATGGCAGACCATTTCTGATGTGCTCATGGGGCTCTCAACCCTGCAAGCAGGAAGAAAACAGTGGCAGTGGCTCATAAGAACAAGCCATATTGGGTCATACCAAGGGTCCATCAAGCCCAGCATCCTGTTTCCAACAGTGGCCAATCCAGGCCATAAGAACCTGGCAAGTGCCCAAAAACTAAGTCTATTTCATGCTACTATTGCTAGTAATTAGGGATGTGAATCGTTTTTTGACGATTTAAAATATTGTCCGATATATTTTAAATCGTCAAAAATCGTTAGGGCCACGATACAATACCAATTCCCCCGATTTATCGTCAAAAAATCGTAAATCGGGGGAAGGGGGAGGGCAGGAAAACCGGCACACTAAAACACCCTAAAACCCACCCCCGACCCTTTAAATTAAATCCCCCACCCTCCCGAACCCCCCCCCAAATGCCTTAAATTACCTGGGGGTCCAGCGGCGGTCCGGAACGGCCTCCTGCAATTGAATCGTGTTGTCTTCAGCCGGCGCCATTCTGCGCCGCCATTTTGCAAAATGGCGGCGCAAAATGGCGGTGGCCATAGACCAACATGATTCGACAGCAGGAGGTCGTTCCGGACCCCCGCTGGACTTTTGGCAAGTCTTGTGGGGGTCAGGAGGCCCCCCCAAGCTGGCCAAAAGTCCCTGGGGGTCCAGCGGGGGTCCGGGAGTGATTTCCTGCCGCAAATCGTTTTCCGTAGGGGGTTTTAGTGTGCCGGTTCACGATTTTAACGATTTTCACGATACTCTAAACACCCAAACGGCGACGATACGATTCCCTCCCCCTCCCAGCCGAAATCGATCGTTAAGACGATCGAGGACACGATTCACATCTCTACTAGTAATATCAGTGGCTATTTTCTATTAATTAATAGCAGGTAATGGACTTCTCCTCCAAGAACTTATCCAATCCTTTTTTAAACACAGCTACACTAACTGCACTAACCACATCCACAGGCAACAAATTCCAGAGTTTAATTGTGCGTTGAGTGAAAAAGAACTTTCTCTGATTAGTTTTAAATGTGCCACATGCTAACTTCATAGAGTACCCCAAGTCTTTCTATTATCCAAAAGAGTAAATAACTGATTCACATTAACCTGTTCTAGACCTCTCATGATTTTAAACACCTCTATCATATTCCCCCCTCAGCGTCTCTTCTCTAAGCTGAAAAGTCCTAATCTCTTTAGTCTTTCCTCATAGGGGAGCTGTTTCCATTCCCTTTATCATTTTGGTCATCCTTCTCTGTACCTTCTCCATTGCAACTATATCTTTTTTGAGATGTGGCGACCAGAATTGTACACAGTATTCAAGGTGCAGAGGCATTATGACATTTTCCGTTTTATTCACCATTCTCTTTCTAATAATTCCCAACATTCTGTTTGCTTTTTTGACTGCCACAGCAAACTGAACCGATGATTTCAATGTGTTATCCACTATGATGCCTAGATCTCTTTCTTGGGTGGTACCTCCTAATATGGAACCTAACATTGTGTAACTATAGCAAGGGTTATTTTTCCTTAAATGCATCCCCTTACACTTAAAGGTTATATATATATATATATATCTTTGTAATACCATTATTGTCTGTATCTTTGTAATACCATTATTTCTAATTTTATAGCTACTGTTCTAGGAAATGCTCTGCTTACCATTTGTTTCTTGTAATACCTTTTTAATTCTAATTTTATAGTTAATGTTCCATGTAAAGGCTCCGCCTACCTTTTTTGTGTTAAATGTACACCAATACGATGTGCAAACGGTTGTCGGTATATAAAAAATGTTAAATAAATAAATAAAAATAAATAAATATATGTGTATATGTATATATATATATCTTATATTAATGATATAACTGCAGGGATCCCCAGCCCTGCGAGTAGGAAGAAGTCGACAGCAGCAAGGATTCCTGATATACTTGCTGGGCTCCCAGCTCTAGTGAGCAGGAAGGAAGCAGCAACAGAAGCAGTGCAAATTTAGAACGTGCACTCAGGGCTTCCAGCACCACGAGCGGGAAGTCAGATGTAGTGGTGGCACGGGTTTATGATGCACTCATAATGGGGGAGGGTGCAGGCCCAGGTCCCATGGGAAAAAGTGGCAGCAGATGAAATAATGACATGCCAGTAGGAATTCCACACCCCGCAGGCAGAAAGACAACCTTTGGGCCAGTGCTGGAGTATGACGTGCCCAAAGGGCTCTCACATCCCACAGGCATAAAAAAAGAAGAGACCCAGTGGGTGGAGTGGAAGGGAAGGGAAGTGAAGAGAAAGTGTGAGTGTGAGTGAGAGGGAATGGGAAGGGAGAGGAGGGTATAAGTGAGAGAGGGGATGGAATATTGTTGTGTCCGTCGGTGCCAACGCCCTCTCTCCACCTTCCTTACCCTCTCTGGCGCCTCCCTCTTCGTCCGCGGGAAGATTGGCTGCCTTGGCGTCCATTTGCCGAGGACTTTTGGGCGTTCCCTGACCAACTTGATGCTGTAATCGCCATGTGCCCTGGAGGTCTAGGTGTGCGCGCATGGCGCAGCCCCAATTGAAGTACCGGCATTGGCGCGTCCCCCGAAGATGACGTCACCCATGATGGATATTTAAGGTCTTGGAATTTGTTAACACATCGAGTTAGCAAGGACATTGATTGATAACGGACTCGCTTTGTCTGTCTAAACTACTCTGCCTCCTCAGACTTACCAGAGGTACCCGCTCCTTGGGGGCCTCGTTCTCTACCTTGTTTTTTCAGGTGACAGTCTGGAACCGGTACTCGCTCCTCGAGGGCCCTCATCCCAGACTTACTTCATATACTCTTCTGCCTGGAAGGCTTCACTACCAATTATCTCAGCTACATCAGTGAGTTACCATCGTTCTCTCTGAGCTTTCCCTAGAACCAGGTACTCGCTCCTCGAGGCCCTATTCTTTCCAGCTCCTGGGCTTCATTGGGACATTGTGTGAGTGTTACATCTGCATAACCTGCCTACTCACTATTTCTTAGTCTCTCTTCAGCTCAGCCTCCAGGGATCGCTGTTCCAGTATCTGAGGGACTACAGCCCAGCCGGGCTTGCCAGCTTACTACTGCCATCTCTGGTGGTTCAGTATACTGTCTAATAAATAACAAGTATGTGTGTTTGTCTCCTAACTCTGAGGCTGACCGGTGGTCCCTCTCGGGATCATTCTCTGGGGGCATGGTCATCTGCCACTGGTCCAAGGATCCACCCTCAACTATCTGATTGCTCCTCCCATCAGGCATCAGATCAATAACAGATTGCTAACTCTAAGCAGACTGGTAACTCTAAACAGATTGCTAACTCCAAGCAGACTGTTAACTCCTCACTGAACAAATATAAAAGGGGTAAGTGAGAAGGGGAGAGGGAAAAGGTGGAGGAGTTGAGTGTGTGGGGGAGAGAAGGAAAGCAAAGGGGGCTGAGAAGGAAGGAAAGAGAAGGGGTGAGTCAGAGTGAGAAGAAAGGGGAGCAAGAGGGATCGAGTGAGTGTGCATGTGTGTGTGAGAGCATGTGAGTATGTGAGCATGCACAAATGTGAGCCTGTATGTGAGACCATGTGTATGTGAGAGCATGTGAGAGTGAGCATGTGTGTGAGAGAGAGCATGTGAATGAGTGATCTTGTGTGAGTATGTGAGAGTGCGTATGTGAAAGAGAGCATGAGAATGTGAGATGGCTTGTGTGTGTGATAGCATGTGAGAGAGTGTGAGTGAGTGTGGGTGTGTGTAAGAAGTATGGGGTAGATTTTCAAACATATGCGCATGTGTCCATGTGCGCATGGTTCCTGGCGCTCCCATGGACATGTTGATTTTATAACACGCATGTGCCAATCTATCTTTTTTTGTTCTGCAACTTACTTCAAGTCCGGAGCTGAAATAATTTGCATGTGTCGGCAGGCAGTTGGCGCACGAGTCATCAGGACAGCATACAATGGTGCTGTTCCAGCCCGCACCCTGCCCCGCCTTTCCCACCCAGACCCGTTTGAAGAGGCCCAGCACTTGTGCACATTCCGGGGTTCACGCATGTGGCTGGGCGTCTTTGACAATAGGCGCGTAAAGCACAAGCCCTAGCCATGTGCGTAAACCCTGGGATTTACGTGCACAGGCCTTTTAAAATCTGCCCCTGTGTGTATATGAGAGAGAGTGGACAAAGTTTGTGTGTAGCCCCCCATTCCCATACTAATCCAGGCCAATTTCAGAGTGACTGGAAACCATGTTCCCGGGAATGAAAGCTGGAAATTTGTTTTAAACTTATTAGTTTTAATTATTGTTGATGTTATTTGATGTGACTGCAATTTGTATATATTTTATTGGTTTTGGGGAACTTTGAAAATTTGTATATGAATTTAATTTTAGAATGTTATTCTATTTGTCAGCTGTCTTGAAATATTTATTTTTTTATTTATATGGTTTTACTATTATGACTTTTATATTTCCTGTATTTTATTTATTTTTTATTTATTTATTTAACAGTTTTTTTATACCGACCTTCATAGTAAATTTACCATATCAGATCGGTTTACAATTTAACAAGGGAAAAACTAGAGTAACAGATTCACGTAAACGAAAGATAACAATAAGTAGGAATAAGTCAAAGTTACAATCAACAGGGGGAGAGAACTTGTTTTATGGTTTTATGTTTTTTTTTATTGTTTTATGTTTTATGGTGATGTTTTATTGTTTTTCCATTATTGCACTGCACACAGAGTCTGGCTATTAACAATTTTCAGTTCAGTGTGTGAGTCAACATGGATTTACCCAAGGGAAGTCTTGCCTAACAAATCTGCTTCATTATTTTGAAGGGGTTAATAAACATGTGGATAAAGGTGAACTGGTAGATGTAGTGTATTTGGATTTTCAGAAGGCATTTGACAAAGTCCCTCATGAGAGGCTTCTAAGAAAACTAAAAAGTCATGGGATAGGAGGCGATGTCCTTTCGTGGATTACAAACTGGTTAAAAGACAGGAACAGAGAGTAGGATTACATGGTCAATTTTCTCAGTGGAAAAGGGTAAACAGTGGAGTGCCTCAGGGATCTGTACTTGGACTGCTGCTTTTCAATATATATATATAAATGATCTGGAAAGGAATACAACGAGTGAGGTTATCAAATTTGCGGATGATACAAAATTATTCAGAGTAGTTAAATCACAAGCAGATTGTGATACATTATAGGAGAACCTTGCAAGACTGGAAGATTGGGCATCCAAATGTCAGATGAAATTTAATGTGGACACGTGCAAGATGTTGCATACAGAGAAAAATAACCTTTGCTGTAGTTACACAATGTTAGGTTCCATATTAGGAGCTACCACCCAGGAAAAAGATCTAGGCATCATAGTGGATAATACTTTAAAATCATCGTCTCAGTGTGCTGCAGCAGTCAAAACAGCAAACAAATGCAGTAAACTACTGCTGGTGAGAGGGCAAGGAATTAAGAGAAATCCAGTTTGAAAAAGAAAGTCTTGGCCATTTAAAAGTTTTATAACTGTCCATCAAGTTAAGCTCCTGAGATAGTGTTCCACAACATTGGAGCGGCAACCTAAAAGGCCAATTCCCTTGTATCTGCTAATCTGGCCTGCCTCACAGAGGGAATGTCCCATAAGCCTCTCTGTACAGAGTGTAATGCTCTGCCAGGGTTGTAGATTCAGCGTTGCTCATCAGTCCATGGAAATGATTCGATGACCAGCAGTTTTTGTACTAACACAACAGTTTTATATCTGACTCTCCACTGATGGGGAAACCAGTGGAGGTCACAGAGTACTGGCATAATATGATTGCTAATGCTATCACCAGAAAGTATATGAACATTAGCATTCTGAAGCAATCGGAGTGCCTTGGTGGCCGTTAATACGGCTCCTTAATATATAAAATTTCAGTAATCAATTGTTGTAAAAATCAAGGTTTGTACAGCCGTTCAAAAAACTCCTGGGAATAACAGGGGCTTAATGTAACCTAACAGGTGTAACTTATAAAACCCAGCCATGAGCATGGATTTAATTTGAGGAATCATTGACAATTTATAGTCAGTAATGACTCCAAGACTTTTAGCAAGGTGATGGATCTTGATCTCAGTATCGCCTAATTTAATAGTGTGTGTGTGTGTGTGTGGGTGGGTGGGGGGGGGGAATTAAATATGTTTTCCCTGCTTTGAATCACAATGATCTCTCTTAGATAAGTTAAGTGCTAGTTTATTGTGGGACTGCCAATGCTTAATAGAGTTCAGGCACAGTGAGACTGAAAAAGGGCTGACTATCTGAAGAGACTTCCCTAACAACTACTCATTGTTGTCTACCTTTTAGGTAGCACTTGAACCTTTTTATGACTTCTCCTGTGATGCCATATCAAGTAACCCTCCTGGATCCCCTTTCTCAGGGGATCCAGGAGGGAAAGAAGCAGGATCTCTATGCTAAGGGCTTTCCAAAAGCCAAATTCGAATTGGTGCAATATTTTATGTCTATTTACATCATTGGACAGCTGCTTCAGCACAAAATATTCATAGGTGTAATAACACTAGAAACCTCAGATACAGTGACTGTTTCAAAAGGGAACCATTCTAGAGAGAGAACATCAATGGGTGCATCATACCAATTAGGAATGTTCTGAAAAAGTGTGGTAAACTTTTGAATTTTAACTGCTAAGCACTTTAAAAAGTCATTTCCACGAAACTTGTCTCATTGTTAGACTGAAAAACAGAAAGGGTACTTTGGCTTTTCGTCAAATTCTTGACAACGCTAAAACGTATTTTTGATTGTTTCCTGCATTTTGAATTTGTGCGGAATAAAATATTTTTCTCCCTCATTACTGATAGCCATTTGAAATGGATGGAGCACTTGGATTGCCCCTATTACTGTTCCTTCCAATGAAAGCATTATATGCCTCTTTTCATTCATAGTCTCAACAATCTATCTCTATAATTCAATAAACACCCACATCTTCACCACTTCTCTCAAAAGGTTAGGTGCAAAAAAGTTAAAGACATTTTGACAGTCAATTGTCAACTAAGCAACTGCAAGAGAGGGAGTATTAGCAGCATTTATTAAGATGACCTCGATAGGTGTATTGGCTTGTACCAGACCAACACTGCAAGGGGTTCTGGTCCAGGGGAGTTCCCTTGAGCCTGGGTTAAATATATAAGGACTGTGCTATACTTGAAATAAGGAGAGCTGCATTTATTTGGACTCCTGAAGTGAAGGTGTGCTGCCAGATTTGTTTTTGAGTTTCTTTCACCATTAATAAAGTGCACTTAAGGAACCACCAGAATCTACCTCCTGTTTCCTGTAGCTGTTATCAAGCCGCCTATCACTTCTCTATCACACAGACTAATAAGCATGCCAAATATTTTGGACAATTTAAATGAAAATATTGAAAGACTATCATCAGGATTTTAAATTGCAGATTAAATTTTATCAGGTCAATGAAGTTCTATTAGAATCATTTGAATGTGTGTCTAACTCATTATCCTTATTAATTTTGAATAAGCATCCCAAAGACCTTACACTACTATCATCACAGAAACTTTACTGAGGCGTCTTGTATTGGCAGGCCCTAGCTGAGATACAGCAAGTTCTAGGCAATTGCATTTGAAAGAGATAATGCAAACCATCCCTACCTTACTTCATTGCAGGCATATGCACAATGATGGAGCAACATGTGTTTTTCTTATGACTGTGGATAAAGTGTAAAAAAAAGAAACATCTTTAAAAAATCAATTAGCCTTTCCGTGCTCCAAGCAGATGTAATACCCTCAGTTTCTGCCTGATAAAGTACCAGTTATAGAATAATTATCCCCCCCTTGTGAGCATGCTTGATTGAAAGAAGCTCTCTTAAGTGTTGTAAACTTTTAGAATAGGAAACAATATATGCATATGTAGACTCATCTTCATACAACTGGAAATCCATCCAACTGCATTATATAATGAAGGAACTGTGATGACAGCATCAGAAAATGCATATCACTTGTCGATTAAAACAAGATTTTGAGAGATGGCTTAAAAGAGTCATAAGCATTGTGGAGAAAAATCCAAAAAAGTGCTATAAGAATACTAATGAAAAAAATAAGAATTTGGATTTGATTCTACAAATGATACAAATAAAGTTGTTGATAGGGATGTGCATTTGTTTAGAACAAAAGTGCAAAATGCAAAGAATAAGGCCGATTCATTTCATTCAGGGGTTTCGAACCAAATTGGGGGCACCCGAATGAAACAAACCTTATTTGTTCCATTCATTTTAAACTAATGCATCAGGACTAGGTCTAGGACAAAAGCCAGGGCCTTGCCTAGGGCATAGGCCGAGACCCAAAGCAGGGACCGAGGCCTAGGCCTGAATGCAACACCAGTGCCTCGGCCTAGGCCATGGACTGAAGCTGGCTCCTCACCTAGGTCATAGGACAAGGCCCAAAGCAGGGACCATAGCCTAGGCCCGAGCATGATGCTGGGGTCTCGGTGGAAGCCAGGGTCAATGCTGGAGCCTCGGCTGAGACCCCCAAAAATAAAAATAAAAAAAACCTTACCTGATCTGTTGGGTATCCAACAAAGGCCAGGTCCCAAATTTGGGCCTCGGCCCAGACCCAGGCCCGTTACTGTGCCCCTGCCTGGAGACTGGGTGTTGGCCTAGGCAAGGGCCCAGGCTCGATACCATGGCCCGGTGATGGAGACCAATTGGTGAGGTCTTGGCCTAGATCCAAGTATGTCACTGGGAACTGGCCTGGATGCCAGGTCCAGATGCCTGGGCCGGTATCTAGGCTGAGACCAAGGCCCAGATCTGGCCCAACATCTGGTCCATAGACTGTGTCCCAATGCCAGGGCTTCAGCTTGGGCTCAGGCCCACAATTTAATATATTGTCTGAGGCCCAGGCATCAGGACCCATCAGAAGATGGGTCCTGATGCCTGGGCCTCAGACAAGGCCGGGGTCAGGCCTGATGCTGTGACCCAACCCGGAGGCCGGGTCTCACACCAGGGCCTCAGTCCAGGGTTAGGCGCAGGCCTCAGAGCTCCTCTTCTTGGTCTTCTTTCTTTGGTGTTTGAAAGCCAATTGATGGCATCCGCTAGAGTCATGCTGAAGTTAATTAACTCCAGTGCATTCACCCCAGCAGATAGCGCCCAGGGTCCCAATGCCTGGGCCTCAGCCCAGGCCCAGGCACGATGTCTTAGGCAGGTTTAGACACTGGATCCTGATACTGTGACCTTGGCCCAGATCCAGACCCAACACAGGGGCCTGGCCTCAGCCCAAGATCAGGCCTAGGCCTCAGAGCTCCTATTCTTGGTCTTCTTTCTTCAGTGCTTGAAAGCCAACTGACGCCATCCAATGGAGTCGCACTGGAGTTAATTCTGGTACATTCTCCCAGTGGATGGCTCCATTTTGATGTATGGCAATGCGACTGGAATTTGTGCTAGGGTCTCCTTTGCCCAGGGTGGTGGAGGGGAGATAATCTCCTTTGCTATTAACCGCTGAAGTTATGACTTTTGTCTGGACAGCACATTCTATAGTGACCATGGAGGGAGGTGAAGGATAATGGTAGTAGAGGAAGTGGTGGCGGTGCTGCTTATGATGATAATACAGTGTATACCACTCGTTATTGTATTGCATCCCCACTTCCCTCTGTTTCTGGCACTCCCATTCCTACATCCTAGCCACTAGCATCTCCTTTCAATATATTAAATTGTGGGACCAAAAGGTAATACTTCCTTTCACATATGCAAATTTGCAATCAATGGTCTCATGGGTTCTAATGGTAAGGATGTAGCTCTGTCCCCTGTTTGAGTAAACATTTTTGGTAGTCTCAGTCTTTCAGCCTTGGCCATGACTGTTGGTTTCACCCACTAGTCTCCCCATGGCTAGTTGTTAATCTGGTTGCTTAGTCACTTGCTACCTGGCTATGTATAAAATTTAATACAAGGTGGATCGTTTTGGCATGAAGGACATTGGATTAGAGAAGAAAAAACAGAAGAAAAGGCAATTAACAAAATTAAGAGAAGAAAGTCAATTGTATTGGAAACTGAGATATATTTCTTTAAATGTTCAGATATGTGTTTATAGATGTGTGTGTATATGTTTAATGGTTAATGTGTGTATGGTATGAATTAGTTTTAGTATGAGTGAATGTTTTGTTTGCTTATAAGTTTTACATGAAAAATATGGGAATATCATTATATGTATAACATATTTCAAATTAATTGTGAGACTACATTTTTATGATATATTGTATATGCTCCACTTCTGTATGTGAGTCCAGTCTACCATTAATTTAATTGCTGAAATTTGTTATAAAAATGTTAAATATTACATTTGAATTACTACTATTTTGGGGAGTTCATTTTGGATTTTGTATGTATAGTATTCCACACTGTCTGCTCTGGGTTAAGCATGTGTGACTGTATGTGAATAAGTGACTGGTTGACTGTTTAAGAGGAGGTCACTCACCTGCTTCCACTGCTCAGTTGACTTGGCAGATAATGAAAATATTCAGAAGAAAACAGATGTATCTGTGAGGTGTGGGTGTCTGTGTGACTGACAATCACTTTGGTACATTCATTTCAACCTATGTGCTTTTACACTTTAATAGCAGTTAAGTCTTTATTCAATCAGCATCAGACAAAAAGAATGATGTATTTCTTTATCCCATGCCCTGACCCACACTATCAGTCAGCCCTGTTTGGGAAAGAGATAAAATGCAGCTGTATTTGCGAGCGAGGCTTTGGTTCAAAGACCCTTTTTTATTCTGTGATTTCTGAGTCCCTAGAGCCTAATTCTGTAAGACATGTGTTGCTTTCTTTTCTCCTGTTTGCCCTATCATAGTCAAAGAAATAAAATGAGTTAGGTCACACTAGCATAACAGATCTATGTTCAGTGATTGCAGTAGGCTTGAGCCGATGCTTTCTATAATATCATCACCAATCCAGCAGGGAGAGTGAAGGTAGGTAGGCCTCGAAAAACCAATGCAGGAAACATTGTCCAATCTTTCTCTGTCCTCTCCTTTCCTTTCCGTGCCTTCAATGACAATGGGTAGGGTAAGCCTTTGCTATTAATACATTGCTATTAATCCATGGGCAGGAAATGTAGAATGCCAGGATAGGTGACAAATTTAAAATTCACAATGGCTACACAATAGACAGTTCCCATTTCAAAGTAAAATCTTGATCTTCTGTGGATTTCAGTAAAATCTATAAGAAAAACATCAGATGCATTTTTGCTGAGAATCTCATAAAAAATGTGAAAAACAACGTCTTAATATATTTGCAACAGACTGGAATTCACCTGGCTCAAATTTGACTTTTGAATTGTTTTCACATCTGCTATGTTATTGAGCCCATGCCAAAAGTGACCTTACTTTTTTTTGCTCTCCTATTGAAAAGGAATTATTTAATATGTCGTAGGGATTCATTCATTTAAATCAAATGGGTAAAACATAACAAATGAGACCATATTTATTTCATTTATGGGTCCATTAAACAAATTAAGTGATCCCACAAATGAAATAAATCTTTTTTGTCCCATTTGTTTATGTTTTTCATTTATTTGTATGACCCATTGCTATGGCTGTTTTCTGGCCAAATAAATAGGTGCAAGTTACTATAGCAATCAGCCATTAATGGTGAAACATCACTGCCTTCTCAGAGCTGAGTCAGGGCATGTTGGCAAAGAAATGATACAAAAGTCAAATCACAGAGAATAATTTTTTCTAAACTAGCTTATCATTGTTATCTGGATCAAATGGCACTGACTCACTCCCACTGTAAAGTCTGAGCAAGTGCAGAAATCAGTCTGTATTCTTCTCTAGCTTTCTCAGACAAGGACATCTGCTTAGAATCTCTTTCAGGGTTAAAAGAAAATACGTTTTTTGGATTTTTGGCATGGATAAAGGGCTGCAGTAGTCTCATTTACTATGCCAGAGAAAGAGAGCCAGTGGCATTTGCTACTGATTTAGATTTTTCTCTGCACTGTGGGAAGATCAGAATGAGAAAAATGTGGAGAGTTGCAGAACTCCTAGTAATTTGTCTTTTGTCTATGACTATTTTGAGAACAGTGAGTTAAGCACTGTGCATGCTTAAAGACTGAAGAAAATTGTTTACCAGGTTACCGGTTTTTTGGTTCGTATTTAACAGTTTTTTTTTAATGTGGAATCTGTCATTATTAGGGCACAGCACTACGTACAGGACAATATAGGGCAAAGAATTGGATTTCCTTATCCACCCCTCTTAGTGTACCTTCCTTATTTACCAATGATCGCTCCTGTCTTCTGCATAGATAATTCATCAAACTCTTTCTATGAGTAATACTTTATGTCTCAGTTACACAGGGCTAGGTGTAATACTTCATCAAGAAATACACAAATAATTCTTACTACTGCTCTTAGATCCCAGAATAAAGAAGTTCTAATCTCATACAAACTAGAGACTGAGTGATATCAATTCCTGGCCCAAAGCTATGGAGCTCAATGCCACAAAATATTCGAACAATAACAGGCAATAAGAAATGTAAGAAAGATCTGCAAACTTGGATATTCACTATTGCCTACAGTTTGACTGATATATCCATCTCACCTTGACTCAGATAACCAAAATTTGTCCTGAATTTGTCTCATCTCCTCCATAATCTAGCTATGATTGCATGTTATGTGTCTGCCTTTGAAGTACACCCTTAGCTTTAGAATGTTTGCCCTGTTCACCTGTGTGTTTGCCTATCTTTGTAATTCATCTTGGGGTAGATTTTATAATTTTGTGCGAGCGCGTACTTTTGTTCGCGCACCAGGCGCGAACAAGAGTACACGGGATTTCAATAGATACGCGCGTATCCATTAAAATCCGGGATCGGCGCACGCAAGGCTGCCGATTTTGGGCAGCCTGCGTGCGCCGAGCCACGCAGCCTGCCTCCGTTCCCTCCGAGGCCGCTCCAAAATCGGAGCGGCCTCGGAGGGAACTTTCTTTCACCCTCCCCTCACCTTCCCCTCCCTTCCCCTACCTAACCCACCCCCCTGGCCCTATCTAAACCCCCCCTACCTTTATTGCTGGATTTACGCCTGCCGGAGGCAGACGTAAATCTGCGCGTGCCAGTGGGCCTCTGGCGCGCCATCACCCGACCCGGGGGCTGTTCCAGAGGGCGCGGCTATGCCCCCGGAACACCCCTGGGCCGAAACCACGCAAGCGGCGCCGCCCCCGAAATGTCGTGTCACCTGCGCCACGCCCTGAAAACGCCGCGTCACGACCACCACGCCCCCGACACGCCCCCCGGCATGCCTCTCCATGCAAGCCCCGGGAGTTACGCGCGTCCCGGGGCTTGCGCGCGCCGCCGAGCCTATGCAAAATAGGCTCTGCGTGCGCAGGGGGGATTGGGGTGGGTTTTCGGGGGGTACGCGCGTATCCTACATGCGTACCCCTTTGAAAATCTACCCCCATGTGTTTGTGAGTGACAACACTGTATACCGTTGTGCACTAGTGATTCTCACATGGAATGACAGTATATAAAACACTCAAATAAATAAATAACTAAAAATTACATAAATACATTTTTACATATTGAAATTAACATTCAAACATGTGAGAAATCATTGCTGAAACCAAATCTCAACCCATAAAAATACAAATAAAAATGATCAAAGACACTCACTCCAACTAACCACACTCATTCCGTTCCACGCAACCTACAATAAAATAACAAAAAATGAAATGAGTTAACTCAGTTCACATAAATATATAGCATCAAAAATGCTCAAAATAAGCCAGCTATCAATCTTCTTCAAAAAATTCATCAATTGTCATCTCCTTCTTCTATTTTCCTATTAGCATCAAGGTATGTAAGATTTTATAAAAGCTCTCAAATTCTCATCTCCTTCTCCAATATTCTCACTGGAGTCAAGGATGCTAGATTCTTCATTGTACCCTACAGACAAAGAGCTTCCTCAGGTAAAATATCAAATCTTATCCATACTTGAAAGTACAAAGCAGAGCTGCATAACTGCATGAATAGTGATCTGAAAATACTCTCATGAAATATCAATCACACAGCTCTATTGTGTTGGATTCCCAGACTCTAGCGATGAAGAAAAACTTACAAGCCATGAATCATACATGCTCTTATCCTGTAACATGTTACTGAAGAGTGTCAATGCTATGACAGTGACACATGAAACAGCAAATCCTTTATACTGATAGTAAAGGTATGGCAGGCAAGAAGAGAGGTAACAGATCCCTGGGATGTTATATGTGGGTCATGGCAGGTGCTGGTGGCAGGAAAAGTCCTAGAAAAGTATTCAAGGTAGTCTTATTCATCTTGCCACTCAGATAAAATACCTATAAACCCAAGCAAAGGGTGATAGAATTTTAGAAATTGCAGCATTTTCATTAACTATAGGACGAACCTTGAGTGATGAGGGCTCATAATGTCTCTGTAATTGAAAAATCACTTCACTGGGAATACCAGTGGGCAAGACAGATATAACTGTACCAGTTTGGCTAGGTCTGGCCAAATTGAGGACCTATGTGCCCAATATGTAGGAACATCTCTGTCTGGATCCTCTATGGGGTCTATCAAAAAACGTGTCATGGACCATTGTGCTCAGCTCTCTTTTGCTTGGGTGGGCTGAGAGTCCCTAGTGAGACCCTTTCCCACCTTTAAAATTGTGTTCAGTTTTGGAGGCTGTATCTTCATAAGACATTAAGAGGTTGGAAGCAGTTAAAAAAAAAAAGGCTTGCATCACAAACCCTACAAAGAAAAGCTTAAAATACTAAAAAGATTGTGTCCACCAAGGAGAGAAGGAAAGAGTGGGATGATATAGGAAAATTCAAATATCTGACAGGCTTCAATAAGGCACAGGAAGATGATATTTTCCATTGAAAAAGGAAATTCAAGGACAAACTGTCATGATCTGAAGTTGCATGGAAGAAGATTCAGGGAAAACTTGAGAAAATGCTTCTTTGTCAAGAAAGTGATTGGTGCCTGGAATAGCCTTATGACAGAGAAAGTAACAACCAAAGCTATGACAGAATTGAAGTATGTTGGGGACAGATAAAGGGAGCAAACCCCCTTCACTACCACAAGAGCAAAGTCAAGCAGATAGGTGATGAGAAAATAAGGTATGGATAAAGGTTGTGACCCTTCAGGCCATGGGGTAGCTATGGGTTAGCAGGCTACAACAACACTCCATAAACCAACCACTTTAAGGCTACTAGGCTTGTGGTGGCCAGGTACTGATCAACAAGGTTAGGAGATATAGCTGGCTGAATAATAGAACAAAGCCTCATTAGTTTTGGTAGTTGTTTAAATTATTAAAAAGCTTGGTGTCAAGATGGAGGGAAGGGAGGGGAGCCTGGCTATTAGATTGAGTATACAAATATGTATGAACAATGAACATCTACCCAGGATGATAACAAATGAAATAGAAAGGCAACAAAAACTGACTTGGATAAGGTACGATGTCCTGTTATGGAATGTACTAGAATAAATGGGCAGACAAGATAGGCCAATTGGTCTTAATCTGTCATCATTTACTATGTCATTAAGAATTATGAATGATGGATATGTGTCAGTAAAGTCACTGATTTCTGAGTGTATGCATGATCAAATCTTTGGTAAATGCAATACAATTAAAATGTACAGGGTGCTTTCCTAAGAGTATATGGTAAACCCCAGAATCTGGATATGGGAGTAGAGCATCAAAAACATTTGTGAACATAACTAAAACATGTGCTCCCATACTGGGTCAGACCAAAGGTCCATCAAGCCCAGTATTCTGTTTCCAACAGTGGCCAAATCAGGTCACTGTTACAATCGTGGATCCTTGGGCCGGGTGAGACAGTGGATGGTAAGCTGTGGAGGACCACAGACAGCGTCACAGCCGAGAGGTGGTACGGAAGAGATTTGGATAAGGCTTCACCACTGGAAGTCTGAGGTCCCCCGAGGAAGAGCCCGTAGGGACCCGGACCTCTTGGACTTAGGTGGGATCCTATGCGACCAAGGATCCGGGCTGCAGCTGAAGTGATGGACAAAGGACGGCTGGGCCCAGGTAGCTGAAGAGTCTTCACCCTCGGAAGCCCGTGGCTCCCCCAGGAGGAGTCCATGAGAGCCCGAGCCGCTGGGAAGAGAGTCCTCTGGGCCAGCAAGTACTGGATACCTGAGGTGATGAAGAAGCCGAAGTCAGAGTCCAAGGGCGAAGCCAGGTCAGAAGCCAGAAGTCAGAGATCCAAACCAAAGCAAGGGACGAAAGCAGAAGATGGAGTCATGGGATGGAGCCGGGTCAGGAACCAGAGGTCAGAAGACAATACCAAGCCAGGAACGGAAGCTGGAGATGAAGTCGTGGGACGGAGCCAAGTCGGAAGCCAGGAGTCAGATGTCAATACCAAAACCAAAGGGCGGAAGCTGAAGACAAGTCAGGATACAAGCCGGGTCAGGATCCAGAAGACAGAAGAAGCAATCCAGGGACTACAGCAGCCACTAAAGACTCAGACAAACTGAGGAACCTCTTTGCAAGGCGAGATGCTACTGCAGCTGCCGGATTTAAATGGCCCGGCAGTGTCTGACGTCATGAGGGGATGTTCCCTGGTTTTTCCGCACTGGCCCCTTTAAGAGAAGGCCCTAGCTCGCGCGCACGCCTAGGGGGTGGGGCCAGCTGCAGATCAGCGTCGGCGTCTCCTTTGCAGGGAGAATGCTGTGGAGGGTCACGTATTCAGCCCTGGAGGCCGGGGGGGGAAGGCGTTCCTGCAGCTGGACCTGCCCCGCGGTAAGTGCAGGTCCCGGGGCATGGCCCGGGACCATAACAGTCACAAGAACTAGGCAGGGTCCCTTAAGGTCAATAGATTCCTTACTGGTTACCCAGTGATAAGCAGTGGATTTCCTCAAATCCACCTTATTAATAGTTTATAGACTTTTTTCCAGGAACTTGTCCAAACCTTTTTTAAAACCAACTACACTAACAACTTTCACTACATCCTCTGTCAACGAATTCTAGAGTTTAATTATGCATTGAGTAAAAAAATATTTTCCTATTTGTCTTAAATGTATCACTTAATAACTTCACTGAATGTTCCCTGGACGTTGTACTTTTTCAAAGAGTAAACAACCAATTCGTGTTTATTGGTTCCATTCCACTCATTATCTTATAGACCTCTATCACATCTCCTCTCAACCATCTCTCTTCCAAACTGAAGAGTCCTAACCTTTTTAGCCTTTTCTCATAGGGGAATCATTCTTTCCCCTTTATTATTTTGGTCACTCTTCTCTTTACCATTTCTAATTGTGCTATATCTTTTTTGAGAGGAGGTGACCAGAACTGCACACAAAACTCAAGGCGCGGTTGCAATATGAGCGATATAGATATTCTAAGTTTTTATTTTCCATTCCTTTCTTAATAATTAGTAGCATTCTATTTGCTTGCTTGGCCACTGCCACACATTGAGAGGAGGATTTCAACTTATTATCCATGACGATGCCTAGATCCTTATCTTGGGTGGTGTCTCCCCATGTTGAACCTTGCATTATTTAACTATAATTTGGGTTGCTTTTCCCTACATGCATCACTTTGCACTTGTCCGTGTTAAATATCATCTGCCATTTGAATGCCCAGTCTCCCAGTCTTGCAAGGTCCTCTTGCAATTTCTCATAATCTTCGTGTGAGTTAACAATTTGAATACTTTTGTACCATCAGCAAATTTTATCACCTCACTCATTGCTCCCCTCTCTAAGACAGGGTTTATAGATTATGATTGCAAGTATAAAAACCCCGTAAAGAGTGGAGGTGGAGGAAGGTGGGGGATGACAGTTATTTCTAATGACATTGTTAGAAAACATGGAAGTAAACAGAACTATTCTGTTGGGTGGAAGAGGGTGTTGGGGGTTATTATTGATTCTGAGAGCGCAACATGTTAACTTGAAATGAAAAAGATAAAGATTACATTTTAAAAAATGCAATTGGTGCTTAACAGAAAATGCTGCAAACTGTTTGAAAATTACTTTTGTGACCAATGGTATAATTGTATGTCTGCTTCCAGAATGGAAACTTTTTTGCATCTTAGTGCACCTATAAAGGAAATAATGTAATGCAGTGATTTACGTTTGTTTTCCATTTATGTTACTTGCATGCCTAATGCTTTCTATTAAGCTAATTAGTAGCACCACTCCAGTATAACTAATAAGCAATAACCATGTTGTTGTTTGAGGATCTTACATTTTTAATGACCCTATTGTTATACATTCCAGTTGTCTCTCAGGAGCATAATATATTCAGGTATAGTCATTAACTAAGCAGGACACCTCCAGATTTATTGCCATTGCCAGTGGTATCCTGTTTTGGCTAAAGCTGTAACATAGTTTAAATCATTTATGGCAATATAAGAGCTTGTTATAAACAGTTATGACATTAAAAATAAAAGACTATGAAACAATAAAATATAATGCCTTATTTCCCAGCTGCTTTCTTTTCAATTAGGGATTTAAGGAGGCACTAGCAGTGTGAATCTTGGTGAGGAGGTACAACTGGGAGAGAGGATCAGCACACAATGTATCCTATTCCGTGTAACTGGAGAAGGGCAGATGTCACCTCTCTTCATACAAGTGGTAATAGGGGGGAGAAGGCTGGAAATTACAGGCCAGATAATCTAACCCCAGAGGCAGATACATTAATGGAGACTTTACTAAAGGAAAGGATGGAGAGGTAATTTGAACCCAGTAGAAAGCAGGTTCTGAGACAGCACTGGTTTACCAAAGGGAGATTTTGTCAAACAAACATATTTGATCAACTTCTTTGATTGGGTGATCAGAAATTTAGGTCAGAAGAGGTGGTGAAGGCAAAAATGGAAATAAAATTCAAAAGGGAGCGGGATAAACATAAAAGTTTCCTGGTGGATAGTGGATAGAAATGAAGAACCTGGGAATCCTATGGTAATAAAAGGTATAAAGGTGTAGGAGCAGATACCCTTTAACAGAAATTAGACTGTTCTACCTTTAAAACAGAAACCTGCAGAGTCACCAGAAGAGCCCTACAGTTTGCAAGAGACTGGGAGGAAACATGAATTGTGACAGCCTGGAGGCAGAGGGAAAGAGATGTCTAGGAGTGCTGATGCCCATGGAGTCGAGGGTGCCATGGCCAATCTATCTATACTCCCGAGTCACAGAGAAGCAAGGAATCCTACCAAAGGACGCTGACTGAAGGAGTCCTCAGGATTAGTTGGAAATGCCACTGGCTAAAGAAAACTTGAAATTGAAACCGCTTGCTTTCTGTAACCCTTTATGCTCAATAGGAATATGTATCCGTCCTGGTTCGGCCACCCCGAAAAATGAAGCGGATTTTCCCGAAATTTCGGGAAAATTCATTTTTCAGGGTTAGCGTGCACTAAATTAGTGCACGCTAACCCTGAAATTCGGGGTGGCCGAAAAAAATTGGCCTGAACCGCAGGAAAATGAAATGTCTTTGCGGCAGGCCAATAACGAAGGCCAAACGAAAAGGTCTGGCCGAATCACATCTCTAATGCTCAATGAGAGTTGAGTTGTCACCCTCTTGAGTGTGCACAGAGAGAACAAAGTACAATAAATCTGTGTTAAGGTGGATTCCGCAGTCTGGACAGTTATTTTTAAAGGAAGCGACACTAAGACTAGAGAATAAGAGGGAAAACCTGGCACGGGATCCCACAGATAACTTATGATGTAACATTTTCCCATGGGGTTAGCCAGCACAGAGCAGCAGTTGCAACAAGCCAGTGGTGCATTCAAGGGATCCATCTGGTCATATCTTACAGTCAATGCATGGTTTAGCTATCTGGCTGTTTCCCTTAACAACAGTGAAGTATGATGAAGTTCAATCTGGATCATTTGGACAGACAGTCCACTCTTGTGCTTCTATGGCCAGGACAGGCCCCCTTGGCACCTTAAGAAGGAACGAATAGGAGAGGGACGTCTGGCTATCACCTACCTTTATCATCTGCACGAAGTGGCAGTTACAGCCTCCCAAACACCTTGCTGGGCAGACTGCATGGGTTCGCTTGGTCTTCATTGCTACGTCACTGTAAGCAATCTTTGGTTTCCTTACCAGGTGGACGGACCGTAAATTCTGGGGAGGTACAGAGAGCGTAGTGAAGCAGAGATTTGGGTTTTGCTGCCCCATGTAGGAGAAGCAGATGGTGTGCTCAGAGCCTTTATAAACCCTTGCCACCATCTTAGGGTGTGGATTTCTGTTATGGGGCAGCAGGTTTTATGCTGTTCCAATTTTATTACTTTCTGGGTTAGGCCTCTGGGGGTCTCTCTACATGGAGACTTGTACTAGAATGGAGACAGAGCCTCTTACCTCTGTATTTTTAGTCCATGTTTTCCTAAATGCTTTAGTTGCCAGAGGGAGGGAAGGTTTTCCACCTTTCTTGCCTCTCGTTGGATCATGTTTGTGAAATATTTTGTCCGTTAAGTTACTGAGTACCCCAGGGCTCAGATGCTGCTGCCTTGAGGGATGTACCATTCCCTTTGAAAGGACTGAAGGAGTAGAAGAATGGAGTCACTCCCATTTCCAGGAGCAGAGTGTGGCGCAATAATTCTGTGGAAGCTCAGAGAAAGACACCAGGGAAGATTGGTACGAGAAGGTGCCCATCAGATGCCATAAAGAGGAGAGTGAATATTTCAGTGAGGAT
This sequence comes from Rhinatrema bivittatum, assembly GCF_901001135.1. Lineage (NCBI taxonomy): Eukaryota > Metazoa > Chordata > Amphibia > Gymnophiona > Rhinatrematidae > Rhinatrema > Rhinatrema bivittatum. Next base: position 788,116,887 of record NC_042616.1, on the reverse strand, counting down.
TTTGGAATAGGTATGAGAAACGGGACACTATTGGGATTTCTGGAGGTAAATTGGGATAAATCTCTTCCTTCCCATTCCCCCAGGAGAATTTGAGGAGTTACTGAGGCAAGAGAGACTGGGACAACTGTTTCTGGGACAAGAGGGACTGGGAAATGTATGAGAACTGGAACTTTTGGTGTTGATATTGCATTGTGATAAATGCCTTCCCATTCCCATGGAAAGAAGGGGAACTGAAGTAAAGTAAGGAGAAGTAAAGTTCAAAATCACTAAAGGAATGGCTGAAGAAACTAGATAACTTTTTATTGGAGATAATCAGTTGAACTGTTTTCATTTTTGAGTTTGTAAAGAAATCACTTTTGCAACCAATCAGTAAAACTGAGTTAGAATCCACTCAGTTTCAAGCCCTGGTTATTGTTGCTACTAAGTGAAAAGATTGCCAGTGCTGTTTGCAGGGTTTGTGAAGAAAGACTGGGGTGCGACTAATGCTAAAGGGCCTTGAAGCTGAGTCCCCCCCCCCCCCCCCCCCACAGAGTTTCCTGGACTCTCAGATGCTTTGGTGAAGTACTAGTAAGATCCATGCAAACAGGCTCTAAACTGAGATGAGAGCTTTTGGGGACAGCATCAGGGTTTTCCTGCCCAGGAGCTGCATTAATATGAATAGAGAATCTCAGGAATCTGTCCTGGGACTTATTCTGTTTGTAGGAAGAGGTTAGTAGAAAATGTTTGCCATTAGGCAGCTGATGCTAAGATTTGGATAGGCAAAGGGATGCCTTGGGATACTTAATGCCATTTTGAAAATCAGTGCCAGTGTTATGGTTATTGGTGTTTGGGTGGATCCTTGGACACTGTGGCAGCTGACCACACCCATGGGGGGGGGCAGTCCCGTGAGGGACCACAGAGTCAGGCTAAACTCCAGACAGACAAACACAGATTTGAATCTTTTATTAAACAGTATTTGGAACCACCAGAGGTGGCAGTAGTGAGTAGTGGTTGTAGAGCCTGGCTGGGCACATCTCTCACAGAACGCTGGAACGGTTTCTCTGTAAGCAGTGCTGTAGTGGAAAGAGACTGAGAGTTATGAGCACAATAGAATTAGCATTCAGAGTCCTAAGTAGAATAGGAGAGCTCCACAGCAGGGAGAGCAGGCCCTCGAGGAGCGAGTACTTGATCCCTTAGAGCAGAGAGACTCGATAGTGCTGTACTCACTAGCAGTAACCAAGATTCCACTAGATTAGAGGTTTGGCACTGGAGCAGAGGGCAGGCCCTCGAGGAGCGAGTACCTGATTCTAGCGAAGTGGTACTGAGGAGAGAGATGTTTCTTGTACTCACAGATGATGACTGTAGTTAGTTCTTCCAAGTAGAAGGTAGACGTTGCAGGCAGTGACACAGGGAACATGGGCCCTCGAGGAGCGAGTACCGGTTTCCTGATAGTACCTGAAAGAAGCAGAGAGGCCCCCGAGGAGCGGGTACCCCGTTAGTGACTCCGAAGTGTTGTAAGAGTTCCAGTAGAGAGCTGGAGTGGCAGAGTAGCTTAGGAACGGAGAGTGAATCCCATCTGTATAGTTCCAGTTGCTAACTCAACGAGCTAGCAAATGAAGTAGGCAGATATACCCTGGAGTCGTGCCGTCAGAACAGGGGGACACCCCTTAGGTTCGCGCCAACCTGGAAATAAAGAAGAGGGTGGCGTGCGCGCGCCCTAGAGGTACCTTGGAGGAGCATGGCGGGAGGCAGCACCAAAGCCGGTCCAGGACACCGGAGAGGTCGGCAAACAGAGGCCGCGGCGGCCATCAGTCCAAGGTGAGCGGGAGGAGCCGCTAGTAGAGAGAGGTAGGCGGGGCGAAGCCGTCGAAGACCGATGGACGCAACAGCCAGTAGAGCAGGAGCTAGTTCAGATCAGTTGTATTCCTTGTGGAACCTGAAACACCATGGTGAGCAGGTATAAGGAGGGAGAAAAAGGTGGGAGAATAAAATAATTGGGGATGAGGGAAGTATTAGAAGATGGGGTGGGTTGAAAGGTCAGGGCTTAGTAATGTAAAGTTGCAATACGTTTGTTTTAATTTGAATTTTCATTTTAGTGGGGGTAAGGAGATTTCATTTTTTTGTTTTTTTCAATGGGTTTTTTTTTTGGTTCTTTTCTCAAACCTCCCAAAAACCTTTTAAAAAACCCAAACAAATGGGAATTTACATCCCCAAGGCCTTCCACCCCCTCTCCTACCCCTCAACAAAGACTCAGGACTCCAGCTGAGCCCAGTCAGGGCCTGCCTGGACTCTCTGATCCCTCTCCTGCTGATATATATTCAGGATGCCAGCTGAGCCATGCCCAGCCAGGGTCTCCCCTGGCCCCAGTGCTGGAACCAGGGACCTTCTCATCCCCCACTTATTCCTTCTATTGAGAGGGTATCACCAAGAAAGGGGCAGGTGCGATGCCCATATGGCGCTGGCCATGTGAAAGACGGAGCTGAAGTGACACCACTTCCGTGCCCCGTGCCCCGTGCCAGTTGCAGCCGGGGCATTATGTGGTACGGCCATACAAACGTTTGGCCATGCAACATATTGGTGCCGGCCAAACCTGAGGGAGGCGTAGAAGTGACATCACTTCAGCCCCATCTTTCAGACAGCCAGCACCATTTTATAAAGGACTCAGTAGGGGCAGGCACTATGGGCATCATTCCTGACACTTCTCATGAGTAGCGTGACTTGTGACATTTTTCGGGAATTGTGCAACCCGTGAAGTTTATTTTCATAGTAATATATGCAATGCAGCTCATTGCTTTCTTACTTCTGTTGCACCTAATTTAAGCTGTGATAAGGCAAATATTGAAGAATATTGCATGTCATTTGCCAGTTTTGCCCATTATTTGCTTTTTCACAGCTCAATAAATTGGCTCCTAAGTGAGGGGAAAGCCAAAAATGAAATGGGGTCTATGGCATCGCACCAGGAAAGTAACTGGGCAGACCAGATGGCCATTTGCTGCCATATTCTCCTTTTCTTTCAATCTAAAATGTGCTAATTTGTTTAGCACGCCACCTCTGAATTTAATGTTAAAGATTAGAGAGACATTTCAGGAAAGGCAAAGAGCTTTGGCCAGAGTTGAGGATCTAAGAAAGGACACAGCGCTTTATGTTCCTGGAAGGGAAGAAATATCTGGAGAAAGCAATGTGCAAGCACAAATTTTTATAAAATGCGGCATGGGACATTTTTTTCCATTCCTTCATTGCCACATGGCTGATTTCAAGTTCATGTACACCCAATGGAAGGAAATTCAAAAAAGATCAAGAAGTTTAAAGGACTTGTCTCATTCCTTTAAAGAAACATATAGGGGTATATTTTAAAAGGAGCGCGCGCACTCATGTACGCCCGATTTTATAACTTGCGCGCACAGGTGTACGCAAGTTATAAAATCAGGCATTGGCGCGCACAAGGGGGTGCACAATTGTGCACCTTGCGCGTGCCGAGCCAGGATGCCTTCCCCCGTTCCCTCCCAGGCCGCTGCGAAATTAGAGTGGCCTTGAAGGGAACTTCCCTTCCCCCTAACCTGACCTTCCCATCCCTTTCCCTAACCTTTCCTCCCTATAGCCCTACTCTAACCCCCCCAAAATTTTTATTTTACTTTTTGTGCCTGCTGGCACGTGATCGATCGACACAGCGGCAATAGCCGCTGTATCAGAGGTCTCTGGCCCCACCCCAGGATCTCCCCTTTAGTAAAGCCCTGGGGCTTTACGTGCATCGCCAGGCCTTTTTAAAATAGGCCCGGTGCGCGTAACCCGATTTACGAGAGTAGAGCTTTGAAAATCCGGCCCTTAGTACTACAGACTGTTTCCTCTCCAATGCTCCAGATTTAATGCTGCTGCACAGCAAGAGCAAACTGGATCGCTCCATGTCTAAAAGGCTTCCAGGACTTTGGAAAAAAAAACAAAAAAACAAAAACATGTTTTTGCATGGTTTAAAAGCTCACCTTACAAAGTTTTGCTGCTTTCTCAATTGCTCTTCTCTTCTTTCCCTGCCTACATTCCTGAGGGCTCAGTGCATTGTAGGTGCTGTTTACACTGCCAGCCTATAAGCAAGTCATTTTAAAAATGGGTTTCAGTGTCGTAGTCTCACTGTTTTAGCCATTCCCCAAGTGTTATCTCCAAAAGTTAACTGGAAAAGTCCTTTGAATATTGACCTCCCTCCTGACAGTCAGTATATATTGAAGGAAAGGGGGATCAGGAAGGGTTGGTGAGTGCCTGCTGGACAGATTCGGCCTGCTATTGCAATGCCTAGATTTAGCTGGTCAAGTTAGATGGCTAGCATTGAATATCGGCAATGACCATCTAACTTTCTCCCCCACCCTAACTCTGCACTGAGGCCCATCCAGAATTTAAGAAACTAAATTTATAGCAGCTTATTGAATCTTAGGGTTCTAACTTTTCCCTCTTAGCCTGTTAATCATCCAAAGGCTTTGATCTAGCTGGCTAAGTCCTTACTTAAAATGTATTCCATTATTGTAAAGCTTTGTGGATTGACATGAGATGGCATGGTTGATGGGTGCAAGCTAAGTGGGGGCTTTTGTTTTCTTATCTATATAAGATGGGAGAGTACAAATGAGAAAGATGACAAAACTGTTCTGAAAAGGAGAGATCTAACAAGTGCTCATGCTTTAGGGCAAGCCTCTTTAATTAAATCCTTGCAATATGGAAAGAAATGATTGGGCAGACTGATGGGCCAGTTATGGTTAGATTTTTTTTAAATAATTTTCTCTTTATTAAATTTCCAATGAAATTACATCTCTCTTTATAAAACAAAGGAAATAAGATGCATCAATAAACACAAAGGTACCATAATCTGGGGAAGTACTAAGAAATATAGTATATACTAACCCATAGTATCTACCTATAAGTGTATACAGATACATACCCAACAAAAAATATTGAGGTGAGAGGAGTTATATCACTTTACTGGTCATCATTTTCTGTTATTTGAGCTGGATTCTTATCAGATAAGAAAGTCTCTAAATGTAAAGGATCAGAATAACGTAAAAGTTATGATTAGATTTATTTCTAACCTGCCTATGTGTAGCCCCATGTAACAAAGATTATACACAAATTAATCATGAAAAATACTAGCAAAAGAATAAATAATGCAGTCAAAATATTAAACCCTATACTTAAAACATTATTAACATGCAAGTTAAAACAGAAATGGGCATAAATTAGTCTTAAAACAGACCTGTGGAGAATAAAATATTATCAAATTAATTGCCCTATATGTTGCACCAGGAGGTGCACCCTTGGCCTAGGGCAGGATTGGTAGGCTCCCTGGTCGGACCCAGAGATCACCTGCCACCAGGAGGCGGAGCATAAGAGGAGACAGAGGCTAGCTGGAGCTTCGCCAGTGGCAACCCGAGGTACCCCCGGGTTGAGCCCTTGGGTACCCGGGATGCTTGGTCTTAGGTGGGCCTCGCAGGGTCTCCTTGATGGGAAGTTCAAGGTTGTGCCCACCACGCTCAAGGGTGCGTTGTCGACAATCAGGTCAGAAGTTCTGAATATCTGAGAAGGCCGAAAGAGAGTCTTCTGAAAGTATGACAAGGCTCAAGACCAGAGTCAAGGAAACATGGTCAACCAAAGCAAGGGTCAGTACCAGTGGTCAGTCCGTGGATAGTCAAAGAGGCAGAGGTCAAGTTCCGGCAGCGGTCAGGCGTGGTCGTTGAACAAGCAAGGTCAGGTTCCGGCAACGATCAGGCGTGGTCTTTGATCAGGCAGAGGTCAGGTTCCAGCAGCGGTCAGGCGAGGTCGTTGAACAGGCAGAGGTCAGGTTCGGGCAGCGGTCAGATGAGGAAATAATCACTGGAAACAGTTTGAAGGAGCCAAGACAACTAAGGAGGGAACCAGTTGCAAATGCAAGCTCTGGCTGTCAGAGCTTGCTTAAGTAGGGCTGAGAGGAAGATGTCATCTGGGGAAGCCCATCAGCCTTATTGCGCTGCGGCCCCTTTAAATCTCGGGGAGAGGCACGTGCGCACGCGAGGGAAGTACCCAACAAGGAGAGGAATTGACAGCGTCGAATAGGCCGCAAGATAGGGCCTGGAGGTGGGCGGAGATGGTGTCCCCGCCCTGCCATGCAGCTGAGGAGAGCAGACAGGGCCACGGCGGGCAGGTGAGGGGAGCCAGCAAGGGAACCCATGGCCGGTCGCTGCAACAGTACCCCCTCCTCAAGGCCCCCCACCAGGGAGTCCCACTGGCTATGGTACCGAATCTCCTCGAGTTCGTGTGGGTCCATCACCTGAGGTCCCACAGAGTATGGGAGGAAAGATGCTCCAAGGTTATTTGGAACACCAGTTGCCTCCTGGGGGAGGCAATGCTTCTCCTTTTCTTGTTGCAGGAGGATATGAAGGTCTCGGTTCTCATCTTCCTTGAAGGACAAGAGGGATAAAAACCCTTCCATGACTTGGTTCTATTTCTTGATAAGGGCTTCATGTTTGGTCATCCTCGGGACCTCCCTCTGAAGTAAATTGAAGGCGGTCTGGGTCTCCTGAGTCCTTTGGCGAGGAAGGAGGTTCGTAAGGGCAGTAGCCGCAGTTAGAGACCGGGGAGGATCAATTGGGTCCAAGCAGGATTCTGAACATTGAGGTCCCCACTGGATGAGGTCGGCTGTGGCCCAGTCGAACTGAGGTTGATGCTTTTGTAGCCAGGGAAGGCCCAGAATAAGCGGTTTAACTGCTGTAGGTAGAACATAAAGGGAGATGAGCTCCGAATGGTCCTGAGCAACCCTCAATAAAAGAGCTTGGGTAGCACGGGTCACTATTCCAGGAAGGAAGTCTCCATGGACTGATGAGAGGGGTGAAGTTAAGGTATTAATGGGAATCTATTATTGATCTACCAGACTCTGTTGAATAAAGTTGGCTCCCACGCCAGAGTCCACTAGGGCCTGAATAGTAAAGTTAATGGAGGATGTCTCCACTAAGGTTGGCAACAGGAGCAATGGTGAGGTTGTATTGAGACCGAGGGGTATTGAACCCATGATCCCTTGACGCAAAGAGGGTTCTTTTTTCTCAGGGCAGTGAAGGCAATGGTGGCCCTGATTTCCGCAATAGAGGCATAGGCTGACGTGGCGACGACGGGATTTCTCTTCCTCCGCTATATGGGCGTGGCTAATTTGCATGGGTTCTTCAGTGTTCTCCGAGAGCAGGAGGTGGTTCTCAATGGTGGGAAATGAGGCCCTCGAGCGAGTCTTCAAATTAGGTTGGTTTTCTCGGGCCTACTCCTGGAGTCATTGATCCAATTTTCCAGTTAGGTCCATCAACCCTTCGAGGGATGTAGGGATCTCCTGTGTGGCAAATTCGTGTTTTAGCTGGGGTGCCAGTCCTTCTAAAAAAAATGGCATGTAAGTTGTTCCAATGCCAGTTAAGCTCTGTGGCCAGTGTACGGAATTTGATTGCATAATCAGACAGGGAACGGTTCCCTTGTTTCAACTGCAACAAGTCTGAGCCCATCGTGGGAAGTTTGCCAGGTTCAAAGACTTTTTTGAAGGTGGACATGAATTGCGAGAGGCTGGCCAGCAGTGGATCAGAACGTTCCCAGAGTGGAGAGGCCCAGGCCAGGGCCTTGCCTTTCAAAATAGACAAGATGAATGTTGTCTTGACCAAGTCGTTTGGAAAAAGGGCCGACTGCAGAGTGAAATGCATCTGGCATTGGTTTAGGAACCCGCAACATTGTTTGGGATCACCCGAGTAGCGAGGCGGCATTGGTAGGGAGATGGGTGCCCATCCAGGGTCAGGGTTCAGTGCGGTAGTCGCCGAGGAAGGTAGTGGAAAGTTTAATCGGTTCAGGAAGTCCTGTCGGGTAGCAGGGCGATTCACGTCCGCTACCACTTGGTCCAGATTTGCCTGGAGCTTCTGGATGATCCCGGGATAGGTATCCAGTCAGGCGTGTAGATGTTCCATGGAGGAAGACAGAGCTTCGAGACATTGTTGCTGCTCCTGACCTTAGAAGCTAGGCCAGGAATGGCCTGTAAGGCAGAGGATTCTGCCGAGTCCATGGCCTTTGCAACCTGTTGTGCCAGGAGGTGGACCCTTGGCCTAGTACAGGATTGGTAGGCTCCCTGATCAGACCCAGAGAGCACCTGCCATCAGAACGCAGAGCACAAGAGGAGACAGAGGCTAGCTGGAGCTTCACCACTGGCAACCCAAGGTACCTCCAGGTTGAGCCCTTGGATACCCGGGCCGCTTGGTCTTAAGTGGGCCTTGCAGGGTCTCCTTGATGGGAAGTTCAGTGGTGTGCCAACCATGCTCAAGGGTGCGTGGTCGACAATCAGGTAAGAAGTTCTGTGTCTGAGAAGGCCAAAAGAGAGTCTTCTGAAAGTATGACAAGACTCAAGGCCAGAGTCAAGGAAACGTGGTCAGCCCCTGTCACATGGTAGGAGCAATGGATGGCCGGCGCCATCTTGTGCTCCTACCATGTGACATGGGCTGACCAATGGCACCGGTAGCCTCTGTGACATAGTAAGGGCAAAGGCTATTGGCGCCATTTTGAATACTGGCAGCCGACAGCCCGAGTGCAGGAGGTTGCTCCCGGACCCCCACTGGACCACCAGGGACTTTTGGCAAGTCTTACGGGGGTCAGGAGGGTCTCCCAAGACTTTCCAAAAGTCCCTGGTGGTCCAGCGGGGGTCCAGGAGCGATCTCCTGCCCTTGGGCCGTCGGCTGCCGGTAATCAAAATGGCGCCGATAGCCTTTGCCCTCACTATGTCAAAGGGGCCGTCCAATGGCACCGGTAGCCCGTGTGACATAGTAAGGTCAAAGGCTATTGGCGCCATTTTGAATACCGGCAGCCAACAGCGTGAGTGGAGATGGCTCCCAGACCCCCCGCAGGACCACCAGGGAGTTTTGGTAAGTCTTGGGGAGGTCAGGAGGGTGGGGGGTTGTAGTTAATTCAATTTTAGCCGGGAAATGAATAAGAATGAATGCATGAACGTTTCGGGGGCCCCCCTTGCCGAATGCAACATATCTGACCCCCGATGAATATGAATTATGAATGCAACGTATGCCGTCCCTCTGCACATCCCTAATAATAAATCTTAAATTGACATACTCGAGGTAATTTAGCTTATTTGCTTCTATTTATATGTAGTAAATAGGAAGGGTAATTTTCAAAGGAATTCATCCAGATAACTAAACAATCCCCCTGGTAAATTCCCCAGGCTGAAAACTGCTCTCCCTGTCTCTCTCCATTTGAATCATGTGAAAAAGAGACAAAGCCAAGGAGATCAGAGAAGGCATAGTATGCTTGGACACTTCATTTTTAAATCCCTGTGAGATTTTACTGCATGCACTTTGCACCTGCAGGCAATGAGCTATCTGGCCCGGTTCCAACATATCAACTACATTTTATTACGAGAGCTGTGGAGCATCCTTCGTACATCTGCTTAACTTTGAGAAATGGAACAAATAGTTTGACAAGAGAGAGAATGACGGCAAGGGCTAGCTAGTCTGCCATTTTCCCCCTTCTTATGGCAATATTGAAGACTTTACCCATGCTATTGCTTCCCCACTACCAAGAATGTTCTGTACCTCTCCCACGCTTTCTTACATTCTAATACTGATAGTTTGCTCCTTTCAAGATATTTTTCATCCCTTAAGCTTTGTTCACCTAACATGCTATTTTGAAATGAATAAAATAAATTGTGAGGTTCAAACTAGAATGTAAAGAAAGACTGAGAGCATAGTTAATTTGGGGACTAATTTAATGTGAGAGGTAGTGAAAGATGTAGCTTAGATATCGTCAAGTTAGATTAGATATTTCTATTGAAGGAAAAGTTATTTTCCAGCTATATACTAATTTCAAAGATAGGAGGAGGGCAGAATAAACAGAAAACGATAGCCCTGTCCAGTGGTGAAGAGTTTCTGAAACAGCAGGAAGATCAATTAATCCATGACCCTTACGTGCACATTCAGCACAAGCATTTCAATTAAAAGTAAAACAAAAGCAGTAAACATAAAAGTATTTCAATACTTTAAACACCCAAAACAAAAAGGTAGGAGCTTGTCTAACTAGAAATGGAGAAAATTAAATATCTTTGCAATGGTTACTCTGCTTACCAGGTTCTGATTTATTTGAACTCTTTTTGTATCTTGCTTTTTTGCTTTTCTGCTGTCCTTCAGCTCACATTTCTCTTGTCTATATTGTGATTTATTTCTTTATTCGGGTGACAGGTACGTGGGTGTGGATATGATCATGCTGTACATTAGAGATGTGAATCATGTGATCGATCGTCTTAACGATCGATTTTGGCTGGGGGGGAAGGGAATCTGATCGTCACGGTTTTTTTTTTTTTTTTTTTAATCATTTAAATCGTAAAAAAACCCAGCCCGACCTTTAAAATAAATCCCCCACCCTCCCGAACCCCCACAAAATGTTTTAAATTACCTGGGGTCCAGTAGGGGGGTCCCGGTGTGATCTTCCACTCTCGGGCCACGGCTGCGTTAATAGAAATGGCGCCGGTGCTACCTTTGCCCTGTGACAGGGCAAAGGTAGCGCCGGCGCCATTTTGGTTCCTGTCCCCCGACATCACGAGCGCAGGAGATTGCTCCCGGACCCCCGCTGGACCCCCAGGGACTTTTGGACAGCTTGGGGGGGCCTCCTGACCCCCACAAGACTTGCCAAAAGTCCAGCAGGGGTCCGGGAGCGACCTCCTGCATTCGTGCCGTATTGCAAAATGGCGCCGGCCGTATGGCCGTATGGCCGTGCCGGTTTTCCCGCCCTCCCCCTTCCCCTCCCCCCTCCCCCGATTTACGATTTTTGACGATAAATCGGGGGAATTCCTATTGTATCGCGCCTCTAATGATTTTTGACGATTTAAAATATATCGGACGATATTTTAAATCGTCAAAAAACGATTCACATCCCTACTGTACATGCTGGCCGCCATTTCAAAGGAAACCTGTGAGCAATTTCAAAGCAAATGTATGTATGTAGGTTTGCTTTGAAAACTCTCAGTAAAGCCTGCACGCAGACTTCACCACTGTCCAGGCTGTTTGGAAATGACCCTTAGTAAGTTAGGGTCAGCTGTGCACGAAAGGGCAGTGGCAAAACTTGTGTCTACAGAAAGCATAGGCCGGCAGTTAATATTTGGCAGACTATCAAAAAAAAAAAAATGTCTAGGAAACAGCATACTCAGTTTAATGCTTGTACCCCTTTACAGATGTTGCTGGCATCTGGAAGACACTGCTGCATATCTAACGAATGGATAAAAATGCAGCTTATAAATATTGAAACAAAACTGATAATTATATATATATTTTATTTTTTTTTGGGGGGGGGTGGGGAGGGGAAGTTCCATCAAAAGCAGATTCAAAACGAAACAAACTTTATCAGATCTTTAAACATTTTCGAGGTTGTTTTCTTCTGAAACTGTATTACGGACCTGTACTTCAAATGTCCTTCCTACTGCAGCCTTGGCGAATCCCGATCAATGTGTGTGTGTGTGTGTGTGTGGTGAAAGGGCCAGAGATTTAGCCTGTTAAAAAATTATTTTGCATATTTTTTGCCCATAATAAATCCCTCAGTGCACTTCTCCCTTGGTGGACAGTCCTTGAATTTGCCGCGTGCTCACCTTCATCCTCTGCTGTAAGTTTTCTAAGCCAGGGATCTGAGTGAGTCAGAGTGCCTATGAGAGAGCCCTTATTGTGAAACCTTTCTCCTCCAAAGATCAGGAAATGCAATTCATAGGGAGGGTGATTTACAAAGGGACAGGTGAGGTTAAAACAGTACCTTACCCACCGAAAGCTGCCTGGCCGATATGCGAGTAAAAATATTGACATCCACCCTTGCATGCGCTTCATTTTAAGCGCATTGGGGAGAGGCAATCTGGGGCTGGAGTCTTAGCCAAATTTCCCTGAAAACTTCCCCCTCCCCATGCAAAGGAGCTGGTAGAACTTGGTCCGGGAAGGTTTTATGGAATAATTAGAAAACTGGTGTAACTCTGGTGCCCGTGAATGTATGCCATCTGTCATAAAATTACCCTCTTGGAAAAGAAGTGGGATATTGGGCAGGGGTCATTTTTATAACGGCCCGCATACATTTGCTGTCTATCAAGCGCCCAAGTTACACCAGTTGTCAAAGCAAACTTCCGCACGTAAGTCTGCATTGAAAATCATCTCACGAAAACTACCCGCACAAAGGTTCCACCTGCCACTATGTGTGGGGAAGGTTTTTGGGTGAATTTTTGCACATGTTTTATAAAACCAGTGTAAATCCTGCCTTGACTTCATCCCCTAGAACTGCTCGCCATATATGTGTAAAATTACGAGCATGCAGGTTGCAAGCGCCAGGCAATTTTCAAAGGGGCCATTTGGAAATAACCCTCCTTCTGTAGATTAGAGCTGCGTCAAATATTTAAAAAGAATTCTATAGAGGAATTTTTATTTCTTCCATAAGCCCAAAGAGAGCTATTTAATATATTTATATACCACAGAATAATGTACATCATCATATCTTAGACAAAACAAGACAAAAAAAAAACTTAAGAGCAAATTAAAACAATACAACAACCCAAATACAGAAAAAGAATAAATAAAACAAAATAATATTGTGTGTTTTTATGTTTGTATATTTGTAATTTGTAACCTGTCGAGTTCTTGGGATTGGCAGGCCATACATTTAACAGATAAATAAATAAACACATAAATAGAATATTAAATACCAGCTTAAAAATCGCTATTCAGAACCTCTTTTACATCTTATTTTGGAAAAGAAAGGTCTTAACCTGCTTGCAGAACATTAAAAGATGTAACTCTGCTCTAGTATGTGCAGGTATTGCATGCCAAAGAAAAGGCACCATCTGCACAAAAGCCCTAGTTGCATAAGGTTTCAGTCTTAGCATTCAAGGTGAGGCAGATGTCAAAAAATACCCTTGTGAAGACCTTAAAGTTCATCCTGGTTGATACTATTTGCGATTTTCTCTCAAGTACAATGGGCCATTGCCCTTCATAGTCCCAAATGCTAAAGTTAATAATTTAAACTTGGCTCTAGCCATAACTGGAAGCCAATAAAGCATTCAGAGCAGAAGGTTGGCTCTATCAAATTTAGATTTTCCTAATATCAGTTGGGCAGCAATTGAAGCCTATAAATCGATCTAACAGGTAATCCCAAGAACAACACATTACAATAATCGAGGACTAAGACAAAAAGTTCATAAACCACTAATTTTACTTCCTGAACAGCGCTCAAGCATAAGGAGTGAATTAGGAGTCTTGTAATGAATCGGAAAGCCCTTTGCAGTGATGTGAAAATTCCTATAGTGCTTTGTATGCCACTCAGTCTTGACCAATTTGCAAGATAGCATCCCTTGTCCGCTTAAACCATTTTGAATGTCATATTTGCTATGGCAGTGTGGGACAGAATGAATATCAATGAACCTATCTCAAGGCAATCAGACTACCATGCTGTGACTTTTATAGCCAATTAAAGCTGTCTCGTTCAAATATTTCACAGTATGATGCAGAGAATAATGAATGGCTGGGACTAGTTATACATGAACGGCTGGGCAATGAAATAACATTTTAGTTGCTAGATTGTTAAACTGTGAACTATACTGAGCAGGACAGCAAGGGCAGATCAACTAAAGATTATTTCTTTATTGGAGGTACCTTGATACAGATTGTCCTGCATAAAACATGAATTTAGTGAAAGCCGGGTGCAAACTTTGTTTTTCAAAGCAGGGTGGTTAATAGGTGCAGAATATTCATAAGCACCGTAAATCTGATCATTTAATTATCTTTTGCCTTCTTATGTTCAACTGCAATTATGTATCAGTATTATAGATAATGATATTCTTTTCTCCTTTCCCACACCATCATTAGTGTCTTCCATTTAAAAAACACTAGCATGAAATATATCCTGGAGGTGGCTGCTTGCATATTTTGGAAATATAATAATTTTGAAGTGCACCGGGTTTCTGAGGCATTGTATATATCCAAATCATTGTTCTCTGGTTTAGTGTCTTGCTGGTCTGCTATTAATACATATCACTGTACCTGGAAAAAAAACCTGTGAGGCCAATATTCATTAGGCCATTTAATGGACAAGTTATCTAGCTAAGATTAGTCGGATAACTTGTTCCATGTATTCAGCAGGATACATGTCCTGCTGAGTATACTTGCTTAAAGTTATCCAGCTACATGTATCCAGATAATTTAAAAACCTAAATGCCTATGTGGGTTTTACGTTATCCGGCCTTGTGTGGCCAGATAACTTGTTGGTTACCTGGATATCTTCAAAAGATATCCAGATAAATAGAGCTTTTGCCAGGAAAATCCCCAAGAATTAAAGGGGCCTATGGCCAGATTTTTCCTCCCCCGCCCCCCGCTTAACTTTAAAGTAGATTTTATCGGGCCTCGCATCCTCAATCTCACATCTTTCAATGTGATGGCATCATCGTGGCCCCCCCTCCCAGATAAACCCCTTCTTTAGAGATCAACTCACCAAGCACTAGAAGGGTAGCACTGGAATCATAAAGCTGGTGTAGTTTACACTTCCAGCACAGCTTTGACAGAAGCTGCAACAGATCTCGCCGGGAGCGAGTAAGTGCTGACTCCACTCCTGGTGGGGACTTTTGGGCAACAGGAAGTAGGGAGAAGTTCTAGGGGAGTTTGGGGTGTGGTGTGGTATTCATTCAGATTCTTGGGGGGAGGAGGGGGAAGGGCCTGGTCTCTAAAGAAGGGGTTTGTCCAAGGGAGGAGGGGACCTGCGATGAAGCCATCGGATTTAAAGATATAGAGTGGGTGATGCAAGGCCCAATAGGGCTACTTTAAGATTAAGTGAGGGGGAAAGAAAAAAAATCAGGCCATAGGCCCCTTTAATTCTTGGGGGCTTTTCCTGGCAAAAGCGCTACTTACCTGGATATCTTTTGAAGATGTCTGGGTAACTAGCAAGTTATCCGGCCACACAAAGCCGAATAACTTTAGACCTACTTCTGAGCAGATTTAAAGTTACCCGGCTAACGTAGACAGATATTTGCAATATTCGGATACATTAGCTGGATAACAATTCCTCCCCTGTAGCCCCAGTAATGCCCCCTTTTTTTTTTACCAGGATAAGTTATAGCCGGATAAATAGTTATCCACTATAATTTAGCTGGATAAGTGGCTGAATATGCCAATTGTGCCATTTAGATGGATAACGTTGAGTATCCGTTTAAATGGCTTTTGAATATGGACCTCCCTATGTACAAAGCTTGTATTACAGGGCTTCTGAAACCTGACCTGGGGACCCCATAGTCAGTTGGATCTTTAGAATATCCACAATGATTATTTATGTGACAAATTTGCATGTGCTAGTTCTCTAGTTCATGATGATTCTCATTCTTATTGTGGGTATCCTAAAAAGAAAAATCTGTTTATGGGATCCCCCAGAACAGATTTGGGAAGCTCTGCTATAGATTTAGAGGAGGATCTATAATTTAGGGTGACCAGATAGTTACAGGTAATTGGAGACAGGCTATCCTATCTTGGGTTTGCCCCATTGCATGCATGGATTTGTAGTTTTGATTTCCCATTGTTTTTCCCTTATAGAAAATCAAAACAAGTACATGCCTATAATGAGGCAAAACCAAGACTGTTTTTTGCCCCATTATATGTCCCCACTGACTTGGAGCTATCTGGTAACCTTATAGGACAAAAGTTATATCATTAATCCAAAAGAGATGTCATATATTAGTGCTATTATGCACTATGTTAAACCAGCACTAATGTATAATCATATACTTTACATATGTTTAAAAAACGTTCAGGTATAGTTCAACCTTTAATGAAGAAATAATCTTCAAAAATATAAATAAGGTCTAATCACACTCCTTTACAAATTTATTGCTAATAAAAAAAGTTTCTCAGTCCATCTAAAATTGAATTCAAGAAATCCTACAAAGCCAACACCAACAATGCAAAAGAAGCAACCAATAAATTGATCCAATGTATCTATGTGTTATAGCAAACATGTTCCTCAGTTAATCAATGGTCAAATGATGAACTTGTTGCCAGCATTTCAGCAAAGTGTTAGGATTTGTAAGTAAGTGGGCCCTTTGGCCAAGGTGAGAGGTGGTACCGCCCAGGGGAGGAGCCCCTCTGAGCCTCACTGTCGGTAGGCAGAGCCTCGGCTGCGGGATGATGTACAGCAAATGATTAGGTAGAGAAAGTGAGGGTGACCCCTGGAGGCGGGCCACGGAACGACAGCACAGATGCTGACGTCAGTCTCAGCTCGTATGGCAAGAGTCAGACAAAAGCTGTGGCACTACCCAAGGACTGGGGCTGTCGGGATAAGGTTACAGTCACTGTAATACACTGGGTCCATAGAGATGGTAGACAAGAGGGTTCCTCGATGGGAGAACATGTCAGTGGTCCGCAGAGCGGGGTACACCGGCGAGGGTCCCTCTAGAGATTTCACGGCACGGGTCCTCAGAGCAGGGTAGACTCGGAGGTGGCTCCTCTAAGAATCACAGCATTGGTCCGTAGAGTGGGGTACACCGGAGGGGGTTCCCATGTAGATATCACCACAGGTTTCCACAGCATGGTACTCACAGCGACTGAAGACAAGTATAGTTCCATAGAAAGCCTCGGTAGGTGAGGCAGGCAAGAGTCCAGGTGAAAGGCCCTCTGAAGAGCAGATAGCCAAGAGATGAGAAAGGGCCCCCGAGAGCAGGTACCCGATAGTCTCACACCCCAGGAACAAGAATCGGAACAACGCTGAAGTGAGAGTAGGCAGATACAGCAAGTGAACTTGTTGCCAAGTCACCGGCTGTCTGGGCTGGCGAGTTTAAATATCGGAGTTGAATGATGTCATGTGATGGGGATGCCCCCGAGGTTCCAGCCATGATGTGATTAAAGCAGGTCGGGGAGCGCGCATGCGCACCTAGGGAACCCTGAGGGTAAGATGGCAGTCGGCAGTGTCCATGCTGCTCTGGTAGGCCCGGGAACGGAGGCCGGAAGGCCAGTGGCAGCTGGCAGAGGCACCGAGTTCACCCAACAGAGCCAAGGTAGCAAAAAGAGAGGTGAGCAGAAGCAGTCGCAGCTGTCTGAGGCCACGGAGTATAACACAAAGGAATTGACTGCTTTGGGGGGAATGACTGTATCAGCTTTACCAACTTCAACAAAGCTCCATTTAGGAAAAATGCCTTCCAAAGAACGGTGAGCTTTCACTGGGAATGCACAACACAGAGGAGGATTATATTACTGTTGAAAAACAACAGACTTTCAGAATTCATCCACAGTGACTGGTTATGTATTCAGTTCAAGCAACCAATCACATTGCTTCATTACAAAGTTCAACAAATATGGAGCAATACTAACAAGTGCAATGAGAATACAATAGGTCACAGCTGTTTAGTCAACACAAAATGCTTGGAAACCAATAGAATTAGCTGTGTAAGCAACATTTGATAGGACCAGATATACTGTGGAAAATTGTAACCCAAAGGAAGTGTTTCCGTTATGGAAACACAGTCCAGTCTATTTCATTGTTCAAACCCTGGGGAGACAGAGTTCACAAATGGTACATCCACTACTATTCACATGGTAGCAAATGTCTGTTGAAATCACTTCCACATTTCTTAGCTATAAATACATCCATCACAGAAAAAAGCATTCAAAATGATGGTCCTTAGAGATACAGTGAGCCACACTAGGGCAGTCATCTTCAATGTTCTCAAACATCTATGATGTTGACTCATGTGAGTTTTAACAGCTTGTTTAAAGGTAATCTTTTAAAGAGTTGAATGTGTGAAAATCAGCACATACATGCGTAAATAGCATATACTTGTGTATATGCTATTTTATGAACCTCAAAATACGTGTGTAAGTAAGGTTTTGTGAGTAAATTTGCATGTGTAAAAAAGGGGGAGGTCAGGGATATTCTGAAGTGGGGCTAAACATTGTGTGAATAAGATGCTATTTTATAAGCAATTTATGCATGTAAATGTGTCAGCTTACTGGTGTATATTTACAACTGTTCTATATCTAGCGTATGTGACTGTAAAGTGAAATACTGACTGGGTGGGACATCTGGGTGAAATGAGGAGAGTTTAGGTTGAAGAACCAGGAGAGCTGGGTAAATTGGTAAAATTGGTAATTTCCCATTGCATGTGCAAGCTACAAAATCTCCTGACTTGTGAGTACAAGTCAACTTTTGAGGGGGGGTAAATGCCTGTAAATTTTGCAGGTAAAATCTCCACACGTATTTTTAAAGTCACACATAAAAATACAGGAGTATAGCAATTGCGTGCAACTTGTCTGGATAAATTCAGATTTATCTGGCTAAATCTTGAAAACAGCTCCTATCTGGACAAGTTCAGATTTATCCGATTATGTAGCAATATCTATTGAGACAAGTTCTTAATTATCTGGCTAAGTAGCAGCAAAGTCACTATTTATCTGATGCTACCTATCTGGCTAAGTCAGATAGTGACTTATCCAGCTATCTGATTTAGCCAGATGTAGCACTTTTTAGACTTGTTTAGAACTGTTTATTGACTTGGAAACTTCAGCATCCACTGTCTAAAATCCTCCTATAGCTCTGTGATCAGTATGGATAACATGGTATGACCACGTTGTTTGGAAAAAAGGAAAAATACAACCCCGGCTCTCTAAAGGAAGAATCAAGCACCTTGTGTTCTGTATGGAATGGTGATCGTGGAACTTACTACAGTGGGTGGATTTAAATATTAAATTGGACAGCATATCAATGCAAATCGCAGATGTAAAAAGCTTGATTGGTGATTTTGGAACACGGAAGGAGGTACTGGAGGAAGGGGTGGGAGTAGTGGAAGAAGACATAATGGGGCTACAATCTAAAGTGCATACAATTGAAAAAATGATCATTGAGCAGGATGAGAAGATTGAGGATCTAGAGAATAGGTCGAGAATGAACAATATTAGAATTGTGTGTTTTACTGAGACTATTTTGGATCACCAGTTGCCTAATATTATCAAAGTTTGGCTCTTGGCTGACCTAGGCCAACCCACCTTCCAAGGGGAGCTAAAAGTTCAGCTAGCCCACTGCCCCAAGACAAGAGAAGAACATAAGAAATTGCCATGCTGGGTCAGACCAAGGGTCCATCAAGCCTAGCACCCTGTTTCCAACAGAGGCCAAAACAGGCCACAAGAACCTGGCAAGTACCCAAACACCAAGAAGATCTCATGCTATTGATGCCAGTAATAGTAGAGTCCATTCCCTAAGTCAACTTGATTAATAGCAGTTAATGGACTTCTCCAAGAACTTAACCAAACCTTTTTTAAAACCAGCTACACTAACTGCACTAACCACATCCTCTGGCACCAAATTCCAGAGCTTAATTGTGCATTGAGTGAAAAACAATTTTCTCCTATTAGTCTTAAATGTGCTACTTGCTAACTTCATGGAGTGCCCCCTAATCTTTCTATTATCCAAAAGTGTAAATAACCGATTCACATCTACTCATTCAAGACCTCTCATGATTTTAAAGACCTCTATCATATCCCCCCTCAGCCATCTCTTTTCCAAGCTGAACAGTCCTAACCTCTTCAGCCTTTCCCCTTTATCATTTTTGTTGCCTTTCTCTGTACCTTCTCCATTCCAACTATATGAGGGTGATTATTGCTAAGATCCTCAATTTTTCTCATAGAATCCCTGGGTTGCATTCTTACTGGAAGAAAAGAGATTTAATACCAAAACCAATGTATATTGTTATTTCATAACCTTTCTAGCAAACTTTCCAGAAGGAGAAAGGAATCCTCACTGATATGCTCCACTCTTGCTAAATACAACATTTGCATTGCTATTTTATACCTTGCAAAGTTGCATGTTTGGCGTGACGGCAATAAAAATGTTTGATTCTGTGCAGTGGCGCAGTCATTTGTGTAGGGAATACTAAATGGTGGCAAAGGAAGTGAAATGAACAAGTAAGTACTGAGTCTGCATTAGAGCAGGTGAGTCCACCTAAGAAAGGCTCTGCATGGAGAATCACACAGAGATCAGCCTTAGCTAATAGATATGTACAGATCAACAACTAAGGCAGTGCAGGGATGGGATCCAGTGTATTCAGATCTGCATGCCTGATCACAGTCTGCTATTGGACAGGAGGGAATCTATATCTGCATCTCCATGACTCATCTGCAGTTTTCACAAAGCAGCCTCTATGAGCTTTTCATAGAGGCCACTTTCTGGGAAGATATTGTCTTCTAGCACAGCGATTCTCAACCAGTGTGTTCCCAAGCACCAGCAGGTGTGTTGTGGCTCCTGGTGTCCTACTGCCCCACTTGTGCTTCCCTTCTCCCCAGGAGCGGACTGGGTGATGCAGTTGATAGGGGAGTGCCACCACAGGAGGCCAGGCCAGCGGAACCAAAGAGCAGAGAGACTCTGTGTGCCACCACCGGGGGCCAGGCCGGCGGCGGCTGAAGAGTGGAGGCCAGGCTTATTGGGCCAAGCAATGAGAAGAGGCTCCACGTGAGCGTATGTGTGTGTGTATGAGTGACAGCTTTGTGTGCCTATGGTAGAATGGGTGCGTGAGTGGCAGCTTTGTGTGTGCATGTGGTAAAATGGGGGAGGAGTGGCTCTATATGTCAGAAACAATATCCAAGCATCTGAGCTGCAAGGAAGATGGGGCAAAGAAGAAGCACTATGGGCAGACTTAAAAAAAGATGGGGCATCCATTTTTATTGGAGTGGTTTACAGGCCTCCAAACCAAAAGGAAGAGCTGGACAGAGATCTGATTGAAGACATCCACAGGATAGCAAAGAAAGGAGAAGTGGTGATCGTTGGAGACTTTAATATGCCAGATGTAGACTGGAGAATCCCATCTGCAGAATCTAATAATAGTAGAGAAATAGTAGATGCCCTGCAAGTAGCTTTGTTCAAACAAATGGTAATGGAACCCACGAGAGAAGGAGCTATACTCGACTTAGTGCTCACTAATGGAGATAATGTCTCAGACGTCCAGGTGGGTGCCCAACTCAGCACCAGTGATCATCAAACGGTATGGTTTAATATCACAAAAAGGACACGGAAAAGAAGCACAAAAACCCAAGTTTTGATGTTCAAAAACACAGACTTTGATGAAATGGGGAAGTACCTGGAGGAAGAACTAAAAGGCTGGGAAAACGAGAGAGATGTGGATCAACAGTGGACCAATCTAAAAGGAGCAATCACCAAGGCAACTAATCTATATGTTAGAAAAGTAAAGAAAAGCAAAAGAAAAATGAAACCTATCTGGTTCTCAAAGGAGGTGGCTGACAAAATAAAGGCTAAAAGAACAGCGTTCAAGAAATATAAAAGATCCCAAAAGGAGGAACACAAAGAAGAATATCTGGTAGAACTGAGGGAGACGAAGAAATTAATCAAGATGGCAAAAAGTCAAGCGGAAGAGAGGATTGCCAAAGAGGTAAAGAGTGGTAACAAAACATTTTTCAGATACATCAGTGAAAAGAGAAAAGTTCAAAGTGGTATAGTGAAATTGAAAGGTGGAAAGGATCAATGTGTGGAGAGAGATGAAGAAATGGCAGAAATATTAAATGAATACTTCAGTTCTGTGTTCACTAAAGAGGACCCTGGAGAAGGACCGACCCTAGTTAACAAGAAACTGGAGGGGAATGGAGTAGATGTAACTCCATTTACAGTAGAAAATGTATGGGAAGAGCTGGTGAAACTGAAAGTGGACAAAGCCATGGGGCCTGATGAAGTTCATCCCAGAATACTGAGGGAGCTCAGAGATGTGCTGGCGGGTCCGCTGTGTGACCTATTCAATAGATCCCTAGAAACGGGAGTGGTGCCGAATGATTGGAGGAGAGCGGTGGTGGTCCCGCTTCACAAGAGTGGGAACAGAGAAGAGGCTGGTAACTACAGACCGGTTAGTCTCACTTCGGTGGTGGGAAAAGTAATGGAGTCACTGTTGAAAGAGAGAATAGTGAACTATCTACAGTCGGGAGAATTGCTGGACCAGAGGCAGCATGGATTCACCATTGGAAGATCCTGTCAGACAAATCTGATTGACTTTTTTGACTGGGTAACCAAGGAATTGGATCGAGGAAGAGCACTCGATGTCATCTACTTGGATTTCAGCAAAGCTTTTGACACTGTCCCGCACAGGAGACTGGTGAATAAAATGAGAAGCTTAGGAGTGAGTGCCGAGGTGGTGGCCTGGATTGCAAACTGGTTGACGGACAGAAGACAATGTGTGATGGTAAATGGAACTCTCTCTGAAGAGAGAGCGGTTTTAAGCGGTGTACCGCAGGGATCGGTGTTGGGACCGGTCCTTTTCAATATCTTTGTGAGCGACATTGCGGAAGGGATAGAAGGTAAGGTATGTCTTTTTGCGGATGACACTAAGATCTGCAACAGAGTGGACACGCCGGAAGGAGTGGAGAGAATGAGACGGGATTTAAGGAAGATGGAAGAGTGGTCGAAGACATGGCAGCTGACATTCAATGCCAAGAAGTGCAAAGTCATGCATATGGGGAGTGGAAATCCGAATGAACTGTATTCGATGGGGGGAGAAAGGCTGATGTGCACGGAGCAGGAGAGAGACCTTGGGGTGATGGTGTCTAATGATCTGAAGTCGGCGAAACAATGTGACAAGGCGATAGCTAAAGCCAGAAGAATGCTGGGCTGCATAGAGAGAGGAATATCGAGTAAGAAAAGGGAAGTGATTATCCCCTTGTACAGGTCCTTGGTGAGACCTCACCTGGAGTATTGTGTTCAGTTCTGGAGACCGTATCTCCGAAGAGACAGAGACAAGATGGAGGCGGTCCAGAGAAGGGTGACCAAAAAGGTGGAAGGTCTTCATCGAATGACTTATGAGGAGAGATTGAAGAATCTAAATATGTACACCCTGGAGGAAAGGAGGAGCAGAGGTGATATGATACAGACTTTCAGATACTTGAAAGGTTTTAATGATCCAAAGACAACGACAAACATTTTCCGTAGGAAAAAAATCAGCAGAACCAGGGGTCACGATTTGAAGCTCCAGGGAGGAAGATTCAGAACCAATGTCAGGAAGTATTTCTTCATGGAGAGGGTGGTGGATGCCTGGAATGCCCTTCCGAAGGAAGTGGTGAAGACCAGAACTGTGAAGGACTTCAAAGGGGCGTGGGATAAACACTGTGGATCCATAAAATCAAGAGGCCGTCAATAAAGAGTGGGTGGCTCGCCAGAATGAAGGCTACTGCCTGGAGATAATACCCTTATTCAATAAACATACACATGGTTACTGTGACTCCAACATCGCTCTAAGCTACAACAGCAAGAGGAAATGTGGAAAAAAGGATTCACACTCACAAAGTGGGGAGTAGCTGGCTTGTTACGGCGGTTACTAACCCAAACCAAATAAGCCTGATACTTCACTTTCAATGCATATCCAGCATAGCTCTCTGCTTCAACGGCAGGGGAGAAGAAAAACTGATACTTCACGCATATCCAGCATAGCTCTCTGCTTCAACGACAGGGGAGAAGAAGAAAAACTGATACTTCACGCATATCCAGCATAGCTCTCTGCTTCAACGACAGGGGAGAAGAAGAAAAACTGATACTTCACGCATATCCAGCATAGCTCTCTGCTTCAACGGCAGGGGAGAAGAAAAACTGATACTTCACGCATATCCAGCATAGCTCCCTGCTTCAACAGCAGGGGAGAAGAAAAACTGATACTTCACGCATATCCAGAATAGCTCTCTGCTTCAACGGCAGGGGAGAAGAAAAACTGATACTTCACGCATATCCAGCATAGCTCTCTGCTTCAACGACAGGGGAGAAGAAAAAAGGATTCGCACTCACAAAGCGGGGAGTAGCTGGCTTGTTATGGCGGTTACTACCCCAAACCAAATAAGCCTGATACTTCACTTTCAATGCATATCCTGCTTCAACGGCAGGGGAGAAGAAAAACTGATACTTCACGCATATCCAGCATAGCTCCCTGCTTCAACGGCAGGGGAGAAGAAAAACAACCAATAAGGGCTGAATAACACAGTCTGGGTAAAACAAATAAGCATGGGTGTAGCTTGCTTATTGCGGCGGTTACTTCCCCTACTACCCATAACTAATCAAGCTTGATATTTCACTTGGTTGCAGCTCCATCACTGCTCTCTACATTAATGGTGGGGGTGGAAGGGAAATAGAACCAAAGAGCTAAGAGAAACAGATAAGTATGAGAAAAAAAATGTGAAGCTTGCTGGGCAGACTGGATGGGCCGTTTGGTCTTCTTCTGCCGTCATTTCTATGTTTCTATGAGTGCCTGGGTCCATGACGGAGAGCTTGTGTGTGTGTGTGTGTGTGTATGTGTATGCTTGAATGGGTGTGTAAGTGGCAGCTTTGTGTGTGTGTGGTAGAATGGGTGCATGAGTGAGAGCTTGTGTGTATATGGTAGAATGGGTGCCTGAGTGACAGCTTTGTGTGTGTGTGTGGTCGAATGAGGGCCTGGATACATGAGTGGCAGCTTTGTGTGTGTGTGATAGAATGGGTGCCTGCGTGCATGAGTGGCAGCTTTGAGGGTGTGTGGTAGAATGGGAGCAAGATCATTTGTGTGTGATTGAGAGCTTGTATGTAAGTGAGGGAGCATATGTGTGATTGAGAGAGACCATGGTCGGAGGTAATGTGTTTCTGTGAGAGAGAGAAAGACTGGTCAGGAAGATGACTGGTGTGTGGGTGTGGGTGTGAGAGAGACTGGTCAGGGAGGTGACTGGTGTGAGAGACAGAGATTGGTCAGGGAGGTGACTGGTGTGTGTGTGTGAGGAAGAGAGACTGGTCAGGGAGGTTACTGTTTTGTGTGAGACAGAGACTGTGTATGAGTAACTGGTTGTGGGCCTAAGAAAGAGGACCTTAAGGACAGAGCTTCAGCAGCCACTGCTGCTTCTGGTGTGTGCTATTGGCCTGCAAGGGAAAGGAGTAGGAGAGTTGCTGGAGAGGGTAAGTAAAGGTGGCTTTTTAAGTTTATTTTTCTTGATTGACTGCCATTTTAATTATTGGGTATTGTGTGATGTGTCTGCTGTTTTAAAATATTTTATTGATATTTGGACAATTTTAAATAATTTTTATGAGTTTTTGATTGTTCAACAGCTGTTTTATAACATTTATTAGTATAGTTTTACAATTATTTTTGTGTGGGGATCTATAGCAGTTTGGCTTGTTCTGTTTTCCTAATCGGATGTGTATTAGTGTTTAGGGCCTGATTAAATATTTGTAGTATTGCCTTTCCATATGTAGGGTTGTTACTGATTGAGTGTGTTCCATAATACAGGTGTAGCTTTGTGCAGGTTAGTTTGTGTGCATTATTGCAGATCCTGGGACTATGTTAAGTGCATTATTTCTCTTTTCATTTCTCCAGGTTTGTACTGCATTCAGAGTGGCTGTTTTGGTTTTCGATTCCAGTTTGTCTCCATATTTATAATTTGTGGTGAAGGTCAGTTCTGGGTGTATGACCCACGTGAGGTATTTTACTAGCATGTAGGCATTTGTATCAATCTTATTTGTTGTGCTTTCCCAATAGGACATGCATTAGTGATAAATTACTGTTTTTTTCATAAGGAGGGTTATTGTGCCTGCAAGTAAAGGTTTGCTTTGCTTTTACTGAGATGTCATCAGAACCAGAATATCTATTTTTATATGGTGAGTTTATTTATTTATTTATTTTTTATTTTTATATACCGAAGTTCTTGTAAGAACTACAAATCACTCCGGTTTACATACAACATTGAAATGCCAAAAAGAGTAGGGGCTTTACATAGAACAATTGTATTGATAATTGTATTTGCTGTATTGATAATTGTATTGATAATGCCCTAGTTTTGCTCTGCACCCATTTTTGGGGGGTCGAGGGGGTTCCTGAGGATGCAGAATGTATATTTACATTTAACTCCATGATAGTCACATGTTCAGTGTGTCACGCGAGAACCATCTGTCAGGTGAGTCCCGGCTGAAAAAAGGTTGAGAAACACTGTTCTGGCAGGCTACAAGTAGATGACATTTTTTAAACGGTCATAACTAAAAATGTTTTTTTATAGAGCACCTTTTAAGTGGAGTGAGGTCCCAAGTAAGGGGCTCTAAATCATCTCTTGTGGGGTGATTAGTGTCACATCACCTAATACTACACTAGATTTACATGTACACTATATACTCTCTGGGTCTTAAACTTGCAGCTGCACATTTCTGCTCCCTAGAGATAAACAAGAACTAGTACTTTATGTACTTTTCAAGGATGCTTCTGACTAAAGAATTATGTGATGACAGCAATTGAGAGAAAGTCCATTGTTTGGTCAGAAGTGATAGATCTTCACTATGGAAGAGACCAATAGTTTCTTATAGCTGCACTTTTGATATTCGTCTAGCTATACAACCTATTGGTCAACAGAGTGAAGACTTTCCTACAGCACCTCTAGCCAAGCCTTTCTATACCTCTTCCACAGGACAGCATATGTAGGTGAATACTAGCTAGATACTAGGGATGTGAATCGTGTGATCGATCGTCTTAACGATCGATTTTGGCTGGGGGGGGGGGAAATCTGATCGTCATGGTTTTTTTGGTTAAAAAATCATTTTATTGGGGGAGGAGGGAGGGCGGGAAAACCGGCACACCAAAACAACCCTAAAACCCACCCCGACCCTTTAAAACAAATCCCCCACCCTCCCGAACCCCCCCAAAATGTTTTAAATTACCTGGGGTCCAGTGGGGGGGTCCCGGCGTGATCTCCTGCTCTCGGGCCACGGCTGCGTTAATAGAAATTGCGCCGGTGGCCCTTTGCCCTTACCATGTGACAGGGCAAAGGTAGCGCCGGTGCCATTTTGTTTCCTGGCACCCGATGTTATGAGTGCAGGAGATCGCTCCCAGACCCCCGCTGGACCCCCAGGGACTTTTGGCCAGCTTGGGGGGGCCTCCTGCACGCAGGCCGTATTGCCAATATTCAAAATGGTGCCGGCGCTACCTTTGCCCTCACTATGTCATACCATGTGACAGGGGCCGGCCAATGGCACGGATACCCTGTCACATGGTAAGGGCAAAGGGGCATTGGCGCCATTTCTTTTTAGAACAGGTGATGCCTGGGAATGGGAAATCTGTCCCCGAGCCCCCCTGGATCTCTCCCCGAGGCCCCCCGAGGCCCCCCTGGACCACCAGGTAAATTTTATAAAGGTTTTGGGGGGGTCGGGAGGGTAGGGTTGATTTAAAGGGTTAGGTGGGTTTTTTTTTTTTAGCAATGTGAAATTGGCGATGTGAATTGGAATCGGAAACTATTCCAATTCACATATCTTAACGATCAGATTTATCTGTATATATATAGCATGAAACTGATATACTTGTGTATTTTTATATTTAACTTCAGGTGAATTTTCAAAGGAGTTACTCACATTTATTTATTTTTTTATATACTGACATTTGATCTCAATTGACATATCACACTGGTTTACATTCAGGTACTGTAGATATTTCTCTATCCCCAGAGGGCTTACAATCTAAGTTTTTGTACCTGAGGCAATAGAGGGTAAAGTGACTTGCCCAAGGTCACAAGGAGTGACAGCAGGACCCTGGTCTCCTGGTTCATAGTCCACTACTCTAACCACTAGGCTATTCCTCCTCCCCACATAAATGTAATATACTATCATAGCAATTCTCAAAAGCCATTTACACTCAAAGTACACTTGTGCGAGTTATTCCTATGGACAATTCAATGGCATATATTATAGCAATTTTCAAATGCCCACTTACGTGGGTAAAATGCATTTACATGTGTAAACCCATTTTTAAGCATGCAAATGCTTTTGAAAATCAGGTCCTATATGTGTGTAGATTTTGCCTGTGTAATTTACATGCATTTAGCCTTTGTAAGTTGGATTCTATGCATGAAAATTGGGAGATTTTCTAACATGCCACAACAATGAAATTACCAGTTTTACCAATTAGTCTACTAGTTCACCCTTCTGGCTCTTCACTCAATTTCCCCCATTTCACCCAGATCCCTCACCCAGTCAGTATTTCACTTTTAAGATGTTTACCATCACTTGCTCTAGATATAGAGCAAGTATAAATATACGCAAGTAAGCTACTAAACATGTACATTTTTTATAAAATAGTAACTTACATGCGCAATTGTTGACCAAGTCCCAGAACACCCCTTGTCCTGTATCTTTTTTATTTTTTTTTTTCTATGTGTAGTTTTACTTATGGACCCTTACTTATGTGAATTTTTTAGCATGTGCTAAAATGAAAAGACATAAAATGAAACAAATTTAAAGTTTTTGGCTGCACATTCCTATATAGTCCATTTTTCTTAAATTCTGCTACAGTTATTGATTCCATCATCGGATGTGCAAGGAAAAATTTTTCTGTTCATTTCATTCAGTAGGTTCATTTAGCTCAGTGATTCATTTTATTTCTTTCGGAGTCAATAAAACCATTTGTATTTTTCATGCCATTGAGTCATTTGTTTTACATTGAAGTCAATGGGATAAAAAACTGGGGTTTTCTATTCAAGTTCAGAGAAACTTGCAGGCAGGCATTAACAGTAAAGAGAAGAACATGTTAAGATATCAATAGTGGGGCACAGTGACACCAAAAGAGGTGTAAATAACCCAAGACACTGTGACATGGCAAAGTAGCTCAAATGGAGGCATTCACACTCCAAGTAACAGTGAGAAGAGCAAAGCAGCACCAACATTGGCAAGAACACCTCAGGGCAAAGAGCATAAAAAAACAGTGGGATGAAAACCCAAAGTTACCAAAATAGGAGAAAAGCAGCATTACCAGTGGCATGAAATTGAACACCAAGTCATGTCAAGATAGTGAGGATGCAAAGTAGCCCAAATAAAGGTGAGAAAACTAAGAGCAGTGTGAAAGGGAAATCACGACCAGCTGTGGATGATAATCCAGAGCAGCCACTCTCCTAATGTACTATGGAGGTAATAACACCCAAAGGTATTGTGAGATGGGCTAAGTATCAGGAGCAGAGAGCAAAAGCCAAAGTGGTCCTGATGTAGATTCCTTATGGTATCAATGAAAGGATGAAGAGAACACTAGGGTTGGGCTGGAGGAAGACTGCTTGAGGGGGCAGGCAATGCTGGGGATGGGATAGGGTCAAAGTGGGGGAAAGAGTGCTGGGAGGGACCAGTTCCTTGTTGATCACAAATCTTTTAAGATAATCTACATTGTCCACACTCCACACAGGGGAGAAATTAACCCTAATCCTAGAGCGACCGAATTAGCCTTAATCCTAGGGCTATCAATCCCCAATCAATGACGTCTCATCTACTATTTGTAGATGACTTGAAACTGTACAGCTCTTGTGATCCTTATTTAGCAGTACAGCTCTTAGTAACGAAGGGTTTCTCAAATGACACTTGGCCTATACAAGTGTGTAAAGTGACTTTGCTTAGAAGAAAAGTCAGCAAAATTGAAAACATCTTCCTGACAGAAGATTGCAGTATAAAAAATACTGGGAGGAGACAGGAATATTTAAAGGGGATGGTGGAAAAGTCTGGCATAAGGTACCAAGGGAAGAGATCAGTTAAGAGTACTAAAGGAGACTGAAGGTGATATTGAAAAGTGCCTTAGAGCAGAATAAGAAACATGCTATTAATTAGCTTGCACTTCCTGTACTCTAATATATCTTTGGAATAGTACACTGGCCCCATAAATATCTTGAACAATTGGATGTGCATAGAGAGTTTCTCTATGCACATCAGGCAATCTATAAGAACCAGTATAAACAGAGATTGTATATCCCTAGAGTTCAAGGCAGTATGAGTCTCACTGAAAATGATTGCACATATATATAGAGTTTCCATAATAAATCTTCAGGCCCTACAAGCCCAAATAGTGCTGAAGAATGAATGTGAACATGTATCATTGGTCACCATTCTTAAGCTTGGATAATTATTCCAGTGAATAGAAGGAATGACTGATAATCTACCAGCGTACAAGGGGGAAAACAAGGAATAAAATCTGATAAAGGAAAACCTTTTTAAAGAATCAGAACAGCAACCAGTGCAAGATAACTGGCGGAAGCATAAATACAGTAGGAAGTATTTATTGATTGATTGATTTTATATACCATCGTTTGATAAACAACATCACAATGGTTTCCATTGTTACAAGGTTAAAAGACAATATCAATGAAAAGTAAGGTAAGGAAAATAATGAAATAGATAATAAATTAAAAAATTAAAACATATGTAAGACAGAGCATAAGAGGTAAGAAATATATCATAAAAATAAGATGAGATAAAATGCAAAATACATGTGTTATAAGTTTGCAATAATTAATAAGGTAATATGAGCATAATAAAACATAAGGTCAGATAAATTGTAAAATACAACAAAAGAGATTAAGACTAAAATGTAAGTGCAAAGTAAAAGCAGCTGCTTTGATTATATAGGGTCCTGATATGCCTTCATAAATAGCCAGGTTTTCAGTTCCTTTCTGAAAGTATTTAGGTTTGTTTGTAATCACAAATCAACAGTACAAAAGAGTTAATTTAGAAACCCGATGTAGATCAACTATTGACACAGCGGAGGCTAAGAAAAGTTAAATTCAAGCCCAAGGATGAAAGATTGATAACTGCAACATAGGACCATGGACTATGGACAAGAGAGTTCACAGGCAGCAAAGAAAAACATGGTAAAAATGGACTAATGCAGACAGAACTGGAAATGCTTTCACCTCTCATCTCTGAATGTGGTGTGGTGATGACAGAAGGCCTGTATTCAGAGAGACACAACAAGGTATGGCTCATCCACTGAAAATTGTGTAACACTAAAACATTGCTGGGATCACATACCTAACAGAATTGAAAGGAATGAAGGTGGTTCGCTCACCTGCAATATTCCCAATCCAACCAATAAGAAGATAGATCAATGCTAGAAAACCGAAGATTGTGGTAAAGGAGAAAAACTAAAAAATGGCATTACTGGCTGATAGAGGTGTCATTACCCAGCAACTATTCTATGGATCATATAGAGAAAGCAAAGACGCTTAACTATCAAGATATGCAATCAGAGACCAATAAAATGTGGCAGAAAGATACAAAAATATTCCCATTTATATTGGGTGCCACTAGCCCAATAAAGAGGAATTTCCAGGTACTCCTTGATATGTTACCGATACATATTACATTCTATAAATTCCTGAAGAAATCTATTTTTGGCACAATGCAAGTATTTAAAGGGTATTAGCAGTAAATCTGAGAAATTGAAATCATTCCCAACAAACCTTGGCTTATGAATAAGGCTCATTTCTGTCAAGGTATGTGCATAATAGACCCATTTAGAAACATTTCTCCTGGGAGAAATGGCCATAAGGAAACACTTCATCACTATGGTGGGCAGTTCTTTGAACTGGCGCAGCAGTTGGACTAGTCCCCTGTTTTGGCGCATAAACAATGTACATTTCAATAGGCTTGCCCTGGATTTTCACCACCATGACCCAATAAAACCGATTATCTTGAACAGGGTGCAGTAGAGCAGACAGGGCTAGAATTTCATGGTGAAGCCTTGAAGCTTGATGGCATGGGAGTAGAAGGTGGCAATGGCATTTATCATGCTGTTGTAGAGTGCCACTCACTCTTGTTTGCACCAAGAACTTGGACAGATCACTGTTAAGCTCAGGCTTGTGGACCCTTGGGCCAATGAGAGGATGGAATACCTTGCGGAGGTTCCGTAGGTTCTCTCCGGGTGGCGAGGCAGAACAGAAGAGGAGCACAGTTGACCCTCGGCTCTGGAGGCGGAGACGACTGCAGACAGATGAAGAGACTAGAAGAGGAGCTGAATCTTCACCCCTGGAAGTCTGTGGTCCCCCCAGGAGGAGCCCGTAGGGACCCAGACCGCTGGGACTTAGGTGGACCCCGAGGGGTCACGGTATCGGTGCAAGGGCTGACTGGAGCTTCACCCTGGAAGTCTGCGGTCCCTCCAGGAGGAGCCCGTAGGGACCCAGACTGCTGGGACTTATGCAGGCCCTTGGAGACAGAGTCCAGGAGGGGTCCAAGATCAGGTGCCAGAGAGTCATCGCTTACCAGGCCGAGGTCACACACTGAGGGATCAACGCTTGCCAATCCGAGTCGCACACCAGAGAAGTACCGAAGCCAATCCAAAGTCAGGAACCATGAAGACCAAGTCAAAACAGGAACAGGGATCCAAGCTCAAGAACTCACCGAGGTGGGCAGACAAGACAACGCTGGAGGACGTTGCCAAGTCAGAGAATGAGCAGAGGAAGCTCCCTTATATACTTCCTCTGCTCAGGCTGATCCAGGACAGGTGAGGTTGTTAAAGGGATCAGGTCCCTTTAAATTAGTGAAGGGGGCGCGGCCTCGTGCCTAAAGATGGCGGCTGCCATCTTTGATTTCCTCCGCGGAGGAAACGACTGCAGAACGGCACGGGGGCAGAGCAGGGACGGCTCTCCCCCCGATGGTCAGGCCGGGGACCAGCGCCGGGGCATCGAGCACCCAGTCAGGGTTTCCCCGGAGGCTGCTGCGGCGGGTCGCCGCTGCGGCCGAGGTAGGAGACCGCGGTCGTGGCCTGCCACGGCCGCGGGACACAACAATCATAGATGAACTCCACCATGCCTGTGTCAAGTGCAACCAATTCTGACATCCCAGGCATTGAGTAAACACTAAAGCAGTAGAATCAGATTAAAAAATAACAAAACACTGCAAGGCAGGAAGAGCAACAATACTGGTATTAAAAATCCCAAAGCACAAGTACCGAGCAAAGGGGAAATCACAGTGGCATCAAAACTCCAAGGCATAGAGTGAGGAGTATGAGTGTACGCAGAGTGTCTTAAATGCCCCAAGGCATCATTACAGGGACAAAGGGCACCAACAAGAATAGTATGAATGGGAAAGCAGCACGAAAATTTACATGAACACTCCAAAGCACCAGGGGAGGAGCAAAGCTGTACCCAGAGGGATTAAAAAAACAAACAAACAAAAAAGGTTCCATATAAGGGGCAAAGGGTGCCAACAAAAGTGACAGGGGACCATCTAACAAGTATGTGAAGCATCAGCTCGGCATGGTAAGACTGATAGCCAATTTGAAAATAATTTGAAGACTGCAGGAGCAGAG
The DNA here is from genome assembly GCF_901001135.1 of Rhinatrema bivittatum. Classification (NCBI taxonomy): domain Eukaryota; kingdom Metazoa; phylum Chordata; class Amphibia; order Gymnophiona; family Rhinatrematidae; genus Rhinatrema; species Rhinatrema bivittatum. The sequence continues at coordinate 788,083,856 of NC_042616.1, read as the reverse complement.
TACAAGACACTCAGACATCAAGAAAGGCACAAAGCAGCAGAATCATTGGTGTTAAAACCCGAAACCATATGTAATCCTCTCTTGGTGGGTTGACTGTCTCCCAAAAGGCCATAAAATGGGGTATTTACAGTGCAGATTCTTCTTCCTTTTCTCTGCGTATGTGCCCTGGGATAGAGCTTATTCCTCAGGGGGTGAGATAAGATATCCCAGTTTGGCAGGGAAATCCTAGTGTGTGAAGAGGATTCCCTGAGTATCAAAAGCATACCGGAAGTCCATGAGAGTCCAGTTCTGACAAATCCCAACCTTTGTCCTGTCCCCAAAGGGGGGAGATCCAGATAGGGGTTTCCAAAAGATTTTGACTCTGCTTTTCAGACTCCTCCTGATGTTACCTCTCCTGGGGAAGGATCTGTTGCTGAAGCCCAGCTTCAATGGTGAGGAGGGGTGGTACTAAACCTTCTCACAAACCAATAGAGGAAAAACACTTGCTAAGTCCCAAAACTTCCTCTGAGGTGAAAGGTCACTGCAACCGCTCACTAAGCAGGGAAAGGAGCTCACGGATATTCCAACCTCTGCCCTCTAGATCCAGAGCTTGACTCTCACTAGACTGGACCAAGGTCTCACCACAGGAAAATACTCCAAAAAATACCTGGACCGTTTTTTCACAAAACCGGAGGCAGGTCCGGTCAGGCAAGGGGTACACTACAGGGATCAAAAAGCTACCAAAACTCATCAGAAGCCAAACCAAAATGATCACACTCTACACTCCTAGCCCCCCCCCCCCCCCCCCCGTACTAAGGTACTATTTACAGCAGGCCTCTAGGGGAGTTGCTGTTAAGGAATGTTCTCTCCCACTAGGCTGGAATATCTAGGGCAGTGATCTAGGGCATCAAAACTCCATGAGTAGGAGTCTTTACACAGGCGCAGAGCATCATGGTTAGAAGAGTGGCATCAACATCCCAAGGCACAGAGTGAGAGGTATGGCAGCAAGCTAGGGTCTTTAAGTGATACAAAACATCCAGTTGTGTGGACACTTAGCACAATCACATTTGATAGAAGAAAAAAAAAATAAACAGTGGTATTAACATCCCCAGATATTAAGAGAGGGGTAAGGCAAGAAGAAGAGTGCCATCAATACCCTGAGGCACCAAAAGAAAGGCAAAGCAGTACCAAGAATGGTATAAACACCCCAAGGGACCATGAGAGGCACACAATTGCATAAAGCATTGGATTGGCATGGTAAGACTGAATACCAGAAAATATCATAAATGAATTTGAAAAGAACTTTGAAGGCAGCAGAAACAGAGATGAAAACACCCAAAGCCCCAAGGGATCCTCAAAGCAGCAGGAGAACAGGTGTTAAAATCCAAACCCATAGGTGCAGAGCAGTGCTGCATCAACACCCCAAGGCATTACGAGAGGGACAAAGCAGTTCAAAAGGAGGCATGAACAGACAAAGGCACCTAAAGAAGGGCAAAGGGGACCTACAATGACAAATACACCTAAGGCTCCAAAAAGAGGTAATCCAGTAAAAATAGGGTCATGAACATCCCAAGGCGAAAACGCCATATAGCACTTTGATAAATGACCCCCTTAAATGGTAGAAGCGGCATTTGCCCACATAGGCGCATGCCCACTTAAAATTGGGCGCTCATCTGCATGTGGCCAGCCTATTTTTTAACATGCATGCATACATATGTTATGTGTCCCTAGGCACGGGCCAACACATGCGAACAGGTTCACCCACGCGCTGGTTTTAAAATTCACTTTTTATATAAAACAATTTTATATTCCACCACATCCATACAGAATGTATAGGGTGGATTTACAAAGTTAAACCTTCAGAATGTACAAATGCATAACACATTCATAAAATCATAAAAATCAAAATTAATTCAATTATAAATTTAAAATCTTTTACATTCCACTTACTATGGATTCCATTACTAGGCAGATTACAGTCAATAAATTATACAAATAAAACAATACACTTTGAAACAAAACAAAATAAATATAGTTAATACCATTTTGTTAAAATACCTCATTAAAAAGCTTTCTTTTTTTTTTGTGCATTTTCCCTCTCAGATCCTCAGGGTGGCTGTCCCAAACAGCTGCCCTTGCATACGTAAAAGCTCGCTTGAACAGTACTTGTTCTATATTTCTTTATAGAATATCTTATAAGTAGTTCTATAGCAGCACCCAATGCCCAAAACTGTTCTCATATACTCTTGTGTTGTGATGCTCGCAGGGCCCATTCTGTGAGCAGCCTCTCACCTCCAGCCTGACGCAGCCGCAGGCCTCTTTCCTTCCTTGCAGCCGAGTGCCGCTCTCATCGCTCCTGCACACCCGAGTGACACTCCACTGATACCCCGGCCTTCCTGAGCAGCTGAAAGCTGCCGCCGGGACCCTCTTCGCAGCATGGAGCCGCTGCCGGCGCTGCTCTTCATGGCAGAAGTGCCGTCGCTGATTCCATCTCCTTCGCGGCAGGGATGCCACCGACGCTGCCACTCCTTCCCTGTCACCGGGCTCCTGCATAGGCACGCGATCCTCTCTTCCAGTTTTAAAGGGCCATCGGCAGGAAAGGCCGCGCGGCCCCAACTGATGATATCCTGTGTCACTCCTGCCCCCTATAAAAGGGCTCTCCTTCCACTTCCTCGGGGCCTTCACAAGGGAGTTCATGGATGTCCATGGTGTGTCTTCTTTCAAGATTTTCTGTGATCTCCTCCTGTTTATATGGTCTCCATGTTCTTTGTTGGATGTTCCTGGTCATCTTGTTCCTGTCCCAGTTCTGGTTCCTGATCTCCCGGTTCCTTGTCGGAGTTCCATCATGTTGTTTGTTCTGTTTTCCTGGTCTCTTGCCTGTACTCGAACCACTCGCCTCCTTCAGTGCCTTCCTTGCAGTCTCGCCCTGGGGTTGCACCGTGTTCAAGGGCTCACTCTCCTCAAGCAAGTGACTGCATTTCCCGCGCTCAAAACACTCTAACTGCAGCTATAGTCAAATGGCATGACAATTATAAAGCAGAACAAATGTCCATTGTCCAACAGTTTTCTTTCATGGCTGATGAATGCAGACATTTTTTTTGGGATATCACTATTATGCAGGGGCGGATTATTCTATTGGGGGATCGGGCATTCCCCGGTGGGCCGATCGCTCCGGTCACATGGTCTGCCGTGCGCGGCCGTGACAGAGCCGTGCTCGGCAGACCACGTGATGTGTCCTGGGCCGGCCTGGGCGGCGAATACCCGGGCTGGTCCGCCATCGTGAGTCCACCGCTGCTATTATGTGCACTGGTTTGGAGTTCCAGCTTTCTATTTTCCATTAGAAAACAGACTGTAATTCTCTATTACATTACACAAATTGTCATCTGGGGCATGAGCATCACAATTTACCCCAGACAATTTTTAAGGTTACAGAAATTGTGCTCCTGTAGACATGAATATATACACTGTAGGCAAAGGATTTTCAACAGCGATTTCTTGAACATGAAAATGTCTCGGATAGTGTGATGAGCCTATAAAACGGGAAGCTGGACAGTCCAGGATTTGTTACTATCATCTTGCATTTCCCAGCAAGAGACTTAAACGGTGTGCATTTTGTTTTATACGCCGTTAACATGGGAAATACAACAGTGTATTGAACAAAAGTGGGAAATTTTGCATCTGCATTTGGTGTTGCAAAATGCCCCCATCTTTGTCTTAAAAAGAGTTCATAACATGAAGAACTTTATGGTAAACTCTGTATTTGAATCACAGGAAGCATTGGGTGACCAAATAGTGGCTAATGGGTATTGTCCCTGTGGACAATGTGCGTTTGCACTAGATCTTTTAGTGGAAAGATTTTGTTTTTTCTTAATCACCACCCCTTTCAAGTAAGGCAACATACTTCATGTAGCAAGAGGGATTATTTATCTCATTTGGTGTTCTTATTCTTTGTGGTATATAGGGAAACTAATAGAATGTTGAATATCATGGTACAAGAACATTTAAGCTGCAATCGGTGCCAGCAATTGGAAGCTCCCCTTGTGACACATTGGGTTGTGTTATATTTGGTAGTTCACAGGACAGCTCTGTGAACTGCCACACTCGCCCCCATTGTTGACACATTACCAAGGATCTCCCATTGCTATTGAAAGCTGCTGACATCACTGACACTGCCAAGCCACAGCCTTCTCTTAAGCGCACACACGCATGTACACGCATCAAGGTCCCACATGGGGAAACGCTGAGCGGTGCCCTCCAGTGATATCAGGCCTATTTAAGCAGTACCACCTCCCTCAGCAATGGGTCTTCTGCCTTGCAGTGCGAGTTGCCTAGCGTTCCTATTTCCTGGATTCCCGTGCCATGCCTTGTCGTCCAGCCTTGCCTCATCCAACCTACCTTGTCCACCCTCACCTTTTCCTATTCATCTTGTCCATTTTCTTTAGTGTGTCATCTTCTACCCTTGGCCTGACTCTTTGGATCTTGATTTCTTGCTTGGACCTGACCCCCTTGGCAGGATCTGACTATTCTTACTAGCTACCTGTCCTTGGCCTGTCTGACTCCATTAGTCTGTTGGCTGCCCTGACTTCAGTGTGCTCTTGAATTCCATTATCTTCACCACTCTAGCACCCACCTAAGTCCTTCTGGCCACCAGAACACAAGGTCTTAACCCACAGGGGAGGCAATTAGTAAAGGTGAAGCTCCAGACTGTCCCACTACAGGTCATGTTCTTCTGCTGCTGGAGTAGGCATCGGGAGTTTCTCCTCACGGTTGCATCAACTACGCCACAGCACCAACGGTTAACATACCCTCTTCCCTTCACAGAGTGCTGCTCACCACTCATTGATGATTTTTTTTTTTTCTTTTTGCTGCCTTAGCACAAGTTTGATCTTGGAGTGGAGGATTTTACTCACTGGCTATTATGTAGAGAACATAAATATATGTTTACCTGGAGCACAGTGTCACTGAGGAGTTTAAATACAGGTATAGAATGGGTACCATTTTATTAAGTTTGGCAACTCCATGAATGGATTTCCTTTCCTGTGCATGCATGGACAGGTATGTTATGTCTGCATCCGGGGCAATATGTGTTTATATAGGGATATACATTTCAATTGGTCCTAATAGGTTTACAGGGACATGGACTGGAAGGACATTATGCGACCGCCATTTTTAGATGGCATGTTAAGTTAATATATGAATAAATAAATGAAGTAAGTGGATAAAGGAATTTTGAACATTGTCTTTTGGAATTCTTTCAATATACTCATACGCATATATGGAATTTTAGGAAAAATAAGAACATAAGAGCATAAGAAATTGCCATGCTGGGTCAGACCAAGGGTCCATCAAGCCCAGCATCCTGTTTCCAACAGAGGCCAAAACCAGGCCACAAGAACCTGGCAATTACCCAAACACTAAGAAGATCCCATGCTACTGATGCAATTAATAGCAGTGGCTATTACCTAAGTAAACTTGATTAATAGCCGTTAATGGACTTCTCCTCCAAGAACTTATCCAACCTTTTTTGAACCCAGCTACACTAACTGCACTAACCACCTCCTCTGGCAACAAATTCCAGAGCTTTATTGTGCGTTGAGTGAAAAAGAATTTTCTCCGATTAGTCTTAAATGTGTTACTTGCTAACTTCATGGAATGTCCCCTAGTCCTTCTATTATTCGAAAGTGTAAATAACCGAGTCACATCTACTCGTTCAAGACCTCTCATGATCTTAAAGACCTCTATCATATCCCCCCTCAGCCTTCTCTTCTCCAAGCTGAACAGCCCTAACCTCTTCAGCCTTTCCTCATAGGGGAGCTGTTCTATCCCCTTTATCATTTTGGTTGCCCTTCTCTGTACCTTCTCCATCGCAACTATATCTTTTTTGAGATGCGGCGACCAGAATTGTACACAGTATTCAAGGTGCGGTCTCACCATGAAGCGATACAGAGGCATTATGACATTTTCCTTTCTATTAACCATTCCCTTCCTAATAATTCCTAACATTCTGTTTGCTTTTTTGACTGCTGCAGCACACTGCGCCGATGATTTTAAAGTATTATCCACTATGATGCCTAGATCTTTTTCCTGGGTGGTAGCTCCTAATATGGAACCTAACATCGTGTAAATACAGCAAGGATTATTTTTCCCTATATGCAACACCTTGTATTTGTCCACATTAAATTTCATCTGCCATTTGGATGCCCAATCTTCCAGTCTTGCAAGGTCCTCCTGTAATGTATTACAGTCTGCTTGTGATTTGATAACCTCACTCGTCGTATTCCTTTCCAGATCATTTATATATATATATATATATATTGAAAAGCACCGGTCCAAGTACAGATCCCTGAGGCACTCCACTGTTTACCCTTTTCCACTGAGTGTTCAAACATGACAAAATGGCCCCTGATGCAGGCATAACATCACGAAAACATTGCAATGTCAGGTGTTTGTTCTGCTTTATGATTGGCTACAGCTGCAATTAGAGAACATCAGATAACATTTGCAGACATAGGGTAGCTAAATAGAACTATTTAGAAGATAAGTGTATATATATATTTCTAAAATTGAAAATATTTTTTTGTTTTTCCACCAGCTAACCATGAACTTTGTCGTCAATGGTGAAAGACTGGTATATAATTAAAGAGGATGCCACTATGCCACTTGTCAATGGTGGAATACGCACTTAATATGAAACAGGTAATTTACAGGAGTTGTGTGACAGCATTCTGATATTTAACAAAGTCACCCATGTGAGACTCCTGAGAAAATAAAAGTCTTAGGATAGGAGGCAATGTTCTCTTGTGGACTGTAAACTGGTTAAAACATAGGAAACAAAGTAGGACTAAATGGTCAGTTTTCTCAGTGTAGATATGGAAACAGTGGAGTGCTTCAGGGATCTGAGGTACTTTTTAATATATTTATAAATTATCTGAGAAGGGAGCGATGAGTGACGTGATCAAATTTGCAGATCTTACAAAACTACTCTGAGTTGTTAAAAATCACAAGTAGATTGTGAGAAATTGCAGGAGGATTGCACAAGACATATTAAATTTGTGGACAAGTGCAAAGTAATGCACAAAGGGAAGAAAAGCTACCCATACTGTAGTTAAACAATGTTAGGTTCCATATTAGGAAAAGGCTGTGTGTTGACACTGCTGCTCCCTAGTGGACAAAGCTGAAACTGGATTTGAAGCAAGAGGACTATATGGTAGAGTTATTTGACTGAAATACTTTCAAATGAGAGGTTAATCCTGCCTCAGCCATTTCTATCTTCTGCCTAATGGATTCCCCACACATAAATAAATGGAGGTCTCTTATGAACTACAACATATAAAATATAACAAGAAGTTATTGTCTGGTATGAATTTTTTTTGTTTAATGAAATTCCCTTCAACAAAAGTATTGGGGTGGGGCTTTCACAATATAGAATATAAACAAGATCAACTCTTTGTCTAACTGACATGAATTATTTGCTTCTTACCTTCTGATCCATAGTTCACAAACATTACATTCACTAAGGCAAAACTGCAGCTTACTTTTACTATGTTCACTATCTTCTAACATCAGGCCGATACAGTACAGTGCGCTCCGGCAGAGTGCACTGTTACCCTGCGTTTGGGCGTACGTTTTCGACATGCTAGCTTTACCCCTTATTCAGTAAGGGGTAATAGCGCATCAAAAACACGCAGCCAACCCCCCCCCCTGAAACTAATAGCGCCCGCAGCATACAAATGCATGCTGATGGCCCTATTAGTTATTACCGCGCGATTCAGTAAGTAAAATGTTCAGCCAAGCCGCACATTTTACTTTCAGAAATGAGTGCCTACCCAAAGGTAGGCGTTAATTTCTGCCGGCACCGGGAAAGTGCACAGAAAAGCAGTAAAAACTGCTTTTCTGTACACCCTCCGACTTAATATCATGGCGATATTAAGTTGGAGGTCCCAAAAATAAAAAATAATAAAAAAAAAACAAAAACATTTAAAATCAGCCCACGGCTCGCAGGTTGAAAACCGGACGCTCAATTTTGCTGGCGTCCGGTTTCCAAACCCGTGACTGTCAGTGGGCTTGAGAAGCGACGCTGGAAAAATTGAGCGTCGGCTGTCAAGCCCACTGACAGCCACTGCTCCTGTCAAAAAGGAGGCGCTAATTACCACGTTCATTACCGTGGGCCCTAATTAGCATATTTTTCTTTTCTGGATCGCGTGCCCAGGACACTGGCCTGTGCGCTCGCCCGCTCTCACACGTTTCTTTCTGTAACGGCCTGTTTGTTAGCTCTGCTATGCTCACTGTTCTTCCACAGTGGTGCATTGAGATAATACAGGTTTAAACATATGGCTCCTTTTCTTTTCTCTTCCTAGTACAGAGCAGAGCTGCTAACAGCTGCCTGTTAAGAAACTCACCAGGCTAACTTCCTAGCCTTAATTACAATTTCTAATAACATTAATTGTGTGGTAGCACTCAACCCTAATAGCTGTCATGCAGTGTGGGATTCACAGTTGTCCACAGCTCACAAGAACATTGTTATTAACTTTTGCACAGACATTTTCAAGTTAAGAATACCACTGACAGACTGCTGCATCTCTCAGATATCTCAATAGTAATTAAAATCAACTGCTCTCACAGGCTGCACTTCCCGGACTCTTGTATTCACAGTTGCATTGGAACAAAAGAATATGAAGACAAAAGTTGATTCCATATAAACTTACCAGCTAATGATTTGGCTACTTAAAACTAATTAGCACCTCCCAATTAAAAAAACAAAAGCATCCTCTTCAATGTTTAAACCTTCTCAAGAGAGTAACTGATAGCATCAGGTTTCTAAACATTTTTTCTGGTTTCTTTACCAGTTAATTATTTAGCTCCAATAACCCTTTTTAAAAATAAGCTCCCATGGCCAAGGTATAATATCCCAAAACTATCGTTTTAACTTCTTAAGATTCTTAGCAAGCTCCACAATTCCCTTTCAGTCTTGTAACACTGCCAATCACCTAAAGTTTTAGAGGCAATTGTAAACCTTCCACATAATTCCTAGACTCAAGCACTGCTAAGCTTCCCAAACTTGTTTTTCTGACTTTATTCTCACTGAGCTCAATTTTGCTGAAAGTAAATGGTAAGTAAAAGTTGCCAGAATATATAAAAAAAAGAAATCCCTCAGCTTTCCTTGATCAGTATTGGCAATGGCTATAGACACTCTAATGACTCCATACAGTACTATACGCTCAAAGAAGTCATTTACTTTGTCTCATATACTACTACTATGCAAAGCAAACCAAGGAGGGAAACATAATCTTAAAGGCTAATTTAGCATTAGGCTAGATTGAAGTTTAGGCACAGTCCTGCTTTGCCTCACCCTCTCCATCACCCTCATCTTCCCTGGGTGCAGGAGCAAGAGAAATGCCTGCTGTCTCTCTCTGTAAATGGATCTTGTGACACCTGGCAGCCAATTAGGGTGACTGTACTGAGTAATTAAGACTGAGCTCCTTCCTGCACAGGCTGTCTTGGAAACCAGTCCAAAGGATTATATGAAATGTAGTTTTCCTCCTTGGTGGCCATCTTGGTTCCATTCCTTTTAGAAACCAGTTAGATTCCACCTTGTAACTAGGGCTGCCAATGGTCCGGTTTTGGACCGGACAAGCCAGGTTTTCAGGAATTGTGTGCAGCGTCCGGTCAGATGTACCCACTGGACACTAAAAGTCTGGTTTTGCAGGTGGCTCCTCCTCTCTCCCACAGCATCTTCCTTAGTCCTACTTTTTAACCGTTGGATGCTGGGGCGAAGGCGGCTGTCCTAGCCCATTCAAAGGTTCTAGAGGGTGATAGACCCCTTTTACCACCAGCCCCTTTTCCAGCACCCAGAGGGTGGTAGCTAGGTTTGCGAAGAAGAGAAACACCTTGCCCTACATTTTCCCGCAAGCTGTTTTTCGGCCCTTCCAGTTCCGCCATGGCGGAGGCATAGTCTTGTGGGGCTTCATTTTGTTGTCGCTTGATTCCCAGTCGAGAACTGGTGGCAGCGGTTCTGATGGGTGGGGGCGTAGCAGTTGTGTTTGAAATGCTGCCAGCTGCTACAAATGCCTATGTCGGTTTGGGCGAGGCTAGAGTAAGATATATTGGATCAGTGCATGGAGGGGAAGTCTACTTCTCTGAGGTTGTTTTGGTGGTTTTTAATTTGTCTTTTATTTTGTCTCCTGGCTTGGAGGCTCTTCCCACTATGTGCGGGATTCTGCATGCGCAGCTCCACCACCCGGCACTCGCATTAGGGCAGATGCTCGGGCAGTGGCCATACCAGGGTGGGTTTCACTCCAGGAAGCATGGGCACGGGGTGCTCCTGTTTAGGGCAGCTTGTGGCTGTTGAGTTGGAGCTAACCCCTCCCTGGATATTCATGAGAGGGGTGTTCCCACTCTCCCCCAGGTTGGCAGATAAATAGGGAAGATTAACAGGTGACCCTGCAGCTTCTAAGTTGGTTTGCGTCTCCTGCAGGTTGACACTCAGAGGAGACACAGCCGTCCCTTCTGGGGCCACCAAGGTGACTATGATCCTCTCCAGGGTGGCGCAAGGTTGAGGGAGCCCCTCACCTCTGCGGGGGTAGTTATCCCTCCTCCCAGGGCAGCACAATCGGCGGTGGTGACCCGGGGTCTGCTTAAGGTAAGCAGGTTGCTTGGGGGTCCCTCCTAATGTGAGGGTGGTGCATTGCCCCAGTGATAGGCTTATTTGGGCAGCTGATGTCTGTGTTAAGGGTGCCGACTGGATACCCCCTGCAATTGTAGGTATCTCCCCAACATCGGCTCCCTCCCTCTCGCACATACATACAAACACCCTCAAACAGGTTACTTCTCGCTCTTGCATACACACACCCACTCACACAGCCTCCCTCTGTCCTCTCACACACACTCACCTTTACAAGGCTCTCTCTCTCTCTTGTACACACACAGAAACCTTCACATAGAATCTCCCTATCTATTGCTGTTAGCGCTCACCCTGCCAGGAGGGCAGCATGAGCGATCTGGTATTGATCAGCTCCTCCCAAGGGGAGGAGTTGGCAATCTTATAGGCTTGGCTCCTGTAGGAGGAGAGGTTATCAATCTGTTAGTGCTCTGCTCCCCCAGAAGGGAGGAGTTGGCAAAGTGTATGCTTTGTTCCTGTAGAAAGAGGAGCCAGCAATCTGTATGATCCTCATGGGGAGTTAGCTATCTGATATCGTCTGATGTGGGTTGGCTCCCACAGAGTGGCAGATGATGATATCGCTCCATTAGTGTAAGGAGTAACAGTTAGTAGAAATAATGAATCCCTGGGCCGATGGCAGATGACAGCGCCCTCAAGTGGAGATCCTAAGAGGGGCTACCGGCTAGGCTGGAGTATTGAGACAAACACAGATAGCTCTTTATTAGACTGGAAGTAGAACCACCAAAGGTGGCAGTAGTGAGCTGATATGGACGGCAGGGCTGAAGTCCCTCTGATACTGGAACTACGATCTCTGAGTTGCTGAGCTGTAAGGACTAGGAGAGACTATAGGTAGTGAGTAGACAGGGTATGCTGGACATATAACCAGTGGTAGATGATACACTCACACTTCTAGATATCTGTAATGTCTTCTTAAGCAACAAAGAGTCTTCAGTATTCAGGAACAGGAGCCGCAGACGAATGCTGGTTCCTGTAGGCAGTCTGAAATAGAACTCACAATAACTGTGTATGGGGATGGCTTCTGGAATAGAAGGGAGGCTAGGAGAGATTTAGAAACATAGGCCCACGTGGAGCGAGTGCCGGTTCCTATCTGTAATTCTGTAATAGTAATCCATAAGATATAGGTATTAGAGATGTGAATCGTGTCCTCGATCGTCTTAACGATCGATTTCGGCTGGGAGGGGGAGGGAATCGTATCGTCGCCGTTTGGGTTTTTAAAATATCGTTAAAATCGTTAAAATCGTGAACCGGCACACTAAAACACCCTAAAACCCACCCCGACCCTTTAAAATAAATCCCCCACCCTCCCGAACCCCCCCAAAATGCCTTAAATTACCTGGGGGTCCAGCGGGGGTCCGGAACGACCTCCTGCAATCGAATCGTGTTGTCCAGCCGGCGCCATTTTGTGCCGCCATTTTGCAAAATGGCGGCGCAAAATGGCGCCGGCCATACGCGTATGGCCGGCGCCATTTTCCGTACGGAAAAACGATTTGCGGCAGGAGATCGCTCCCGGACCCCCGCTGGACCCCCAGGGACTTTTGGCCAGCTTGGGGGGGCCTCCTGACCCCCACAAGATTTGCCAAAAGTCCAGCGGGGGTCCGGAACGACCTCCTGCAGTCGAATCGTGTTGTCTACGGCCGGCGCCATTTTGCGCCGCCATTTTGCAAAATGGCGGCGCAAAATGGCGCCGGCTGAAGACAACATGATTCGATTGCAGGAGGTCGTTCCGGACCCCCGCTGGACCCCCAGGTAATTTAAGGCATTTTGGGGGGGTTCGGGCGTGTGGGGGATTTATTTTAAAGGGTCGGGGTGGGTTTTAGGATGTTTTAGTGTGCCGGTTTTCCCATCCTCCCCCTTCCCCTCCCCCTTCCCCTCCCCCTTCCCCCGATTTACGATTTTTTGACGATAAATCGGGGGAATTGTTATTGTATCGTGGCTCTAACGATTTTTGACGATTTAAAATATATCGGACGATATTTTAAATTGTCAAAAAACGATTCACATCCCTAATAGGTATGCGATATCTTCTGAGGAAGAAGAGAGTCTGAGAAAGGTATTAGGAACATAGGCCCTCGTGGAGCGAGTACCGGTTCCTATCTGCAATCTGCAATGGTAACTCACTATCTCCGTACCTGCGATAACATCTTAGACTGAAGGAAGTCTTAGAGATTAGGAACATGGGCCCTCGTGGAGCGAGTACTGGTTCCTGTCTGTAATAGGACTCACTGTGTGTACATCTGTGATCGCCTCCAGGCAATAGGAGTCTTCTGAGTATTCGGGAACGTAGGCCCTCGAGGAGCGAGTACCAGATCCCGTCCAACAATCTGAAATCAAGAAGAGAGAGAGTGGGGCCCCCGGGGAGCGGGTACCCCTAGGTGAGTCTGTAGAGGCAGAGCAGCAGAGAAAGGATTCCTGAGAGTTGCCCTTGCTAACTCAATTTGAATTAGCAAAGACCTTTCATGTTGGAAGCGGATGACATCACTTTGGGGGGACGCCCCAGAGGTTCGTGCTCTTGCTGATACAAAATCTGGAGCGCGCGCTCTTACATCATCAGGAACATGCCGGATCTGCAGTGTCATTCCAGGAAGAAAATGGCGAGGAGAAGCCGCGGCAGCATCTGTCTGTCAGACCCGAAGGGAGTCACTACAAGGTAGAGAGGGTGGAGCGAGGGCGAGAATAGGCACGAACGCAGCAATTGCACACAACCCTCCCCCTCACGTAGGCTCTATCTCTCTCTGGCAAGCACACTCACACAGGCACCTTCTATCTCTTGCACACTCATACACCCCTGCACATAGGTTCTCTCTCTCTCTCTCACTCACTCACACTCATCCCTTCACACTGGCTCCCTCTCACAAACACACACCTTCACAAAATCCCTCACTCACATACACTCAAGCACTCAGGCTCCAACTCACACACACTCACCTTCTTGTGCCTATCATTCTGCACACTCACACACTCACAGGCCGCGCCGATGTTAGCTGTTCACTGCTCCTTGGGTGCAACCTGCTCGTGGCCCACCGGTGCCTCCTTCATTTTCAACCATGAGCGGGATGGGCTCTGCTTGTGGTCTGCCCAGCAGCTTAAAGTTCTGCGCAAAAAAAGAAATTTCTGCGAAGGAGTGGAATTCTGCTCAAAATCTGCTCCCCGCAGTAGGGCAGGGAGTAATTATTGTCCTTTAATTCATAAATAGATACAGTGTTTAGGTAGTTCACTGGTAAAATCTAACATTTATGCAAATGGAGGATTTACAATCTCTTCTATGCCCCCCCCCCCCCCCCTCCCCGCCATTTTCCAGTCCTCAAGTGTCTGGTCCTGGTCTGTGGAAAAGTTGGCAACCTTACATATAATTAAAAAGAAAAAGGTGACTTCTATGCAGAGATTAGTGCAGCATTGCTTAAGCCATCACAGGGTGTCATTGTGGACAATACTTTGAAAACCATGGCTCAGTGTGCAGTGATGGTCAAAAAAGCAAACAAATGTTAAGAATTGTTAGGAAAGGAATGGAAAATAAAATGGAGAGCATCATAGTATCTCTGTGTCATTCCATGGTGAGACCGCACCTAGAGTACTGTGAGGAATTCTAGTTGCTGCATCTGAAAAAAGATAAATCTGAACCGCAAAAGATGCAGAGAAGGGCGATCAAAATGATAAAGGGGGATGGAATGGCTCCCCTATGAGAAAAGGCTGAAGAGGTTGCATTTGGAGAAGAGACAGCTGAGGGGGATTTGATAGACGTCTATAAAATCAGGTGTGGAATCAGTTATTTACTCTTTCAAAAAAATATGACTAGGGGATTCTCCATGAAGTTTAAAAGAAATTGGAGAAAATTCTTTTTCACTTAGAAGTAGATATTAAAAGACTTTTCACACACAAAACTGGCCACATATGTATGTAAGTGGGCCGCGCGGGAGCCACGCAAATTTTAAATAGCCAGTCAGGGCGTGTGTACATCGATGTATTCGTGCCCATAATAAGCAGGTGGAAAAAGGGCAGGATGTTCCAGCACTGATGCATGTAGCCCTAATTTTCCTCAGCCGGCATACATGACATATGTGCACCACTTTGCTAAAGCTCCTCAGAAGGAGGGAGTGAGAGAGTGAGACAGAGAGAGAGAGAGAGAAAGAAATTGGGCCAGATTTTAAAAGGGTTACGCGTGTAACCGGCCTTGCGCGCGCTGGGCCTATTTTAAAATATCAGACGAAATGAACGAAATCACTGTGAACCTGGAAGATGTAGTAGGCCAGATTGACAAACTAAAGAGTAGCAATTCACCTGGACTGGATGGTATGCATCCTAGGGTTCTGAAGGAACTCAAAAATGAAATTTCTGATCTATTAGTTTCAACATGGATTTACCCAAGGGAATTCTTGCCTAACAAATCTGCTTCATTTTTTTGGAGGGGTTAATAAACATGTGGATAAAGGTGAACCGGTAGATGTAGTGTATTTGGATTTTCAGAAGGCGTTTGACAAAGTCCCTCATGAGAGGCTTCTACGAAAACTAAAAAGTCATGGGATAGGAGGCGATGTCCTTTCGTGGATTACAAACTGGTTAAAAGACAGGAAACAGAGAGTAGGATTAAATGGTCAATTTTCTCAGTGGAAAAGGGTAAACAGTGGAGTGCCTCAGGGATCTGTACTTGGACCTGTGCTTTTCAATATATATATAAATGATCTGGAAAGGAATACGATGAGTGAGGTTATCAAATTTGCGGATGATACAAAATTATTCAGAGTAGTTAAATCACAAGCAGACTGTGATACATTACAGGAGGACCTTGCAAGACTGGAAGATTGGGCATCCAAATGGCAGATGAAATTTAATGTGGACGTGCAAGGTGTTGCATATAGGGAAAAATAACCCTTGCTGCAGTTACACGATGTTAGGTTCCATATTAGGAGCTACCACCCAGGAAAAAGATCTAGGCATCATAGTGGATAATACTTTAAAATCGTCAGCTCAGTGTGCTGCAGCAGTCAAAAAAGCAAATAGAATGTTAGGAATTATTAGGAAGGGAATGGTTAATAGAACGGAAAATGTCGTAATGCCTCTGTATCGCTTCATGGTGAGACCACACCTTGAATACTGTGTACAATTCTGGTCGCCGCATCTCAAAAAAGATATAGTTGCGATGGAGAAGGTACAGAGAAGGGCAACCAAAATGATAAAGGGGATGGAACAGCTTCCCTATGAGGAAAGGCTGAAGAGGTTAGGGCTGTTCAGCTTGGAGAAGAGAAGGCTGAGGGGGGATATGATAGAGGTCTTTAAGATCATGAGAGGTCTTGAATCAGTAGATGTGACTCGGTTATTTACACTTTCGAATAATAGAAGGACTAGGGGACATTCCATGAAGTTAGCAAGTAGCACATTTAAGACTAATTGGAGAAAATTCTTTTTCACTCAATGCACAATAAAGCTCTGGAATTTGTTGCCAGAGGAGGTGGTTAGTGCAGTTAGTGTAGCTGGGTTCAAAAAAGGTTTGGATAAGTTCTTGGAGGAGAAGTCCATTAATGGCTATTAATCAATTATACTTAGGGAATAGCCACTGCTATTAATTGCATCAGTAGCATGGGATCTTCTTAGTGTTTGGGTAATTGTCAGGTTCTTGTGGCCTGGTTTTTGGCCTCTGTTGGAAACAGGATGCTGGGCTTGATGGACCCTTGGTCTGACCCAGCATGGCAATTTCTTATGTTCTTATGTTCTTAAAAAGGCCTAGCGACATATGTAAAGCCCCGGGAAGCGTGTTAAGTCCCGGGGCTTGCAAGAAAGGGGCAGGGAGGGGGTGGGGCGGGGGCTGTCCGTGGCGGGTTGGGGCGGGGAGGGGGCAGGGTCAGGCTCCCAGCACAGCGGCCATATTTGCCGCTGTGCCGGGGATCACATGCTGGCAGTCGGCCGTCAGGCGCAAAAGGTAAAACAAAAATTTTGGGGGGGTTAGAGTAGGGCTAAGGGGGGAAGGTTAGGGGGAAGGCAGTGCGGCTCGGCGTGTGCAAGGTGCACCCCCTTGCGCATGCCGACCCCTGATTTTATAACTTGCGTGTGCAAGTTATAAAATCGGGTGTCCATGTGCGTGCACTGGGTAGCACATGCACATGTACGCCCGTGCGCAACCTTTTAAAATCTACCTCATTCTTTATAAGACTAAGTCTGATACTCTATATATGCACCATTGTAAGGGGGTTCTTTGATTTGGGGTGAGTTTTTGGGAGGTGGGTTGGAGTTGGGGGGGAGGTGTTACAGACACAATCAGAGGTATCCGTTGTAAAATTGACATCATTAAAGAATTTTAGACCTTATAAGTGATGAAAAGGAGTTGTTTTGTACAATTTATACAAATTCTTGAGCTAAGGGAGATTTATCTTGCTGTATATGTTAAAACGATAAAGATAAAATAAAAGAAAGAAATTCAATATAAACCTTCTACATTGATGAAAATTAAAAAGGCAATATAATAATATTCCTCAATAGTAAGAAATCCATGGTGGAGGTAGCACAGGAAATACCAAGAGCGAATTATATAAGAAATAAACCAAAAGGAAATCAGAGGTTCTCGCCGTAGACCAGAGTTAGTAGTCCCAATTACTTAACAGAATGAAAGTCCCAATTTCCAGATCTCCTCTGAAGTCTTTTAGATCCTCATAGATCTCCTTCTGCCAGTACCAAGTTGGCACTCTTCTCCCAAGCATAATACACCTGGGTCATTAGTGAAAATATTCTTGAATGATACCGTAACAACTCTTTCTCTCTGGTAATGGATATGAATCCATTCCTTTGTGATGACACAATTCCTTCTCAAGGTCCCTCCCTGGTGAAAGACATCTCGTGCTTTAGTTAACACGAAATCCGAGTCCCTGGCAATAAAGTCACAGACAAAAAACTGTTAATGAAAAAGGGGGACCAAATGAGAGAAAGGAAGGATAGGCAAACCTCCTTCTCTAGTAACAAAACTCTACACCAAAATAAGGCTAAGGCATTCTGTTCCGACTCTCTTTACGCAGATTTCATCCACAGGATGCATATAAGAGTGGCTTCCTGCTCCTCCGCTTGCTCTTCCCCAGCTGAAAATTTCAGTGGGATGCAGAAACCTCTCCCGCTGCCTTTTCCTACTCTGCTTGTTCCTCTCCACTGCAGCAATAGGAAAAACAAATAAGTTTTTTTTTTTTTTTTTTTTTGAAAGGTCAATCTATCTTACTGCTCAGACTTTTCCAGGGATTCTGACAAACCATTTTTGAGCCGGCTCCATCCAGGTAATGCATTCTTTTTTTTCGCTAACCCTGTTACAGGATTTCCATAATTTTTTTTGTTTATTGACTTGCTTGAACCTCACTTAGGACATGAAATTGGTTTGGCATATAATTAAATAAACTAGATTTGGATTTGGTTTGCGAGATCTGAGCAAGTAGTAGCCTTTTATCTTAAAAAGGAGCACAGCCGTTGGTCCTGCAAGCCAGAGGATGTCTAATCTCATAGCTCTTTAGGGAAAATACAAGGTGCAAGGCTGTACAACTGATCAGAAGGTCAAGGGTGCTACACACATTGGACCCAGGGATATAAATGTTCTTTTTCAGGACCTAGGGAAATGGAAGAAAAACTGGCTGGGTTCTGTAAGGTTGTCACCAGTCTGAAAAGCTGCAAATCAAGCAGTCCCAGTGGTGTTTTCCTCATTTAAATATACCTCTTCGGTCACTGCTTCTGTCATTTTTTTTTCCTGGTTTCTGCCATCTGTATTAATCTAGAGTCTTAATAAAAGGTATTCTTAGTGTTTTATCAATCCACAATAAAGGCTGCTCTGTTTGATTTTGGTACAGCTTGAGAGTCTACATCTGTGCTTTTCTTTGCTTTTCCTCTTTTGATCCCACACTGCTGGCAATTTTGTCTGCTCCTTTTCTGGGTATTTTTTTTCCCCCTGGAAATCTCTTCCTGTATTTCCACCCAACCACCAAAAAAGCTTTCATACCTCCCCCCGCCCCCCCCCCCCCACCTCATTTAACTCTGATCTTCTCTGCCCTGCTATCTGCAGTACAATCTAGCCTGCTCTCAATTCTCTCTGCTTGGCCGAAGGAGTTGCACTTAACAACACGGTGTCAACGTCTTGTGCTGGGTGGGTCAGTCTCATGGTACGAGCCACATGGAGCCCTTAAATGTGTGCCTTGTACCATGAGACTGGCCTCTCACAGGACAAGATGTTGATACTGTGTTAGATGCCACTCCTGGTAACCGGAGAGGGGTGCAGTGAGACAAAAATAAGTCAGGTTCTGCGCTGCTTAGACTCCATGGGCAGACTCAGTTGTATAATGTTGCCCTTTTGGCAATGCTGCCCTGTGCAAGTGCACAGTTTGCACAGTACAGCACACCAGCCCTGAGAAAGATGGCTGCAAGATAGAGGGAAAGAAGATGATACAGAGAGGAGCTCTTTATGAGAGACTTGGGCAGCCCTAAAAGGAAAAAAAATGTTCAAAAGGAATAATACTGTGAAGCAGAAACATTTAAAAAGAAGGTTGAAGTATTTTGGGTAAAAAAAGTATGAATGGGTGTAGTGAATGATTATTATTCTCTAGGGTAAAAAAAAAAAAAGATTCCTGAAAGGTTAGTGATATCATTAGATAGTTTATTTTAGCAAAATGCATGGGAAATTAAATGTTCAGCATTTTTCAGACAAGTGAAAAGTGACTGAGAATAGTATAGTAAAAGGGTTGTTAGCTTAAATAAGTTGCATAATAGTCTTTCTCTAGATAAAAAAAAAAATTAAAACTGTCTGACTGCAGAATACTAAAGAGATATTTGGCTTCTTTCCTATTAAAGTGATAGAAGAGTTGTCAGAGAAATTGGGTAAGAGCATCCATTTCTCCTGAAATGTTTTAATAGAGATGTGCTATCATTTGAAATGATCTAGACAATATCATTTTTAAAACTAAATGATAGAAGAAACTATAACATTTCATTTTTTTTCTATTGTTTTTGTGCACACTATTCCAAATAGTGCACACAGGTACTCTTGACAAACGACAGAACCTGGAGGTCACTGAAGATCCCCATCCCATCCCTTTGCCACCCTTACTATTGGCCATTCCCCCAGAAAAAAAAATCTTTTAAAAAATAAAACTCTGGTCACGGGCCCCTCCGCCACCTCAGCCCATCCCCTTTGTTAAAAAATACCACCCCCGGGAGCTGGTCCACTAAGCCTACCTTCTGACTCCAGCCCCTTGCACTCACCAAATTCTGCTTGGTGGTCTAGTGGAGGCTCGGAAACAACCTCATAACTCCTGGACCCAACTGTCATCATTTTGAAAAATATTTTTTCTCCTATCATACGATAGGGGCCACCAGTGCCATTTGGTAGCACTATTATCCGAAATCAAAAACAAAATGGAATCTAATAGACACAAAAAGCACTCATACAAAACAATGTACAGTAGTAAACTAAGAAACATAAGAAATTGTCATACTGGGTCAGACCAAGGGTCCATCAAGCCCAGCATCCTGTTTCTAACAGTGGCCAATCCAGGCCACAAGAACCTGGCAAGTACCCGAAAACTAAGTATATCCTATCCTACTGATGCTAGTAACAGCAGTGGCTATTTTGAAAACCAACTTGATTAATAGCAGGTAATGAACTTCTCCTCCAAGAACTTATCCAAACCTTTTTATGTTCAAACAATTTTATTAAGGTTTATCATATGACTGTTTTACAAATGTCTGGGCTCGGGTGGTTGCTGTCCCAGCCACACTAACTGCATTAACCACATCCCCTAGCAACAAATTCAAGAGTTTAATTGTGAGTTGCGTGAAAAAGGATTTTCTCCATTTTGTTTTAAATGTGCTACATGCTAATATCATTGAATGCCCCCTAATCCTATTAAAGGAAAGAGTAAATAACCAATTCACATTTACCCATTCTAGACCTCTCATGATCTTAAAGACCTCTATCACATCCCGCCACAGCATCTCTTCTCCAAGCTGAGCAGCCCTAAACTCTTTAGTCTGTCCTCCTAGGGGAGCTGTTCCATCCCCTTTATCATTTTGGTTGCCCTTCTCTGTACCTTCTCCATGACAACTATATCTTTCTTGAGATGAGACAAGGTGCAGTCTCACCATGGAGTGATACAGAGACATTATGACATTTTCCAAGGTGCGGTCTCACCATGGAGGGATACAGAGACATTATGACATTTTCCGTTGTATTCATCATTCCCTTCCTAATAATTCCTAACATTCTGTTTCCTTTTTTGACTGCCACAGTGCATTGAGACCTCAATTTCAATATATTATCCACTATGACACCTAGATCTCTTTCCTGAGTGGTAGCTCCAAATATGGAACCTAAGATCGTGTAGATACAGCATGGTTTATTTTTCCCTATATGCATCACCTTGCACTTATCCACATTAAATTTCATCTGCCATTTGGATGCCCAATTTTCCAGTCTCAAAAGCTTCTCCTGCAATTTATCACAATCTGCTTATGATTTAACTACTCTGAATAATTTTGTTTCATCTGGAAATTTGATTACCTCACTTGTTGTATTCCTTTCCAGATCATTTATAAATACATTGAAAAGCATGGGTCCTAGTACAGATCCTTGAGGCAGTCCACTGTATACCCTTTTCCACTGAAAAAATTGTCCATTTAATCCTACTCTCTGTTTCCTGTCTTTTAGCCAGTTTGTAATCCATGAAATGACATTGCAACCTATCTCATGACTTTTTGCTTTTCTTAGAAGCCTCTCATGAGGAACTTTATCAAATGCCTTCTGAAAATCCAAATATACTACATCTACCGGTTCACTTTTATCTACATGTTTATTAACCCCTTCAAAAAAGTGAAGCGGATTTGTAAGGCAAGATTTGCCTTGGGTAAAGCCATGCTGACTTTGATCCATTAAATCATGTCTTTCTATATGTTCTGTGATTTTGATCTTTAGAACACTTTTCACTATTTTTTCTGGCACTGAAGTCAGGCTAACTGGTCTATAGTTTCCCAGATTAATGATAGGTTACAAATTTTAACTAATAGATCTGAAATTTCGTTTTTTTACTTCCTTCACAACACTGGGGTATAAACCATCTGGTCCAGGTGATTTACTACTCTTCAGTTTGTCAAGCAGGCCTACCACATCTTCTAGGTTCACCGTGATTTGGTTCAGTTCATCTGAATCATTACCCATGAAAACCTTTTTCGGAACAAGTATCTCCCCAACATCCTCTTCAGTAAACACCAAAGCAAAGAAATTGTTTAATCTTTCCGTGATGGCCTTATCTTCTCTAAGTGCCTCTTTAACCCCTCGTACATCTAACAGTCCAAATGACTCTCTTGCAGGCTTTCTGCTTCATATATATATATAAAAATGTTTTTACTGTGAATTTTTGCCTCTATGGCCAACTTATTTTAAAATTATCTCTTAGCCTGTCTTATCAATATCTTACATTTAACTTGCCAACTAAACTAAACAACCTTTTCTCTATATTCCCCTAGAGTTAAAAGGCTGTCAGTTAAGAAATTCTTTTTTTACAGTAAAGGAGTAGAACTCCCAGTAAGTAACTAGATGATTTCTAGAAGCAGGCACCTACAGAACCTGAATGTAATCCACTTTGAAGCACTAAAAAAAGTGCAAAAAGCAGAATATAAATATAAATAAATAAATAAATAAATAAATAAACAAATCTCAGTGATAGAAGCAGCAGCAATTAAGGAGCAATAACAGAGAGAGAGAGAGAGAGAAACCCAGAGAAAAGTGATATAAATAAGAAGAGTGAGTGGGATTAATAAATAAAATAATCTTAGCTCAATTCTCTAATACAAGAGCAAGAAGAAAGCCAATTTTGATAAAAAGCAAGAAACAAACCAAAAGGGATACTTTAATTTTATTTAATAGCTATTGAGTCTTACAAAAACATGTATGATCCAACAAATGCTAGCAAGACACTGATGTGTATAATTTGCTGAGGATGGGCATGATAGTGTAGTCAGCTTTTTTTCTTGTTATTTTGATTAAAAGTCAGGTTAATAGGAAACAGCAGATTGCAGGAGAGGGCTGAAAAGAAATATGCTAAATAAAATAACACCTACTGGTACCTGGGATAAGAAAGATCTTTTCAAGTTAAAGATAAGTGTGCACTCACTAACCATTTCTGCAACTTTGGGGTAATATGGCCACTCTTAGCACTGTTTTGCTCCTCTGATGGTGCCTTGGAGATCTCTTGACACTGTTGGTACCATTTGTCCCATTATGGGACCTTGGGCTCTTTTCTCCACTTTTTGGTGCCACATTGACATAGGTTTGATGCATTGGCATACCTTCACCTTTCTGATGATGTCTACCCACCAGTTTCTTTAGAAATGATTAGAACATCCCAGTTTAGAAGCCCAAAAATAGTCTGCATTCCTTCCCCCATTGACTATAATGGTAAACAAATGAACAAAAATGTGTGGGGTTTTTTTTGTTGTTGTTGTTGCTTGGAAAGAATCTAACAAAAGACTGTGACCAACCAAATGAAAAATGAAATCCATTTTTATGACTCCTCATATGCCTAATAATTTTGTATTTATAATCTACCTTTCACAGTAGATTACATTTAGGTACTACATATAATTTTCTTTAATCTATATTTTTAGGTGAAGCAATGCAGAATGAAGTATCTTGCCCAAGGTCACAAAGAACAGGAGTTGATCTTCAGCTTCCTTGCATTTACAGCCTGCTGCTTTAACCACTAGGCTACTCCTCCATTTGGATGGGATGTATGAGGATTGTACAGCCTAGATGCACCAGCAGGTAATCCAAACAGGATTTATTTGAACAGCTTTTAGGAGACAACAAAAAACAGTTGTTCAAACAAATTTAGCCAGGAGCAATCCAATTTATAGATTTTTTTCTTTTATAAATTATGTTTTCTCTCTTCATGGTAGCAAGAGAAATTTGATAGCTCATAGTAAAACTTTGGCTTCAGGAACATCATAAAATTAGTTTACACTGGATAGCCTAGACCAGGGGTGGGCAAGTCCGGTCCTCGAGGGCTGCAAACCAGTCGGGTTTTCAGGATACCCCTAATGAATATGCATGAAATAGATTTGCATACAACTGAGGCAGTGTGTATGCAGGTCTCTCTCATGCATATTCATTAAGGATATCCTGAAAACCCGACTGGTTTGCAGCCCTCGAGGACCGGAATTGCCCACCCCTGGCCTAGACAGTCATACCAAATGATCAGAAAACGAACTAACCTACTCCCAAATTAAAACAGCCACAGTAAAATAACAAGATTAGGCAATATTCCCTTGCAATTAAATTAATGATTTGCCTATGTAGTGAAAAAGTGGAGCATATATATTTTTTTCTATAATGCATATGCTTGCTGCTATCAATTACTGGACTGAACTTATGCCTTCTGGGTAGCTTTGAACTGCTTGAACTGCTTGATCAAAAATGTCCGACACAGCGCGTGTTTCGTGGAAAGAACTTCATCAGGGGCTCGGGCTTCAACTTCACTATAAAATAAAAGATTATAATTAAACAAAGATAACCTTATGCTTTATAAAGTGTATTTTGAATAATATACGTGTTTCTCTGCGGATTGAACTCCTTTCAGCGTCTTGGCATGTTCAAAAATGGAGCCGCCAAAAATGCAAACAAGGGGAGGTATTTAAACTGTTGACGGACTGAAAAAAGGACCAATAGAAGCAATTGCAACCAATGGATGATTCGGAAAACAGCCCTTTAAATTAAAGACATCCATTCAATGTTGTCATTCATTCCTGTAGGATGTTCTGTTGCTAATCTGAAAATCCAACACTGTTCTTTATAATTTAATAAAGAGCATGTATCACCACCTCTTGGAGACAATGGAATATGATCAACCTAAATTTGAAAAATCGTGCTCAGCAGCTAAACAATGCTGTACTATAGGGTCCTCCATATGTTTTGTATTTAGGTGGCTACGCTGTTCTCGTAGCCGAATTCGAATGGGTCTGGATGTATGTCCAACATACAATGAAGGGCAATTACATTGCATGATATAGATTACATTGTTGATGTTACAGTCTGAAGAGAATGTTTTAAAAAATGTTTCTTCAGTTACAGGATGTTGCCATGAATTTCCTTCAATGGTAGAACTGCACATGTCACAGTGACCACAAGCTTTATGTCCAAAAACCTGTGATATCATTCTCGGGACTATTGGTGTTGCATGGACGAAAAAATCTTTAATGTTTGAGCCCCTTTGAAAGAATATCAAGGGCAGTTCAGAAAAAGTGGAATGTAACCAGAGAACATGCCAGTTCTGTTGTACACTCTTAATGATAGCCGCCGATTGATCTGTGTTTGTAAAACAAAAACGTCACGTTGCACTGATTTCTTGGATTGATATTCCAGTAGTGTTTGTCTAGAAGAATACCATGTTCTTCTATAGACAGCACGAATAGCGGAAAGTGGATAACCTCTTTCCAAAAATCTTTTAGCTAAAATGTATGATTGTTGTTTAAAGTCCTGATCAGAGGAACAAATGCGTCTCAAATGAAAATATTGGCTCACGGGCAAGCCATTTTTAAATGCCTTAAGAAGAAAACTATGATATCTGAGTAGATTATTATTCTCCGTTGCTTTCGATGTAGTGATGTTCTAATTATTTTGCCCTCTTTGCTGATGGAAATGTCCAAAAAATAAATCTGAAAAAAATTGTATTCAAAAGTGAATTTCAAATCATTATCAACCAAATTAATCCATGAAAAAAATTGTTGTAATTGGTTTTCACTTGACTCCCCAAAAAAATCAAATCATCAATGTAACAAACCCAAAATGATATATTATCAAAAAATGGAGATGTGTAAATGTGTGTGGTTTCTAATTTATTCATGACAAGGTTGGCAAATGATGGGGCCACAGAGGACCCCATGGAGATGCCATGAACTTGTAAATAAAATTCTTGTTCGAACAAAAAATAATTATGTTGTAAAACTATATG
This sequence comes from Rhinatrema bivittatum, assembly GCF_901001135.1. NCBI lineage: Eukaryota > Metazoa > Chordata > Amphibia > Gymnophiona > Rhinatrematidae > Rhinatrema > Rhinatrema bivittatum. The sequence continues at coordinate 788,058,245 of NC_042616.1, read as the reverse complement.
GGCGATGGACATCAAAAAAGAAGCGGGAACTCATTGATCTTGAGTAGAGAAGACTTTGGCCAAAATTTCAAGAGCTGTTGTTTGTGAAACATTAGAGGTAGATCTTTTAAAAGTACGCGCGCCCGGCACGAACAAAAGTACGCCGAATTTTATAAGATACGTGCGTAGCACGCGTATCTTACAAAATCCGGGGTCGGCGTGCACAAGGCTGCGCAAAATCGGCAGCCTGCGCGTGCCGAGCCACGCAGCCTGCCTCCGTTCCCTCTGAGGCCGCTCCGAAATCAAAGCGGCCTCGGAGGGAACTTTCCTTCCTCGTTCCCCCACCTTCCCCTCCCTTCCCCTACCTAACCCACCCCCTGGCCCTACCTAAACCCCCCCCACCTTTGTTGGGCAAGTTACGCCTGCTTGAAGCAGGCGTAACTTGCGCGCGCCACCTCGCATCCCCAGGCACAGGCCACAGTGCTGGGGGACTCGGGACCGCCCTCCCGGCCTGCCCCCAAACCGTCACCACGCCCCCGGACCCCCCAGACATGTCCCAGACACGCCCCCTTCTACCCATTTTATGAAGCCCCAGGACTTACGCACGTCCCGGGGCTTCGCGCGCACCGGCGGCCTATGCAAAGTGCCCTGCGCGCATAAATCCGGGAGGATTTACGCTCTCAGGGCTTTTAAAATCTAGCCCTTAGTGTAGAGAGAAATTACATCTATTGATACTAAAATGGATTGTTCAGAGATTGTAGTATAACTATCCAGTTTCTTAAGGACATGAGTGGTGTCTTGAATATAAGATTGCATGTTTTTTACATGTATTTGTAAAACTTTATCTAGAAAAACCACTAAAGGTTCCAAGATAGATCCATTGCTGGATATTATTGGTTGTAAAGGTGGATTTTCCAAACTTTTATGTACCTTGGGAATCCCGTATAACACAGGGATCTTAGGGTACGGAACCAGCAAAAATTGACGTTCTTTTTTTGTAAGATAAGGCGTTTTTCTCTCTACTAAAAGATCTTCTATAAGTGCCTTTAAATGAGGAGTGGGATCTTCTGACAAAAGTTGGTAATATTTTCTATCATTGACTTGTTCTTTCAAGTTGTTGATATACTGACTTCTATTCTGAATGACGTACTACCTCCTTTGTCAGCAGGTTTTATAATTATTTCCAGATTGGAGGATAATGAACATAATGCGGCCCGCATAGTACTGGAGAAATTAATGTATTTTTTCTTAGATGAACTTTCAATTTTCTCCATATCATGTAGCACTAAGTCACGGAATGTGGCAATGTGAGGGTCCAAAGGACCTGGTGGTATCCATTTTGATTTGCTATGTACCAAGGATTTGGTAACTTGTGGTACCTCATGAGATTCGCAATATAACTTCAATTAAAGTTTCCTTATAAATCGGAATAAGGAAATTCGGCTGTCAAAATAATTATGATAATTATAAGGGATGAATGACAAACCCAAATCTAATACTTCTTTTTGTGTGTCAGTCAAAGAAGTATCAGACAGATTGATTATTGTGGATCGTACCGTGTCTTGGATCTCGTTTGGGGGTCTTCTCACTCCATGTGAGCCTGCGTTATCGGGTTTTTGCGAGATTGTCTGCATTGTCCTCTCGATTGCCAACGACCTCTTTTGCCGTGGCCAAAAAAAGGCTGGTTGCCACGTGACGACTGGCCTCTACCATGAACACCATATGAATCATCACTATCGGAACTGTCTGAACCCCAAAACACCTGGCAGCCACCTCACTTTTCCACCAGATACATTATTTAGCTACATGTCAGCCTGTGCCTGTGACCAAAAAAGGAGATGGTCCTGCACGCCATCAGCGGAGCCCATCCTGCCGGCAGCTGAAGTAGAATAGAAGGCCCGGCAGGCCGTTGGTGGAGCTCATCTTGCCAGCAGATGAAAAAGAAAAGAAGGTCCAGTGAGCTGCTGTCAGCTGAAAAGGAAAAGAAGGCGCAGCAGGCCGTCAACTGAACCTATCCTGCCAGTAGCCAAAAAAGAAGAGGATGACCAGTACGCCATCGGTGGAGCCCATCTCTCTGGAGGCCAAAAAAGAAGAGGAGGCCCAGCGGAATGTTATAAATTCTGGGGTCGGCGCGCGCAAGGGGGTGCGCACTTGTGCACCTTGCGTGTGCCGAGACCTAGGGGAGACCCGATAGCTTTCCCCGTTCCCTCCGAGGCCACTCCAAAGCGGCTTAAGAGGGAACTTTCCTTCCACCGCCCCCCGCACCTTCCCATCTTTTCCCCTATCTAACCCGCCCCCCAGCCCTACCTAAATCCCCCCCACCTTTGTTTTCTTATTTACGCCTGCCTCTGGGCAGGCGTAGGTTGCGCGTGATCCCAGGCCCAGCAGCAGTGGAGAGGCATCTGGCCACACCCACGCTTACCCCCAGACCGCCCTGTTCACGCCCCGCCCATTTTTTCAAGCCCCGGGACTTATACGCATCCCGGGGTTTGCGCGCGTCGCTGGGCCTGTGCAAAATAGGCTCGGTGCGCGTAACCCCCTGCGCACTTAAATCCAGCCGGATTTACGTACGCAGGGCTTTTAAAATCTGCCCCTATGTGTCTATAAGAGGAGAAAGTTCACCCACCCTGTGTTCCTCACACTAATCCATGGAAATCTCAGGGTAACTAGAAATCAAAAGTTCCCAGGAATGGAAAGTGGGAATTTTTTTATCCTTATTAGTTTTACTTATTGGGTGTTATTTGAGTCTGCTATTTTGAAATATTATTGATGTTTGGGAAATTTTATAATATTATGAGTTTTAAATAATTGGCTATTATTCTATTCATCAGCTGTTTTGATTTATTCTTTTTTGGGTGTATTTTGTAAGGTGCGTCCGCGCTTCCCGGCGCACACACAAAGACATGCTGATTTTATAAAATGCAGGTGCCAGCGCATGCATGTTATAAAATCGGTGGGCCGCATGCATGTGTATGACGGTTTTTATAATCCGTGCGTGCAAGAGGGTGTAAAATTGTGCAAATTCGCATGGCAAAGCATCGCAGGTTTCCCCAGTTCCCTACCCCCTACCCTAACCTACCTTCCCCTTCCCCTTCCCCTTCCCTTCTCTTCTCCACCTTCTAAACCCTTTCTCCTACCTGTGGATGTTTTTATTTTGTTGCTTACTGCTCCAAAGGAGCACCACCCCCCTCCCTGTCTCTTTAACTGGCCCTTTTGAAGATGCGCTCAGCGCGCACAAGGCCCGACCACGCGATTAACCCCCGTTTTTTGTGCGTGGGGGAGAGTTTTAAAATCAGGCCTTTTATTAATATGTTTTTACTATTATGATTGATGTTTTATATTTCTTGATTTTATTGTTTTGAGGAATGGCATTTCTATTTCTCCATTATTGCCCTGCAGAAAGTCTGATTTGTTGAGGTTTCCAGTTCATTTCTGTTTACACTTTATGGTCTCTGTATTCTATATTTTGTGAGGGTCTGTCTGTGCTCTGCATGTGTGACTGAGCTGAGGTATTCTCTCGTATGTAATTTCTGTGTAAGGATCTATAACAGGCTGGCTTGCTCTGTTTTCCTATTGTATTGGTGTTTAGGGCCTGGTGTAATATTTGCAGTGTTGCTTTTTCATCGTTAGGATTTGAGGGCTGGTAGTTAGTGCTCTTTTACTATGGGAAGTTTAGTATATTGTAATTCAGTTTACTCTGGGCTTTCTGAGGGCAAAGCACACATACAGAAACTGTACTCTCAATGTCTTTTTTCATGTAAAATTGATTATTTTAAATGCAGACTTTGTAATTGTGTGTGATGAATGCAGGGGGGGGGGGGGGGGAGGTGAAGCATGGGCACAAGGCTTTAAAGTTCACCTAAAGTGCCTAATGCCGTTGCACCTGCCACACACAGACCCCAACACTCATCTTCCACTTCTCCAGGAGAAAATGCTGGGAACAGGGTGGGAAGCAGGGTGCTTGGGAGTATGGCAGGGCTGCCAGCTTCCTAGAAACATTATCACTGACACTCTTTCTGCCACTCCTCTGGGAACTCTGACCCCCTGCGTTCCCCCTTCTGCAGCATTTTAAATCCCCGAAAGGGCCAGACTACAAAGACACCCCCTTTGCCCTTCTTGATAATTTGATTTGTACCATGCCAGGATGGGGGGGCGCCATCCCTTGAGCCGCCCCTGCAGGGCTGTATATTATATGTAAATTTGCACATGGAAGCAATTTCACATGTACTATTCTAGGCCCTTGAAAGAGGTAGTCCCAGGGTGGATATAGGCCAGGGAAATATTTTACAGGGTTTTTCTTAGGTAACAGCGACCCTAAAACGTTTGGCCTTTCACCAATGATGTCCATTTCAGATGGTATTCAGATAATAATTTATGGTAACCTGAGTCAATTCAGTTGCAAGCATCTCACTTTGATGCGTTGGAACAGCAGCCTCTTCCCCATTTGCTGCTGCTGCTACATTTTTTTGTACTTCTACGGGAGTGAAGGAAGAAAAAAAAAAATCCCAAAAGATTAGAAACGTTGCCAGGAAATGAATTAAATGTTGAGGTTTAATATATTCAAGAGCAGCTACAGAAGATTATAGGGGAATCTGTCAGACAGCTCACGTTCCATCCTTTACCCGTACTCTCTACAAAAGAAAATGCAGCTGCATACGACCTATAATATGGTTTCCCATATTGTCTGATTTCAGCTCTTCAGAAGTACTTGCGGCCAATTCAAAGCTGTTAGATGAAATAATTGATTGTATTTGCTTGAGATACAAAGCAATGCCTTTTCTGGAGGGTGCTGCCATTGTGGAAGTAGAAAAGTATGCAGAAAGTAATAAAGATGTGACATTTACCGAGGTAAGTGACACTAACTAGCAAATCTGTGCTGCTGCAAAAGGACATTGATGTAAACCCTTTAATAACAGCGGGGAATGTTCACATTGAAATGTGGATAATCATGGCATTATCTGACTCCAGTGCAGCTGTGGAATGCAGCATCTGCAAATAGAATAAGCTACCAAAATATTTGAAATAAAATTTAATGTTCTGTCTTAGCCTATATTCTAACTCTGAGGAATTTTAGTAGCTGATAAAATATTTGGTTTTGTTCACTGCTGATTCTTTCTGGATTGTAACTTAATCTGGAGGGGTGGGGTAGGGAAAATATCTCATGAATAATTATCTGCTTTTGTGACAGATTCTAAAAATTGAAATGTGTCCTACTAACCCTCCAGAGACCAAAATGGTCAAGGATCCAGAGGTTGTCTCTTTTTGATTTAAATAATGTTTGCTGGGAAACCATTTCCAGCACCAAGATCCTGTTCTAAAATTAAGGTTGGAAAGATAACAAAGTCCTCCCTAAGTACCCAGAAACCCTGTAGTGTTTGAAAGCATTCAATGACTGAAGAGCAGTAGTGCTTCAAGGTGACCATCAAACAGAACTTTGAAAACATCATCTGAATTGTGGAACACTCAGTAAACAGTGAGACAGCTCTACTGCACCATGTAGAGATATGCCTGGATTTCAGTGAGAATGGAGACAAGACCACAACCTTGACAGGAACTATCCAAAGTGCAGTGAGGAGGCTGGCAAACATCCAACATCAAGGCATCAGCTTCCTAAGATCCCAACCATAGCCTTCAAGTCTAACCATGGAATCTTTCTAACCTCAAACAGCAGCCTGATTTTGAATCAGAAATACTTAGAACATGATGCCAGATAAGGGATGGATAAAGCAGGCTAAATGGTAAATTCTGGGGAACAAGAGACCATGGCCCCTCTGAAGTTCACAGGCAAAGAATCTACAGGGAATGTAACATCTTTCAGGCCTTGTTATTTTGCTCTTCCAGAACAACCTGTGCCCTAGAGATGTGCATTCTTTTGAAATGAATGGGCAAACATAACAAAATAGCATACATCTGTTTCATTTGTAACCCCCAAAACAAATGGGGGTTACAAATTATCCCATGAATTAAATAAACATTCTTTGCCCCATTCATTTATGTTTCCCATTCATTTGAATGGCCCATTAAAGTCTAGTATAATTTTTTCTTTGCTGTAGTGGTCCAACTCACTGTGCCAGGAAAATAGGCAGTGCACTGCTGCTGATTTAGATTTTTCTATTCACTGGGTCAGGGACAGGGTGAGAGTCAGTGTGGAGATTACAATTGACATTTTTGCAATCTGGACAATGAGCACAGCACACAAAGACTTAAAGAAGAGAAAAGTCTTATGAGGCTGCCAGTGTTTTTTGTCTCCCGGTATTTAACAGTTTTTGTATGAGTGTATGTATTGCCAGGCAGCACTACTGCACACAGCACAGCACACATACACAGTTCATGTGAGTGTGAGTTCGTGTGTATGTCTATGAGTGTGCATCATAGTGTTGTGTTTGTGGACCTTTCAGCCGCTTGAGAGCAGTTGGATCTACCAAGGGAAGGCCCTCGAATGGTGCTTGTAGGCGGTAGGCGGTGCAGGACCAGGAGACCAGACTGAACCTTCACCTTTACCAGTCCTCGTTCCCCACAGGTTGAGCCCTTGGGTGCAGGGACCGGCAGGACCTGAGCGAAGGCTTCTTGGTGGAGGAAATCCAATAAACAGTCCGAGTCTGGGCTGGCAGAGATCTGGAAGAACAGAGACGGTCCAAGAGTAGAGGCAGACAGCATTGTAGCTATTCGATAAACCAGGCCAGGAATCGGGGCACGCTAAAGACAAGCAGGAACTCGAAAACATACCAGGGGGCAGATTTTAGAAAAGTACACACACCCGTACTTTTGTTCGCACACCCGGCGCAAACAAGGGCACGCAGGATTTTAATAGAACTTTCCTTCCGCCTCCCTCCTCAGAAGTCGGGATGAGCAGAGACAGGAGAAACAATATACCCAGCTGGATCAGTACCAAGGAGACAATCTGAAGACAAGGGCTGGAAGCAGAGCAAGGACCACAGGAGCAGGAACATAGGAACTGGAACAAACAGGAACTGGTACTGAAGCAAGATCAAGCAGGAGCTGTAATGAATACATGAACTAGCAACTGGCACTCACAGAAGCTGACCTGCTGCCAAGGCAATGCATGGAAGCCTGAAGTGGCTTTAAATAAGCCTCTGCTGTGACATCAGATTCCAAGGGGTGGAGCTCCCAGCAGAGTTCAGCGGCATCTCCCTCTTGGAGAGAATGCCATGGTAAGGCCCCAGCGCAGCCTGATCTGGTGTGCTGAAGACAGTGGGGAGCACCAGCGAGCAGGAGTAAGGGAAGGAAGGCCCGTCCTCGGCTGCCCGCGGCCAGGTTTCACAACACATAGTTCTCCATATAGTTACTGATAACGTGAACAGCGGTATGGTTAAAGTATCAATAATTTTCATTTGTAATATCCAAACCCCCAGTAGGCAGAACTCTTCAGCAAATTCAGTCATATCAAGAAAAGAGAGACGAAGGAATCTTGACAGGTTTAGCAGGGATCTTGGCAGCTTTAGTAGGGGCAGCAATAAAAAAGGCAGTCCAACACTGAAATTATAAAGGTATTTTTTTTAGGTCCAGAATAGCAGGAAAAAAAAGGTAGCTCTAGGAAGAAGAAACTGAATTTTGGAGAGCATATGCCACTTCCACCTGTTTACCTCCCTCTGATTTTGGAGCAGAGATTAAAAAAAAAAAAAAAAAAAAAAAGAAGAATCATCCAAAACTGGCATTAGCAAGGCAGAAGTACAATGCCCAAAATCAGCAGCATGTTCTTTCTTGGTGTCTACTGTCTCCTTCTGAAGTAGTGATAGCAGTATTTGTATCAAATGATTCAGAAGAATCCTGTTTGGAAATCTTTGAATCAGAAAATATTGAAGAGTTAGTAGCCAAAGAGAATTTGAAAAGTTTTGTCAGTATTGTCTTAGCCTTGAGTGAGGTGATAGGGAAGAGAGATGATATTGAAGATATTGAGATCAACCCCAAGGAAGAGCAGGTAGCACAGATGGTAAGTGTGAGAAATGTCCCTGCATTTTTTCCTCAGGGTTGTGAAAGAAATTCCTGATCTGGAGAAACTTTAGTGCGAGAGGACCTACATTTTGCTCATTAAATTCACTGCAAAAAGGATATCAGTCAAGGGAAGACCGTGGAGTAACTGACAAATGCTGATATGCAGTACCACCTGCAGAGGTGAAACCCGCTAGTGTTGGAAAAAGGGGAGGGTTGTAGTACCAGTCTAGGTACTCCAAGTAAATGTACATCCATAAAGAAGGACAAAGCAAAGCCAAAATCTTATAGGTGAGCAATAAACAAAATATTTCACACTTAGGAAATACTTAATGGGTGTCAGCAAGCCAGGAATGAAATGCAACACCTCCCTAACAAAATGGTTTCCCAGCCCTTTTGAACATTCACCCATAATGGTAAGTGTCATTTTTTCAAAAAATGTTTTTGAGTTGCAGATAAAAGCCTTTTCAATGAATATAGACAAACTAAATGTTAGTAAATAAAAGGTTAAAAGGCTGCGGTTTGGCTGAAGTTTTCTTTTTTTGGATTGTCATCAAGAATTGGTGCTGGGGAAAGTGTTTTCTTTTCCTTCTTTCTCTTGATACTTTTGGAAGGTATGGTAGGGCCAGTGGGTAGACTAGAGAGTATAAATCTTTGGCTATGCTAACTATTCACTTTTGTTGGCCCCAAAAGGGGGCAGTGGCTGCAAGTGTTTCCTTTCTACCTTTTAGGTGTTGATCCCCCTTCTGTTGGAGGATAGGCACCTTGAAAGAAGTAGAGAGAGAGAGACAAAATAGAAGATGGAAATCCTTGTTGACAGATTCCAGGGAAACTTTCTCATTTAATAATTATAAAAATATGAAATATGGAATAAGAAATATGAATCGTAGACGCATAAACAAAAATACCCCAGACTGTAAGACTTAATACTACAGTTTCCAAAAAATATAACATCTTTCTTTGTTGCCTGGTTATTGCAGTAAAGGGTGTGGGGTGGCACAGAAACCCAAACCCAAATATATTATTGATGGTGCTATCAGCATTGCCTATGACTAAGACTGTTATGTTAGCCCTTTCTAATTTATTCACACCTCTTGGAGGCAAACCTGATTTAATTCACTTTCTGCCAGAGACTCAGTAGCTGTCTATCCACACGTACCCCCCGAAAACCTGCCCCAAGTTCCTCCTGCGTGCCGAGCCTATGTTGAATAGGCTCGGCGGCACGCCCAAGCCCCGGGACGCGTGTCTGGGGTGAGTCGTGGCAGCGCATCATTCGGGGTTGGGGCCGCGGGCATGGTTCCAGCCTGGGGGTGTTTCGGAGGCCAGCTGGCCGGCGCGCGTGGGTTACGCCTGCCTCTGGCAGGCATAACTTTTAAAACAAAGGTGAGGGGGTTTAGATAGGGCCGGGGGGGGGGGGGGGGTTAGGTAGGGGAAGGGAGGGGAAGGTGCGGGGGGAGGGAACGGAGGCAGGCTGCGCGGCTCGGCGCGCGCAGGCTGCCAATTTTGGGAGCCTTGCGCGCTCCGACCCTGGCTTTTAAAGGATACTCGCATACTTTTGTTTGTGCCTGGTGCGCGAACAAATGTAGGCGCGGGCGTACTTTTATAAAATCTACCCCATTATATATTTAAAAAACCCAAGGGAATCTCATATCCAGCACTGCTGTGAGCACTTTCGTTGACTCTGTGCAAACCCTCAGGTAAAAATTCTATTCAAACCAAAACACAGTTTTGACACCATGCAAATTCTCGCTAATTCCACAATAAGTGAAGTGGGTACCCCATTTAGGGGTTCGTATATATAAAGGATGGGGGTCACAATGCAAGATAAGCTTCTTGATATTTTTTGCATAGTAATTTTGAATTGAACATGTGGACTCTTGAAGTGCAATACAAGTTGGAAACCAAGAGACTGATAATTATGCTGAAGGTTTGAACATGGAGTGCTCACAGTGATTTCGGCTATGAAAATTTCCTTGATTCTAAAGTATATTTAATGTTGATAAGACTTTTACACTTGGAAGCACAGTGTCACAATAGAGGACATACAAAGATAATAATTCAGTCAGTCCTCTACTACAAGATAAATATATCTTTGTGCCTATTATGAATGATCACTAAGTTATATTGATCATGTATGTAGAGGATTGACTGAATTATTATAGATTTACACTCAACATTATAAACAATGTCATTCCCCAGTTGGATTGATTTGTTAATTTGTGGAACCAGACTAAGTAGCACCATAGTTGTTAATATCAGTGCATAATAACTATTACATGTCTTCTTTAGGCCTGAAAAACCACAAGATCATCATAATTAAATTATCATCGGGTGATTGTGGCTAGGAAGAGAATGAAAAATGAAGATTAAGAATTTAAAATGGGATGCAAGTGTTGGTGACAGAGGTGAAATTATGCCACTCAAGACGGAGTTTGGCTACAGCAATTTTGAATAATATGTAAGGTTGAAAGGACCGCATCCAGAGGTCCCACCAGCAGAGCGGTACAGTTCATTTGTGAGGGTAGGAATAATTATATCTAGGGGAAAGTAAGAATGCCAGTACCCTGCCAGCGGTACCGTTTTGTCATCTGAAGCGCTGTACTCTGTTATGCAAACTGGAGCAGAAGACGTGGCTGTTTTCAGAAGTTCAAGGAGAATTGAGGACTGTCACCAGAACAGAGCTGGGGGATTATCCGTCAGCAATTTTTTTTTTTTTTATTTCCATGTTAATTAGCACTGCCCTCACAGTAAGTCAGTATATAAGAAAGTCTAAATACCATTTTATCACTGTCTGTTTAAACACATTCTTCTTGTTTTGCTGGGGAAATGACTAAATCTCCTGAGAACTTGCTGGAGACAGGGGAAGCATTAGTGATTTTCTGGAACAGCAAAACCAGCAGTTGCCAACGCTGTAAAAGACTGGAGATTTACATTCTCCTCGTTTGTGTTATTTTTGGGCAATGGGCTCACCAGTAATTGAAACCTGTGAAATTTTTATGCAGGAGTAATTTATCACTGACAAAAAAAAAAAAAAAAAAGCAAGAAGTTTCTAGCTAGGAGTTGGCTAAGCAACTCAGTATAAAGTATAACACATACTGTGACTTTGAAAAAGAAAGTTTCTTTACTAAAGAGCAGCTACTTTGCATGTTTTGCAGCAAGTTATGTATTTTTTTCTATAAATTATTTAGTAACCAAAGATCCCTGGAATCTGAAATTGTCTGGAAAAGCATAGAGTTACCCCTCTAGTGGGAAGTTATTAGTGCATTACCTGTATTTGTACTTTGTGAATTTACATTTAACACATTTAATTATTTAAAAACGATGTCTGTCAAGCCTGTTTGCAGATTCTTTGATAATTGCAGCTGCTGTGTTTCCTTACAGGTAGATTTTAAAAGCCCTGCAGGCGCCAAAAGCGGGAGATACGTACACAAATTGGGCTGGCGCGCGACAAGTGGATTTCGTAAACCGCTCATGGACACGTTTATCTCCCGCTGCGCACACAAGCGAAGAGTTTCTAAAAAAGGGGCAGAACGTAGGCATGGGCGTGTAGGGGCGCGCCGGGGTCCCTGGCTGCGCATATTTACTTCTGCTATGCAGGATGTGCACGTAGTAGAATAAAAAAAATTTAGGCCTGGCAGCGGAGCTCATGGGGGAAGGGTGGCTATGAAATTAGGGGCATTTGCAAGTTTTAGCCCTAAACTGGGTGAACTGGGAACCAACTTGGAAAACTGCCTATGGCGGCCCATGTCCCTTGTTAAATTTCCCTGACTTACTTGATAGACGTGGGATTTGCGTGCACACGCATGTGTCCATTTAAAATTGTGCATATACGTATGCATGTTTAGGCTATTTTATAACATGCACGCATTTATGTGTGTATGTTACAAAATGGCCACATCCTTTGGCGCGAGCCGGCATCCATGTGTGCCCGCATGGCTGCTTAAAAATTATCATCTACTTTATTCATCATCGTCATCACTTTATTTTCCTCTAAATTTTTGACAGCTAGTTGGCTGAATAAAGCTTTAAAAATGTACTCCTGATGCAAGGTTTAAAAGGAACTGGATTTACTAAGGCTTTTCTCCCATTCTGTGCCTATGGGGAAAAAAACAAAGCTTAGGAGTCAATTTACAAAGTGGCTTTGATAAGTCTATGTTTAGCTGATTATATTTAAGTAACATTTCAGCTAAATATAACAAACTAAACTGAAAATATGTCTACATTTAGCCAATTAAAACTTAGTGGATTAGAGTTAGGTCACTCAAACAGGACTGCCAAAACACCCAGGGCCTGATTTTAAAAAGCATTTACATGCGTAAAACTGGGTTTTGTGGGGTAGATTTTAAAAATTTGTGCGATCATGTACTTTTGTTCGCGCACCAGGCCGCGCGTATCTTATAAAATCCTGGGTCGGCGCGCGAAGGGGGTGCACATTTGTGCAACCTGCGTGCGCTGAGCCCAGCACGCGCTGCCTATTCCCTCCGAGGCCGCTCTGAAATCGGAGCGGCCTCGGAGGGAACTTTCCTTCGCCCTCCCCCGCACCTTCCCTTCCCTTCCCCTACCTAACCCACCCCCCCGGCCCTATCTAGACCCCCCCCTAACTTTGCGCGCGCCGGCCGGCAGCCCCGCTCCGTGTTCCGGTCCCGGGGGCTGGTCCGGAGGCCGTGGCCACGCCCGAAACCACGCCCGCGTCGCCGCCCCCGAAACGCTGCGTCACGCGCGACACACCCCCAAAACGCCGCATCACTCCGGGCACGCCCACGACACGCCCCTTTTACAAAGCCCCGGGACTTACGCGCGTCCCGGGGCTCTGTGCGCGCCGGCGGCCTATGCAAAATAGGCGCGCCGGCGCGCGAGGGCCCTGTGCGCGTAAATCCGGCCGGATTTACGCGGGCAGGGCATTTAAAATCCACCCCTATGTGTGCAAATGCACTTTACCCATGCACGGGCTTTTGAAACTTACTACGATAGTAAGTACATTTACACATGAAAATCCTTTTGAATATTCACCTGTTTACCGGCTAACACAGAAAATCAGCGCTAAGTCCTCTTCAGACACCCCCATGGATCCCCAGTCTCACTACAATTCCCTGATGTGCCAGTAAAATAAATGGGAAGGATTCCCATTCTTTCTTCTACCACCACCCCACCAAAAGTCCAGATATTAAAAAAAAAAGTGTCCACTGCTATCTTCCTCCCACTCCCCTCCTCAAATACCCATAGAAAAAAAGGCAGCTGCTGCGATCTCCTTCCTTCCATCATCCAGAAGTCCCAATGTGCTTTCAAAATGCCCTGTGGACCAGGTCGCTGCCTCTTATCCCTGATCTACATCCCACCGACCACCTCCAGAGGTGGCACTGCCGCAGCTGCCAGCAGTGGCGCGAGCTGATCAGCACTTATAAAAGAAGGGATCCCTCTCGTTCAGAATCAAACTTTGGGGGAAGAGTTTGATAATGGAGAGAAGACTGGAAATCGCTCACTTCTTAAAAAATCAGAACTTTGGGAGGAAGGGGATGGAGAAGATTGAGGCTTCAATGGAAAAACCGGGATAGAAAGGGGATATTAGGGGAACAGTATTCAGCTGGCATGCAGTTAACTTTAGGCCTCCTAGTTGGCTGACCAGAATTACCTGGGTAACATTGGTTGACCAAGACTGATTATCACATCTCTTACCAGGCAATGCTTAGGCTTCGACCTGGGAAAACTCCCAGAGCTGCCTCTTCATATTTGGCTAAATTTTGCGTGGTTTAAAATTTGTACAGAAAAATATACCACGTAAGAGAATGGGGATTAAAGTAGCAAAGTTTGTCTAGCTAACTTGTGAAATCCCCAAATTAGCTGGAGAATGAAGCACAAATTAACATATTCATTAATGAAAACTAATCCGCTTAGAATAACATTGTTAATATAAGCAGAAAATAAGTATTTTCAATATTTATTTATTTATTTATTTGTAGGGTTTTATATACCGTTATTCGGTAGAGCCATCATAACGGTTTACAAATCTGCATTATCATCCAACATATGCAATTATCTTACAATCAAATGGAGTTAACATAGTAGTTGGGTTTTGTGAACAATCAACATATTTTCTTAGTCGTTGAATAACAGAATATTGCGGAGAACATTTTCAAAGAACTTAACGGATCAAGGGAGTGAGCAGGGAGGGGTAGAAAAGGAGGGTACATCAGGAGAGCATGAAGGAGGAGGATTATGCTTGCGAGTTCTGTTGAGTGCTGGGATGATCAGGTGTCAGATAGAATAGAATTTGCGGAATAAAAATGTTTTTAGGTCTTTTTTAAATGTTTTTTGGATGTGCTGGATCCTCAGTTCTATGGGTAGGGTGTTCCAAGTTTTGGGGGAAGCAATGGAAAATGCTCTTTCTCGCGTAGTTGAAAGATGAGCGTCTCTTAAGGTGGGGATGTTTAGGAATCCTGTGTTGTTGGAGCGTAGATTTCTTTGTGGGTTTTGGGGGGTAATGTTTATGCCTTTTAGTCCATGAAGATCATCATTTAAGATTTTATGAATGATGGTCATAGATCTGTAGGTAATTTGTGCAGAAATAGGAAGCCAGTGAAGAGAGGTTAAAATGGGTGTAATGTGTTTGTTTCTTTTTTTTCCAGTAAGGATTCTGGCAGCTGAGTTCTGCAGTATTTGGAGTGGTTTGAGGGATGATGAAGGGATTCCAATAAGTAATGAGTTGCAGTAATCGAAGGTGGAGAAAATAAGCAGTTGGAGGACGGTTCTGAAGTCAGAAGGGTTGAGAAATGGCTTTATGTGTCTTAGGGTTAGTAGCTTGTGGTATCCTTCTTTCATTTTATTTACAATGTGGGGTTTGAAAGAGAGTTCAGCATCGATGGTAACTCCAAGGTTCCTGGTATGGATGGTAGGGATTATAGTTGTCTTTTGTTTATCTAGGATTGTCAGGGGTGGCGGAGTTGGATTGGGTTTTTTATCCATGAGTATGATTTCAGTTTTGTCGAAGTTGATTATGAGTTTCAGGGAGTTTAGTAAGTGCTTGATTGAGATAAGTAGATCTGATGTTTTTTTGTTTGCGTCTTCAATTGAGTTTTGAATGGGAATTAGAAGCTGAATGTCATCAGCGTAGAGGAAATGTGAGATTCCATGATCTTTTAGTAGTTGGCAGATGGGTAGGAGGTAAATGTTGAAGAGTAAATATGTAGATAAATAAATATGTAGATAAAATTAGACTAATGCTCTGAAACAATGCACAAAAATCCATAAATTCAGAGCCAAGGATAATTCAGCTCTTTTTTTGCTCTGCTAACCTATCAAAAATGATATCTGAAAAGATTTTAAATTCTATGATAATGTCCTATGATTTTGAGATTCAGATGGTTTCAATATTTTTCCATGGAGAAACATTGCACATAGAAGACTCTAGAATCTATTTTCAGAAAATTATGTGGGTGAAATCAAAAGTTCACAGGTATGAAGAGTGGGGAATTTCTTTCAAGCTTAGTTTTAATCATTGGGTTTTGATGTGTCTACACTTTTTAAATATAGATTTTTGGGAACTTTTTAAAATTTGTATATGAGTTTAATTATTGAACAATCTATTTGTTATGTTGCGGGAGCGCTAGGGAGTGGTCACAGTTCGGGAGAGATAATGTTCCCTTAGGCCACGGCTCAGCCCCAGAGGGCGAACTCTGGAGAAGAGCCGAGGTAGGCGAGGTACATCCGAGCATAGGCGGACAGGCTAGAGACCTGGAACCCTGACATCTGTCAAACCCGAATGTACCAGAAGAGACCCAACAACGCAATGCTGGTCTCTGGGGTAGCCCTCCGGCCACAGATTAGCCCCCCGGCCACTCGATAGCCCTTTCAGACCCACTGCCTGGAAACGGCAGGTGTGACAGGTGGACAAAGGTCAAAGACAGGTGATGGCACTGGAACAAGGATGAGACATAGGCACTTGGAGACTTGGACGAAACGAGGCACTTGGAGACTGGGATGAGATGAAGGCACTAGGAGACTTGGATGAGACAAAGGCACTAGGAGACTTGGACGAGGTTTCAGGATACTTGCAAGACTTGGACAAGGTTTCAGGATACTTGGAAGACTCGGACAAGGATTCAGGATTTAGGCACTAGTACAGGATGAGTACTGCATCGCAGCACACCCTAAACAGCCTCCCATGGCTGGTCGCGGACCATGCCGGAAGCGAAGCAGACTCCAGGTGAGAAAGTGGAGACTAGGAACTGGAAACATATTGAAGATTCAGGAGAGGCCTGCACCAAGGTGCACCCTACACAGCCACCCATGGCTGGTCGCAGGCCACGCTGAAGCGGAGCAGGTTCTACCTTAAGTCTTGGGCATGGACGGAAGCAGGAACAAGCTACTCCGAAGACCGGGAACAGGATTCAAGACTCGGAATGGATTCAGGAACATACCTCGGCATTAACAACAAGGGCCTTCCGGAGACTTGCGCTGCAGTCATGAAGACAGGCCTTGTGCCACGAAGTGCCCTACACAGCACCCCATGGGCTGGTCACAGACCACGACGGTGGCACGCCAGGAAAGGTGGACTAGCAGGAAACTTGGAATCAGGATGAAGAGCTGGAGACAAGGACAAGGACATCAAGACCAGGACTGGAACATCAGGAACATCTGAAGACAGAGACATCTGAAGACAGGAACATCAAGGCGCAGGACGGATGAGGACGCAGGATCCAACGAGAGACCAGGACATCAAGACCAGGACATCAAGACCAGGACTGGAACATCAGGAACATCTGAAGACAGAGACATCTGAAGACAGGAACATCAAGGCGCAGGACGGATGAGGATGCAGGATCCAACGAGAGACCAGGAACCATGGACGAAGATAAGGGAGCTCCCATGAAGAACAGAGGACCTTGAAGAAACGAAGATGGATCTCGGAGCCTCCTGGAATGATTAAAAAGACGAGGAATCCAGGAGCGTACTAGCTCCTTGTGAAGGCAATGAGGTACTGAAAGGAGCCCTTTTATAGGGCTAAAGAGAAGACGCCCAGATGAGGTCATCAGGCGGGGCCGTGGGGCTTTTCCCGCTGCAGGCCCTTTAAGTAGCTAAGAGAGGCGCAGCCTCACACCTAGAGAGAGGCCAGGACCGGGGACAGCAGCGGCGGCATCCATGCTGCGAAGAACAAGGCTGGAGGCAGCACTGGGCCGCGAGACAAGGCCCAGACGACGGCGGCTCCATGCCGCAAGGAAGGAGCAGGACGGCGGCAGCACTTGGGCCGCGTGAAACAGTGGCATTGGCGGCGTGCTCCAGGCCGCAACAGAGGAACAGCAGCGGCGGCTCTGTCTGCCGCAGAAAAGCTGGCGGTAGTGCTCGGGCCACATGGAAGGTGGCAGTGTCAGTGGTAGCCTCCAGACCACAAGGGAGGACAGCAGCGGTGGCTCGCCCGCCGCGGAGATCAGATGGCGCTGGTGCTCGGGCTGCATGGAAGGTGAGAGGCTGCTTGTGGCTAGGCCCACAGGCAGCATTGTAATATGTTAGCTGTTTTGAAATATTCTGTATGTTTTTACTATGATTGATATTCTATATTTTTTGATTATATTTAATTTATCACAAATGTTGATTTTTGTTTTTTTCCACTGTTGCACTACATACAGTAGTAGGGATGTGAATCGTGTCCTCGATCGTCTTAACGATCGATTTCGGCTGGGAGGGGGAGGGAATCGTATTGTTGCCGTTTGGGGGGGTAAAATATCGTGAAAAATCGTTAAAAATTGTTAAAAATCGAAAAAATCGAAAAATCGAAAAATCGAAAAACCGGCACATTAAAACCCCCTAAAACCCACCCCCGACCCTTTAAATTAAATCCCCCACCCCCCCGAACCCCCCCCCAAATAACTTAAATAACCTGCGGGTCCAGCGGCGGTCCGGAACGGCAGCGGTCCGGAACGGGCTCCTGCTCTGAATCTTGTAGTCTTCAGCCGGCACCATTTTCCAAAATGGCGCCGAAAAATGGCGGCGGCCATAGACGAAAAAGATTGGACGGCAGGAGGTCCTTCCGGACCCCCGCTGGACTTTTGGCAAGTCTCGTGGGGGTCAGGAGGCCCCCCACAAGCTGGCCAAAAGTTCCTGGAGGTCCAGCGGGGGTCAGGGAGCGATTTCCCGCCGCGAATCGTTTTCGTACGGAAAATGGCGCCGGCCATACGCGTATGGCCGGCGCCATTTTCCGTACGGAAAATGGCGCCGGCAGGAGATCGACTGCAGGAGGTCGTTCAGCGAGGGTTCCGGCGCCTCGCTGAACGACCTCCTGCAGTCGATCTCCTGCCGGCGCCATTATCCGTACGAAAACGATTCGCGGCGGGAAATCGCTCCCTGACCCCCGCTGGACCTCCAGGAACTTTTGGCCAGCTTGTGGGGGGCCTCCTGACCCCCACGAGACTTGCCAAAAGTCCAGCGGGGGTCCGGCAGGACCTCCTGCCGTCCAATCTTTTTCGTCTATGGCCGCCGCCATTTTTCGGCGCCATTTTGGAAAATGGCGCCGGCTGAAGACGACAAGATTCAGAGCAGGAGCCCGTTCCGGACCGCTGCCGTTCCGGACCGCCGCTGGACCCGCAGGTTATTTAAGTTATTTGGGGGGGGTTCGGGAGGGTGGGGGATTTAATTTAAAGGGTCGGGGGTGGGTTTTAGGGGTTTTAGTGTGCCGGCTCACGATTCTAACGATTTATAACGATAAATCGTTAGAATCTGTATTGTATTGTGTTCCATAACGGTTTAAGACGATATTAAAATTATCGGACGATAATTTTAATCGTCCTAAAACGATTCACATCCCTATACAGTAGCTTGTTGTGGTTCCAGTTTGTTTTTTGACTGTTTCTATTTGTAATTTATGGTCTCTTTATGTTATATTTGGTGAGGCTCTGTCCGTGGCATACATGTGTGACTGAGGTGAGGTATTCTGCTAGCAGGCTAACTTGTTCTGCTTTCCTAATAGGAGCTGCATTGGTGTTTTAGGGCCTGCTTTTGATGGGTAGAGTTGTTACTGTTTGAGTGCTAACACAGCTCCTCCAATCCCTTCATTCACTCTCCATTTTCCTTCCTCAGATTCCCTCATTCACTCTTGCCCTATTCCCTCTTCCTTCTCTTCATACCCTCTCTGATATCCTCATTTACTCTTACCCCATCCCGACACTTTTGCCCCATCCTGTTTTTCATCCTCCCTCTCACCACATTCCATCCAGCTTTATTCACGCGCATTCTCACACTATCTTTGATTCTCCCATTCACTGCTCCCCTTCAACCACCCATTTCATCATGTAGATAAGCTGGAAAGGTAAAATATAAAATTACTTGTGCCCTGAAATCTGTGGTGCTATTGTCTTCTTACGATGGCCTAAGTTGCCTGATAGTGCCCGATGCTGTTTGCACAGATTTTTTTTTTTTTTAATTAGGAGAGGGGGCCCATGTTGTGGGAGCCCTGAGATTATGGCTACATATTTTTTTAATTTTTGAGGTTCGGAGCCGGGCAGGAGTGAATTTGCCTCAGCAGCTTCATGCCACGCTTTAAAAGTAAAAGCGGCATTTGCCGCGAATGAAGGGGGCAGGCTTTTGGGTCAGGCAAGCAGAGAGCAGGCATTGGGGAGATGGAGCGGGCAGCTGGGAATTGCTGCATGACTTCTCAAATGCTCCCGATGTGCTTCAGAAGTACTGGCTGGTTCAAATGCTGCAGGAGTGTGGGAACTTCCACCAGCTCGGTAAAAGGAGTGCAGCAGCACGGATGGGCTGGAGCAGGTAGTATATGAATGCCTATATATCTTTTGGTTGTAAGTTACTTGTAAACCGGCACGATGTGCAAACGGTTGCCGGTATATAAAATTAAATAAATAAAATAAATGAATGCTGTCACTGCTTCAAGTCTCCTGTGCAGCTTAGATCCCACCTCTGAATTTAATAAAAATAATAATATTAAATAAATTGTGCTGTTGTGCAAGTGGCCCAGAAGGCAGTGGCAGCCTTGGGGAATCTGCCGCTGTGTGCCGCAACAGAGGAAGGGGTACACACAGTGCCAGCAGCCTTGGTAAAGTTCCTGGTGCATTGCTAGAATGAAGGACCCGCTGATGTCATCAGTGATATCAACAGCTGCCTAATAAAGTCCTGGAAGGCTGTTTTTAGGTTAAAAATAAAATATTTAGTCCATTTTTTATTTTCAAAAAGTGGTGATTTTGGTGGGCAGCTGGTGAATAGGCTCTCACATTAATTTTAAGTGGAATGTAAGGGGGGGGGGGGGGGGAGAGACCATTAAAACTAGAAACTTGTATATTTGTTGGTATGGTCAAGTAAGGAAGCCTTGAGGAACTGATCCATGCTAAAATTGGAATTTGAAAATGTTTATTTTAAAAGTTATTTCCACAAGTACAAAAAGTGGTCCTTAGAAACCATATAAAAGGTTTTAGACATGAAGCAAAATATGTTCTGAGATAGTGAACATCTAAGAAGTTCTCTGGAATCCTGAATAATTCCTTAATTTGACCTAAAATATTTTAAATTTTAAATATAAGAATAGGGAGAATTCAAAGGAATCCCATGGGAATGGATGCCATAGGGATATTGTGAATGAGGCATGAGTGAGTTTTAAAGCGTTTCTTTTGAATTTTTGAAGGAAAACATGTTTTGAGTAAATTGATTTAATTTTATTTGAATTCTGGCCCTGTCAATCATAAAAAGTGAGCTCATTAGCTAAAGCATCGGGGAAACAATAACTAGGGAAGCCATTTCCAAGGGGACTCCATGGCAACAGAGCCTTCCTGAAAAATTATGGTACTAAGAAGGAGGCATAATTTCATTTTTCTGTAGCCAAAGCACTTTTGAAAACAAAAGTGAAAGGATACCAAGCCCTAATACTTATAACCTGATTGGTCAAAATTGACATATATGTTCTCATTTGAGCAAAATAGATAGGGAACATTATATTTTCTCACATGACATCATCAAGAGAAGGAATTCTCTATAAGATAGATCTTCAACACCAGTGAGTACTACCATCTTCACTTCAGAGCTGTTCCCTGGAACCAGGTACTCGCTCCTCGAGGGCCTGCCTCCGTTCCAGCCCTAGTGCCATCTCCTACATGGAACCGCTGTGTGAGTACATTACCTTCAAGCCTCTCAGCTCTCAGGGATCAGGTACTCAATCCTCGAGGGCCTGCTCTCCCTATCCTGGGGTTCTCCATACTGGGGCTTTGTGCATATTCCACTGTACTCATTATTCTCAGTTATTTCCACTACAGCACTGCTATCGGAGAAGTCGCTGTTCCAGCGCCTGAGGGATACTAGCCCAGCTGGGCTACTTCTGCTGCTCATTACTGCCACTTCTGGTGGCTTCACCACATTGTCTAATAAAAGATCAATCTCTATGTTTGTGTGTCCTAAGCTGAGCCTGACCTGTGGCCCCTCACGGGACTTCCCCGCATGGGTGTGGTCAGCTGCCACAGTGTCCAAGGGTCCACCCAAACCTCACTAATTATAATAGATTGCTAACTCCATGGATCCGGCACAGCTCAGTGCCTTGCAGGCCATTCCAGGCCTGGCCCTACACACTGCTGAACTACAAGACACATTGGAGAAACTCACTTCAGCGTTTCATCAGCTACAAGCACAAAAGACGCAAGGCACTTCTTCCAGTAATGAAGGTCAGTTACCTGAAGTAACTATAAAGACTATGGTATCTCTGGCTGCTCCAGTTCGTTTCTCTGGAGAGATTCAAAGAGCTAGAAGTTTCCTAAACCAATGCTGCATGCATTTCGCATTGCAGCCTGCACACTTCCCCACAGACTACGCCAAGACTACTTATATTCTATCTTATCTTGATGGAAGGGCCTTGTCTTGGGCCTCAATGCTGTGGGAATGTAAGGATCCAATCCTGCAGGATACTGATGGATTTCTAGAATTATTTAAATTCGTTTTTGATGATCCTGCTCGAGTGACTGTTGCTGGTTCTGACCTGGTGGACCTGAAGCAAGGCAACCGACCACTGGCTGATTTTGCAATAGAGTTCAAGACTCTTGCTACAGAATTATGCTGGAAACCTAGATGCCTGAAAATTCTCTTCTTCAGAGGTCTGAATACCCGCTTGAAGGACGAGCTTGCCGCTCGTGAGACACCTGACTCGCTGGATGAACTAGTGGCTTTGGCTACTAGAATTGACCACCGGCTTCGAGATAAGGTGAAAGAACTCAAGCCTACTAAAGGACCGGTTCAGAAGGAGACTCATGCTAAACTTGCTCTTTGGATGGTTCCAGCAGTAGCTATTGCCAGTGGAGAAGAACTGATGCAACTTGGTTGCAGTCATTTGACTTCAAAAGAGAGAAGACTTCGGAAGAGGCATGGCCTATGTATGTCCTGTGGAAAAGCTGGTCACGATGTCCCAACGCCCTATTTCATCTGGGAAACGGACGGGCCTAAGTCCTGCAGGAGGACTATTCTTAGGCCTTACCACGCCTTCTCCTCCATTCTCTCTACCAGTCTCTCTGACTTGCGGACTGTCTGTAATCCAAATTCTTGCCCTTGTGGATTCGGGGGCAGGAGGCAACTTTATACTTCAATGCCTAGTGGAACATTTGAGGATCCCCCTTGTTACTTTAGCTCCACTACTTTTGTCTTCCATCCATGGAAAGCCTTTGCCCGGTGATGTGACTTGTCATACTGAACCAATGACTCTTCACACCGGAGCCCTCCATATGGAGACAATTCTTTGTGCTAGAGAAGGCCATGCACCCTATCATTCTGGGGCTACCCTGGTTGCAGTTGCATCAGCCTCAATTCGACTGGTCCTCCTTGGAACTCTCCTGCTGGGGCCCAGGTTGTCATGGCAGTTGCCTCTAGGAAGTTTCTCCTATTCTCTGCATGCCTACAACTCCAGTGATGGCAGGACTGCCGCCTCAATACGCATCATTCAGTGATGTATTTTCCAAAGAAGCTGCTGACATCCTCCCTCCTCACAGATCTTATGACTGTGCCATTCAGCTGAAACCAAACGCTGAACCTCCTAAAGGACGTGTCTATCCACTCTCTGCAATAGAGAATAAGGCTATGTCCGAGTACATCGAGGAGAATTTACAGAAAGGTTTCATTAGACCTTCAAAGTTGCCAGCCAGCACAGGATTCTTCTTTGTGGGGAAGAAGGATGGAACCTTACGTCCTTGTATCGACTATCGAGGTCTGAACGAGATTACGATTAAAGACCGTTACCCCCTGCCTTTAATCTCAGAGCTGTTTGACTGGCTTCAGGGGGCTAAGATATTTTCGAAACTTGATCTGAAAGGGGCATACAACTTAGTCCGGATTCACAGTGGTGATGAGTGGAAAATAGCTTTCAACACTCAAGACGGTCATTTTGAGTACTTAGTAATGCCCTTCGGCCTGTGCAACATACCTGCTGTGTTCTAGAACATGATGAATGACATTCTGCGGGATTTTTTGTACAAGAGTGTCGTAGTGTACCTAGATGACATCCTGATATTTTCTCAGAATCTGTCTACTCATCTAGAAGATGTCAAGCAAGATCTACTAAGACTCCGAGAACACCGACTCTACGTCAAGCTATCTAAGTGCGAATTCCATAAAGACTCGTGCCTTTTCTTGGCTACATTGTGTCTAAAGATGGCTTCCAGATGGATCCCCAAAAATTAGAAAGTATCAAGAATTGGCCCCAACCTACCAGCCTGAAGGCTCTGTGACGATTTTTGGGGTTCACCAATTACTATAGAAGCTTTATAAAGAACTATTCTTCTTTAACTGTGCCCTTGACTGCTATGACCCGGAAAGGGGCCAATGCTTCTAAATGGTCTGCAGAGCCCATTTCCGTGTTCGAAAATTTACGGACTGCCTTTTCCACGGAACCATGCCTACGTCATCCGAACCCCAACAAGCCATTCATCGTAGAGGTTGACGCCTCTGATGTTGGTATGGGGGCTGTTCTGAGCCAGACTGGAGATTCCAAGTCCATACATCCCTGCTTTTTCTTGTCATGACGTTTCTCTCCGGCAGAGAAGAATTATGAGATCGGTGACAAAGAGCTCCTGGCTATTAAGTTGGCAATTGAAGAATGGCGGCCTTGACTTGAAGGCACTCAACATCAAATTACCGTGTTTACGGATCATAAGAATCTACAGTATCTCCACCATGCGCAACGTCTTAACCATAGACAAGCTAGATGGTCCTTATTTTTCAACTGCTTTGACTTCATGCTCAAATATCGTCCCGGAGACAAGAATACCAGAGCTGATGCCCTGTCACGCTTTTTTCTCTCGGAGGATATTCCAGAAGAGCCGCAGCACATAATCGACCCAAAGAAAGTCGTCTTAGCGGCTACCCATTCTGTGCCCACTGGTAAAACTATCGTGCCAAAGCATCTAGAAAGAAAGTGCTCTATTGGGCGCATGATTCCAAGCTGGCTGACCATCCTGGTCAACGCTGTACCCTGCTGAAGCTACAGAAGTATTACTGGTGGCCAACTATCAAGAAAGATACACTCTTCTACGTGGCATCTTGTGCCAACTGTGCCAAGCAGAAACCTACTTCTTGCCAATGAGGGGATTGCTGCAACCACTTCCAGCTCCAGAACAGCCCTGGATGCATATCGCTACTGAGTTTGTAGTTGATCTACCCCTTTCTGGAGGAATGAATACCATCTGGGTCATAGTTGACCGCTTCAGCAAGATGGCCCACTTCATGGCAGTACCTGGCTTACTCTCAGCCTCGGAACTTGTGAAGCTCTTCATAGTCCATATCTTCCGCCTCCACAGCCTACTGAAGCACATAGTCTCGGATCAAGGATTACAGTTCACGGCAAGATTCTGGAAGGCCCTGTGCAAATTCTTTGGCATCTCTCTAGATTATACATCTGGCCAAACAGAATGGATGAATAGGACCCTGAAACAGTTCATTCGGGCCTATGTGAGTTGCCATCAGAATAACATGGCCGAACAGTTACCATGGGCTGAATTCGCCATTAATTCTCATCTAGCAATATCAACTGGATCAACACTATTTGAAGTAGTATATGAACGTTCCCCATCACCGCCACTTCCACTGAAGCTCTCAGTGATGTCCCCAGCAGCTCAATCCACTGCTGAAGAAATCCATCAATTATGGACTCAGATGAAAGCAATGCTACTCAAAGCGAGTGATTGAGCCAAAAGTGAGTGATATGACGCTCATCATTCCAAAGCACCTGTCTTTCAACCTAGTGACAGTCTGGCTATCCACTAAACACCTTAGACTGAAGTTACCCTCCTCTCGATTTGTTCCTTGCTACATTGGATCATTTCCTATCCTCTGACATCTTGTAAATGTTACCTACAGTCTGAAGTTATCACCTGGACTGAACATCCCTAACACTTTTCATGTTTCACTTCTGAAACCACTCATCATCAGTGAATTCTCTTCCAAATCTCAGAAACCATCTCATATCAGTGCAGAAGATGACCTAGAATACAAGGTTGAAGCCATTCTTGATGTCCGCAAACGAGGCAAAACCTGGGAATACCTTCTCTCATGGGAGGGTTTTGGCCCCGAAGAAAATTCTTGGGAGCATCTGGCTAATATCCTTGACAAAGAGATGCTCCATCAGTTTCATCTCTCGCATCCTTGGAAACCAAAACTTGGTACTTGCAGAGGAGATCACCCTTTGAAGGGGGTACTGTTGCAACCGTCCCTTCCCGATGGCTTCACTCCGCTTACCTTTCTTTCTTTGCACCTCCTCTCGTTATGGATGGACGCTTGGCTGCCGCGGCGTCTGCCTGCCGTCCTCTCCGGCGTCCCCGGACGTGCTTGGGTGCTGCCTCCCGCCATGATCCACTGGTACCTTAGGGTGCGCGCGCCGTGCGGCCCTCACTCTACTTGGCATGAACCTCAGGGGTGTCCCCCTGTGATGACGTCACGCTGCCCGGATATTTAAAGCTTACGATGTTTGCTAGCCTTTGAGTTAGCAAGGGAAATTCTTACGGATGGGATTCGCTCTCCATACCCAGCTACTCTGCCTCTCCAATCTTCCATTGGATTCTTAATGCTAACGGGGTACCCGCTCCTTGGGGGCCTCACTTGCTTTTCAGGTTGCTATCAGGAAACCGGTACTCGCTCCTCGAGGGCCCATGTTCCCTGACTCGCTGCCTGCTCCTACCTTCTCTTCTGCCTGGAAGGATTCGCTATCTTCAACACCAGTGAGTACTACCATCTTCACTTCAGAGCTGTTCCCTGGAACCAGGTACTCGCTCCTCGAGGGCCTGCCTCCGTTCCAGCCCTAGTGCCATCTCCTACATGGAACCGCTGTGTGAGTACATTACCTTCAAGCCTCTCAGCTCTCAGGGATCAGATACTCGCTCCTCGAGGGCCTGCTCTCCCTATCATGGGGTTCTCAATACTGGGGCTTTGTGCATATTCCACCGTACTCATTATTCTCAGTTCTTTTCACTGCAGCACTGCTTCCGGAGAAGACACTGTTCCGGTGCCTGAGAGAAACTAGCCCAGCTGGGCTACTTCTGCTGCTCATTACTGCCATCTCTGGTGGCTTCATCACATTGTCTAATAAAAGATCAATCTCTGTGTTTTTGTGTCCTAAGCTGAGCCTGACCCGTGGCCCCTCACGGGACTTCCCCCCATGGGTGTGGTCAGCTGCCACAGTGTCCAAGGGTCCACCCAAACCTCACTAATTATAACAAGCAGGAAGCAGCCCAATGTGCCGCAGATGCCCGCATCCTCTTTATGACCTCAGTCAGCATGCAGATGGCTTAGGATAGGAGGAGGGAGGGAAGGAGTTTAATCTTGCTGGCAAAGCCCCCCCTACAGCAAGAGAGGAGGAAGCAGCCCAATGCGCTGCCACTGCTCTTCTGCTGGCAGGATCCCAAGTCTCCTATGGAAATTTTATTGAGATGGACAAAATCCATGGGAAGAGGTGGATTTTGCAGCATGTTCCACAGCTGTTAAATCATGGGCGACTGGGAACCATAACTATATTATTACCCATCACACATGAATTTCTATCCATATGGATTCCACACTGCATTTTGTTTCCTGCAGGAATTTTATCATGCTTGACTCAATATCATCTTTTACATATAGTGCCATACCTCCACCAATTTGATCTGCCCAATCATGCTGATATAATCTAAAACCCTGGTATCACAGTACCCTATTGGTTATCCTTCCACATCTCAGAAATACCTACAATGTCTATATCCTCATATAATGCCATGCATTCTAACTCACCAATCTTACGTTTTGAAACTTCTGGAATTTTAAAGTATGTTTTTTGTTTATTTCTCTTTGTATTTACAATCTGTTATTAGCAAATGATACAGTCATTCACATCTGGGTGCTGTTTGTTTACATCCATCTGGGCTACTTCAACCTTAAACACAACCTCTCTACTGGGATATTCTAACTTTCCTGTTTTACAAGTATCTTTGGAAGATACATCCCTCTGAACCATGTGATTTTGATTGACTGATCGCTTTCCCCCCTTAGTCAAGTTTAAAAGCTGCTCTATCTCCTTGTTAAATGTTAGCACCAGCAGCCTGGTTCCAGTCTGGTTAAGGTGGAGCCCATCCTTTTGAAATACACCCCCCCCCAATTCCCAGAATGATCCCCAGTTCCTAACAATTCTAAAATCCTCTTCCCTGACCATCATCTCATCCATGCATTGAGGCTCTGGAGCTCAGCCTGCCTCTGGGATCCTGCACATGGAAGTGGGAGCATGTCTGAGAATGCAACCTTGGTGGTTCTGGATTTCAGTTTCATACCTTAAAGCCTAGAATTTCCCTTCTGTACCTTCCTATGTCACTTATACTATGACAGTCGGCTCCGCCTCATCACTCTCTAAAATCTTAGGTGGAGCGTGAGTTCCTCCAACTATGCACCATGCAGGCATGTTACCAATTGATTCTCACTCCCACCAGCCACCTAGCTATCTACATTCCAAATGATTGAATCACCCACTACAATGGTCATCCTAACCCTTCTTTCGTGGACACATGGCCCTGGAGATTTATCCTCAGTGCAAGAGAATAAAGCATCTCCTGGAGGGTAGATCCTATTTACAGGATCACTTTTTGCCACACCAAAGTCATGGTCTCCTACCAGGTTACCTTGCTTCTCCAAAGCAACACAAGGGCTGCTTCACTGGAGTTGAGCCTGCTCTAGTATGCCTTGAAAGTCTCTGTATATCTCTCTGCCTCAGCTCAAACATTCTGATCTGCCATTCTGATCTCCAGAGATTGGACTAATTCTCTGAGATCCAGGAGCTCTTTGCACTGGGTGCACACATATAATTTCTCACCAACAAATAAATAATCATACACATGGTGTTTGGTTCAAAAAACTGGATAGCCCCAGGGCCGGTGGAAGCACTAGGCGAACTAGGCCAGGGGCCTAGAGCGCCAAGCATTAGGGGGCGACGAGCAGTGGTATACCGAGGGGAGCTCAGGGGAGCCAATGCGGCCGCCATTGGACCTCATCCCACTGGCAGCTGAACAGTGAACTACCGCTGTGCTGTGCTGTGTGCCGGACACATGCAGCAGGAAGATCGGCAGGGCTGTGATGGAGCTCATGTCACCACGGCCCGAAGAAAAAGGTTGCGTCCAAACCTGCAGGTGCTCCTCCTCCTTCCTGCCCGCGCGGCCCTGGAAGAAAGCATTGCTGGAGCCTTGCAGGCAAGAAGGAGGAGGAGTATCAGCCGCGTGCAGAAGAGGAGCAGCGTTTATAGTCATCCACGAATCTCAAGTTGCAGTGGGCTGAGAAGAGGAGGAGGCCAGGTAGCAGGGCTGCCGCCATGGTACCCACATTGTGGGTGGCCCGAGAAGATCAGGGCTGCTGCAGAGCCCATCCTGCAGCAACCCGTGAAGAGAAAGCCCAGAGGAAAGAGAGAGGCTGAGGGCCTGTAAAGTGTGTATGTGGGTGTGTATGAGATGAGTTGAGAGATTGTGTGTGTGTATGAGATGAGTTAAGAGATTGTGTGTGTGTATGAGATGAGTTGAGAGATTGTGTATTTGTGTGAGAGTGAGTTGAGAGACTGGTGTGGGAGTGAGGACCTGAATGTTTGCAGAGACAGCATGT
Organism: Rhinatrema bivittatum; assembly: GCF_901001135.1. Classification (NCBI taxonomy): domain Eukaryota; kingdom Metazoa; phylum Chordata; class Amphibia; order Gymnophiona; family Rhinatrematidae; genus Rhinatrema; species Rhinatrema bivittatum. Next base: position 788,029,247 of record NC_042616.1, on the reverse strand, counting down.
GAGAGCCTCTGTGTGTGTGAGAGAGACAGCATGTGACAGTGAGAGCTTGTGCTTGAGCAAGACAGCATGTGGGAGTGAGAGAGAGCCTGTGTGTGTGAGAGTCAGTCAGCATGTGCAAGACAGAGCCTGTGTGTATGAATGATTGTATGAGAGAGAGCATGTGAGAGTGAGAGCCTGTGTGTGTGTGTGAGAGAGAGAGAAAGCATGTGAGAATAAGAACCTGACTGTGTGTTTGAGGGAAGAAGAAAGATGGAGAGAAAATAAATAGAAAAAAAGACAATATAAAAGGAATTGGCAAAAAACTAAGAAAGGGAAGGTGGAACAAAAAAGCTTGTGACCAACCGATTAGAAAACTAAGATCAGACAGCAAAGGTAAAAAAAATTACTTTTTAGTGACTGGCACATGTAATCTTTAGGAATGTGCAAGAGTAGCACTTTCTCTATGCGGATCTCACAATGTATGAGATCAGCATGGAGGAAGTGGAAACCCACGGGGCCTGCACAGAGGAGGCAGCAGAATGGGCTTCAGTGTCAGTAGCAGCAATCAGCGCCTCCCCAATAGCCATGCAGCATCAGTGACGTGGCAGCAGAGGAATGAGAGAGGCTCTGAAGTTGCTGGCAAAAGAAAGAGAGGGGGTCTGCCTTTAGTGTGCATGTGAATGAATGGGAGTCTGCCTGGGGGTGTATGTGTGTGAATGCATGGGTGCCTGCCTGAGGGTGTGTCTGTGTATGAGAATGAATGGGTGTCTTCCTGGGGTTTGTATTTGTGAGAATAGGTGCCTGTGAGTGTGGTGTATGTGTGTGTGAGAATTAATTGGTGCCTGCCTGGGGGTCTGTGTTTGTGAGAATGAATGTGTGCATGCCTGGGGGATGGTGAGGGAGTGGTGTGAAAATGAATGGGAGCCTGCCTGGGGGTCAGTGTATGTGTGGGTGTGTGTGTGTGTGTGTGTATGAGAGAGAATGACTGGGAGCTTGCCTTGGTGTGTATGTTTGTGTGTATGTGAGGGAACCAGTGAGAGTGAGAGCATGAGTGTGTATGAGAAAATCCAGGGGAGTAAGAGTTTGTGTGTGTGTGTAGGGGGGGGGGGGTGGAGGGGGTGAGAGTGACTTAGAGCCTGAGAGTGTGCAGTGTCTGTGAGAGCGAGAGGTTATAGTGGGTATAACAGCATGAATGTGTATGTATGTGACAGTGTGTGTATGAGAGAGAATGGACATGTGAGTATGTGTGAGAGAGAGAGGATAACCTCCTAATCCTTGACAATATCAGGGTGACTGGAAATCAAGAGCTCCCACATATGGACAGTAGGGGCTTTTAAAAATCCTTATTATGTTTTATTTATTGGGAGTTATTTGATATATGTGCTGTTTTGAAATATTCTATTGGTGTTTGGGAAATTGTAAAAAATATATATAATTTTAATTAATAGAAATTCTATTTATTAGTAGTTTTAAAATATTCTTTTATTAGTATGGTTTTACTATTATAACTGATGCTTTATGTGTCTTGATTTTATTTGTTTTATGAGGAATGGTGGTTCTGTTTTTCCATTGTTAATACACAGAGTCTGGCTTCTTGGGGTTTCCATTTCAATTTTTGTCTAATTTGTGCTCCTTTATTTTGTATTCTGTATTTGGTGAGGGTCTGTCTCTGCTCTGTGTGTGTGACTATGATGAGAGATTCTGCTAGCATAGGGATCTATAGCAATCTGGTTTGTTTTGTTTCCTCAGTAGGTGGTGTATTGGTATTCCAGGACCCAGTGTAATATTTACCCTTGCTTTTTCACAGTTAGGGTTATTGTTGTTTGAGTCCTTGGTGTTATTACTGTTATGTTACAATGGGATTGCAGTATAGATTTTGAGTGTCTTTTTTGCGGAGTTTTGTGTTAGTTCACAATGTGCCTGGCAGTGGAAGGTGTTTGTGCTGCTGTTACTGTGAGGTAGAGATGTGAATCGTGTCCTCGATTGTCTTAACGATCGATTTCAGCTGGGAGGGGGAGGGAATCATATTGTTGCCGTTTGGGTGTTTAAAGTATCGTGAAAATCGTGAAAATCGTGAGCCGGCACACTAAAACCCCCTAAAACCCACCCCCGACCCTTTAAATTAAATTCCCCACCCTCCCGAACCCCCCCCAAATGCCTTAAATTACCTGGGGGTCCAGCGGCGGTCCGGAACGGCAGCGGTCCGGAACGGCCTCCTGCAATTGAATAGTGTTGTCTTCAGCCGGCGCCATTTTTCAAAATGGCGGCGCAAAATGGCGGCGGCCATAGACCAACACAATTCGACTGCAGGAGGTCGTTCCGGACCCCCGCTGGACTTTTGGCAAGTCTTGTGGGGGTCAGGAGGCCCCCCCAAGCTGGCCAAAAGTCCCTGGGGGTCCAGTGGGGGTCCGGAAAACGATCTCCTGCCGCGAATCGTTTTCCGTACGGAAAATGGCGCCGGCAGGAGATCGACTGCAGGAGGTCATTCAGCGGGGGTTCCGGACCGCCGCTGAACGACCTCCTGCAGTCGATCTCCTGCCGGCGCCATTTTCCGTACGGAAAACGATTCGCGGCAGGAGATCGTTTTCTGGACCCCCGCTGGACCCCCAGGGACTTTTGGCCAGCTTGGGGGGGGCCTCCTGACCCCCACAAGACTTGCCAAAAGTCCAGCGGGGGTCCGGAACGACCTCCTGCAGTCGAATCGTGTTGGTCTATGGCCGCCGCCATTTTGCGCCACCATTTTGAAAAATGGCGCCGGCTGAAGACAACACTATTCAATTGCAGGAGGCCGTTCCGGACCGCTGCCGTTCCGGACCGCCGCTGGACCCCCAGGTAATTTAAGGCATTTGGGGGGGGGTTCGGGAGGGTGGGGGATTTAATTTAAAGGGTCGGGGGTGGGTTTTAGGGGGTTTTAGTGTGCCGGTTTTCCTGCCCTCCCCCTTCCCCCGATTTACGATTTTTTGACGATAAATCGGGGGAATTGGTATTGTATCGTGGCCCTAACGATTTTTGATGATTTAAAATATATCGGACAATATTTTAAATCGTCAAAAATCGATTCACATCCCTACTGTGAGGTGACACCAGAATTTGAAAATATCTTTTAGTATGATGAGCTGTAAGAGAAACATCCAAGCTCCATTTTTTGGGGGAATTTCAGTGGATGCACAGAATTACAGAAGTGCAGGATTTATATTGACATTCTGTCCCTTCCTATATATTCCAGACTTCACTCTCATAGCCATATAGAATTAGTTGAATGAGGCTATCAAATCATTTTATAGTGTGAAACCGGCCAGCTTTTTAAAATTATGCAGAAGACCCTTTGGACTTTTTTATTAACACTTTTTTTTTAATAACCAGTTTTAAAGCAGGATCCATGCTATAGAGATGGGTGTGATGAAGAAATATCATTTTGGCTCCCCCCCAAAAAAAATTCTTCTGTCTAGAGACGCCACTGATTTTCTGTGACCTTAAGCATTAGTACAAGAAGGATTAAGGGAGGGATGCTGGAGAGGCTCACAAATGCATTGGCCCCCGGGCACCGGAGACCCTTGGTGCACCACTGGGTGCGAGCCATATGGGGCCGCAAGTGGTGACAAAGAGGAGTGGAGATTTGGCAGGCCGCGAGCAGTGCCCAACCTGCTCGTGACCCAGAAAACCACACAGCGGGCGTGATCGAGAATGAGGTAGGAGTTGGGGCCGAGACCGGGGGTGGCGGCATGACCCTGGGGTGGGGGGGGAGCACAAGGGACAAGGCTCGCCTAGGGTGCCAAATCCCCTTGCACCGGCCCTGGATAGTCCCAAACTCACTGCTCGACTTCTGTCTGCATCCTAGCTTTATTGATTTGCTAAAATTTTAAAAGCTGATTAAGGAGTAAGTATGTCTCTCAATTTATGAATTTTTAAATTTGACTAGGGTTTTTAAATTATTTGGTGTCTTATTGATAGCTAGGTGACTTATGTTAGTTAACGAATGTATAGAACACTAAAATTAGTCAGCCACTAAAATGAGAGTTAACTGTATGCTTTTCATAATCACTAATTGGCTCTCTGTTTTGTACTGTATCTCTGTAACTTTTGACTCTACATGTGCTCTTGACAATCTTGTAGCTGTATCTTTCCTGTGAGCTGAAAGTCCTGAAGATACCTTGAATTACTTTGTTCAGGGCTGTGAACAACAGTATCACAAGCTACTTGCAGCTGAACCTTCACAGAGAAGGGCCCAGGGGTATAATGCTGTTAAGTTGACCATGAAGTCATCCAAGAGGGGATTAGTAAGAGATAACATCCTGCCTTTATTGTTTGCTTTTGTGTGTGGCTGGTGAGAGTATAGTGTGTGAGGTTCCTTGGTTATGAGGACTAAGATTAACAGGAATTCAGTTCAGAATTTCGTTGCTAGCATGACTTCTGTTCAGGCCTGTAAAATCCATGGCAGTAAGTCACCATGTACACAAGTAATTGGCTGACTCCAAATTAAGCCTGTGCACAGATGGGAGGCTGGATAGACAGAGACCAGGAAAAGCAGCGGGGTGGGGTGAGAGGAGCGGGGAATGATCCACAGGGAGGGAGAAACTAGTCATTCAGGCCGATCACTGGTATTTTTGCTTGTGACCTAAACTGTATCATCAGCAATCAAAAATGTAATAGAAGGGGTACTGCATTCATCTGTCTGATTCCTGAAAGCAGCTTGCCATCTTCTACAACATTGGTTGGCATAATGTCATTACATCCTGCTGGCACTGCTCTGAAGAGGGATGCATGTCACTCATGGAGGTAACCTTGCCATGTACAAACAAATAGACACATTTAAAGGCTAAACAGTGATTGCTGCCACTCTCTCTTCTTGCCTCCAAAATCAGATGTTTAAAATTATCCAAAAAGCACAACATTTCATTGGCTCATGGTAATCCCAATGCCCTTTTTAACATTGTAAGATCTCTAACTACAATGAATAATAAAAATTCTATTACCTACGATACTTCCACTTGTAATAAAATTGCTAAGAATTTTAAAGAAAAAGTGGATAACATATCTAGTGAATTCAAACATTTACCATATCCCACTTTTAGCAATAGGGCTTATAACTGTAACTGGTCAGACTTTACTCCAGTATCGGAAGTTACTATTCAAACTATAATTCAGAAACAGAATACTTCAAATTCGCCACTGCATCCATGCTCAGGCTCTTTCTTTAAATCCCTAGGGCCTCATGCTAGCTCTTTTCTCTGTGCTTTGGTGAATCAGTCCCTCGAATAAGGGCAGTTTCCCGATAGTCTGAAACAAACTTCTATTCTTCCGATAATGAAAAATAAATCCAAAGATCCTACTGATCTTGCATCTTTAACATCACTAGCCAAACTGATTGAATCCATAGTTCTACATCAATTATCAGATTTTCTAACAGAACACGACATTTTACACACCTGTCAACATGGCTTCCGTAAAGACACTCCACAGAGACTCTTCTGCTTGCTTCCTTTGATACTTTACTTCGAGGTTTGATGCAAATACTGGCTGTATTATTGTTTTCTTAGACATCTCTGCGGCATTCAACACCTTAGATCATCAGATACTCATAACAGGCCTACAAGCCATAGGCATCTCTGAGACAGTACTACAATGGTTCTCCTCCTTTCTTTCCAGCCATACACAGGAAATTAATATAGACAACCACTCATCAGATCAATTCACTACTTCATCCGGCCTTCCTCAAGGTTCCTCTTTATCTCCCATTCTGTTTAATATTTATCTGCTCCCTCTTTGTCAGATATTTTCTTCGCTAAATCTCCAATTCAAAATGTACGCCAATGATATTCAGTTTCTGGTTCTATTTAATAATTATTGGTCTTCTACTCTATCTCTGGTTTCACTGTACTTTAATACCATTAACACTTGGCTTTCACATAACCGTTTAAAATTAAACACTTCAAAAACAGAACTGGTCTACCTTACATCTATCTCTAGTTCTACGATTGGTCCCCCATCCCATCACTCCTTAAATGGAGTATCCGTTCCCATAGCAAAATATGCTACCAATCTGGGAGATGTAATTAATTCAGACTTGTCAATGATTCAACATATTTCAGCTGTCACAAAAAAATTGTTTTACAAACTTCAACTATTAAAAAGACTTCGACCGTTACTGTTTCAACAGGACTTTTGAACCGTCCTTCAATCTCTGGTGTTTTTGGGTCTCGACTACTGCAATGTACTTTATTTGGGCTTACCTGACTCCACTATTCACCTACTTCAACTGGTACATAATGCCGCAGCACACATTCTAACAGGTACTCCTTCCAGAAACCATATATCTCCAATCCTTCAATCTTTCCACTGGCTCCCAATAAAATTCAGAATTCAATATAACCAAGAGACCAGGGTTCAAGTCCTGTTGTCACTCCTTGTGACCTTGGGCAAGTCACTTTACCCTCCATTGCCTCAGGTACAAAAACTTAGATTGTAAGCCCTCTGGGGATAGAGAAATACCTACAGTACCTGAATGTAAACCGGTGTGATATCTCAATTGAGATCAAATGTCGGTATATAAAAATAATAAATAAATAAATAAATAAATATAAAATCTTGACAATAATCCATTCACTCATATATAATCCTTCTTCTACCTGGTTATGCTCCATCTTACGTATCTACAAACCCACTAGACATTTAAGATCTTTGTCTAAGAACCTTCTGGATATTCCATCAATTCGCCTAGCCAGACTAGACATCACTAGAAAAAGAGCATTTTCAGTCGCAGGTCCATCTCTCTGGAATTCCATACCTTTCTCTGCCTAATATCAAACAGACTACAATTCAAAAAATCCTTAAAAACATATCTCTTTCAGATCACATTTAAAATTCGGATAACGGAACATTCATAAACTCCACTTTCCCTCTAAACAACTCCTTTCCTTCCCGCCCCTTTCCCACTCCTCCCCCCTTTTTTCCATTCCTTCCTAGAAACAATAGCATCTCCTGCGATTTTCTCTGGCACTTGAATACATTGTTGTTTTAAATTAAATATATTTTTATGTTTTTTATTTTACTAAGCTTTCTATTGTTTAGTTTTTGTAATTTTTAGTCTTTTACTATTTTATTTTATTATTATTTTAATTCATTATTGTAAACTGTTTTGATTAAATTATATTTGTAAAGGCAGTATATAAACACTTTAACATAAATAAATAAATAGATAAATAATTAGGATGCCTCTCAGCTGGACCTAGGCAGCACATAACAGAGTTGGACTCTTTAAATACAAGTAATGTGCTGCCCAAGAAAGTGCCACAGGACACATTTTAAAAATTAAAACATCACCTGCTCATGCTCAGTGCCAGATTAGGAGCCAAGATGGCATCCAGAGCAAGCACTGCTGCCATGCTCAGCTATTAGTTAGCTGAATTCCTGCAACTAAATCACCAGGACCAATATTCGAAAAACTGAGGAGGACTATGCCTGATGTATCCTAGTAAGTCTGGAATCTCTTGTGTCCTATCTTCTGTGCACTCATGAGCATGATTGAAGGAAAGGTGAGGGGGAGGTGTATAATAGGGGTTTACATTCGTTTTGAACTTATAGGTAAAACGCAACTTTTTTTTTTTTTAACTTAAAAAAGTGATGAGGCGAAAACGATCGGATTTCCAACTTAGCTATGTTGAATACGTTGGAAATCGCGATTGTTGATCCTAAATAAAAATTTAAACCCCTCACCCTCCTTAATCCCCCCCCCAAGACTTACCAAAACTCCCTGGTAGTCTAGCGGGGAGTCAGGACGCCATTTCTGAACTCCTTTGCGAGGAGCATGTGACGCGTTTTGGTAAGTCTTGGGGGGGGGGATTAAGGAGGGTGAGGGGTTTAAATTTTTATTTAGGGAATCGGTGCACGTATTGACCGAAATTGACCCCCCCTTTCGACTTATGGACTTATGAACATAAACTTTTGGTCTGCACATCCCTAGTGTATAATGTGTGGAGATGCTTGTCCAGTAGGTAGGGACTGTCCATGTCAACATTTTTTCCAAAGGACAAATGTTGCAATGTGCTGTGGATGTCATAGTACTGTTTATTTATTTTATTTATTTATTTAAGGTTTTTTTATACCGGCATTCAAGAACTCGTTCTCATCATGTCGGTTTACAGAAAACAGGGGTGCAGAAATATAACCAAAAACATAACTAAACGTGGAGAAGAGAAGCAGTTACAATTAACAAGGGATCATGAACTGGGATTATAAGAAATAAAAGAGATAGAGGAGGATAATTATATACAAGTGTACAATGTAAATAAGGAGTTCTCTATAAATACAAGAGAACAAAATAAATATGGAGTCCATTATATACAGCTACTTAGCATAGGAGTCATTGATGGATCTTGTTAGGTGGAGTTCGGGAAGGCTTGCCTGAAAAGCCATGTCTTAAGTCTTTTCCTAAACGTTAAGAGGCACGGTTCGTTTCTTAGATCTGGTGGGATAGAGTTCCATAGCGGAGGGCCTGCTGTTGAAAGGGCTCGGTCTCTCAAGGTTCTGTGATTAGTAGTTTTTACGGGTGGAACAAGGAGGCATCCTGTGTAGGCTTCCCTAGTCGGTCTTGTTGATTCGTGAACACGGGGAGGAATTTGTAGGTCGATTGTGGTGTGTTGGTGAATGATTTTGTATAATAATGTGATGGATTTGTAAATTACTCTGAAGTGGATTGGTAACCAGTGGAGGGCTTGAAGGACTGGAGAGATGTGGTCTCTTTTTCTGGTGTTTGTTAGTAAACGTGCTGCTGCGTTTTGGACCATTTGGAGTGGTTTTGTATATGAGGAGGGGAGGCCAAGAAGAGTCGCGTTGCAGTAGTCTAATTTGGAGAAGATGAGGGCTTGGAGAATGGTTCTGAAATCTTTGGCGTGGAAGAGTGGTCTTATCCTTTTTAAGACTTGCAGTTTATAGAAGCAGTCTTTGGTTGTTTTGTTGATGTGGGCTTTGAAGTTCAATTTATTGTCGATTAGGACACCTAGATCCCTTACATGAGTGGTTTGAAGGTTGGTTGGAAGACAGGCTGTGGGTTTGTTATCGGGTGTTATGAGTAGGACTTCAGTTTTAGATGAGTTTAGTACCAGATTAAGGCTGTTGAGGAGGCTTTTAATTTCTAGGTGGCAGGATTCCCAGAATTCGAGGGTTTTTGAGTATGATTCTTTGATAGGGATCAGGATCTGGATGTCGTCCGCATAGAGAAAGTGTATTAAGTTGAGGTTGGTGAGGAGTTGGCATAGTGGGAGGAGGTAAATATTAAATAGTGTAGGGGATAAGGAGGAACCTTGTGGGACTCCAACGGTCGAATCGTGGCGTGCTGATTCTTTGTTCTGTATTTTTACCTTGTAGCCTCTGTTGGTTAGAAATGATTTGAACCAGGAAAGCGCTAAGCCAGAGATTCCTATAGCAGCTAACTGTTTAATGAGGATCGCGTGGTTTACGGTATCGAAAGCTGCTGAAAGGTCTAGAAGGACCAGCAGAAATGATTGTCCTTTGTCTGTACCTAGGATGAGGAGGTCTATTAGGGATGTAAGAAGGGATTCTGTGCCGCGATTTTTGCGGAATCCATGTTGTGAGGCGGAAAGCAGTTTGTTATCTTCAATGAAGTCCGATAGTTGGGAGTTAACAAGCTTTTCCATAATCTTGGCTATGATAGGTAGATTAGCTATTGGGCGGTAATTGTTGGGGTCTTTTAGGTCCAGGTTGGGTTTTTTTAAAAGTGGTTTGAGTGAGGCTTGTTTGAGGTCTTCTGGGAAGGAACCTTGTGAGAGCGAACAGTTGATTATGTCAGCCAATGTTTTGGAGATGGTTTCTGGTATTGTGAGGAGAAGTTTTGTTGGTATATGGTCCGCTGGGTGTGAAGATGGTTTCATTTTTCTAAGGATGGTTTGGATTTCAGAGGAGGAGGTAGGTTCAAACATTTCTAGGTGGGTGTTTTTGATGTGTGGCATTAGCGCTTGAGTTAGGGGAGTGATATTGGAAGGAAGTTGGGTAAGCAGATTCTTGATTTTGTCTTGAAAGAAGAGAGCGAGTTCATCTGCTTTGGCTTGAGCTTGATTACTAGGGCATTCTGGTGAGGGTACTTGGGTGAGGGTGGAAACGTAGTTGAATAAAGCTTTCGCGTCAAAGACTAAGTTGTGAATTCTGGCGGCGAAAAAGTCTCTTTTTGCTTTGGAGGTGTAGGCCTTGTATTGTTGTAGCGTGCGTTTGTAGTCTGAGAGTGTGCTGGGATTTGGGGTTTTCCGCCAGTTAGATTCCTTTTGTCTTAGTATTTGTTTAATCCTTCTAAGATCGTTTGAGAACCATGGTTGTTTTTTGGAGGCATCTGGGTGAGATTTTTTTGTTGTAAGTGGGCAGAGCTTATTGGCTATTGATTCCGTGATCGTATTCCAGGAGTGTAACGCAATATTAGGATCAGTGAGAGTTATATCGTGAAGGTGTTTGGTTAGTTGAATGGTAAGGTCTTCTGGATTGCAGGGTTTCCTGTAGGTAAAGGATGGAGAAGGTGTGTGACTGGTGGTAGATTTTTCCAGTGAGAATGATGTAGAAATGAGGGAGTGATCAGACCAGGGTACCTTCAGATTTTTTATTGGAGAAGTCGATTTTAAGCCTTTGTTGATAAAGATCAGGTCTAGTGTGTGGCCTGCTTTATGTGTCGGGTTATTGACTATTTGGGAGAAGCCCATCGCTGAGAATGCTAGTAAAAGAGTTTGGCAGCTAGGTGAGAGAGTAGGGTTGTCCATGTGGAGATTAAAATCTCCGAGTATTATTGCTGGGGTGTCCAGGTTGAGGAGTGTAGTTGTTATTTCGATGATGGATGAGACGTCAGATTCTAAGAGTCCCGGGGGGGGGCGTAGACTAGAAGTATTTGGAGTTGGTGAGATGTGAAGAAGCCTATCTCCAGTTTATTATTGGAGTGGATCGGATGTTGAGAGAATTTGAGGTCTTTTTTTGTAGCAAGAAGGATTCCTCCTCCCCTTTTTTTCAGTCTAGGAAGGGAAAAGATATCGTAGGTTAGCGTCGGTAATTGGTTTAAGATTGCCGTATCTGATGGTTTCAGCCATGTTTCTGTTATTGCGCAAATGTCAGGCTTGGTGTCGGTGAGGTAGTCATTGAGAATTAGCGACTTTTTCGTTATAGATTGCGCATTGAAGAGCGATAGGGTGAATAGGGTGAGGCCTAGTAGTTGTGTTATTGGTGCTATTAGTATTGGTGTGAGTGATTTTAGGTTGTGGAGGTTTGCTTGTCTAGTCAGATTTCTTTTCTGTGGGAAGTAGTGATGTATGATTGGGATTGAGAATGTTGGATGCATTTTGGAGGCTGGGTCCTTTTAAATTGTATGTGTTATATAGGATGTTTGATTCAATTGATTGCAGTTGTTGAATGGATTTGTTGAGTTGTGGAGTAGTTGCTGGTTTGATGCTGGAGTCCTGTAGAATTGTTTGAGTTTGAGTTTGGCTTCAGTTGTGAGGTTGATTGTCTTTGTCTGGAGTGGTTGAGTGGGTGCTGTATTCCTGTGCGTTGTCAGAGAATGTCACCTGAGCAGTCTCTGGCTGTGTCGTCATGCATTGGAAGTTTCAGATGGGGTGCTTGAGTGTTAGATGGTTGACTTGGGTGGTGTAGACGGTCCTGTTCTGGCACGCTAGAGGGCTTGGTGGGTTTTAGTAAGAGTCCGGCTGGCTTCCGGTAGTTAGGAGAGGTAGGTGGGAGAAATGGGTGGTCAAGGGCTCAGGGTCTCTCAGGGGCTGCACGAAGGGGCGCACAAAGGGGCAGGCCCCTTTGTCGCGCTCCTTCGGCGCGCGACGCTCGGCGCGCGGCGCCTCGGATGTCCGTAATTAAATACCTCGCGTGCTTCTCCTGGATTGGTTGATGAAGATAGGAAATAGGAGGGCCTGTCTTGTGGCTTCCTGCGGCGGTGGGCGGAGAGCGGAGAATCAGCCGGATCGGCGCGATTTCAAGCAGGAGGAGGTAAGTGTGGAACTTCCCCGTGGCCGGGGCGGGGGCCCACGGAGGTAGGGCGAGATTCAAAGGCCTTACCCCGATGGGCTCAAGCGCCGGCTGCGCGGGCCTCTCTCCCAGCACCTATCTGCTCCGGGGACCTGCTCTCCACGTTGCAGTCTGCGGCAAAGAGGGCGACTGAGATCGAGCCGGCGTTTTTAAATTTGGCGCGGTCGCGTTGGATTGACGTCACTGGCGCGACAGGGTTGTCTTGGGCGTCGTCGGACTATCGGTCGGTGCCGGAGGGCCTGGCTTGTGGCTTCCTGCGGCGGTGGGCGGAGAGCGGAGAATCAGCCGGATCGGCGCGATTTCAAGCAGGAGGAGGTAAGTGTGGAACTTCCCCGTGGCCGGGGCGGGGGGCCCACGGAGGTAGGGCGAGATTCAAAGGCCTTACCCCGATGGGCTCAAGCGCCGGCTGCGCGGGCCTCTCTCCCAGCACCTATCTGCTCCGGGGACCTGCTCTCCACGTTGCAGTCTGCGGCAAAGAGGGCGACTGAGATCGAGCCGGCGTTTTTAAATTTGGCGCGGTCGCGTTGGATTGACGTCACTGGCGCGACAGGGTTGTCTTGGGCGTCGTCGGACTATCGGTCGGTGCCGGAGGGCCTGGCTTGTGGCTTCCTGCGGCGGTGGGCGGAGAGCGGAGAATCAGCCGGATCGGCGCGATTTCAAGCAGGAGGAGGTAAGTGTGGAACTTCCCCGTGGCCGGGGCGGGGGCCCACGGAGGTAGGGCGAGATTCAAAGGCCTTACCCCGATGGGCTCAAGCGCCGGCTGCGCGGGCCTCTCTCCCAGCACCTATCTGCTCCGGGGACCTGCTCTCCACGTTGCAGTCTGCGGCAAAGAGGGCGACTGAGATCGAGCCGGCGTTTTAAATTTGGCGCGGTCGCGTTGGATTGACGTCACTGGCGCGACAGGGTTGTCTTGGGCGTCGACGGACTATCGGTCGGTGCCGGAGGGCCTGGCTTGTGGCTTCCTGCGGCGGTGGGCGGAGAGCGGAGAATCAGCCGGATCGGCGCGATTTCAAGCAGGAGGAGGTAAGTGTGGAACTTCCCCGTGGCCGGGGCGGGGGCCCACGGAGGTAGGGCGAGATTCAAAGGCCTTACCCCGATGGGCTCAAGCGCCGGCTGCGCGGGCCTCTCTCCCAGCACCTATCTGCTCCGGGGACCTGCTCTCCACGTTGCAGTCTGCGGCAAAGAGGGCGACTGAGATCGAGCCGGCGTTTTTAAATTTGGCGCGGTCGCGTTGGATTGACGTCACTGGCGCGACAGGGTTGTCTTGGGCGTCGTCGGACTATCGGTCGGTGCCGGAGGGCCTGGCTTGTGGCTTCCTGCGGCGGTGGGCGGAGAGCGGAGAATCAGCCGGATCGGCGCGATTAATAAATGTTTATTTAAAACTGGCCTGAAGCATCTGGAATTAAGTGTTTTAAAACTTCTATTTGGAACTTGCATTGGCTTCCATTCAGATAGAACTGAAGAGAATGTGATAGAGGTTTGCATGCTTTTCTATGGGAGGATATGGAAATTTAAAAATTCATGTTTTCATCTATTGTGGTATAGTGGGAGTTATACGGGCAAAAGGGAGGCCAGCCATATTTAACTCCTGCTCTGAGCTGAAGTAAGTAAAGACATGTGAGGTAAAGGCCTCTAGGATGTGAATAATACATATATATCCGGGGGGGGGGGGGGGGAGTGTGAATTGCTACTTGTGGGCCAGAAAGGAAGTGGACAGCTGCCTGTTCCTAATATCTGTATTCAGGCCCTTGCAAAAGTCTTTTGAAGAGTTTCAAGATAGCCTGAAGAGTGGCCAAATGCTCCATTAGTGGGGCAATTTTTAAATCCCCACATTACTTACAGGCATGTGATGCTAGGGGCCATCGCAGTGCCTTTAATCTGCTGGTAGTAAACGGAATCATCCTTTGACGTCCGTCTAGCTAGTCTTTGGAACACACCATGTTAATTACCATTTCATTACCTTTATTGCTAGAAAGTATTAAGTCTCATAACTTATTATGTTTAAGTTTATGTGAAGTCTGTCTAAAACGTTGTTGGTCACTTTTATTTTTACTTGTCTTTGTTTATTTATGTTATTTACGTTTTTTTACATCCGTTTGTTGTTGTGCTTTCACTTTCGTTTTCACTGATTCTTTCGGTTTTTTTGGTGTTCCTTTGTTGCAGTTCCAAATGTGGATTTACAGCCTCTTTAATGTTTTTTTGGTATGCTATCCCGTTGGAGTTCTCTTCTGCTAAAGTCCACTTTCAGGTCCCCCTTGGACGTTCTATCCGACTGTTGACCTGTTTCTGTAGTTCCCCCTCACGTCTGACATGTTCCCCTTACCTCTGATTGGCTAAAAAAAAATTTCACGCCAATTTGTTTAAAGTTAAACAGCTTTCCTCTCCATGACCGCGTCACACTCCCAGTGACGCCGTCTGTGAAATTAATTACAGGTACCTTTAAATTTTGAAGTTTGTTGTTACTTTCTGTTTAACTGCTGCTGGCAATTTTTGCTTTCACTTCCTCTGTTTATTTATGTTTGTTTGTCTATTCATATGTGCTATTTTGCTTTCACTTTTGTTTTATCACCTTCTCTGCTCATTTTTGGTATTTTGTTTCCATGCTTTAAGTTCTGCTTTACACGCTCCGGAACCCACTACTTCACTGTATTATTGGGCTTGAACAATTTGGTTGTAATGTTAATACTTTTCACATTTTTATTTATTTTATTTATTGTCATCCTTTGACGTCCGTCTAGCTAGTCTTTGGAACACACCATGTTAATTACCGTTTCATTACCTTTATTGTTAGAAAGTATTATGTCTATTGAGAGGTATAGGTTAATAAGTTTTCAGTCATTATTTACTTCAGTTTTGTTATGTAGTTTAAGTTATTGATTAAGGACTGCCGGCACCATTTTTCTTATTGTCCACAATTTTTTGATTTGTTTTTGTAACAATTCCTCTGTTTTACTTTCTAGAAAAAATAAAATATTGCTTTGTCCCTCCCGACACAGCCTCGCGGCGAAACACGGGTCAATGTTGGGGGGTCCCGTTCTGAACCTTTCCATTGTACAACACTGTGGAGTTTGCCATCTTAAAATAACAACACTTCTTATTTAAAATTATGTGTGGACATTGAATTTTTCTGCACATTTGCCTGATTGATTCATACTGAATATGCACAGTCGATATAACTAAAACATAAGTGGCACACCAAATACTCTCCTGCCTATGAGTCTGCAAACTCTATGCAAACAGCAGAGCACACTACAAGTTTCTCACTCTCATACAAGTTTGATGATCGTATACAGTAACTGAAGGGTAGATTTTAAAAAATAACGCTATCACGTACTTTTGTTGGCGCACCAGGCGCCAACAAAAGTACGCTGGATTTTATAAGATACGCGCGTAGTCGCACGTATCTTATAAAATCCAGGATCGGCGCGTGCAAGGCTGCCGATTTTGGGCAGCCTGTGCGCGCCGAGCCGCGCAGCCTGCCTCCGTTCCCTGCGAGGCCGCTCCGAAATCGGAGCGGCCTCGCAGGGAACTTTCTTTCGCCCTCCCCTCACCTTCCTCTCCCTTCCCCTACCTAACCCACCCCCCCGGCCCTATCTAACCCCCCCCCCCTACCTTTATCCATGGATTTACGCCTGCCGGAGGCAGATGTAAATCCCCGCGCGCCAGCGGGCTGCTGGCGTGCCAAGACCCGACCCGGGGGCTGTTCCGGAGGGCGCGACCATGCCCCTGGAACGCCCCCGGGCTGGCGCCACGCCCCTGGGCCCGCCCCCCAAACACCGCATCACGCCCCCAAACGCTGCGTCATTCGGCGACGCCCCCAACACGCCCCTTTCAGGAAGCCCCGGGACTTCCGCGCGTCCCGGGGCTCTGCGCGCGCCGGCAGCCTATGCAAAATAGGCGCACCGGCGCGCGGGGGTTTTAAAATCCGCCCCTGAGTGTGTGCAGAACTTGAATTCACACATGCTTTTGAGTACACAAAAAGAAGCATACCAGGGGGCAGAATTGGGGTGGATTTTGGATTTAGGTCCACTTTCACTTTGACATAGTACGCGTGTAAATCCATATTCACAAGATATGCCATGCCAAGAACAGGTATATATTTGTTGGGGGGAAGGGGAGGGGAAGTTTCTACACATACTTTCTGAAAATGAAAGTAAGCACATATGGAAAGTCTACAGCTAAAAAGTACCCCCAGCCTTTCCTGCCTTTGAAAAATAGCAAGCCAACTATCGGGTACATTTTAAAAGGAAACACACGTGTGCCCTTAAACACATGAAAGCGTATTGGCATTTCCTATTATGCTTTTTTCAGTTTACATCCTCCAGAGCTACTGGAACATTTTGTGCACTGACAGTGATAATTTACTAGTCCTGTGCACCACAGCTCCATTCTAAACTATAGTTGGGGCCATTGTGCATTTAAAATTTATTTTCTTTCCCATCAAACACTGACAGTTCTTTTGTGTGCTGGTCACATTTCCTTCCTTAATTGATTATTTTGGCACTGAAAACCAGCATTTTTATTTTTTTTGCAGGTTACAGGGTTAGTGCATTAAAGCCAACACCCTTAGCCTTCCATGATTGTTCGACTGCTGGAGAAATAGCATAATTAGCATGTTGCCACATAATTTACAATCTGCTACAGAATCAACATTCCTGAAAGCTTTAATACCTCTTAATTCAATGTTTTGAAGACAACTGCAGGTTGCCTGCCTGCATTCAGTCTCAAATCTCCACTCCTGCTCCAGCCCCTTCCCTCACAAACAGCCTGCAGGAAACCATATTCTGTTGTTCTCCCTACCCCTTTTATGCCGCCTTACAAAGCTGTTGCCAATTTGCCATTTAAGATGCCATCAAGAATTCATGACATTATTGCTGGTGCCCTCTTTTAGAGCCTCAAGGTGTTCTTCCCACTTTTGCTGCTTTTTGGCTCCTCTCACAATGATTTGGAGAACTCTTGCCAAATCTGGTAGCCCTTTGCCCCTTTATGGAGTTGTAGGCTATTCATACCACTTTTGGTGCCACTATCCAGTATCCACAGTCCTTCTAGGTACCCTGGGGTTCTTTACCCCTTCTGCTGATTTCTTCTCACAAGATAACTGATTAGAAAACTCCAATTTTGAAGACCAATATGGGATTTAATACTTCCCCATTGTCTTTAATGGCAAATGAAAAAAGAATCAAATTTAAGAAGCACATTTTTTTTATTTTTAAATTAAAGATGAAGCAAATTTTTAAACAAAACAATTGTTTTCCCTCCTGCACATCCCTAGTGCTAAGCACCATATTTTGTTTCACCTCCCTAACTCCACCTCTATAACCATTCACTTTTAGGAACCTAAAAACCAATAAAAGGTATCTCAATTGAATAGTTCAATATCTTGAGGGGGGTCAACCAATAATTCAAATTTATCCACTCCTCCCTTTCTTTTTCTTCAATATCTCCAGTAAACACCAAATGAAGTGACAAAAAAAATATTCAAATTGTTTAAAGGACCATCATAGTGGGCAAATCAGGTAAAAATTCCAACCTGTGTTTAAGCCCTTTAGCTAATCATAGGTCCTGACCCATCTCTTTCATTTAAATATTATCTTTTTGCATTTAAAATAAAAGCCGGTGCTTATCTAGCACTCAGAAATCTTCTTTCAAAATTGTTCCCCTTCTTCTTTTAGGAATCTTCCCTGACATGTGACCATGTTTTATTTATCTTCTTCCTCGGGGGAACCATCAAAACATTTCACCGTAGAATTTCTTGTACCACTATAAATGAATACAAGAGACTCAGGCATCACTACAAATTGAAACTGTTGCGGTCCCGGGCCGTGCCCTGGTCCCTCCACCTACCTCGGGGGCGGCCTGGGCCGTTTCGAGGCTTCCTCGGGTCTGCAGGCCCTCCAGCGTGTCTCTTCCTCCTCGGGAGAGATGTTGATGGTCCGGTGCGGCTGGCCCTGCCTCCTGACGCTCGTATGCGGGGAGGAGCTCCATTTAAAGGGGCCAGCGCGGGAAAACCCTCAGTTCAGCAGGATGACGTCAGACGCCCTCAGGGTATAAGTACCCTGCAGCTTGATCACTCGAATGCCTTGCAACAAGGTTCCTCAGGTTTCCTGATTGCTAGTTGCTGCGTTCTTCTGGATTGCTCTCCGTTCCCGACCCGGCTTGACTCCTGACTCATTTTCTGTCTTCGTCCCTTGGCTCTGGTATCTGCTTCTGACCTCTGGTTCCGACCCGGCTTCGTCCACGACTTCTCCTTCAGCTTCTGTCCCTGGCTTGGCTCGCTCTGACCTCTGGCTCTGACCCGGCTCCATCCACGACTCCGTCTTCTGCCTCATCCCTGGCTTGGTTCCTCCTCCTGGCTTCTGACTCGGCTTCTTTCCTGGTCTTCGCTGGCCCAGAAGATTCGCCTAAGTCCCAGCGGCCGGGCCCCTACGGGCGCCTCCTGGGGGGGCTCCGGCTTCCAGGGTGAATCTCCAAAAGTCCCAGCGGCCGGACTCCTACGGGCTTCTCCTGGGGGAATACCGGCTTCCAGGGTGAAGACTCTTCAGTCATCAGGGCCCAACGTCGTCCATCCCCTCAGCCTTGCCGAGTCCTTGGTTGCATAGGACTCCATCTTGTCCCAGTGCCGAAGCCTTCCCTGAGTCCTCCGAGCCGCCTCCTGGTTGGGATGCTTCCTGTGGTCCTCCACAGCGCACCATCCTCTGTCCCAACTGGCCCAAGGGTCCACAACCATAACAGAAACAAAAAATAACAGAACATGCCACGATTACAAAACTACTGAATTTCTCATAAATTTAAAAGCTTACATGGCGTCTTTTCTCCTCAGCCATTGATTTTAACAGGAAGTGACATCACATGCCACAATGCTTACCCTAAATGAAGGGTGCATCAAATCAGAAACTCACTATTGTTATCTAATTGGAAACACACTTTCAAAATGATGAAAATTAAAAAACTTCAGACTACGGTGTTACACCTTCAAAAAAACAGATAGATTGGTAAGGCAGAACTTCTATTTGCTAAGACTATGTTGACTCTTCCCCATTAAGCATGTCTGTCTTCATGAATAGTAATTTTATTTTTAAGAATAACCTATATCATTTAGCCTGGCGCTGACCTCAGTCTATAATTTCCTGGATGATTCCTGGAGCCCTTTTTAAAAACTGGTGTTACATTGACCTCCCCCCAGTCCTCTGATACTGTGGCTGTATTAAATAGTAGGTTACAGATTATCAATTACAAGTTTGTAATTTCATGTTTTACATTTTTTTTCAGAATTCTGGAGTGAATAAATCTAGTCCTGGCGATTTGTTACTCTTTAATTTGTCAGTTTGATCAATTACGTCTTCCACTCACACAGAATCGCTTCAGTTGCTCCGAATCATCACCATCAAAGAACATTTCTGCTTTGTTTATGTCTCCTTCTCAGTAAAGACCAAGTCAAAGAATTCATTTGGAGGTCAATATTCAGAAAAGCAGTCAGCAGACAAGTTATCCAGCTAAAGTTAAAGCAGATAACTAATATCAGCTATTCAGCAGGACAAGTTTGTCACTGAATAATATGCTTGCCTAAAGTTATCCTGGTAACCTTACCTGAACAAATTTAAAATTTACCCGGCTATATATACAGCTGGATATTTTTAAAAGTAACCAGGTAACGATATTTGGATACATTTAAACTCCTGGACTATATTCAGAATATAGCTGGGTAACTAAAAAGAAAACAAGCAAACAACCTTTCCAGGCCTTCATACCCACTCCCCCAGCCCTCCAGCCACTCAAAATACTGTAAGCATGTGTGGCCTAGCATCTGATCCCCCTCCTAACCTTTACGATTTTTATAAAAATGATGGGGGATATTAACCCAAGGCAACTACCCTCCCTCCATGATATTTTATGCAAGTTGATGAATCGCTAATTATTACACTGATAAAACAAAACCCTCTTCCTACAACCCAATCCACCCTTCCTACCAATCCACAATCTTTATCCACCCTCCTCATCTCAGAGGACCCGCTTCACACTCCCAGCCAGGAGTGCAGTACAGTCTGATTTGCCCCGGGTAGCTTCCAGTATTGCTTTCGAAGCAATGCTGGAAGCATAAGTTAACAAAGTTGCTGTCAGACTGATGAAGGTAGGCATCAACAGTAGGGGTGTGCATTTGTTTTCGCCGTATTGGCGATCCGCAACGTATACTGCACTATTCGTAGTATTCGTGGGGAAGCGAAACGTATCGCGATTCCCCACGAATACACGAATATTCACCGAATTATACGGCCACCTAAATAAAAATTTAAACAAACCCCCCACCCTCCTGAACCCCCCCAAGACTTACCAAATCTCCCTGGTGGTCCAGCGGGGGGGGGGGGTCTGGGAACCATCCCCTACACTCACACCCTCAGTGCCCGTTTCATCATGGTGCCGATACCCTTTGTCACAGGGGCTACCGGTGCCATTGGTCAACCCCTGTCACATGGCCATCGGCGCCATCTTGTGCTCCTACCATGTGACAAGGGCTGACCAATGGCACCGGTAGCCCCTGTGACATAGTATGGGCAAAGGCAATCAGCGCCATTTTGAGTACTGGCATTGGACGGCCAGAGTGCAGGAGGTCACTCCGGGACCCCCGTTGGACCCCCAGGGACTTTTGGCCAGCTTGGGGGGGCCTCCTGACCCCCACAAGACTTGCCAAAAGTCCAGCGGGGGTCTGGGAGCAACCTCCTGCACGTCGGCCGTCCGATGCCAATACTCAAAATGGCGCCGATTGCCGACGGTCGGCCCCTGTGACTTAGTGAGGGCAAAGGCGATCGGCACCATATATAAGTCAACTGGCTGGATGTAGGAGCCTGCTGCCTACTGGTCACAGGGTATAGGACTTTCCTTGACTGAATTAGCCATGTTAGACTGAAAAGAGTGTATAGGCCTTGCTATAGAGCAACTGGTGGATAGAGACAAGCTGCCGATCCTCTGATCACAGGTTCCTGGTTCTGATGTGTGGGGTTGCAGATTAGTAAAAGCACAGACAGCTCTGGAACGTTTTGGGAAGCAGTTCGTCAGCCATGACTGACCTGCAGCTGTGAAAGGCAGAGCTCTGCTTAGCTTAATTAGTGTTCTCTGCACTAGAGAACCTCGTTTCTGAGGACAGGGCATGGAAGTCACAGGAACATTACTGACCAGGTGAATGCCAGGCCTTTCTGGTAGCGATTTAAATTTTTTCTGAGAGGTTTTCTCTAAGGTGCCATGAGAAGGTGAGCAGATAGGCAAGAAAGACCAGGCCAGCCAGGGGAACGTGCTCATGGGGGGACTCTGGTGGTGCGGAGGCTGCACAGCAGCCATAGTCACAACAGGCACTATGACTTGTCAAACTAGCCCAAACAGAGGCATCAACACCTAAAATGCAATGTGAGAGGAGCAAAGTAGCATCACAAATTGCAAAAATTTAAAAAGAGAGGCAAAAGGCAAGAAAACAGTATCATGAAAACCTTTAGGCACCACGAAAGGGGCAAAGCAGCACCAACAAGAGTGGAATTAACAACCAAAGGCAGAGCCATAGCAAGGCAACTGGGCACATGAAAAAGTGGCCCTCACCTTTTACTCAGCACATGGTATCGTAAACTGGGAGACCCTGTTAAATGTTTTAAAATGTAAAGCACAACACTATTATTATTTATAATATACTATACAAGTATGACCTTGGTCCTAGGACATGATCCTTAACCTCTAACTGATCTGACCCGCTAAGGGTCATTTTCAGAAAGAGTTACGCACATAAACGTAACTACTATTGTAGCAATTTTCAAAAGCCATTTACTGGCATAAAGTGCACTTACACAAGTAAATCCTATGGACAATTCAATAGAGATGTGCTTCGTTTTTCGCCCGAATTAGGAAATTGCACGAAATTTCCTAATTCGTTGCGGTTTCGGAGGTCCCAAAACCCGAAATGAAATTTCCCCGAATTTCAGGGAAATTTCGTTTTTCGGGTTTGCCTGCGGAGAGGGGCACAATTTTTTTTTTAATTAAAAAAACCACCCCAAACCACCCCAAACATTTAAATTAACTATTATACACCACCACCCCCCCCGATCCCGATCCCTCCCTAAGACTTACGAACATCACTGGTCCAGCGGGGTCCCGGGTTCCATTTGCCCTCCGTGCCCGGTACTGCAAGCCGTGCACCTCAAAATGGTGCCGAATAGCCTGAACTACCATGTCACAGGGGCTTTCGGCGCTATTGGTCAGCCCCTGTCACATGGCCATCGGCGCCATCTTGTGCTCCTATCATGTGACAGGAGCTGACCAATGGCGCCGAAAGCCTCTGTGACATAGTATGGGCAAAGGCTATCGGCGCCATTTTGGTTACTGGCAGCCGACAACGAAATCGCTCCCGGTCCCCTGCTGGACCCCCAGGGATTATTGGCAAGCCTTGAGGGGGTCAGGAGCCCCCTCCTGACCCCCCCAAGTCTTGCCAATAATCCCTGGGGGTCCAGCGGGGGTCCGGGAGCGATGTCGTCGTCGGCTGCCAATAATCAAAATGGCGCCGATAGCCTTTGCCCATACTATGTCACAGGGGCTTTCGGCGCCATTGGTCGGTTCTCCTACCATGTGACAGGGGCTGACCAATGGCGCCGGTAGCCCCTGTGACATAGTAGTTCAGAGGCTATTCGGCACCATTTTGAGTGTGGCTAGCACTAGCACACTGGGCATGCCACGGAGGGACAAATGGCACCCGGGACCCCGCTGGACCACCAGGGATGTTGGTAAGTCTTGGGGAGGGATCGGGATGGGGGGGGGGTTGTATATATATACAAAAATGCTTCTAAATGTTTTTAAACGCTTGGGGTGGGTTTTTTTAAGCTTCGTTTACCGATTCGTTTTTCGGCCCGGTTTCGGGTTTCCTCGTTTCGTTTTTCGAAAAAACGAAACGAGAAAACCCGAATTGTACCACGAAGTATCCGAACCGAAAAACGACCCGGTAGAAAAAAAACGAAGCACATCTCTACAATTCAATGGCATATATTGTAGCAATTTTCAAAAGCCCGCTTACTCGATTAAAGCCATTTACTCGATTAAAATCCAGTTTTACTTGAGTAAACGCTTTTTAAAATCAGGCCCTTAATCTCTACTCTATTGATTAATCATCTGTACCTTGCAGTAATGGTTGAAAAAGGAGTGTGTGTCTTTAAACCATGATTATGCCATCCACAGGCACAGACAGACCCTCAACAAATATAGAATAACTGAATAACATATAACATAAATAGTAACATGTAAACAAAAACTGAAAGGAAAACCTCTGGTTTTAAATGTTTTTCATCTTATGTAAAAAAAAAAAAATTCCTTTGCTTAAGGAGATGCTATTTTCAGTATTCACCATCTGACATATATTTCTTATGATAGCCACTGGGCCAATTGAAGAACATTGAAGAACATTGCTGTATTTAGCACTTGCTTTTTGTGTGCCCATTTTTTGTTGTTTTTAAATTTTGGTTTGTATGTGCATGTCCCCGGAGGAAGCTAGACTGCGTGATGGCAAAACTATGGTCTGTAGGGAATATGTGTGTTTTTAATGTGTTTGTGTTTCTGTGCACATACTAGAAGTATTAAAAATGTGTTATATATTTAAATGTGTTTAATAACAATTTTTGCAAATTCGCCTAGGTACTTTATATTTATACTAGCCATTAAGCCCGTAACAACGGGCTACATTAACATTTTTTTTTCCGTCCATTTCCTCACCCCTCATTCTTCCCTCCCTCCCCTCATTCTCCCCCTCCTCCCGCCCCCTCATTCTCCCCTCATTCTCCCCCTCCCCCATTCTCCTCCCTCCCCCCTCATTCTCCCTCACCCTCTAGTCTCCCACCTCACTTCCCCTCACTCTCTCCTCCCCTCCCTCTCCCTCACTCTCTCCTCCCCCTCCCTCTCCCCTCACTCTCTCTTCCCTCCCCCTCCCCCCTCACTCTCTCCTCCCTCCTCTCAGTCACTCCCCCACTCTCAATCCCCTCCCCTCTCAGCTCATTCACAACCCCTTCGGATGGCGCAGATGGAAGATCTCCAGAGGAGGTCCCTCCCTCCCTCACGCACGCCGCTGCCGCTACTGCTCCTCACCACACTAGAGGTCCCTCCCTCCCTCGTGCGCACCACCACCGCTACTGCTCCTCGCCACACCAGAGGTCCCTCCCTCCCTCGTGCGTGCCACCGCTAGTGCTACTGCTCCTTACCACGCCAGAGGTCCCTCCCTCCCTCACGCGTGCCACCGCTACTGCTACTGCTCCTCACCACGCCAGAGGTCCCTCCCTCCCTCGCACGTGCTGCCGCTACTGCTCGTCGCTGCTGCTGCTGCCGCCGCCGCTACTGCTCGTCGCTGCTGCCGCCGCTACTGCTCCTTGCCACACCATTTTTGATACTGGCAAGCTCTGACCGACGTGCTGCCCATGCATGCGTGGTAGAGTTGCTCTCTACTGCGCATTTGCGGCATGTCGGTCAAGCTTCATTTATCTAGTAGATAATTGAATTTGGCTATTGCCTTTCCACTATATCTTCCACTATATCTTCCAGTATTGTTTACCATGGCTGTTTCAAATGTTTCATTTGTTGTGAATATTGTTTTTAATGTGTTTGTATGATGGTATGAGTATGTGTGTGTATGAGTGATATGTTTTAATCCTGGGGCCCTGTGCCTGTGCCCCAACAATAGTATTTAAGTTTGTTAATATTTATGGTTAATTTGTTTAGGTGGCCAAAAAAAGGCATGTTTTTCTCATATTATTGGTTAATGCTTTAATGTTTTTTCAAAAGTAATTCAAAGTGTATTTCATATAAGTATGTTGTATATAATAACATTTAATATAAACATATTTTATGTGGTTAATGTGATATAACATTTGTTATACATCATTATTTGTGGTGTTCATATAATCACTTTTGTTCCCAACGTTTTTCTCATTTCTTCTTGTTGATCTCCTATTTCCTTTTCATGAGTGTCTTATCCATTTTCTGTTTGTTCTTTCTGCTACTGGCTTCTTCAGTTCTTTTTCTCCATCTCTCTCTGAAATTGATCCATCTCTATCATCTCATTTTTCTTCATTTTTTCTCTCTGCCTCACTATGAACTCATAGCTAGATTTAATTCCCTCTTCCTCCCCCTCCAGTTCTCCATGTTCCAATTCTATACCTCCTAACTCTTCCCCTATTGTCCCATCAAACATATTCAGATTGATTTGTGTGCACATAACTCAAAAAGTTATGCATACAATAGCATCTAAATAGACCTTTAAATAAATAAATAAACAAACAAATAAATAAATGCATATATAAATATTATTTATAAGCTTCAAATATCACATAACATTTTGCTTCAGATGTAAGATCAAGTGTCAAGAAACTAACTTCCAGTACATGATGCCTGTCTCCATCTTTGCTCTTTGATGACACAGCTGAAGAAGGGTCCATATGGACTTGAAGGATCATGTAAACCATTGAATAATTGATAGGTCGATCCAGTAAAAGGTATCACCATGGCATAGAATCCAGTTTTCTCCAGGCTAAATATGGCTGTTAAGAACTGTGTACTACACAATGTCACTTCTGTTTACTAGGGATGTGAATCGTGTCCTCGATCGTCTTAACGATCGATTTCGGCTGGGAGGGGGAGGGAATCGTATTGTTGCCGTTTGGGGGGGTAAAATATCGTGAAAAATCGTGAAAAATCGTGAAAAATCTAAAAATCTAAAAATCGCAAAACCGGCACATTAAAACCCCCTAAAACCCACCCCCGACCCTTTAAATTAAATCCCCCACCCTCCCGAACCCCCCCCAAATGAGTTAAATAACCTGCGGGTCCAGCGGCGGTCCGGAACGGCAGCGGTCCGGAACGGGCTCCTGCTCCTGAATCTTGTTGTCTTCAGCCGGCGCCATTTTCCAAAATGGCGCTGAAAAATGGCGGCGGCCATAGACGAACACGATTGGATGGCAGGAGGTCCTTCCGGACCCCCACTGGACTTTTGGCAAGTCTCGTGGGGGTCAGGAGGCCCCCCACAAGCTGGCCAAAAGTTCCTGGAGGTCCAGCGGGGGTCAGGGAGCGATTTCCCGCCGCGAATGGTTTTCGTACGGAAAATGGCGCCGGCAGGAGATTGACTGCAGGAGGTCGTTCAGCGAGGGTTCCGGCCCAACTGAGACAGTGAGCTGGGCTCCCCTCCCCCAGTCAGCAAGGTGCAGGCAGCAGGGTGCAAGGCATGCTGCCACCAGCTCACTGTCTCAGTTGGGCCTGTGCACAGGCCCAACTGAGACAGTGAGCTGGGCTCCCCTCCCCCAGTCAGCAAGGTGCAGGCAGCAGGGTGCAAGGCATGCTGCCACCAGCTCACTGTCTCAGTTGGGCCTGTGCACAGGCCCAACTGAGACAGTGAGCTGGGCTCCCCTCCCCCAGTCAGCAAGGTGCAAGCAGCAGGGTGCAAGGCATGCTGCCACCAGCTCACTGTCTCAGTTAGGGCCTGTGCACAGGCCCAACTGAGACAGTGAGCTGGGCTCCCCTCCCCCAGTCAGCAAGGTGCAGGCAGCAGGGTGCAAGGCATGCTGCCAAAAGCTCACTGTCTCAGTTGGGCCTGTGCACAGGCCCAACTGAGACAGTGAGCTGGGCTCCCCTCCCCCAGTCAGCAAGGTGCAAGCAGCAGGGTGCAAGGCATGCTGCCACCAGCTCACTGTCTCAGTTAGGGCCTGTGCACAGGCCCAACTGAGACAGTGAGCTGGGCTCCCCTCCCCCAGTCTGCAAGGTGCAGGCAGCAGGGTGCAAGGCATGCTGCCAACAGCTCACTGTCTCAGTTGGGCCTGTGCACAGGCCCAACTGAGACAGTGAGCTGGGCTCCCCTCCCCCAGTCAGCAAGGTGCAAGCAGCAGGGTGCAAGGCATGCTGCCACCAGCTCACTGTCTCAGTTAGGGCCTGTGCACAGGCCCAACTGAGACAGTGAGCTGGGCTCCCCTCCCCCAGTCAGCAAGGTGCAGGCAGCAGGGTGCAAGGCATGCTGCCACCAGCTCACTGTCTCAGTTAGGGCCTGTGCACAGGCCCAACTGAGACAGTGAGCTGGGCTCCCCTCCCCCAGTCAGCAAGGTGCAGGCAGCAGGGTGCAAGGCATGCTGCCAACAGCTCACTGTCTCAGTTGGGCCTGTGCACAGGCCCAACTGAGACAGTGAGCTGGGCTCCCCTCCCCCAGTCAGCAAGGTGCAGGCAGCAGGGTGCATGCTGCCACCAGCTCACTGTCTCAGTTAGGGCCTAGCCGCAGTCCTCAGCCCCACCACCCATGCCATGAGGAACATGTCAAAGGACCAAACTGTACTGTATACGCAGAATGACATGTTGGTGTAACATTAGCTGCCCCTGTTTGACGTAACAGTAATCTAAGAGAAAAGCTGTGTTACTGATGCAGTATATCCTCTTTCTCCCCACAGAGACATCTGGTCCCAGGCAGCAGCCCTCTGATGCCAGTTGGGAGGGCCCAGGGACGAGCAGGGATCCACCAGGGCTCAGGCGGCCGCCCATGATCACCAGGCCATTCTACATGGATGCACAGACACAGTGGTCAGACGAGGAGGAGGAGGAGGTGCAGGCCTCAATGCCACCCACAGGCAGCCCCTATACCCTGACCCAGGCCTTTGAGGAGTGATAGCCACACAGAACAACATCCTGATGCAGATTCTGCAGCGGCTGCCAGACCTGCAGGCCTCGTCCTCGGCAACCTCAACGCCCCAGCCAAGTCCCTCAGTGTCCCGAGGCCGCAGGGGCCGTCCACCGAAGAAAATGCCACCACCCAGCGGACCATCGGGACGTGGCAAGGGGCCCTGAGGGGACCAACATGGCCCATAAACGGGGTATGGGCAGGTACACCCAACCACCACTGTGATGCACACCCCCACAGAGGGGCAGTGCCGTCAAGATGGAAGAGGACGTCCCGCTGGCTGCTCCCCACAGAGGGGCAGTGCCGTCGAGATGGAAGAGGATGTCCCGCTGGCTGCTCCCCACAGAGGGGCAGTGCCGTCGAGACGGAAGAGGATGTCCCGCTGCCTGCTCCCCACAGAGGGGCAGTGCCGTCGAGACGGAAGAGGATGTCCCGCTGCCTGCTCCCCACAGAGGGGCAGTGCCGTCGAGACGGAAGAGGATGTCCCGCTGGCTGCTCCCCACAGAGGGGCAGTGCCGTCGAGACGGAAGAGGATGTCCCGCTGGCTGCTCCCCACAGAGGGGCAGTGCCGTCGAGACGGAAGAGGATGTCCCGCTGGCTGCTCCCCACAGAGGGGCAGTGCCGTCGAGACGGAAGAGGATGTCCCGCTGGCTGCTCCCCACAGAGGGGCAGTGCCGTCGAGATGGAAGAGGATGTCCCGCTGGCTGCTCCCCACAGAGGGGCAGTGCCGTCGAGATGGAGGTGGAGGCACCATGCAATGCTCCCACCCACCTGCTCACCTGGCTCACCGCCATCCGCTGCGCCACTCTGCTGTCTGCCACCTTCTGTTTCAAGGGCTGCACATTCTGGCGGTGTGCTGAAGGATGACTGGTCTGCTGAAAGCCTGTTAATGCTGGTTGTGTGGTGCGATCTGTGCCTCATGTCTCCAAAAGCCATGTGCTGCTGTGTCCTCCTGGGCCTCCTGCTGCTGCTGCTGTGTCCTCCTGGGCCTCCTGCTGCTGTGTCCTCCTGGGCCTCCTGCTGCTGCTGCTGCTGTGTCCTCCTGGGCCTCCTGCTGCTGTGTCCTCCTGGGCCTCCTGCTGCTGCTGCTGTGTCCTCCTGGGCCTCCTGCTGCTGTGTCCTCCTGGGCCTCCTGCTGCTGCTGCTGTGTCCTCCTGGGCCTCCTGCTGCTGTGTCCTCCTGGGCCTCCTGCTGCTGCTGGTGCTGCTGCTGCTGTCTGGTCCTGACCCTTCACTGCTGTAGCCAGACCCTTCATGTGTTTGCCTGCTGCCTACATGCTGAACCGCTGGGTACCTTGTCCGCTGCCTGGCCTCTCAGGCTGTCCTCTTTCAGTGCACTCTTTCAACATGGACTGCCTGGGGCCTGGACTTTCACTCTGCTGCCTGGCTGGCTGGCCTCTCAGGCTGTCCTCTTTCAGTGCACTCTTTCAACATGGACTGCCTGGGGCCTGGACTTTCACTCTGCTGCCTGGCTGGCTGGCCTCTCAGGCTGTCCTCTTTCAGTGCACTCTTTCAACATGGACTGCCTGGGGCCTGGACTTTCACTCTGCTGCCTGGCTGGCTGGCCTCTCAGGCTGTCCTCTTTCAGTGCACTCTTTCAACATGGACTGCCTGGGGCCTGGACTTTCACTCTGCTGGCTGGCCTCTCAGGCTGTCCTCTTTCAGTGCACTCTTTCAACATGGACTGCCTGGGGCCTGGACTTTCACTCTGCTGCCTGGCTGGCTGGCCTCTCAGGCTGTCCTCTTTCAGTGCACTCTTTCAACATGGACTGCCTGGGGCCTGGACTTTCACTCTGCTGCCTGGCTGGCTGGCCTCTCAGGCTGTCCTCTTTCAGTGCACTCTTTCAACATGGACTGCCTGGGGCCTGGACTTTCACTCTGCTGCCTGGCTGGCTGGCCTCTCAGGCTGTCCTCTTTCAGTGCACTCTTTCAACATGGACTGCCTGGGGCCTGGACTTTCACTCTGCTGCCTGGCTGGCTGGCCTCTCAGGCTGTCCTCTTTCAGTGCACTCTTTCAACATGGACTGCCTGGGGCCTGGACTTTCACTCTGCTGCCTGGCTGGCTGGCCTCTCAGGCTGTCCTCTTTCAGTGCACTCTTTCAACATGGACTGCCTGGGGCCTGGACTTTCACTCTGCTGCCTGGCTGGCTGGCCTCTCAGGCTGTCCTCTTTCAGTGCACTCTTTCAACATGGACTGCCTGGGGCCTGGACTTTCACTCTGCTGCCTGGCTGGCTGGCCTCTCAGGCTGTCCTCTTTCAGTGCACTCTTTCAACATGGACTGCCTGGGGCCTAGACTTTCACTCTGCTGCCTGGCTGGCTGGCCTGTCAGGCTGTCCTCTTTCAGTGCACTCTTTCAACATGGACTGCCTGGGGCCTGGACTTTCACTCTGCTGCCTGGCTGGCTGGCCTGTCAGGCTGTCCTCTTTCAGTGCACTCTTTCAACATGGACTGCCTGGGGCCTATGCCTGTCTACTCATTGTATACTGACCAGCGGTAATCTATGTATTACAGTATCCAAGCTATTGGGGTGCCACTTCCTCTTCCTAGGTAATCATGCTTTGCCAGTACTGATAACACCCACTGCCTGCATATGTGTAAATACTGCTGATGGTGGAGTGATGTAGTCCGGAATTGGATCCCTTTGGATCCATTAGCTATCTAGTACTTGCAGATAATGAATACCTAGGAACATAAATTGTATGCTGTTACTGCTGCCATAATACTTGTCTATACCCTGCTGAATGTTGTCACGAATAAATATCCTATTTAACCTGCCACCTATTGTGTCCGTGTCATGTTCCTAATGTGCTGTTGGTGTACCCCCGCCACACCTTGCATGTTGTATCCCACATTGCACCAATACTGAGTGTTCAAAATGGCCCCTGCCTGACGTTCAGTATTGCTACCTGTGCATCTCTGTCACATACCTTACAGAGTTAAACATAGGGCAGTACCAGACATGTCCCTAATAGTAGTAGACGTATTGTTCCTCAGTACAGGGAATGCACAGTAATGGAGTGTGCTGATGTATGGCAGCACTCCTGATCTGTGAGGAAAGGGGAAGGGGTGGCCAGCTGTGTATTGCAATAGCACTGCTCATGTCATGCACTGATGTCGGTGAAGAGTCCAGACATGGATATCTGACCAGGGTGCAGTATTGTACCTATCTCGGCATTGCACACACCACGTAAGTAAGGTTAACTGATGCTAAGGTACTAGCCGACGTTGGCTCCTAGATAGTCTCTCACCTCTGCAGGTGACTGGACGATTGCTTTCACCACTGCTGGGTGACTGACTGAGAGGTTGGCATGCACGACATCCATGATAGTGGTAGCGCAGGCACACTTTCCATTTCCAGGCACCATTGGCATACAATACTGTGTAGGCCTTTCCAGCTGTACATGCTAAGCATGTACTCTGTGCAATCCCATATATCGTTGGACATCCCCACCATGGCAGCATGGTTGTGTTCCAGGAACACCATCGTCTAGGCACGCTTTTAGCATTAAGGTTGTGGGCCCCTGACAAGTGTGGCAGGGGAAGGGTAATGTTGCTATCTGCATGCTGTGTATGACAGCAGTTGCACAGACTGTCAGCAGCCAGCTAAATGGGCTGTTAGTTGTACGGAGAGGGGAACAATATTAATGCACAATCGTCATAGCTGTGTACAGGGTGCAAGCGGTGTAAGGCATGGTTAACAGCCCTTAAGTGTGTTTAGCGGGTGTCCATGTGCACACTGATGTGGTGACTGCTGTTGTGCAGTCACTGTTACTCACCCATGTAGGATTTTGTGGGTCTGAAAGGTGCAGATATCGCAACAAGGGGTCCCCATCCATATTGGCACACATCCCTCTGGTGCCATCTCCTAGCTGTGGGGTGTGCATGGCTCCTCCCTTACCTGTTCCAATGGTGGACATGGCCCACCATCTGATGGCCCACACTGTGTGGTCCAGAGTCCTACAGTGTCTTCACATATGTTAGGTCACTACACACACATATGCCAGCCACTCACCAAGGTGGACTGTCCTTGGTGATAGGGCATGTTGATTGGCTAACCAGTACAGGGCAGTCACAGGTATCAGTCAGTTGTGACAGATATTTGTTAGACATAACTGTCCCTCAACAGTACAACAATCATTCACATGCTGCAGAACCCCAGTGGACTTTCCTTCCTACAGGTGTGCAGTTGCGACAGTTACAGGTAAACAATGTTGCTCACACATCATTTTCAGCAGACATTTTACACAGACTGTGTGACCTGTGTCACCATCATGTTATGTAGGCACCTCACACCCATTGTGCCACAAACCCTGTCGTGAAGCTCCTGTACCTGCAAGCCTTTTTTGAGGGACATCATGTGGATGGGACGCCTACCCTCCCAACGTACCAATATGGGTGCATCTATGTCACGTGGAGGGACATGTAGGTCCATGTGTGGCCCTTATTCCCTATATGCCTGCACACAGCGCAGTTAGCAGTACTGGTACCACCACTGTGCACCAGCATCTGTGCACTACATACTTGGGAAGCAAGGTAAAGGGGTCTCCTATACATATGGCCTGTCAGGCAGTGCCACAGGTCATTCAGCATGTGGAAACAGTAATGTTCTACTGATGATGATGTGTGTGCCACATTGGTTAGCTGTCACCGTCTGACTGACCAGCACACCTGTAGGGAGGGAGGTACACTGGGGTTCTGCAGCATGTGAATGATTGTTGTCCTGTTCTAATTCAGTAGATTATAATGAAGATCTGTATCACTGGGTCTCACACACTTCTGTATTCATGGCATTAGTAAGGACCCTGTTGGTGCACCCATGGAGGACACAATCCATGAATGATGGTTTTCCACTGTACGTGGACATCAGGAAGCTGTCACCTGTCGAACGCTTGCCATACATGGTGTTCGGTGTTGCCTCCATGTCCATGGCACTGTGTGGCCTGTGTGGCCTGTGTATGCACTGAGGCAGAGGCCAAGTGCAACACTGAACACTGTGATGGTATTTGTCAACACCCTTAGGCACATCTTACTTCACTGACACATTCCACCTCATTAAGAACAGGTAGCCATGTCAGAACATACAGCATGTACCATGCAGCCTGTTTAACGTCTGCATACCCAGCTAGTGGAAACCAGGACCATACAACTGTGGTGCAGCAGGTAGCACAATTGTTAAGGATGCATATTTGCTTGGCCAAGTGTGAGGTATATGAACACTGTGACCAGCCATGGCAGGGGCTGATGGCACCGTTGGCCCTCCTTATATCCCCTTGTGGAAGACATCGCTGGGTGCAGCCAGCTCGCGTGCTGCCAGATGGGTGCACCCTCATAAGGTACAGTACCTGTAGGCTCCAGGTGTACATCTGCATGGGATCATGCTTGAGGGCCAAAGCAAGAGTGGATGGTGGTGAGGGGGGGGGTGTGTGTGTGTGTAATGCAGAGCCTAGGTACCACCTGTACCCCGAGATGCCATCCTGGTATGGGGTGCTGCAGTGGACAGCACCATCATTGTCAGATAGTGGCAACACAGCAACCTGTCCCAGTCACACAAGCTGGGGGGGATGTGTTTGCATATCTTGTGGCCAGACTGGGGGGGGGGAGGCATGGTTATGGTCAGAGCACAGACCAATCCTCAGCCCAATCGGTCACCTTCCTGCCCTGTGTACCATTATACCGTACAGTATGAGGGCAACATGCCACTGTATCCTACATACTTTATGAGCCACACATGCTTCCAGTATGAGGAATCCTTTATTTATTGTAATTATTTATTTCAGTTTGTTATATCCCAACATTCCTGACAATAGTCCCATCATGCTGGTTCACATGACACAGGAGTGCAAAATAAGCTTACACTTGAACAATAGTGCAGAAAAAGCTGTTACATGTAACAGCAGAATATGGAATTTGGAGTAAGAAGGCAACATATGAAAAGGAAAACAAGATAAGTATATATAATCACATTGTAAGAGGTAGCTAATAGTCATATTTATGGTGAGGTGTGTTGACTGTTAGGAGTTAAATAATAGTGGAGTTATGGCCAAGCCTGCATGAACAGCCATGTCTGGAGTCTCCATAGATGATAGGGTCAGCCATTAGTTTCTCACCCTGCCTGACACGCTGTCCTCCCCATCACATGCCAACAGTCAGGCCATCACCTTTGTAGCCAAAAATGCGTAAGGTGGCTGGGTAGCCCCAGCCCACAGCTCCGTGCAGCCAGCACTGCTGACACTTTCTTCAGGTGAGATGTCATGACGGGAGTATGTCCGGCCTGCATTAAATGGTGGCTGTGTGTCCCAACAGGGGCCATCTATATCATGAGGGGTCTGACAGCATGTGTGTGTGCTGCTTCCAGGAGCATACATGGCCAGGTAGCTCTTCCTTGCTGCTGAGGTGCACTGTGTTGCTGAGTAACCCCATCAGATAATGTGTGCCATATCTGGAATGACACAGGTGTGTGGTACACCTTGGATGGCAGAAGTGCACTGCACAGCAACCCAGAGTATGTAGCAAGTGCTTAGCCCAATGGCACAGAATAGGTATCACACATACAGCACCTCAGCAGAGGCTTGAGGCAGCGCTTCCCCACCCTATTATGGCCTACATCCTCTGTGGCAGGCCAGCACCCCACACAGTTGTTGGGTGGACACACATAGCAGGTGAAGCACGTAGCAGACTGAAAGGAGCTCTGCACACTAACCTATTTCCTAACCCATCGGTGGGCAAACAGGCCGTCTGGGGCAGGGGTCTGCCCCATGCCAACCTTAAAAGTGTGTCTGTATAAGGTGTTGCCGAACCTGGCTGCCCCTGAGTGTGTTGTCATGCCGTCGTGCACGCGCACATGGGGGATCAGGTCTGAGGTCTGGAGCTATAGCCACAGGTATTCCATGGCGAAGAGCCACATTATGGAACACACAGCAAAGCAGGATTATTTCAGCAACCTTGGGGGGGGGCATACAGTAGCGCTCCCCCACTCTTGTCCAAACATCGGAAGCGGCTCTTCAAAAGGCCGATGGTACGTTCAATGACCATGCGGGTAGCAGTTAAGGACCGATTATAGGCCAGCTGTTGTTCTGTGGCAGGCTGGAGGATAGGGGTCATCAGCCAGGGCCTGCATCCATAGGCTGCGTCTCCTGTAGCAATGACATAGGGAACAGATTACACATACTTATGTTTCTGTCCCATGGGTGTATGTGCTCAATACATGCAGTTGAACCGGATGGCACGAGGCAGCCCATTCCTGTTTCCCTACACCTTATGTGTGTGGTGTCAGGATTGCTTTGGCACACAGCTGGTGTGTGGCTATTAGGCGTTATAGCACGTGAAGGGCCCCTAAACAGTGAGATGTATGTCAGCTCTGTGTATGCGGTTGGTGCATTACACCACTGTCCTGACATCCCTGTGTTTAAATCATATGCAGTATGCACTCCAGTCATTGTGTACTGATATATGTGCTCAGGTACACCTTCTCTGTCGGTATGCCTACCCAACAATATACATGGTGTCAACTGGCTGCCCCTCAATGTGCACAACTGAGTAGAGATGTTCATGCAAGGTCTCAGGAACGTCAGGGGCCCACTAACACCTGTGGATGTGAGCTGCTCTTACATGACAGGTCTCAATTCATCTTGCATACTGCCAGTAGCCATGGCTACACCCAATATGTGTAGGCTGTCCACCTGTGCGGTGAGGTGAGCAAGCCATGCCACATACAAGGCGTACTGCATAGTTTGTGCTTGGCAGCCAATGGTACATGGTTGGGTGCCTGAGCCATTACACCACTATCAGTAACACAATGTCCCACTCAGGTCTGTTGTGATGGGGACTTGTGACTCCATCACAACAGGCGTCTACATCACCTTTGTGTGCCATTACAGAGATGACCCTTGCAAACATGTTATATGTATGTTAATGTGGATCTTACCTACAAGCCAACCATCGCCATACAGGCCATCTTCGAATTTGCGAAACAGAGCTGATTGCCTGAGTACGAAGGCATCGTGCGCTGACCCCGGGAATCTGGACATCACCGAGAGGATCCGCATTCCAGCATCACACACCACTTACACGTTGAGGGAGTGGAACTGCTTCCTGTTGCGGTAGGCTGCCTCCATCTCACGGGGTGGAACGATGGCCACATGGGTGCAGTCAATAGCTCCAATGACATTCGGAAAGCGGGCAACGGCATAGAAACCACGCTTGAGGTCCATCAGGTCCTGTCTGTTGCGTGGGAATGCTATGTAGCGAGGCATGCGGTCCATAACAGCTGCAATGACCTGGTGCAGACACCGGGAAAAGGTACTCTGTGACATGCCACCCACAACAGCTACCGTGGATTGGAAGGAGCCACTTGCTGTGAAATGCAGGGCGGCCAAGAGTTTGGTCAGGCCGGGGATGGCACGGCTCCTTCGGGTTCGGGCCTCAAGGGCACCTCCTATGTCTCCATATAGTTCCATGATGGCACGAGTGCTGAGGTGATATCTGCTGATGACTACATCCTCTGGCATTCCCAGCAATAAGGTTCGTGGCAGATAGATCCTATGCCTGTAACGATGGCGACGTCGACCAACATCCTGGCGTCTGCGTCTGCGTTGGGCCTGGTCAGCCATGGCGTGCACCTGCCCCATACACTGTGAATGTGTGGAGCAGATTCACCTACTAAGAACAGGCCTTTTTATTGGCCAGCTCTACATTTGTAGGTCTATGGGGATTGGTTTGGCAAATTTTCGTTCAACGCGCTAGTAGCGCGCTGAGCGCTGTGCGCCGCGATAGACTGTATCGCATTTGAAAGGGTTGTAGTTATTGGCCGCGTTAGGAGCCGCGCTAACACCGCCGCAGGGTTCGCGCCACGCGATACGTCCACGCTAACACCGCCGCAGGTTTCGCGCCACGCGATACCTCCTCCCTACTTTACATTTGCCCCGCCCCAACTCCGCCCCCTGAATACATTATTCCATATTTGCATTCGCGAACCGCGATATATGCTTGTTATCGCGGTTCGCGAATTTAGCGCAGGCGGTACAGCCGTATCGCGCGCGGTAACTCTTTGGAAAATGAGGCCCTAAAATACTGTACCACCTAGCCAAAAAATACCATGTGATATTTTTTTTACCATACCAAGCTGTAAATTTTACTGCACCATTCATGATTTTGGTTTCCTCAATGCACAATATTTTAAAATTTTGCTGCATACTCCCCCTAGTTATTCATGCAAATACTGCATGATAAAATGCACAAAATTACCACAGCTTAGGAAATAGACCATTGTAAAAGGAATCATTAGAGTAGCAATCATGCTATCAATTATTAAGGGGGTGAGGCCAAAAAATATACATTTGTTCTATTTATTTATTTACTTATTATTTATATATTTCCATTTATATTCTGCCTTTAAGCTATTTCAAAGCGGATTACATTCAGGTACTGAAAGTATTTGTTTCATAGTTTGTTTTTTTCATTTTGTTTCATATTAATGCACACTAAATATTTTTAGTATGCACTAAATTCTTGACTATGGAGGAGAGGAGATATAGGGGCAATATGATACAGACATTTAAATACCTGAAAGGAGTTATGCACAGGAATCAAACCTTTTCCAATGGAAAGGAATCTGTAGAACCAGGAGTAATGATATGGAGCTCCAAGGCAGTAGATTCAGGAGCAACATCAGAACATATTTCTTCATGGAAAGGGTAGTGGATGCATGAAATGCCCTCCTGCAAAAGGTTGTGAAGACAAGAATAGTAATGGAAATCAAAAGAACATGGGATAAACACAGTGTCTAAAAGATGGAAATGAAGAAAAGGATTGGCCTGTATTAACTGGGGTAAACTGCATAGAGTGGCAGTTATT
Organism: Rhinatrema bivittatum; assembly: GCF_901001135.1. Taxonomy (NCBI): domain Eukaryota; kingdom Metazoa; phylum Chordata; class Amphibia; order Gymnophiona; family Rhinatrematidae; genus Rhinatrema; species Rhinatrema bivittatum. The sequence continues at coordinate 787,991,734 of NC_042616.1, read as the reverse complement.
ACTCTTAACAGAAAACATGACAGTCACTTACATGGAGCTGCAGTTACTGCCCATAGAAAAATATAAATAAATACATTTAAAATTTACAAAAACCAAAAAGCTTGCTCGGCAAACTGAATGGACCACTTGAGTCTTTTCTCCTGATATTTATTATGTTACTATGTGCATTATTGTGATTTGAAGCACTCTATATTTTCAGTGAGTATTAAAAAATGAGCATGCACTGAAAACACAGAGGTCAATATTCAGTGAAACTTAATAGTCAGATGAGTTCCAACATATCCAGCTAAGTAGCGGTGTCTGAATATCTGACCTTGTTCGGTGTCTGCCATGTAGAAGGATAACTACTTATCTGTGTAAGTAGTTAGCTGGGTAGGTGGTCGATGGGATTGGGGCATAACTGGGAGGAGCAATGTATCCAGTGAACTTACAAGGAGATGCATCAAGCTACAGTAGTGCGTTAACATGCACTAAATAGTAGAGATGTACTTTGGGTAAAAATTTCATGTTGGGCTTCATTTCGGGGCGTAACTTGTGCGCTCCGGGCGGCTGCCGGCGCGCGATCCCCCAGCCTTGCTGCTGTGCTGGAGACCTCAGTCCTGCCCCCACCCATGTCCACGCCCTGCCCCTTTTTTCAAGCCCCAGGGCATGCATGCGTCGCCGGGCCTGTGCAAAATAGACTCAACGTGCGTAACCCCCCTACTCATGTAAATCCAGCTGGATTTACGCGCATAGGGCTTTTAAAATCTGCCCCCATTTGAATAGACATTAACATACAGAGTTGTATTATAGACTTAGCACAATTGGATGTGCATATCACAGCCTCTGATTTTTGGTGCACTAGCGCATAACTATATCGGAAGTTAGGTAGTACATGTATTTAAAGTGCATTAATGGTGCACTACTTGTGTGCAAACCTTAGTACACTGGCCCCACAGTGACTATCTGCTTGGGCCTGCATTTTTGCTAAGACTGAAGGAAATTGTATCTTGCTCGATCATTTTCTGGTACATTTATCTGGGAAGAGGTTTCTGAAGAAATACTATAAGCCATCTAAGAAAAATGCGGAATGAGATAAGAAAAGGAGTGCAATCTTGCAGGATGTAAGTGAAATCAAAGATGTAATATTGGGAAAGTAAGAGAAAGCAAAGTACAAGATTTGCTGATGATCCCAGTTGTTATTCCTATAACTTGTTTTAACACAAATGAAGTCATTTTCATGTTTAGTAAGGAACTATCCTGAATAAACAACTAAATATATAAATAGTCTCCAAAGACCACAAAAAACTTACTGCATTGTTCTCGCTAATAATACAGTATAAATGGGATTTTATTACTATCTGAAATAAACTGCAAATGCACACAACGGTTCTCTACTGGTTGTTGAGCCTTTGTTGAACCTTTTTCTGCATGATTCATGTCAGGTATTTTCCTCAACAATAACCCCTTTGCTCTGAGAATGATATCAATGATCCTACCAGCTACATTCGCATTGATTCTACATTAAATGGAAAGCTCAAAATGCCTAAACCTTTCGCCCATATACATGCACTTGACAACCTGCTTTTGTTTTACCAAGCTAAGCAAAAACAAAGCAAAAGCAACAAAGCAAAGCTGCCTTTGTTCAATTATAGCTGTAAAATCTACTCTAATGTAACATCATGTCCTCCTCTGAGGTCGTGGAATTCTAAAATGTGCAAAAGAAAGCTTATAGTCTGTTGTTAACAGATAATTTATGGGAGACACTTCTTAAAGTTGAGTAGAATTTATTTTCAAATAGTAACCTAAAACTTCTTGATAAGATAAATTACTTTTTTTTTTCAATTTATAATTTTTTTTATCACAATAAACATACAGGTTATGAAGCATGTACCACAACGGTGGTATTATTACAACATGAATATCAACACACTCATAACCCGAAACCCCGCATGTCCCCCCCCCCCCCCGATCACTTTTTACCCTATGTCTTAGATTATTTATGAATTATATAAAATAAAAAGTACTTATAGTTTTGCTTTGTCTGCCTGTCCATCTGTCTATCTGTCACACTAACATCACAGGTCCTTCCCCACCTGCCTACCTCAGGAGTGGAAACAGGCAGGTGGACAAAGGGAAGCTATAAAAGTGTCCGTGTCAGGAACAGCATTTGTTTGGATCACCAGGCCCTGAGGGAGCAGGAGGCCATGTGCTTGTGGTCCTTCCATGGTTTCTACAGCCTACGTCAGTACCCCTCCTCTGGATGCTGTATTACCTGCAGCATCAGTGGCAGCAACAGTATGGAGGTAGATGGAGAAGATAGAAATAAGGTACCAGGAGGGGAGAAGGCATTTTAAAAGGTCTACACGCGCCTATACTGGGACATATGCATGTGGCCAGGCCTTGAGTGTGCTTCAAAGGCCCACGGCCATGCACGTATCTCCCGGTACGCGCAGAAGAAAGACCTGCCGAAAAAAGGATGGGCGTGGCATGGGTGGGCTGGGACAGCACCATTAAGGCACTGCCCCTTTGCCATGCGCACCGAGAATGCCAGACCGGCACAACTTCATGCTGGTCTGGACCATGAGTTAATAAAACAAAAAAAATGTAGGGCTGGTAGCGGGGTTTTAGGGGTCAGGGCGAATAGAGGAAAAGGGAAGCAGGTTAGTTAGGGCTTTTAGCGTAAATTGAATATTTGCATAAACCACACCCCTTTTGCTATTGCATGCGATACTTACCACATTTTGATAAATCTAGGTCTAAGCTAGATATTTCACTTAGATGCAGTTCCAACACTGCTCTCTACATTAATGGCGGGGGTGGAAGGCAAATAGAATAAAAAAGGTTACTAAGAGCCAAGAGAAACATAAGTATGTGAGAGAAAAAAAAAGGTGTGAAAGCTTGCTGGGCAGTCTGGATGGGCCGTTTGGTCTTCTTCTGCCGTCATTTCTATGTTTCTATTCTAAAAAGCAAAAATACTGACCATAAATAGACATGGCTTAATGGGGGAGAGTCAACATGGTTTTTGCAAAGGGAAGTTCTGCCTTATCGATTTACCAGAGTTTTAAAGGTGCAAATAAACATGCAGAAAAAGCTAAGCCAGTTGATGTAGTGTATTTGGATTTTCAGAAGTCATTCGACAAAGCCCCTCATGAGAGGCTCCATATGAAATTGAGAGGAAATAGGATCAGAGGCAGTGTCCAATTTTGGATTGGTAAATGGATAAAAAACCGGAAACAGAGGGATTTAGAAAAACTGCAGAGGCCCTTATGAGACTAGGGGACCGGGCTTCTAAATGAAAGATGAAATTTAATGTGGAAAAGTGCGGAAAAGTACGGAAAAAATAATCTTAACTACAGGTACACAATGCAGGCTTCCATGTTAGAAGTCACCATCTGCATCCATGGAAAGGACTTCCGAGTCCTTGTGTAAAATTGAATTCTTCAGCACAATGTGCAGTGGCAGTTAAAAGGGCGAAAAGAATGTTAGGAATTATTTGAAAAGGAATAGAAAACAAAATGAAGAATATCAGAATCCTCTTGTGTAGATCCACAGTGTGAGCGCACTATGAGGTAGATCTTCAAAACATATGCGCGCACATACTTTTGTTCGCGCCACCAGCGCGAACAAAAGTACACCAGATTTTATAAGATACGCGTGTAGCCGCACATATTTTATTTATTTTACTATGAAGGTCGGTATATAAAACTGTTAAATAAATTTATTTGGAAAAATTTCTTACCCACTTATTACAATGCTCAAGGCAGGTTATATAAGAACATACACAATAAAAACAAAATCAACAAGACATTATCTTGCCAATCTAAACACTTAATCATCACAATGTCTACATGTTAATCTTCAACTATCTTATCCATATATCAACACCTTCACTCCCTAATTGCTTTTTGTTTAAAATCACAATAAATGACAGATCATCATTGCTTCTACAAACCACTTTTTTTCATTTAATTTTAAACATTTTAACCAGGGCCAATAATGCTCCATGTGCTATAAAAAAAAACAGAGGTTAAGTTTCATATAACTCCACACAGCCCCATATTCACATGTATATGGGCACATGGAGATCTATTACATTGTTTTATAACCTGTGTATATCTGGTCTGTGCAGATTATAAAATGTGCATATGCCCACTTCCCAACATACACACATATGTTTCATTATGCGAGAATACAAGCAGTACATTTTTATTTATTTAAAATTACTGTTAGCCTGCCAATCATAGCCATTCTAGGTGGGTTTCAGAACACATAAATATTCAGAAAAAACAAACATTTTTATAAACATGTGCATATACTTTACACACAAAAAATAGAAGTTGTTCACATAAAACCCTGATTAATATGCAGAAGTAGGTATATTTTAAAAAATGTGAGGGAAATTGAAATCATCAGTTTGCTGATACCTCCACCAGTTCCCCAAGTCCATCTCCAATTAAGACCCTTCTAGTACTTCAGCCTGAACTCCCCCAGTTCATCCATACCTCCCACGCAAAAATAGCAGACAGTAGATGAATTTGATATCAATTGAACTAAATAATTCGCAGATGTGAAATTGCATAAATAATTTGCCTAACATAGTTGCATAAATCTCTTATATAATAGTAGGGATGTGCTGTCATTTGACATCAGTACCAGAAAAGAGGGATTGAATCCCAAGGGCCAGATTTTCGCGCGCCGGGCCCCACATGACTGGAGTTTCAAAAACAATGCTTTTTCAGGAGCTTATACACCTCATTCCAGTTGGAAACAAATACACTGTTGTCTGCAAAATTCAAAGACAAAAGATTCATATAGAAACAGTATGGGGCAGATTTTAAAAGCCCTACACACGTAAATCCGGCTGGATTTACGTGCATAGGTGGGTTACGCGCGCCAAGACTATTTTGCATAGGCCCGGCAACGCGCGCAAGCTCCGGGTCGCGCGTATGTCCTGGGGCTTAGTGAAAGGGGCGGGGGTGGGACTGAGGCCTCCAGTACAGTGGCTGTGCCGAGGGATCGTGCACCGGCAATTGGCCAGCGCGCGCAACCTACGGCTGCTCATAGGCAGGCGCAACTTATGGAACAAAGGTTAGGGGGGGTTTAGGTAGGGCTGGGGGGGGGCAGGTTATGTAGGGGAAGGGAAGGGAAGGTGGGGGGCAGAAGGAAAGTTCCCTCCTAGGCCGCTCCAATTTGGATGGACTGGTGACAAATAAGTATTTTTTTACTCTACATATAGGGCGGATTTTAATATCTACGCCCGATTTTATAACATGAGCGTGCAGCCGTGCGCATGTTATAAAATCTGGGGTAGGCGCACCGAGCCCTAGGGGAGCCCCGATGGCTTTTCCTGTTCTCTCCGAGGCCGCTCCAACATGTAGAGTAAAAAAATACGTATTTGTGACCAGTCAATACAATTCATCATCAGGACAATGTGCCTCAAATCATCAAGATGGAGTACTGCGGAAAAAGACATCTTCCTTTAAATGCCATACAAACCACATCTGATGACGTGATCACATCAATCATACTGATGGGGTTATCACCTGAAATGACAAACAGCTGATAATATACGTCAGCAAGAAGACAAATGTCAACCTAAAAACACACTTAGATCAGGTCAGAATTGGGCGCACTTGGTGAAATTGTTTTCAAGCAATAAATCCAGCGTTGCTCTAAATGTAACAGACTCAAGTCACAGTCATCACCCTTCCAGTCAGGAAGCAGCTGATAAATTACACAGTAACGTAGGTCATCAAAAGTATGTGCAAATTCAGCACAATGTGAAACCAGAGGAGCATTCAGATGATGTAGAGATAAACTGGAGTAGTTCTCAATCATTCGGGTCTTGATCATTTGTTTGGTTTTGCCAACATAAGTCTTGCCACATAGACATTGAACAATATAGATAAATCCAGTCAACAAGCAGGTGGTGACATGGTTCAGTGACACTGTAAAGGTTACCAAAGCTACAAAAACAGATGATGTTCACATTGACCCATGTCAAACGGAACAGCTGCTGCATGGTTGATGAGACCCACTCCTACTGTCCAAGTTTTGAGAAGGTGTCCAGGTGAAATGACAAATGACTCATGTATATGCAAAAAGGGGTGATCCTTGAAAACATTATGCAACTATAGAATCTGTCAATTATTAATAACTGAGGCATGGACTTCTCAGGCATGTGGTGACAATAATAGAACACAAATGATGAATTGTGAATCAGATCTTTGAGGGAGAAACTGCCAATCACAGTTACTGTATCTTGTTCTTAAATAGGCTTTCCTAACACAGGATGCCAGATACTCTCTAGCAAGAAAATTCTCAGTCATAGGTTTGGCTTGGTGTTGAACTCTGAGGTACCCAATCTATAAAGCTGAAAATTTTGACTTACTAGCAGGCTTTCTTTCAAAACCTGTGGATGTGTTTGAACTCATAGATTTTTGATACGAAGATGTAATAAAGCCCATCTCGTTTTTGCATATTCATATGTCAAAAAATGATATTTGATGGTCCTGTATATCAGCCATAAACTTCAGATGACAGTTCAAGCATTTCAGTCAAATCACAAAATCATCAAATCAGGATCTAGTTCCCCTCCTGAGCTCCTAATTACTATCAGAGTATATTACAAACATATTACAGGTTACAATCCTGATTATTTTAGGAAGTCAAGGGACATATTTTAAAAGCACGCACGCCGAGCCTATTTTGCATAGGCCCGGCGACGCATGCAAGACCGAGGACGTGGGTATGTCCCGGGGCTTTGTGAAAGGGGCGGGGTGGGGGCGGGACCGAAGCATCCGGCATAGCGGTCGTGCCGGGGGATCACGCGCCGGCACTCGGCTGGCACACGCAACCTACACCTGTCCAGAGGCAGGCACAACTTATGGAACAAAGGTTGGGGGGGTTTAGATAGGGCTGGGGGGCGGGTTAGGGAAGGGAGGGGAAGGTGGGGGGCAGAAGGAAAGTTCCCTCCGAGGCCGCTCTGATTTCGAAACGACCTCAGAGGGAACAGGAAAAGCCATTGGGGCTCCCTTAGGGCTCGATGTGTGCAAGGTGCACTAGTGTGCACCCCCTTATGCGCGCCAACCCCAGATTTTATAACATGCGCGCAGCTGCGTGCGCATGTTATAAAATCGGGAGTAGATTTGTGCGCGCCAGATTGCGCGCACAAATCTATGCCCATGCGTAGGTATTAAAATCCAGCCCCAAGGGTATCTTCCTATTACTTAATCTTTTCCAAGGAAGTTTGACTCCCTTACACAATCCAAGCTAAGCAATACTTAATTTCTCCACATTCTCTTAAGCTTTATAGTAAATCGGGGAGAGCCATGTGATGGCAATATCACTTAGGATTCTGCTCAGATTTTAGTATATTATTTACAGGATACTTCTTAATATTGACTTAACACAAGTCAAATATTAAAGGATTTAAACCTTTCTTTGAAAGAATTATTGTTTCTTTTAACAACAGAGCTTGATTTATCTTTAGTGATAGCATTCTCTGGATTTGTTTCTATAATTTTTCATCCAGTTCCTTCCTTTCATACCACTATTACACCATTAACATTTGTGTGTCAGTTTTTTGTTTAGTTTTAACTGACAGTCTGATTCTCTTACCTTTTTCAGGTCTCTTATTATTATCTCCTACTGTTACTCTCTCACACACACACACACACACACACACACACACTCATTGACAAAGACGATAATTTTCAAACTGGCGCATGGATGCACATTGGCGTGCGGATGTCAGCCCGCACCCAGGGATGTGGCCATTTTGTAACATATGCATGCATATGCATGTTATAAAATAGCCTGGCCTGGCCAGACCGGCCTGGGATCCAAGATGGCGACGGTATGGAAGCACTGAATGCCGTGGAGATATTGCCTTAGAGGATTTTTCATGAATTCATCGTTGAGAATGCCCTATTCTGCTAGAAAAAGGCATGAGGGAGAAAGCTTGCCCTGGGGCTGCTCCGGAGACACCCTTGACCGGCCCAATGGATGCCCATGTCTTTCGAGGGGTTTTGACATCGGGAGTGGAGTTGCAAGGGCAGGGAACCTAAGAGGAGTGAGTTCCCTGCTGGACTCAGTAATATCCTTGTCCCTGATGGTGAGGGAGGCGCTCAGAAACCTGGATGTGAAATTGGTGGAGTCGCCTGCCAAAGTTGCAGATGGACAGAGGCACCAGGCAGGGAGTTTGTCCCCAGGAGGAATGAGCACGGACGCCGTGCCGTTGGGGTACGATGAGTTGACTGGCAGCCCAGATATGGGAGAGTTCAGTCTGCAAACATTTGGCGGCTCTTCAACACCCGTCAAGACAAGCCTAAGGTTTTCCCTTACAAAACCGACTCAGGTAATGCTCAAATCGCTTTGGGAGGCAATTGAGGGCTTGGGAAATATGATCATTAAACAGCTTAATCCTTTAACGGAAAAGCTGGAAGACCATGATAAACATATAAAGCTTTTGGAAAGTACAGTTAAAGCATCAAGTCAGCAAATAATTGTGTTTTGCAGGACTCATCTTAAAGATAATGCAATTTTGCTAAGCAAAATGGAAAACATTGAAAATATTCAGAAATAAAATTACAAGAGATACAATCCCTTCCTGCTTTTAGATCCACTTCTCCTTCTCTCCCTCTCTCTTCTCTCTCTCTCTCACCCTTTCTCTCTCTGTTCTACAATTCTCACACTTTTTTCAGGGATTCCTACATTGACATCATTAGTAAATACTAACTAGTATTATGTTGCTAGTTATATGCTTTTAATGTTCAGAAGTCCTTTAATAAACCCCCTGCTCTTTATTTTTAAAGGGTAAAGATTTTTTAGATAACTCAAAACTATCTTCTAATTGAATTACTCCTTGGGAATCCTTAGAGTAGCCCTGTTAGCCTTCTTGCTTACTGTAACTGCTCGCCATGGCATCTCCAGGATGATGGTTTGATTGGCTTCAGAGCCTTGGGTTGTTTTTTTTTTTCCTTTCTTTCAAGAAAATGGAACTTGTGTTTATCAGTTTTAGTCATAAATCTCAAACTTTGTGTGAATAGTCCCCAAGGGAAATCAATACAAAAATCCAGTGCAAAAGACTCCAAAAACTACCAAACTCATCTCAGTCCACAGAAAGCTCACCCTTAGAAACCCCACCTCTTCTAGTTTAATGAAAACCATCAGAAAGTATGCCCAAAGCACTTTTACCCAGAATATGAAAATAACAACCTCGAGCCCTGAAAGAAGGACTCAATCAGTACCTGAACTACATCCTGCAGAATTTAATTTTCCTGAGGTGTTTCAGTCTCTTTTTGGGCTTCAAAAATACTCCCTCCGAAAGGGGATATAAAACCACCTCAAACATGTATTTAAACCCAAATTCCTGATGCGGTCAGGTTATTAAGCTCTTTTCTTTTAACCACCACCAGCAAAGGAAATAAGTTTGTATTTTTCACAGAGTTTTAGCAATTTTCCATTGAGTTCATCAAAGTTCACTCAGGGCCTTTAGATTTCATAAAGAACTTCTCCTGCCGCCTCCCACCTAAATCGCTGAGGTTTATCTATTTTTCTTTTGCTTATTTTCCTTTACATTTCACTTTTTAAAATTGCCCACATGACTGAGACCTTCTGACTGTCATCATTGTTTGATGGCAGCAGGATGCAGCTTCTACATTACTATCACCCCAGGGGCTTGTCTAAGCGGCTACAACATCCTGGCACCATCTTATGTACTAAGCGGCAGCTTCCTCAAAGCTGCTGCTGCCTTGTGGACCTCCCAGGGCTGGCAGGATGTATAAGGCAAACTAGTGGCTGCCTAGGGCATCAGAATGGGGCGGGGTGATGCCAGGGAGCCATGGTTGAAAAGAGAAGAAATCATGCGGCGGTAGGTGAGATCACTGATAGTGTGATTCGGGAGGTCAGGGAGAGAGAGAGAGAGAGCTGGACATCCTTGCACCTCCCCACTTCATTTTAATTTTTTTAAAATTTACCTCCAGTTCCTGGCTCTGAAGAGAAGGCTTGGAGCATCAGCATCAGCTGAATCAGCTGATTGCTCAGAGTCTCTCTCCCTTGCCTGCCTTGTACATTGTCAGTTGTCATAATGGTTGAGTGGTTTAAGGTGCTGACATTAAATGTTTTTTCTTCTCGGTCTCCTGTTGGAATTGTGGGTTTGAATCCCACTTCTGATGTGCTCATTCTTCAATTAGTTTGGGAGTAGCTTGCTTATTGTGGCGGTTACTACCCCGAATCAATTAAGCCTGATACTTTACTTGGAATACATATCCAGCACAGCTCACTGCTTCAACGGCAGGGGGAATGAAGAAAAGAGGATTTATATTCAGACAACAACCAACAGGGACTGAATGGCACAGGCTGTGTAAACAAATAGGAGTAGCTTGCTTATTGTGGCGGTTACTACCCCTAACCAATTAAGCTGGATACTTTACTTTGATGCAGCTCCAGCACTGCTCTCTGCATCAATGGCAGGGGGGAAGGAAATTAGAACCAAAAAGTTACCAATAAGGGCCAAGAGTAACAGATACATATGAGAAAAATAAGAGTGAAAGCTTGCTGGGCAGACTGGATGGGCCATTTGGTCTTCTTCTGCCGTCATTTCTATGTTAGGAGCTCCCCAGACTTCTGCGGCAATCACACACAAGCGTGGCCATCAGCTGCCAGCCACAGAAATAAGCTGCTTCACTCTTTGGATCTTTCTCTTTCTTTCTTTTTTTTTCTTTTTAACTCGCAATGCCTCCCTGGACCTCAGACTCAGTGATCAGATGGTAATTGTTATTTACTTTTCTTACCCTATATACATTACTTTTTCTGAAGAAATGGGTGGCGGGGAGTCTGATTTAGATTTTTTTCCACTTTTTTAGTACTGTTATTGGTTTCAGGGAAATAATGCATGCTATTTACAAACAGTGCAACTATTTGAAAATAGCATGTATTATTTTCTGAAACCAAAAACAAAAGAAAAAAATCCCCCAAAAAGTGGTCAAAGAAAACAATAGATAAAATGAGACAAAACTTTTGCTCTGCACATCCCTATGAACTAGCATTTACATGTATTCCTCTTGGCCCCACCCAGGAATGCCCCTGTTTTGCCCAACCATGTCTTTCTTCAGCTTGTCCTGATTCTTTGCTTCAGTACCGTAATCAAGCATCTCCAGTTCCTCTGTTTGGACCCTCGACTCCCCCTATTGGTTGAAGTATGCTTTCATCCCCTCAGAAGCTTAAGATAGGAGGCTTGAGGAGGGGGCTTTGAGGAGGGGGTACTATTGCGATCTCCGCTTGCGAGCCAGGTCCGCGAGTGGCTCACTCACCCCCTAAGCTGCCGAGCAGTGCTGCGGCTGTTCCCTGCAGCAGAGAGATGCTGCCTCTGTCTTGCTGACGCATTCCAAGTCCGGGAAGTCACTGTCGCTGCCTATTCCATGTGGCACTGAGATGCCGCCATCACAGCCAAGTCCTTCTGCAGCCTGGAGCACCGTGTTTTTCATGGCATGGAACGCTGCATCTTTCCTATGCAGTCTTTCTCCTGCCAGCATTCTCCATATATGTGCATGTGCACCACAGCCCCGCATTTAAATGGACCACAGTGGGAAATGCTGTGATGCCCTCAATGATGTTATCCCCAGCCAGCCCTATAAAAGGGTCCCTTTGTCTGCTTCCCATTGCCTTTACAAGTTCTTCAGACTTTCTGTGATCTTCAAGGTCTTTCTTTCCTGTCTTCATTGTTGGAGGACCTCCCTGTGATGTTCCTGGTCTCTCATTGTGTTCCTCTTTGTTTGTATAGCCCCTGAAGCAGCCCATGTTGTATGGGTGAAACTTGGCCCAAGTCGGACATTGGTTTTTACCTTTAAATTAATGTATTTTCTGACACCGATCTAATTTTGTTCTGGTTGCATTACTGCTACGTTGGATTGGCTTCCATGTTGTTTTCTGGGACCTGTGTCTTCCACGTCCTGTTAAAGTATTCATCTTCAGAGGTCCAGTTCAAGTCTTCGTCTTCTGAATTTAAGTTCAAGTCCTCATCTCCAAGTTACAGTGTTCCATATTTCCTATTCCTTGTCTCCATTCCAGTTTCCTGAGTCTCCAGCTGAATTTGGCCCCAAGTCTTCCAAGTCTGCCTTCAGCATGGACTGTGGCCAGCCCAGTGGTTGTGCAGGACATGCTGTGGCATGAGTCTTATGTCCAAGTCTTCAAGTCCATCTTCAATCTTCACTGGTTCAAGTCCTCAGAGTCCTTCATTTTCTTTAAAGTCTAGTTCCAAGTTCCGAGTTCCAAGTTTCTAGTTCCTGAATCCTTGTTCCACGTCTCAGAGAGCCTGTCCTCTCTAACCTAAACCTGATACTCAATTCAGCTAAGACTGAACTACTCCTCATTTCCCCGGATGACAGTGATACTCCTCAAACGTCACCCAAGCAAGAGACCTGGGAGTATTAATCGACAACTGTCTGAATTTAAAAACATTCGTCAACCAAACAACAAAGGACTGCTTCTATAAACTGCAGGTACTAAAAAGAATTAAACTACTTCTTCACTTTCAAGACTTCAGAACTGTCCTCCAAGCCGTAATATTCTCCAAGATAGACTACTGCAACTCCATTTTGCTAGGTCTCCCCATCTCTTCCATCAAACCTCTTCAGATGCTTCAAAATGTGGCGGCCAGAATCCTGACAAACTCCTGCAGAAGAGACCACATCTCTCCCATTCTCAAAATTCTACACTGCCTATCAATACGTTTCAGAATTCTACACAAGTCCCTCACCATCATCCACAAAACCATCCACAACCAAGCCCCTCTCAACCTTCAATTCCCACTCAGACTACACACCTCATCCAGACCTATCAGAGAAGCCTATAGAGGATCCCTGCATGCCCCCTCAACCAAATCCACACACCATCTAGCATCCAGATAACGGGCTTTCTCTACAGTGGGACCAACCATATGGAATGCGATTCCCCCCGAACTCAGACAAGAACCTTGCCTGGTGACTTTTAGAAAAAGGCTTAAGACTTGGTTATTTAAACAAGCCTTTCCAGAAACTCACTGATTCAACATAGCAATCATTACTGTACATTCAGCACAATGTAAATAATTGCTTTTCTTGCCATTGAGTTACTTATGCTTTGTCTTCCTCTTCCCCCAGTTCCAGCACCCCTGTTTTATTCTAATTTCTGCTTCTCTTTGCTTTGTTAATATCTAAGGTTATTGTACCCCCGTTCCATGTAAACCGACATGATATGATTGTATCATGAATGCTGGTATAGAAAAGCACCAAATAAATAAATAAATAAATAAATAAATAAATAAATAAATAAATAAATAAGTGGTACCTGTCCCAACGACCTGTCAACTGTAGTGTGCATGGAAGTGACTGGAAAGTGCAGTCTTATATGTTCTGTAGGCATATAGATACTGAGACAACACTATACATTAGACATTAATTTTCAAGCCATCAATCAATAAAGCTTATACCATACTAGAGGTGTGCAGAATGTTTTATTGGGGTTTTACCAAGGAACTGGAGAAGTCTCAGTGTTTACAAGTGCATTATGGCTAATACAATACTCAGCTATTCACTCTGTCCAGAAACCCGAATGGTCAAAAGGTCTATACTTAATGACCCTTCACAGAGTGCACAAGTGCCCAAAACCTTCACTGGATGAGAACCACATATGTCAAAATATGGTACAATACTTTTTAAAAATATCATTCCATATACACACACTTTATCTGACTTTCCTTTATAAAAAGCTCACCTTGCTGCTCTTCAGGTTGCAAAGTGTCAAATTGGCCAACACCTTCCACCGTTTCATCTGAAATGGTACTACTCAGCACCATCCATTTTGCTATGTCAAAGCTGACCTGGTTGGCAGGATCCTCAGTTCTCATCCTGGCCTGGTTCCACATGATAAGATGTCAGAAATCCTACCACTTGTGACTCAGATCTTTCACACACTGCAGTTGGTAAGAAAGACCATATTGAGCCTGAAGCAGATCTTCTCCCACATCATCTCTTTCCTGTATGTCCACTCTTCTGGATTGAGGACCATATAGGAGATTCTGAACTTTCATTACCTCATGGACAAGAAGGTCCATCTCTTATAGAGATGTGCATTTGTTTGCAATGAAATAGGAAATATAGATGATATTTCCTATTTCGTTGCGGTTCGGGGGTCCCCGAAATGATAGGAAACCCCACAAAATTTCGTGTGGTTTTCTTATCATTCTTTTTTTTTTTTTTTTGGGGGGGGGGGAGAAAGGGTACATTAAAAAAAAACCCCCAAACCCACCGCAACTCTTCAGATTTAATTAATTACAATCCCCCACCCACCCGACCCCCCCAAAAACTTGCCTAAAGTCCCTGGTGGTCCAGCGGGGGTCCCGGGAGTGCTCTCCCCCTCTTGGGAAGTCGGCTGCCACTAATCAAAATGGTGCTGATGGCCCTTTGCCCTTACATGTGACAGGGGCTATCGGTGCCATTGGCCAGCCCCTGTCATATGGTGGAGCAATAAGAACATAAGAACATAAGAAATTGCCATGCTGGGTCAGACCAAGGGTCCATCAAGCCCAGCATCCTGTTTCCAACAGAGGCCAAAACCAGGCCACAAGAACCTGGCAATTATCCAACACTAAGAAGATCCCATGCTACTGATGCAATTAATGGCATTGGCTATTCCCTAAGTAAAATTGATTAATAGCCATTAATGGACTTCTCCAAGAACTTATCCAAACCTTTTTTGAACCCAGCTACACTAACTGCACTAACCACATCCTCTGACAACAAATTCCAGAGCTTTATTGTGCATTGAGTGAAAAAGAATTTTCTCTGATTAGTCTTAAATGTGCTACATGCTAACTTCATGGAATGCCCCCTATTCCTATTATTTGAAAGTGAAAATAACCGAGTCACATCTACTCATTCAAGGCCTTTCATGATCTTAAAGACCTCTATTATATCCCCCCTCAGCCATCTCTGCTCCAAGCTGAACAGCCCTATCCTCTTCATCCTTTCCTCATAGAGGAGCTGTTCCATCCCCTTTATCATTTTGGTTGCCCTTCTCTGTACCTTCTCCATTGAAACTATATCTTTTTTGAGATGCGGCGACCAGAATTGTACACAGTATTCAAGGTGTGGTCTCACCATGGAGCGATATAGAGGCATTATGACATTTTCCGTTCTATTAACATTCCTAACATTCTATTTGCTTTTTTGACTGCTGCAGCACACTGAGCCGACGATTTTAAAGTATTATCCACTATGATGCCTAGATCTTTTTCCTGGGTGGTAGCTCCTAATATGGAACCTAACATCGTGTAACTACAGCAATGGTTATTTTTCCCTATATGCAACACCTTGCACTTGTCCACATTAAATTTCATCTGCCATTTGGATGCCCAATCTTCAAGTCTTGCAAGGTCCTCCTGTAATGTATTACAGTCTGCTTGTGATTTAACTACTCTGAATAATTTTGTATCATCCGCAAATTTGATAACTTTCAAAATGAATGCACATCCCTAGTGAACAGTAACAGAATTCAAGAACGGCTAGGACAGGCACGGAATTGTGAAGATTTAAAGGGAAAGACAGAGATCAATTGTTGTCTATGACACTGAAAAAATAAACAATTGGGGAGCCTAAATAGTCTTTATGGTCCTCACCTGCTGTTATATTCTATAAGGTCCATATCCAGCATCACTTAACTGGATAAGCTTGGACTTATCAGACTAAAGTGAACCTGCATCAATATTCAGCTGCTGTCAATGGTCGCCACTTATCTTGATAACATTTTATACAGCCAAAACATTATCTGGATAAGTGAGGGGTGGGATGAGATATTCAGGGCAAACTTACTTATCTGGCATATGAGCTGGATAAGTGCTAATATTCCGCTTTATCAGGCTACCTCAGCAGGATAAGAAAAACCTGCTATTCAGCTGGTCTAAAGTTAACTGGATAAACATCCAGCTAATTATTAGTGGAAAATATTCAGAGACAAATTAGCTGGATATGTTTATACAATCAGCCTGTTTCTTTTTTAGTTAAAGTCATCTCTTTAGTCCTACCCTTCCACAATGAATTTTGAATGTTTGGTACATTCAGCATAACCTTTTTGTTTACTTTCACTAACTTTTAGAATAGAGCTATTCTAAAGTGAAATTAACATTAAATGCTTGCTGAAAACATCTCTCTTTCTCAGCTTGAGTTCCCCTGTCCCATCAAACAGCTATCTTTTCAAAGTTAAAACCAGAAAAAAAAAAAAACAGTGAACACATTTTTGACACATAGGGCTAACTACCTGAGTTTGCCCATTCTGCTTAATCGTGTAAAACTTTCAAGAAAACTCTAAAATTTCTGTCAAGCATTCTTCTGAATTCTTTGTTCAAACCTGAACTGCGGCACATGAAGTACAAAGGCAAAGCACTAAAATGTCTATCTGCACAGTAAGAGCTGCAGAGCTGTAAAGTGACAGGTGGAGGAGGATGCTCGGAAATCTTTTACACTCTCACAGGGGAATCTGATTCCTTCATAGCCACATGTTCAGTGCATCTGCTTTGTACTTCATCTGTTGTTTTCCAAACTCACAGTATATTTCAGTGTGAAGAATATGAAAAAGAAATAGTGAATCCAAAGGACAGAATATTTGATAGTAATTAAAATGTTATTTTTATAGTTGGTGATTTTATGTGCACCCTAGCAAGATCCAAAACATACGAGATGCCCAGCACCAGAATCATACTGCAATTTTTCCTTATTTATAATATTTTAATTAGGATTATTGTATGTATTGCAATGGCTGCTGCACTGCTGGCTCTTTAAACCTGGTAGAAAAATTGAACTGAACAGATTAGCGCCAATAAGCTAAATATCTCACCTGAAAATTTCAATGACAAATACCATGCATCACAACAACAAAATTAGGTCTGAGTCTAAAAAAGAATAAATGTGATAAAGAGAAATCATATGTTCTTATGTTCTTATATGTGATGTGGTTTTGGCTATATTTCCACCATAATTTACACAGACATCTCACCACTATAATCATTAGGGATGTGCATTCTTTTAAAACGAATAAGGAATATGAAACAAAATATCCCTTTTTCAGTTTGTTTTGTTTTAAATTAATCAAATCCCTGATGGCACTGAAAAACCCCCCAAAACAAACAACTCAAAAAGGATCTTGTGGTCAAATAACAGAGACATCAAAGCTGTGCACCTCAACAGCCTGGGCACTGCGGGGAAATCCTCTCATCACACATCTCTGTTATAACCACAATTATACATTTTTTCACTGCAAGTATAAACAGGCTCTTGAAAACAGTCTTTTCACATAAAACTCAATTTTGATTTATCTTGTTATTCCAAGTGGCAAAAGTATAAATGACCGGTCAACAGACGCTGAACAGCATTTCAAGAGTGCTCTGAGATTTAGCTCTCTGCATCATGAAAATAACCCTAGCAGCCGCCACTTACCCATGTGGCCGTCGTCCCTACCTTCTGGCCCCTTCAGTACCTCAGACAAAATTATGCATTCATTTTTTGCGACACATGTAAAACGCAGAAACTGTTGTTGGTGTAATAAGACCGCAGCTTTTATTTAACACATCATGAATAAACTTCCTTGGGTACCCGAGCCGGTATTATGGATCCACTGCTGCCCACCATGCCCGCCAGCAAGGGGGCCCCGACCATCGGCACATTCTGCACCCCCACCTTTTTGCGCCACCCAAGGCGCTGATCGGCTACCAAGCCATCCTGTGATGTCACCAGCACCATTTGCAATAAGCCCAACTGGCCCGGGTAACCGCTCCCTCCCTCTCAGCTGCGACATATTTCAGAACAATGTATCACCTTAGAAGTGTACTTACTAACATAAGGATGCTATCTATAACGTCATAATATTGCAAAGTTAACAGAATTCACAGCGTTATTCTACAGTTCGTGCCCCGCTCTTTAAAATTATTCCCGCCTTTACTCTCTAACGTAGTTCGAGGGTGGGCGGGTGGGTTCTTTTTGCCGGCGTGAAATAAAAAAGAGGGCTCCCTGGCCTCCGTCGCGGCCCTTTAAAAGGGCGATGACGTCATTGGCCGGTGCCGCTGACGCTCCCTCGTACTGAAGCAATCCGGGGCAGGTCTTAGCGCTCGCCATCGCGCTCCCGTGCCTGTAGGATGGTGTTTGCTTGCTCCCAAATAGCACGCCGTCGCTCCCACCAGCCTCGCCGTGCCTCTCTCGTTCCCTTCCCCCCCTTTCTCGTCTGGACTCCGTTCTTCGTAGGGTGGGCGGCCCATCGGTTAAGGGTGGGCTCTGGCCAGTAGGCTCAGGCCCACCTATTAACCCTAGCAGCCGCCACTTACCCATGTGGCCGTCGTCCCTACCTTCTGGCCCCTTCAGTACCTCAGACAAAATTATGCATTCATTTTTTGCGACACTTGTAAAACGCAGAAACTGTTGTTGGTGTAATAAGGTTGCAGCTTTTATTTAACACATCATGAATAAACTTCCTTGGGTACCCAAGCCGGTATTATGGATCCACTGCTGCCCACCATGGGGTCCAAGCAAGGCAGCCTTCTCAATGGGCCCCCCGCTTTCCCCGCCAGCAAGGGGGCCCCGACCATCGGCGCATTCTGTGCCCCCACCTTTTTGCACCACCCAAGGCGCTGATCGGTACCAAGCCATCCTGTGATGTCACCGGCACCACTTGCAATAAGCCCAACCGGCCCGGGTAACCGCCAAGACACGAGGTAGGGAGGACCCTTGCCTCGTGTCCCCCCAAACAAGGACTAAGCTGCGGCCTGTGTCCTTTCTTTTGTCTTACTCTGCCCCTATGGCATCCTGTAGTGCCTTATTAAATATGCTTTTGAGCACGAGTCCTTGCCCCCGGGTCCTTGCCCCCCGGATGTATTATTCTTGCGTCCAGGGCAGCCCTCTAGTCCCTCGGGCACCGTACTGGGTAATACCGTCGCCAATGTATGCTGGGCTTTCCATCCCTGTGCGGGCCTACTCGTACATGGGTTGGTTGGGTCGCCCGTGGGATATCTTAGGGTGTGACCAGTGATCCAAGCGACCCGCTTAGCCCCCTGCAGCTCTGCAATATAAAATTAAGAAATTGTGGTTATATGTGGTAACTTAATCAAAAGAACCAGTATTGATCCTCTTGGCTCGCTATCGCCCAATTCTCTTGTGATACAAATGTCTTTTACCCCTGATTCTGTTGCTCCATGACACAGGCACAACTACTGAAGGGTAAAGCTCCCAGACGTATGCTCTCTGTGAATCCAGTAGTCACCTATTCCCTTGACCCTGGTTCTGTACGCCTTGTGTCTTGGCTGAATGCCCCCAAAATACCGCCCTACTGAGGCATCGGTATGCCTATCCGGATCTTTGCAGGCCAGCGGTAACCCTTGAACAATGTATGCTCCCATGATCTATACCTTTCT
The DNA here is from genome assembly GCF_901001135.1 of Rhinatrema bivittatum. Taxonomy (NCBI): domain Eukaryota; kingdom Metazoa; phylum Chordata; class Amphibia; order Gymnophiona; family Rhinatrematidae; genus Rhinatrema; species Rhinatrema bivittatum. Next base: position 787,972,317 of record NC_042616.1, on the reverse strand, counting down.
GTCTGCACATATTTCATTTGAAACTCTTGCCCACTACCTGGCCTCCTGAGGCATCGGTATGCATAACCTGCTCTTTGCTAGAAAGCAGTGGCCCTTGTATAGTGAGTGCACCAATGTAGTTGTTGAGGAATTACCCCCATACCCCCTGATGGGGTCGCTGTATCCCGATTGTGGCCGCGGCTGGTCTTCCCATGAAGTCTCTTCCCCTGGGAATTTCTTTGCGGCTGTTTCTTGCTGTATTAACCCGCTGAGATATTTCCTTTTCTTCAGGGGCCTGGCTACCCTCCTGCTGGAATGCAGGTTGATGAATGCTGCTTGATGCCATGGAAGGAAATGATCGCTTAGCCCCAGGTCACGCTGTGTGCCAGAGGAACCCTGAACTTAGTGATGGGCCGGAACTCTCCCCACTGGCAGCAGCAGTAGTTCAACTCCCTGGGCTCCAGGAAATAATAAGATTTCCCAAATAGTGGGGAATGTTGTCCAATGTTGCCACGAGCCATATGTCTCCAGGTTGGCGCAGGAAGGCCTGTTGTCCCTCTGAGTACCCCATCGATCTCCCACATGATGCATTGCCTGGAATGTAAGAACAAATTCCTCAAGGCATCATTGCCATATCCTTTGTGGATCCTGAAGGCGTGGGGAATTTCTCCACTGGTTCGTCGACAGAGTTGTCTGGACTCCTCATCAAAACTCCTCATCTCACTCTCCGTCGTAGCTGATCCATCACCCGCACTCCCTCAGTCACCTGATGTGCACCATCCATGAAAGCCGGAAAAACATCTGTATAGCTTTCCGTCGTATTCCCTTGCGCATCTGCCTGAGCGTGCTCTCACAAAGTTATTGCGTTCTCGGGCTTCCAGGGTGCAGACTTCTGCTCTACATCCAGTTTGTCACCGCCTCCCGGCCTACCTCGTCACAGCGGAGTGCTCTTCCTCTTCTACCATCCCACTCCGTTAGGCCGGCCCAAGGGTCCACCACTATCCTCGCAACAACTTCATTGATTGTGACCTATGATTAAATATAAAGCAGAGTCCTAAAGCGACAGCTATCATGATGAAGCCTATTATGATGGTCATGAGTCCTAAACTAAGAAGGTGTTGATATGATCATATGAGCGTCATTGAATTCTCATGATACGGATGCATGTTGGTGTTTTTCACAGTTGATAACTAGTTAGAAACATGAGATCCTTTTACTATCTTTAAACTAATGCAGAAATCACATCACTAACAAAATTCTAATTATCTTAATAGATCAAATTAAAATGTTACATGTAAGTTCAGAATTCAAATACAAAACCATTATATATTTATAAATAGTGGATATATACAAATCCACTACTGGAATCAGTTGCTTTTTTTGATGAAGATTTTTTTTTTTATCTGGAAGAAACAAATAGTTTAAAATTCCTATTACCTAAAGCAGACTGACTGAAATCTGAAAAAGTTTAAGTAGCACACCCTGGTATACTAAAGTGAAACCCCTCGGATCCCTGTTGGCTTATTTCCAGCAGTTCTTCTTTGAAGGCACAGGTTCCGGCATTGCTCTGTGGGCCTGCTGCTCAGTGCCTGTTCCTGCATGAGTGAGCGATGGTGCCTCTGCATGAAATTCCCATTCTGCAGCCAAAACGCAATGCATGGAGATAATTGGCTTCTCAATATACTTCCCACTGTTGCAGTTAAATAAGTCTTTCAATACTCCTTAATTATTTTGAAATACAATTTATAAAATTGAAATTGCTGGGTGTTAACTCTGGGACAAAATATGCCCTTTGCTTAGCTGCTCCAATGGAAAGCTGCAATTTTCATAAAAATTATTACTTAGGACATAAATTTCTATAAGATAGTGGGTGGTTGAAGTATCTTTTGTAATTTATTTTTATTGAGATGTTATTATCGTATTTTAACAAAATGTTTTATTATTTACTATGCAGACTTAATCTCCGTTTATCTATAGGGGAGTGGCTTGTCTTGAATGCTAAGGATGGAGAGACACATGTACACTTTATAGCCTATGCTATCTATTTTATCCAACTTAAAAGCAGGGCAAGATAAACTATATTTTTTTTAATTACCGTGGTAAAATACATAGGAAGGCAACAATAACGTAAGTTTTTTGTACAGGTGCTATTAATATGACTTTATCTGAGTCACACCAAGGGAGAGCAGAGAGGCTTTGATTCCTCAAGGTTATCTGTTTTCTGATTAGCTCAGCAATTATTACTGCACAGAACACAAAGATCCTCTTTGGTATTTCTTCCTTCTTTGTAAGCATTGGTCTGGTCTCTTAGTAGAGTTGTAATTGACTGTGCTCATCGGATACTTTGAGGCTGAGCTTATGCCTAGATCCTTAGGTATAGCACTAGCTCCCCATTACATAGATGCTGATGTAATAAAACCCAAGCTAAAATCAGAGTTAAATGTTAGCACAGGATTTACTTCACTCATGTGTTAGAAACAGGGGACCCGTGGGATGCAGTAAGTTAATGGATACAAATTGATCAGGAGAAAAAGAAAAATGTGCTAAACCAAAATAATGTGCTAAAACATGTGTTAAACTGAAAAATCTTCTCTTCTGAAGAAAAATACTTTAAAAAATGCTTTAAAGCAGGAATAGGGAGATACGTGCCTGAAGCTGAAAAGCCTGTCACCAAATTGGCTTTGCACGCAAGACTAGCATGGGGCATCCTAACTTGGGCATGACAAGTGAAATCAAAGGATAAGCTCTCTAGGGTAGGCACTTATAGCTGTGCATTCATATGGCTGTAGTTGCCCATTCCAGAGAACTTACCCTTTGCTTTTACTTGGCATGCCAAGTCACCTTGGCTGCAAGACTGCGGGGATGCTCAGTGCCAATTTTGCATGCAAAGCCATTTTGGTGACATTCCTTCCAAGATCACGCACTTACTCCTGTTTCAAAATAGTAGGATGGATTTTCAAGTTAACTGTTTGGCCTGAGGTGGAGTAAAAGTTAATTCACATTTCTGGTGGCCAAGATATTATATTGCGGTGACCAGATAAAAAAAAAATCATTTCCTCTATATGATCAAGACGAGATAATGTTATATTGACCGAAGTATCATCCAATTACTCCTCTCTGACCTACAGTATCACTCAATATTATCTAGTGTCCATCATACTAGGTGTCATCGACATGTTTTCACATATATTATATCTTTGCCTTATATATAATCATAGGTCATCATGAGTCCCAAATTACAAATCTATTTTTTTGAAACAATTTTGTTTTGCAAATAAAATATGAGCGACCTCAGGGTCACTGTCTTTATCTTGCAAATAGATGTATTTACCAAAAATATTCGATGTAATGTTTTACCACATATTTTGATATTTATATGACTGTCACTGCTTCTATTAATAGTTGAGCATGCCCATTGAGTACCTACAGCTGAATAGTATGCACTTTTGTGCTGTGCACCCTGACTTTGTTCAGCTATAGGTGCCTTCCCCAGAGAGCTTATGCATTGTTCCCGTGTAGGCTCAGCCCCAGAGAACTTACATTGCCAATTTAAATCCTTCCTGGGTCTGAGGTGGAGAACCACACTGGGCACAACAATAGACGACATTGGCCACCAGAAATGTGAGTTTACTCCACCTCAGACCCAGGAATTAAATTTCCAGGCAGCAGTCGTAGTCTTTCTTAGTTTTTCTGAACAGTTGAACAGAGGGAGGATAACTCTAAAACATGCGCGTTCACATCCATATATGCATGTATAGGTGCGCGTACACATGCTCATGTATTATATATCATGCGTGTAATGCGTGTACACTATATAAAATGCATTTAAACCTATGCAACCACATGCTCATGTACCTAAAAGATGCACGGCTTGTATTTTCAACATAGCTGGATAAGTACCACTTTAGCACTTACCAGGCTATGTTACTTAGCCGGATAAGTAGCAGTTTTTGAGACTTATCTAAGTGACAGCAAAGCCGCCACTTACCTGGAGAAGTCAAAATTTATCTGGATAAGTGGCACAAATCTTCTATACACAAGTATTTGTGTTCCTAATTTTAATTATATATATATGAGACTAGATATTCAAAGCGTGTTTAGTGCTCAAAAGCCGGAAAAATAGGACTTATCTGGCTACATATCACCCGCCGAATATCTGCTTACCTTAATTGCCACTAAATAGCTGGGTAAGTTACTTACTCGAAGAATTTTGTGGGTGGTCAGAAGGCAGATTGGGGCGGTGCTACTTATCTGTTTAACTTAAGCAGATAAGTAGTGATATTCACTCTTAGCTGGTTAAGTTAACTGGATTCATTAAAGCTTTTCTCCCATTTTGTGACTATGGTAAAAACCCTTAGTGAATCAGGTACTTAGCCGGATATAACCTATCTGGATAAGTAACAAATTGTATGCAGTTATTCAGTGGCATAGCTACTGAATATCTCTTGCAACTTAGCTGGATAAGTTATATCCCCTGAAAATGGGATTTGTGAATTCTGTTAAGGGGAGAGAGAGAGAGATATCTTAGTCCACATTTTATACCACTATTAGAGGGGAAATTAGTAACTTGGGTGAGGTTTGGTGGTGGCCTAGGTTTTTGGGGAGTTTTACATGCACAGTCTGAAGTATGAACAGCACAGTAGACATCAGGGAAGATTTTAAGTGATGAATGAGTGATGAATGATTCAAAAAGATGAGATTTGTACAATGTATTCTCGATCTAGCTTGATGCACTCTCTACCTAGCTGCTATCAAGCAGTACAATGTGCAAATCTCATTTTTGTGTACCTTTCATCACTCCAAATCACATAAAATCTTCACCGCCTACTGTGCTGTTTGGACCTTGACTGTGCATGTAAAACTGCCACCCAAAATCTAGGCCACCACTAAAACCTCACCTCAAGTTACCAGTTTCCCTTCTTACAGTGGTATAAATAGTTTACTTATATAACAGCCTTATAAAGAGTTTCTCTCTCTCTCTCTGAAAATATAATAGGTATGATGAATTTATCACATGTTTTGGTATCTGGAAAATTGTCCTAACCACACCCTTTTTTTTTATCATGGGTGCTATTCTTGTGAAATTTATAGCAAAATGATGAATCTAGGCCTAAGTTACTTATCTGAGTAGCTCTGAATATTGGTCCCATGGAAATTTAACTTGCATATTTTCCTTAGCACTTGTTGGCTTTTGCGCATTTAAATCATCAAATTTTGTAACATGCACGTGTGATGGAAATTACCAGTTTTACCAATTAGGAAGAGAGAACTAATGCAACAACAGAAAATCAAGAAAGAGAAGAGACTGTGTTCTGCAACACAATTGGAGACACGGTTTCTTTATAAAGCGAACCTCAAACATTACCAGGTATAAATCCCACACTGCTGAGAGACCACTGTCATGCTCTGAATGTGTCTAAAATTTCAGTTGGAAAGCAAATCTCACAAGAAACCCAAAATTCCACCCTGCAGCAAGACCAAGTTCAGGCTAAGGAATGAAATAAAGGATCGTGTCACCAAAATGATTTTGACGACAGATCATTCTCTTGTACTAAATCTGACAAATGGCAGGTGCTTCCACAAGAAGAAAGACATTTATTCTCCCATGCCACTCTACCTTGCTTCTAAACACCTTTCCTTCACCTTAGACGTCTTTCTTCCACTCAGCATTGCTGCCGTTCCCAGTTTTTTGCACCATGAGAGTCTTGCAGTCATTCCCTAGACCAGGGGTCGGGAACCCATGGCTCGCGAGCCAGATATGGCTCTTTTAAGGGCTGCATCTGGCTCGCAGACAAGTGTCGCCACACTTTCCCGCTGACCCAGCTGCTCCCCGGTCCTCCTCCGCCCGGGCTTAAAATGCTGTCAGCCCGGGCGGAACGCGGCAGGACAGCTGGAGTCAGCGGCACCGGCGTGCTCTCTTCTTCCCGCCCCCCCCCGCGGCCCGGAAGAGGAAGAGGAGAGTATCGGGTGCGTGCACGGCAAGAAGAGGCCACGCTAGTGCGCTCGGCATCGGCCCGAAGAAAAGAAGACTGCAGCGCGGCTCGGAGGAAAATGAAGAGCTTCAACCGCGGCCGATGGGACTCCGCCTCCGCGAGGGCTGCAAATGAAGAGGTTAGCGTTGGGAGAAGGCTGCTGCTGCCGCGAGTTCCCGGGGTGGGGGAGAGAGAGAGTGAATGAGCGAGCAAGCATGTGTGTTTGCTCGCTCATTCACTCTCTCTCTCCCGCACCCCCACCCCGGGAACTCGCGGCAGCAGCAGCCTTCTCCCAACGCTAACCTCTTCATTTTCAGCCCTCGCGGAGGCGGAGTCCCATCGGCCGCGGTTGAAGCTCTTCATTTTCCTCCGAGCCGCGCTGCAGTCTTCTTTTCTTCGGGCCGATGCCGAGCGCACTAGCGTGGCCTCTTCTTGCCGCGCACGCACCCGATACTCTTCACTTCCTCTTCCGGGCCGCAGGGGGGCCTGTGTGTGTGTGAGTGAGTGAGAGATTGCATGTATGTGAATGATTGAGAGCCTGTACATGTGAAAGAGTATGTCTGTGATTGAGAGCCTGCCTGTGAGAGAGAGAGAGCATGAATGTAAGTTTACCATTGGGAACCTGTATGTGTAAGTTTGTGATTGAAAACCTGTTTGTGTGAAAGAGTATGTGTGTGTGATTGAGATCCTTTGTGTGTGAGAGAGATCATGTGTATGTATGATTAAGAGCCTGTGTGTATAAGTAAGAGAGAGAGCATGTGTGTCTGTGTGTGATTGAGAGCTGATTTTGGTGAGGGAGCATGTGAGTATGTGATTGAGAGCCTGTGTGTAAATGAGAGAAAGAGAGGACATGTTTGTAAGCATGTGAATGAGAGTCTGTGTGTGAGAGAAAAAGACAGCATGTATTTATGTGATTGAAAGCCTGTGTGTGTGTGTAAGCGTGAAAAGATAGACAGCATGTGTGTAAATGTGTAATTAAGAGCCTATATAAGTGAGAGAGAAAAAACATGTGAATATGTGAGTACTGAGAGCATGTGGGTATAGGTGTGTCATTGAGAGCCAGTGTGAGAGAGAGCGCTGGTATGTGACTGAGAGAGGAGAAAGTTCCAAGCAAACCACCCCTCCTCCTGCTAATTCAGAACAATCTCAGGACACCTGGATATCAAACGTTCCCAGGTATGCAGAGCAAAAAAAAATTTGTATCCTTATTATTTTTCATTACTGGGTCTTTGTGTCTGCTATTTTGAAATATTTTGTTGGTATCTGGAAATTTTTTATATGAGTTTTTAATTATTGGATATTCCACTCATCAGCTGTTTCGAAATATGTTCTTTTTGTTAGTACAGTTTTACTGCTGATGATTTTATATTTCTTGATTTATTTTATAAGGATGGGTGATGTTTCTTTTTTCCTTTGTTACACTGCATACAGAGACTCTGGCTTGTTGCAGTTTCCAATTCAGTTTTTTCTGCATGCTTCTTGTTATGCGTTTTGGTCTCTTTATTCTATGTTAGGTGAGGGACAGCACGTGATTCAGGTGAGGTTTTCTGCTGGCGTGTAGTTTCTGTGTAGGACTCTATAGCAGCCTGGCTTGGTCCGTTTTCCTAATAGGAGATGTATTGGTGTCTTAAGGCCTGGTGTAATATTTTCAGAGACTTATTGTACTTTAAAAGTGTGATCTTACATAAAATGCACATATTTACTTGTATTTAGTTTTAAACATATTTTATGGCTCTCATGGAATTACATTTTAAAATATGTGGCGTTTATGGCTCTCTCAGCCAAAAAGGTTCCTGACCTTTTTGGCTGAGAGAGCCATAGACCCTAGACCAGGGGTCTAGGGTCTATGGCTAGAGCCTAGACCCTACACCAGGGGTCAGGAACCTTTTTGGCTGAGAGAGCCATAAACGCCACATATTTTAAAATGTAATTCCATGAGAGCCATACAATATGTTTAAAACTAAATACAAGCACTTTTAAAGTACAATAAGTCTCTGAAAATATTACACCAGGCCTTAAGACACCAATACATCTCCTATTAGGAAAACGGATCAAGCCAGGCTGCTATAGAGTCCTACACAGAAACTACATGCCAGCAGAAAACCTCACCTGAATCACGTGCTGACCCTCACCTAACATAGAATAAAGAGACCAAAACGCATAACAAGAAGCATGCAGAAAAAACTGAATTGGAAACTGCAACAAGCCAGAGTCTCTGTATGCAGTGTAACAAAGGAAAAAAGAAACATCACCCATCCTTATAAAACAAATCAAGAAATATAAAATCATCAGCAGTAAAACTGTGCTAACAAAAAGAACATATTTCGAAACAGCTGATGAGTGGAATATCCAATAATTAAAAACTCATATAAAACATTTCCAGATACCAACAAAATATTTCAAAATAGCAGACACAAAGACCCAGTAATGAAAAATAATAAGGATACAAAAATTTTTTTGCTCTGCATACCTGGGAACATTTGATATCCAGGTGTCCTGAGATTGTTCTGAATTAGCAGGAGGTGGGGTGGTTTGCTTGGAACTTTCTCCTCTCTCAGTCACATACCAGCGCTCTCTCTCACACTGGCTCTAAATGACACACCTATACACACATGCTCTCAGTACTCACATATACACATGTTTTTTCTCTCTCACTTATATAGGCTCTTAATTACACATTTACACACATGCTGTCTATCTTTTCACGCTTACACACACACACACACAGGCTTTCAATCACATAAATACATGCTGTCTTTTTCTCTCACACACAGACTCTCATTCACATGCTTACAAACATGTCCTCGCTTTCTCTCATTTACACACAGGCTCTCAATTACATACTCACATGCTCCCTCACCTAAATCAGCTCTCAATCACACACAGACACACATGGTCTCTCTCTTACTTATACACACAGGCTCTTAATCATACATACACATGATTTCTCTCACACACAAAGGATCTCAATCATACACACATACTCTTTCACACAAACAGGTTTTCAATCACAAACTTACACATACAGGTTCCCAATGGTAAACTTACATTCATGCTCTCTCTCTCTCACAGGCAGGCTCTCAATCACAGACATACTCTCTTTCACATGTACAGGCTCTCAATCATTCATATACATGCAATCTCTCTCACACACACACACACACACACACACACACGCCCCCCCTCCCCCCCCCCCGCGGCCCGGAAGAGGAAGTGGAGAGTATCGGGTGCGTGCGCGGCAAGAAGAGGCCACGCTAGTGCGCTCGGCATTGGCCCGAAGAAAAGAAGACTGCAGCGCGGCTCGGAGGAAAATGAAGAGGTTCAACCGCGGCCGATGGGACTCCGCCTCCGCGAAGGCTGAAAATGAAGAGGTTAGCGTTGGGAGAAGGCTGCTGCTGCTGCCGCGAGTTCCTGGGGTGGGGGAGAGAGAGAGTGAATGAACGCTAACCTCTTCATTTTCAGCCCTCGCGGAGGCGGAGTCCCATCGGCCGCGGTTGAAGCTCTTCATTTTCCTCCGAGCCGCGCTGCAGTCTTCTTTTCTTCGGGCCGATGCCGAGCGCACTAGCGTGGCCTCTTCTTGCCGCGCACGCACCCGATACTCTCCACTTCCTCTTCCGGGCCGCGGGGGGGGGGGGGGGGGCGGGAAGAAGAGAGCACGCCGGTGCCGCTGACTCCAGCTGTCCTGCCGCGTTCCGCCCAGGCTGACAGCATTTTAAGTCTGGGCGGAGGAGGACCTGGGAGCAGCTGGGTCAGCGGGAAAGTGTGGCGACACTTGTCTGCGAGCCAGATGCAGCCCTCAAAAGAGCCATATCTGGCTCGCGAGCCATGGGTTCCCGACCCCTGCCCTACACCTTGAGGTTTTCTTGCAAGTCTGGGTGGCTGCTTTGCATCTCTCCTGGTGCTTTGGTGTGCTGATGCCACCCTTTGCACTGCCTTTCTATTTATCAGTGCCTTGGAGTCTTTCCTGCCATCTTTTCTGCTTTGTTCCCACTTTATGATGCCTTAGGATGTTGATGCCACTCTTGGTGACATTGTGCCTCTCATGCTTCCTTTAAGGGTTTAGGCAACTGTTGTTGGTGCCCCTTTTGAAGCCTTGGGTTGTTCTTCCCACTCTCCCTTCTTCTTTGCTCTTATCCCAGTGCCTTGGAGAACCTCTGCCACTGCTGATACCCCTTTGTGCCTTTTATGTGGCTTGGAGGGTCATTTTCCAAAGGCATCGCACGCGAAAAGTCGCTTTTCGCGTGAGATATCTAAATCGGGGTGGCCTCGGGGAGGACTCTGCGACGACTTCGCTGACAGCGAAAGGTAAGAATCCTTATCGCCACCAGTATCGCGCCCAATAGCGCTCCCTTTCACGGTGGCGCTTTTGGGTGCGAAAGCCGTCAGTGATAACACCATGGTGATGCGATTGCTGCCGGCTTTCGCAGGTCCGCCCCCCGCTTCGCCGCCTCCCCGGTACCGCGTGATTCAGGAAGCCGGGCGAAGATAGAAAATCTAGGCCTTAGGCTCTTTGCATCTTTTGGTGTTACATTTACATAGTTTTGAGGTGTTGGCACGTCTATCCATGAATTTCCTTGGAAATTATTTGAAAATTCCAATTTGGGAGTTCAAATAGTCTGCATTGATCCCTCCTTTGACTATAATGGCAAGCAAATGAAAGAATTAAAAAAAAGGAATATTTTTTGTTTGAAATTAATGACATAAATGGAGGTGCCCTATGAAATGAATGAACAAATCAAGCTGAATATTTTTCCTCTGCAAAACTCTAGTTGCAAATAAACTTTATTATTGTTATAATTGAAGAATTTTAAATGCCCTTCTCTGTTTCTCATAGTAAATACAGAGGACTGGATGATTACATTCAATAAGGTGCTGCTAACATAAAGAGCCCAAGAGACATGAACTGTCTTCCTTCCTATTTGCCCTATCATAGTAGTATAATAATAGAGTAACAAAGCAGATGACAACAGATAAGTACCAATTGACCTATCCAGGCTGCCCAGTTTGAACAAAGGATACATTTCAGATGTCAACAGTACAAGCTTGACTGCCTGCAGAATACATCACTCTTTATGCAAGTAGGTTGTGCTTTCTTCCCTCTTTGGTTCTGTATTTTTCTTGGTAGATAGATAAGCATACAGATATATATAGTTAAGCCAACAACAAGGGGCACACCCCCCCTCCTCTCGTTTGATGTACATGTGTAGCTCTACAAGTAAAAGCCTTCTGTTTTATGATCATTGTGGTAGACATGTAACTTCAAGAAGGAGAACCTTTGGTTCCAAACATGTGAAAGAACTGACATGAAAGCATGTCTTCCTGGTTGCTTCTCCTAAAAGGTGACAGGAGGCATAAGTGGATCCTCTTTGTCTAGATAAGTCAGTTTCTTTCTGGTGCCCTTTTTTCCCATACATTTTTCTAGTGTGTATGTAGGTGGAGGTGAGGTACATGGTGGCAATCTATGTGGGCACTTTTAATGTGCATACTTTGGGAACATTTTCAAAGAGAAACTACCTGCTTACCTTCACTTTGAAAATGAGTAAGTGCAATGAATGTGCATTAAAAGCATCTGTGTTCCTTTGCAGCTGCAATTTGTGTGTGCAGTGTTTTCATCCCCCGACAGGTATTAGGGATATGGAAACAAAAAAAAATGTGTTTTGGTTCGTTCATTCATTTTGTTGGACCCATATTCATTTCATTAGTTTCAAAATAAAAACAAATATTTTTAAGAACATAAGAACATAAGAAAATGCCATACTGGGTCAGACCAAGGGTCCATCAAGCCCAGCATCCTGTTTCCAACAGTGGCCAATCCAGGCCATAAGAACCTGGCAAGTACTCAAAAACTAAGTCTATTCCATGTTACCATTGCTAATGGCAGTGGCTATTCTCTAAGTGAACTTAATAGCAGGTAATGGACTTCTCCTCCAAGAACTTATCCAATCCTTTTTTAAACACAGCTATACGGTACTAACTGCACTAACCACATCCTCTGGCAACAAATTCCAGAGATTAATTGTACGTTGAGTAAAAAAGAACTTTCTCCGATTAGTTTTAAATGTGCCCCATGCTAACTTCATGGAGTGCCCCCTAGTCTTTCTACTATCTGAAAGAGTAAATAACTCATTCACATCTACCTGTTCTAGACCTCTCATGATTTTAAACACCTCTATCATATCCCCCCTCAGCCGTCTCTTCTCCAAGCTGAAAAGTCCTAACCTCTTTAGTCTTTCCTCATAGGGGAGCTGTTCCATTCCCCTTATCATTTTGGTAGCCCTTCTCTGTACCTTCTCCATCGCAATTATATCTTTTTTGAGATGCGGCGACCACAGTATTCAAGGTGTGGTCTCACCATGGAGCGATACAGAGGCATTATGACATTTTCCGTTTTATTCACCTTTCCCTTTCTAATAATTCCCAACATTCTGTTTGCTTTTTTGACTACCGCAGCACACTGAACTGGCGATTTCAATGTGTTATCCACTATGACCCCTAGATCTCTTTCTTGGGTTGTAGCACCTAATATGGAACCCAACATTGTGTAATTATAGCATGGGTTATTTTTCCCTATATGCATCACCTTGCACTTATCCACATTAAATTTCATCTGCCATTTGGATGCCCACTTTTTCAGTCTCACAAGGTCTTCCTGCAATTTATCACAATCTGCTTGTGATTTAACTACTCTGAACAATTTTGTGTCATCTGCAAATTTGATTATCTCACTTGTCGTATTTCTTTCCAGATCATTTATAAATATATTGAAAAGTAAGGGTCTCAATACAGATCCCTGAGGCACTCCACTGTCCACTCCCTTCCACTGAGAAAATTGTCCATTTAATCCTACTCTCTGTTTCCTGTCTTTTAGCCAGTTTGCAATCCACGAAAGGACATCGCCACCTATCCCATGACTTTTTACTTTTCCTAGAAGCCTCTCATAAGGAACTTTGTCAAACGCCTTCTGAAAATCCAAGTATACAAATCTACCGGTTCACCTTTATCCACATGTTTATTAACTCCTTCAAAAAAGTGAAGCAGATTTGTGAGGCAAGACTTGCTCTGGGTAAAGCCATGCTGACTTTGTTCCATTAAACCATGTCTTTCTCTCCACAGCCGGGCCCACCCTTTGGAACTCTTTACCGCCTGATCTTCGACTAGAAACCTGCCATTTAACTTTCAAGAAAAACCTAAAAACGTGGCTCTTCCGGCAAGCCTTTCCGGAATCACAGGAACACTTTGACACCGGTCAAAGAACAAAATAGTTCAACATAAAGTCCATGACCATCCATACATCCTCAGGACCAAAACACGCACTACCTGGACAGTTCTCTTATTATGAAAGACCCTTTCTTGTTGCTTCAGCTTCAGCTCGTGCTCGTCTCATAGTTATGCCATTTTAAATGCCCACTGTCACCTGTTTACCTTTACCAGCTCATTTCATCCACCAATAATTTGCAGTTAATACCTCTTACTCATGATATTTGACAAATGTATAAGCATTTTTATTTTATATTTTATATATTTATTTATATATATATATTTATGTATATATATCTATATATAAGATTTATATTTATTGATTTACGTTTTATTGTTCTATTCGCAGTTTATTGTTTATGTTATGCTGTCGCCTTAGTTCAATACTCTGTTTTATTGTTTAATGTAACGCCTTACTTGCGAAAGTTTTGTTTTATGGAAACCGACCTGATTCGATTATGTATATCGAGAAGGTCGGTATATAAAAACTCTAAATAAAAATAAATAAATAAATGTTCTGTGATTTTGATGTTTAGAACACTTTCCACTATTTTTCCTGGCACTGAAGTCAGGCTAACCAGTCTGTAGTTTCCCGGATCACCCCTGGAGCCCTTTTTAAATATTGGGGTTACATTTGCTATCCTCCAGTCTTCAGGTACAATGGATGATTTTAATGATAAGTTACAAATTTTTACTAATAGGTCTGAAATTTCATTTTTTAGTTCCTTCAGAACTCTGGGGTGTATACCATCCGGTCCAGGTGATTTACTACTCTTCAGTTTGTCAATCAGGCCTACCACATCTTCTAGGTTCACCGTGATTTGATTCAGTCCATCTGAATCATTACCCATGAAAACCTTCTCCATTACGGGTACCTCCCCAACATCCTCTTCAGTAAACACCAAAGCAAAGAAATCATTTAATCTTTCCGCGATGGCCTTATCTTCTCTAAGTGCCCCTTTAACCCCTCGATCATCTAACGGTCCAACTGACTCCCTCACATGCTTTCTGCTTCGGATATATTAAAAAAAGTTTTTACTGTGAGTTTTTGCCTCTACAGCCAACTTCTTTTCAAATTCTCTCTTAGCCTGTCTTATCAATGTCTTACATTTAACTTGCCAACGTTTATGCTTTATCCTATTTTCTTCTGTTGGATCCTTCTTCCAATTTTTGAATGAAGATCTTGTGGCTAAAATAGCTTCTTTCACCTCCCCTTTTAACCATGCCGGTAATCGTTTTGCCTTCTTTCCACCTTTCTTAATGTGTTTCATTTTTTAAATTCATTTTCTATTTAAACATATGGGAGAATTATTACATCTATAATAGAGTCTAGAATTGTGAATTTTATATCAATTGTAATGAAACTTGGGAGAAGAAATCATCCAAAGGGGGGAAGAGTCACATGGTATTTTAGAAAATGGCAAAGTGGCATAAAAAAAAGTGGCATAAAGTAGCCTAAGACTCTATAAAGGAGTATGAGGATTACGGGATTGGCAGTTCTTTAATGCAATATAAATGAAGCAATGAAGCAGTAAGAGCAGGAAGGTTTAGAAAGAGGATGACTGCTCAACAATAGTGTTATGAACAGTTCATGGCAGCATGACAGGCAAAGTGGCACCAAAAGTGGCATCAGAACCCTAAGGCAACATGAAGAGGGAATGAAACAGAAAATATATAAGAAAAAAATCCCAGGCTATAGATAAAGGGACCAAGAATTATAAAGAGTGGTATCAAGATAAAGAATTCAAAAGCATGGGAGAGGTGCACAACAGCACCATAGATTGGCAAGAAGTCTTCAAAGTGTAAGAGCTGGAGTATACCAGGAAGATACAAGCAGACATAAGTTAAAAATATCAAGGTGTAAAATCTGCACATGGCAGCAAGGCTGAGTGGCACAAGGATCTGAAGGTATAGGATGAGGTGCATAGCATTAGGGCAGAGTTGCATGGGAGATTCTAGTCATTCCATTGGAGCACACAGACAACCATAGAGAGGGTGATGACTCTTCCTGTGAAAGTATGGCTGCACTAAGACGATCCACCAGTCCAATAAGATATGTCTGTGTCATGGATTAAGCCACACAGGTCATAGCTAGGTAGTAGGAAGGTACCCAAATGCACAGTACAGAGGAACTGCTAGTGGACCATGAAATCAGTTATGGTTCATGAAGCGGTGCCACAAATGTGCAAAAGAATGGATAGCCATGGCAAGAGCAAGAAATGGCAAGAAGGTGAAGACCATAGATGAAGAATGGTCTTAAAATGCTGAGGAGTTTTTCAGTAAGTCTGTAATGCAATCTATGGCTATGGCCTCAGTGGTAATGATTTGAACATGGCATGCGTAGCTGTAAGTGAGAGGCCTCTTTGGTAATGGTTGAAACATGGCATGCCATAGCTGTAAGTGACAGGCCTCAGTGGTTAGGGTTTGAGTAAGCCAGGCTGATAAAGGATAAGTTATTCTTAAGTGGTGGTTTCTGTAGAAGAGGCAGAGGATCTCAGTGGAGTCAGTGGAGTCATGCCCCTGAGGTATGATCCCACTGACCTCCCTGCTTGTTTCACCTCAAGGCCTCTTTGGAGTGAAACAGTGAGGAGGAAACAGGGAAATCATGCAGCAGTGGTAGTGTTTACCAAACACAACCACTGAGATATGATCCCATGACCTCCTCTAACTGCTTCACCCCAAACAGTTGTTGAGGAGACGCAGGCAGGCAAAGACAATAGAATCATGCCTCAGTGGTGGCTTTTGGGGAAAGGAGGCAGAGGAGCTCAGCAGAGTCATGTCTCGGAGGTTGCATTTGTTAAAAGAAGGCAGAGGAACTCAACGGAATCATGCTTCTGAGGTCGAATTTGTTGAAAGGCAGAGGAGCGCAGCGGAGTCATGCCTTGAAGGTTGCATTTGGGCAAAAAGAAGCAGAAGAGCTCAGCGCAGTGAGAGATAGAATCCAGTCAGAGATTGCAAGTCAAAGGATGGAAAGTTCAGTGATTCGCTGATTTAGAAAAATGCTTCTCTCTAATATGTTCCCTTGCTTTGGCAGTCTGATTTCCTTGACAACAGTTCCCAGTTCTCCTCTGACCTCACACATGAGTCATAGGCATGAGGGCTGGTTAATATGAAAACTCCCACATGACTTGCCCAGCCTCAGAGTCTATTGTTTTAATGCAGCCAATGCTTTTCAATGGGGAAACAAACAAAACAAATATGGTATATTTATTAGAGATGTGAATCGTGTGCCCGATTGTTTTAACGATCAGGTTCGGATGGAGGAAGAAAAAAATCGGATCGTTAGAGATGTGAATTGGAATCGGTTCCGATTCCAATTCACATCGTTAATTTTTTAGTGAGGCCTGAGCAGATAAAAAAAACCCCACCCCGACCCTTTACAAATGACCCCTTTGCTCTCCCACCCTCCCGAACCCCCCCCCCAAAATGTTAAATTACCTGGTGGTCCAGTGGGGGGGGGGGGGTTTGGAGGCCCGGCGCGATCTCCCGCTCTCAGGCCATCGGCGCCATTTTGGCTACCACTGATAAAAATGGCACAGATGGCCCGATAAAAAAAACCCCACCCCGACCCTTTACAAATTACCCCTTTGCTTCTCCCACCGTCCCGACCCCCCGAAAAACCTTTTACATGTACCTGGTGGTCTAGCGGGGGGTCCGGGAGCCATCCCTTCAATCATACCCTCGGTGCCGGTGCTGCTGGACTGGTTTCAAAATGGCGCCGATCGCCTTTGCCCTCACTATGTCACAGGGAGCGACGGTCGTTAAAAAACGATTCACATCCCTAATATTTATTGCAGATAGACCATTTGTTTTAATGAATGCACATCCCTATTATGCATACCCATAGGAATATATGCATTCACTAGAACCAATATGTACTTGCAGCTGCATTTATCAGGGGAAATGCCTTCCCACATGGGGTTAACTCTCAAAAGTATTTTCACAAATAAACCTCAGTTTATGCATATAAATTGAGCAGGGCCGGTGCTTCCATAAGGTAAACTAGGCATTCGCCTAGAGTGCCCAGGTTTTGGGGGCAGCGAAATACTGCCAATGCGAGGTCCAGAGTGGGTGATGTCCCAGGGCTAATGCCATTGACTTAAATGGTGAAATTTATGAGATGCTGTGCTGGAGCCACTGCCACACATAGTTAAGTTGGGGGAGAGGGTGCATGACCAAAGATTTGCCTAGGGTGCCAAATATGTTTCCACTGACCCTGAAATAGACTTTTGAAAATTATCGGGGGTGGGAGTCATTTGTGCAGGGATAGGTATGCAGCACATACCTGGATTACGCATGTATTTTTTCCTACACTCATGGTAGACATTTCCCACACTCATGGGAAAGCATTTACCTGCATTCTTTCCATTTTCAAAAGCATATATGTAAATGACATGAAGAAAGTTATACCTGGTCAGGCGCAGGTATACCTTTCCGTGCGCACATGTTTGTGCATACTGTCACAATTCAGGATTTTTCAAAGCTGATTTATGTGCATAAATCTGCTTTGAACATTTTATGCTAAACTTTTTAGTCCTATGCGGACTGCTGAGAACTACTTTCATAGTGAGATATGAGGTGTCAGTAGAGGACAATGTAACACGAACAGGAAAATGGCTCTAGTGTTTTATCCAGGTGGTCATGCTTTTTCCATTCCCTTCCTCCAGTGGGCAATATACATCATATTGTATAGTTTGGAGATGTCAGTCAGAGCATCTAAGGTGGAACGGAGAAAGAAATATCCTAATTGTACAAATATCTGGTGTATTGTTTCTGATATGAATGGTTGCCTTTGATGTGCCATGCTGTTCAAAAGGAAAAGAATGCAAAACGAAGCATGCAATGAGAATAAGATAGCAATTTTTTCTTTTGCTTATACATGAATCCCATTATTATGTTTGACATTCTCTGCTCTATAATTTTGAGATTTGTGTCTTAAAGTATTTGTTTTTTTCTCATTCATTCTTAAGGGATTGGTGAATGTGTTTTTGAAGAGCTTCAGATTAGGCTGTTCGGTGACTATTAGCAAGTAGTTTTTGCTCTGTGTCCTTACCTTGTGTTGACAATATGGTCTGCACATGCTCAATGTATTCCCAGTTCTAGATGTAGCTGACCAACTTGTCCCAAAAGGGATAATGAGATATGCAAATATTTTATTTAGTCTGATAATGCATTACACTAATCAAAACAGGGATCCCTCTAAACACAGATAGAAAACGAGTTTAATCATTTTCTTTTTCGATATATGGGGCCTATGGATTTGGTTATTTTTATTCATCAAAGATAATTTTTTTTCCAGTAGTAAATTTGTCTAACTCTTGAATTTGAGAGAGTCAAGCAGGGTTCAGTCTTATACATACCTCCAATATTGTGCTCAAACCACCCACCTTGGGGTGAGAACCATGGTGCTCCCTTCTCAGTGAGTTCAAATTTATGGCACTTCTTGTGAAATTAATGAACAAGTAAAATCTGTATTAAAGAAACTCAAGAAATGTAAAACAACTAGTAAGCATCAACTATAGCATGTCATAAATATCACCATTTAAGTCAAAGTTTTAAACTTTTAAACATGCCCATATGGCAGCATATACACACATATATGAGTGTGCAGAGATCTACGATAGTATTTTATATTAACCAGGTATATCAGATAGTCGTATATTATGAATTACGCGTACGTCCACACCCAACATACACTTGTATATAGGTTTATGAGTAAATACATGGAATGCATGGAAAGTGGGTATTTCAATGTATTGAATGCATTTACTTTTCTTACCTCTGGCTTGAGCTTTTCCACCCCTAATCTTATGGGATGCTCCTGAGAACATTGTGATTCCAAATGTTCCAGAAGAAGCAGGATTCTGAGCACTATGAAGATCTACAGGCACTTGGCACAGAGTTTCAGGACACAGACTGTCAAGAAGCCAGGAGCAAGTCCTTGCAAATTTTTGACAGTTTTTCATATGATCCCAAGAACTATGAATATTTTCGGCAGCTTCATGCCATCGATCTATTTTTTTACATGGTCTATATACTGGTAATCTTTAGATAAAACTAATAAAACTAATAAAGCCTTCATTCTGCAGGCTAGTGGCATCCATGCAGTGATAAACTGCCTATCGAGCCCAAATGAGGAGGCAGTTGTCTCAGCAATCACTGCACTGTGCACACTCTCCTCCCACCAGATCACAGCACTGCCTGTGGTGAAGTGTAGGCGGCACTTTTCTACCTCATCCAACCGCAAGATCAGTCACTTGGCTTATGTCTTCCTAGAGGATTACTGCACAACTGCGCAGATGACAAAGGCCAGGAACTTGAGCCAGTACACAGCCTTGGGCATCCCTCTGCCAAAGGACTGAATTAGATTGCAGCCATAGGGCCCTGGAAGTCAGGGGGACCCCAGGCTGGAGTTATTTGATGCAACCATAGGACCCTGGAGATTAGAGGGACCCAGGATGGAGTCAGATGGGTGCTGCAAGGCCCTGGAGACCCAGCTAAATATAGACTGGGATAATATCAAATTGTATTTACATGGATCTGGAAATCCAGCCACCAGCTACAGAGGCACATACTATGAATCACTGGTTAATTTTTCTGTAGTTTTCTCATTTGTAAAAGGTCTGTGATTCTCCTTGTAATGTCCATCTTTAGTCAACTAGTCAGTATTCAGGACTGGTAGCCACTGTAGTTAAATCTAAAAGTGTTTATTGATTATTTTAATGTGTGTTTATTGTACTCTGCCAAGATTTGTGGATTGTCAGAATATAAATATTTAAAATAAATAAATGTCATTTTAAAAATGCATGCATATATATTTTATGCATGAAAAAATGTAGGACTTGCTTGTATAAAACCCTATTTATATGCAGAAGTCATTTATTTTAAAACTTGCGCGCACATTTGAAATTACCAATTTTTCTATTCTTCTACCAGTTCACCCATTCCTTCTCCAGGTCACTGATAGCCTCCTGGTTCATCATCCTGAACTCCAATACTCATCCAATAGTACACCAAGAACAAGTTTGACACAAATTATGCAAGACAATTAGCAGATGTAAAATTACACAAATTGCCAAATGTATGCACCTAAGTATCTTATAAAATAGCAACATATACGCATAACTTTTGACCCTGTCCAAAAAAACCCTAGACCGCCTTTTATTTTCACGTGTATATGTGTGTGTGATATGTAAAGTCCACACATACTTCTAATGTTTAAAATAATTATGCGAGTACAAGCTATTTACATGCATATACGCTAATCTTTTCACACTTAATTCTTGGAAAGTTCACCCTTAAGGTATAAATTGTAGACCCTTGATTGGATGTGTGAACTGAGGTATTAAATGAAGAGAAAGAGGGAGTGGTGTTAGGTTAATTGGATGTGTACATCTCTTCTAACTGTGCCATTATAACTGGTTACCAAGGAAAAAAGGGAGTCAAACAAACATGGCCATAATGATAGCTGAGAAAAACCCCTTGCTTCATGAGCTGGTGAGGGGGGAGGATGCACAAGACCTGTAGGGAAAGAGGCTGCTTGAAGTGACTGGCTCAGGGCATTAAGACTAATTAGCAGATAGATCATTCACCAATGCATCAGTTGACTGGGACCCAGAATTGATGCCACCTGGTAGTAAGCTTAGATCCTTATCCTAGCTATTGCTGTTGAAAAGATGTAGAAGCAGTGTTAGTGTGGGCCTCCCCCCTCCGTTTGTTGGCATCTTTCTTCTGGTCCTCATGTCGCTGGTTCTAATCCCTGTGTTGCAAAGGTTCCCGATTTGGGCATCCTTGGTTTGGTCCCACAGCCTTTCTTACATAAGGTGATTCCAGAGTTCTCTGTTGCCTTGGTTTCTTAATGGCAAATGACCATAATTTTTGGAACTTCGTTGGTGACGTCAACACAAGTATGTTTTGGTGTAGAACACCACTCAAGCCAACGGCCTGTGAGAATTGTAACAAAATTACCAACATAAGAGAATTTAGAGAAGCCTGCAATGTAACTAAGATGGGCATTCAGATGGGCTTTACAGTAGGGAACTGCATGATTTTTGTATCTCACTTTTTTATAAGGAGAGCTATAGGGACTTCTGTTCAGGGATGTGATATAGCATAACTCTTATACAGACCTACAAAGAATGACTCCATGATAGCAGGAGCCCTCACTACAAATGCAAGATATAATTGGCCAATTTGTCCCCTGCTTGGGTAATCTACCAACAGAAGCATTTATTGAGATCCCAGGAGATACCAGAACATTCTAGAAGCAGTAGAAAGGAGTTAAAGTTTTTAGATCATTTTATTATAGCTGAGGGGGGTGGGGGGGGGGAAGGCTCCTTCTTGCATTCTATCCTGTTGGATAAGTAAGAGGGAAGCAACTTTACTTTCATACAACTATAAGTCCTTGATAAGTTTCTGAAGACAAAGGCCTGATTTACTAAGTCCTTTTTTCCCCATAGAACGGGAACAGATTCTGAGTAAATAGGATCCAAATAGAGTACTGAGAAGCCATGTGGAATGTAAGACTGCATAAAATAAGATGAACAGAAAAGTATTCTAAGAGAAAAATTACCATGGAAAATAGGAGAGGCAATTGAAAAGAAAGGTCTGTCTGCAATTGTCTAGAAGTCATGGGATGTTAGAAAGTTCCAGAAAGCATTCATAGAACAATAGGAGACTGTTATTAGGCTTACAAGTAGTTGCTAGAAATAGCTGTAAGATAACTATAATTAGTTATAAATTAAAAAGCTGTGACAGGTGATCAGAAATAATCATTTATGAATGTATTAGAATCATTATTAGCTAGAGTTGACTACAAGTGCACTTATCAGGAGTTCCTTTCATTTTTATTTTCTACTTGCTATTAATTTTCCTGTGTCAGTTAGGGAGGTGCATTTGTTTGAAATGAATGGGTTAAAGGCAACAAAAAAGACCATTTTTATTTCATTCATGGACCCCCAAAATGAATGACAGGTGTCCATGAATTTAAGAACATAAGAATCGCCGTACTAGGTCAGACTGAGGACCCATCAATTCCAGCATTCTGTTTCCAACAGTGGCCAATCCAGGTTACAAGTACCTGGCAAATACTCAGTGAATCAATCCCATACTACTATGTGCAGTGAGAAGGAGTGGCTATTCCCCAAGTCTACTTGGTTGGTAACAATTTATAAACTTCTCCAGGATCTTGTCCAAAACATTTTTAAACCCAGGTATGCTAAATGACTTAACTATATCCTTCAACAATAATTCCAGAGCTTTGAGTGAAACATATTTTTCTACAATTTGTTTTTAAATGTGCTACCTAATAACTTCAGGGAGTGTCCCTAATCTTTGTATTTTTTGAAAAAAATAAATAACAGATTTACATTAATCTGTTCTATTCCACTTACGATTTTATTGACCTCTGTCATATCCCCCCCTCATCTGTCTCTTCTCCAATATGAACAGCCCTAACCTCTTTAGCCTTTTCTCATAGGGGAGCTGTTCCATCCCCTTTACAATTTTAGTCACCCTTTTCTTTACCTTATCCAGTGCAAATATATCTTTTTTGAGATGCGGCGACCAGAATTGTATATAGTATTATAGGTGCCGTCTCACCATGGAGCGATACAAAGCTATTATGACATTCTCCTCGTGGTTAAAGAAGTGGACTGCAAGCCAGGGTTCACATCCTGCCTGCTGCTCCTTGTGACCAGGGGCAAGCAACTTCACCCTCCATTGCCTCGGGTACAAATTTAGATCGTGAGCCCTCTGGGGAGAGAGAAATACCCACAGTACCTGAAAAAGCAGAAGATAAATAACAATAATAATGCCTAACATTTTATTAGCTATTTTTTTCTTTTTTTTTTTTACCACTGCCATACACTGAACCAAGGATTTTGAAGTATGGTCCACTATGATACCCAGATCCTTTTCCTAGGAGGTAATTCCTAATATGGAACCTAACATCATTAGGACTTATATGGCTAAGCGGCCACCATTGATCATAGGCGCATATTCAGCGACAGCTACTTAGCCATATAAATCCCACTTATCCAACTAAATAGCGCTGGACGCGCTTTGAATATTGGGCCCAAATTAAGCAACTAGATACTTGCAGCGTTTCCAGAATTACATGAGCTCTCTAACTGTGTGGAAATGTCCCTCCAGGCAGGAGCTTGGAGATTGCTTATCCTCCATGGTAGGGAAAGATAAACTGTCCCAAGGGGGCCGGGGCATCCTAACAGGGATCCCTTTTCCCCCAGTACCTGAGGTCCACTTTGACTCCCAAACTTCACCCGGCAGCATCCTGTGCCCCGGGGTAGAAACTCTGTGGGGGTGTCCCCCGATGTTTCTCCCTTGATGATTCATCTTCAAAAGATGGAAGCTGGCCTGCCAGGAGGAAAGGCCTGTCCTGGGAAAAAAACTACTCCCAAATGTCTCTGGTTCAGGGGAAAAGAAGGAGGCAGAAAAACAATGTTCCCTTTCTCCAAAGATGGAAAAACACATAACATGAAAGCACTTGAATCGGGATCTTTTCTCACACTGGGTGCTGCAACCTCTTCTTATGCTGGTCGAAAAGGTATACAGTCCCTCCTGACCACTCTGAAGAGGGGATACAGCCAGGTCAAAAATGTAGAAACCAGAAAAATTATAAGAGGAGGCGAACCGAGCGAGTCTTGGGGCGCCGCAGTTAACTTGGGCGCGAGCAGTCGTCTAGGCAACGGTGAAGGGGTTGGAGAAAGGGCAGGGGGACGGGGAGCCAATGATAGCGCGGCATGTTTAAAACGCTGCGCTGTCATTGGTTCCCCGCTAGTGGAGTTAGCAAGGCAGGGGTCTGGAGTGCAGTTGCGAATCCGGCAGCGGGGCAGGCGGTTGTTTCTTGCTTGCTGGTGCCGAATTCGCAACTGTCGCGGTCGCTTCGCGGTGTTTTTTGTCCGGGTCGGAGGCGGTTAAGCTGACGGTGGTATGAGGCGTGCGCGGGACCGATCCGCCCCTACGCGGACTAGGGCTGCTTCCCGTTCCTCGGCCGGGTCGGGACGGGCGTCGGGTGCGGCTGCCCAGGTTTTGCCTTCCCCGGTGAGTACACGCGGTTCGAGGGCCAGGTCGACCCCTCCCGTGGCTTGCCCCCCCATCCCAGCCGCTCCTGCTCCCCATCCCGCGGATTCCGGTGAGAGCGGGCCGGAGCCCGATGCCCAGACCGGCCCCACCAGCCCCGGCTCTCATTTCGGATTAGTCGCGGGCGGCAACTTGGCAAGTTCGCGGCAGGCCTTCCCCCTCCGTGCGGTGTGCGCGATGCCGGAGACGGGGGACCTCGGTCGCATCGGCGCGTTGGAGCGTGGCGTTTCGGTGGGCTCGGGGGAGGCGGATATGAGCGAGCTCCCGCTCCCGACGCCCTCTACTCAAGGGCCGTCCAGGGCGTCTCCGGGCCTTCTGGGTGCGCGCGGCGGCCGGGGATTTGCCCCCCCCCCCGCTCTCGGGGCCCCTTTGTGCAGCAGAAGCGGCGCGGCGGCGTGGTTTCCCGCCCCAGGGGGGGGTTTTCGGGTGCGCACCCCCCCAGGGGCAGCAGGGGATCCGGGAGAGTAATTTCTGGAGGGAGCAGAAAAGGGGTCAGGCCCGGTAGTGCTGGCGGCCCAGTCCTGGCGTCCAGCGCGGCTGCCCGTCAGTGTGGGGCACCCCCTTCCTCCCCTGATCCAGGAGCGGCTCACACGGCGGCCCTAATCGCGGATTTACTGGGGCACCTGGCCAGGTCCGGTTACAGCCTTGTCCCGGTGCCCAAAGAGGCCAGTGGTAGCGGCGGCACAGGAATCGGTGGTTGGCAAGCAGGGTTCAGTGCTCCTTTGGGCGAACAAGTTTTCCCGGGGGCGCGCGCTCATGAGCCTTCCCGGCTGCGTGAGGGCCCGGGTTCCGGTGGATTTGGCTCGGTGGCTTACGACAGAGCCCCGGCGAGTTGGGGTGTAGGGGCGGAGGTGGGCTTTCGTGTTTCCGGTGGGTTTTCCACAGGTGCGGAGGATGATGACCTGCCGGGCCCGTCTAGCCGCGAGGCGTGGAGGGAGAGAGAGGTGCCAGGCCCAAGAGGGACGGAGGAAAGGCGGAACCAGGCCGGTGGTGGTGCGTGGTCTGAATTGGCGAGCAGGAAGGAGTCGGAGATCCGGGATGCTGCTGCGGCTGGAGTTGAACCAGGTATGGAAAAGATGGGTCGGGGGGTAAAGGTAATAAAGGGAAGAGAAAGGCGTCCCGGGGGGGTACGAGTTCCAGTTCCTCCACCTCCTCGTCTAGCTCCAGTCCGGATAGGCGGAGTGGGTTCTTGGCTTTAGATGACGGCCCCAAATGTGAGGTGGGCCACCCGGCCTTGGCGTCCCTCACGGAACTGTGGGAGGAAATACCTACGCGTTTGGTTAAACGTATTAAACGACGGAAATTTGTTAATATCTTTAAGTTGCTCGAAGGCCGTCGGGGGGGGGAAAGAAGGTGTCCAAGAAGGCTAAGAAACGGCATAGGAAAAGCGGTTTGGGGCCAAGGATAGCTAAAAATATAGTGAACTGGGTTCGCGGGTTTTTACGGTTGGCCAGCGTGGTCAGTCATTTTGATCCGTCCCAGTACGGAGCGTTGCTATCCTATGCGGATAGCATTCTGGGAGCGTTTAAGGATTACGAAGGTTGGGCTTGGCTCAACTACGACGAAAAGTTCCGAGATAAAATGGCGGGGAACAAATTCATGTCGTGGGGATCCCAGGATATACATTTGTGGTTGACACAAATGACGAATAAAGGGGCGGGAGCGCTTAGGAAGGGGAATGCGGGGGGAGGGGTTCCTGCGGTGACGAGTACTTCCACGGGCGGAGTCAGGGGTAACTCCTTTCGGAGCGGAGTTGGGCGCGCCGGTGAGTCTAGTAGCAAAGGCGCCGGGGGAGCATCTGACGTATGCTAGAGATTTAACAAACTTACCTGTCTGTTTCCGGACTGCAAATTTAAGCATGCGTGTGCCTCGTGTGGGGGCGCGCACTCCGCACTTAGGTGTTCCCAGGGGTCGGCGGCTCTGGCTGGCAAAAGTGCCAAATAGCCATCATTTGCAGTGCAAGGCGGAGTCTCCCATTAATTTGGGAGCATTGATAAGGGGTTTGCGGTTTTACCCTGATCCAGCAGCAGCGGTTTTGTTACGGGATGATTTTAGTGCCGGTTTTCGTATTCCTTACACCGGTCCGGGGCAGGGGGGGAGGGCGCGGAATTCTAAGTCCGCTTACCGGATGGCAGATGTCGCTCGAGCAAAGTTAATGGAAGAATTGGATAAGGGTCGTATAGGGGGGCCCTTTCCGACCAAGCCGTTCGCTCGAATGCACTTGTCACCGTTGGCCGTTATCCCGAAAAAGGTGGCGGGCAAGTTTAGACTGATCCTTAACTTATCGTATCCTGAGGGTGCGTCGGTTAATGATTTCATTCCCAGGGACGCGTGCACGGTCCAGTATGCTTCCTTTGATGAGGCCATTGCGTTGGTGCGCAAGGCGGGTCCAGGAGCGTTGTTAGCTAAGGCGGACATCGAGTCGGCTTTCCGTTTGTTGCCAATCCATCCGTCGTGTTTCCGTTGCTGGGATTTTATTTCGAGGGTTATTATTTCATTGATCGCTGTTTGCCGATGGGTTGCGCAGTTTCGTGCGCCTTTTTTGAGGCTTTTAGCACTTTTATTCACTGGGCCACGAAGTGTGAAAATGGTAGTGCGGACTCGTTGCATTATTTGGATGATTTTCTTTTTGTGGGACCGGGGAGTCTGACTCTTGTCGGCGGCAGTTAGCTGGTTTTTTGCGGACGGCGGAGCGCTTCGGAGTTCCTATTGTGCAGGATAAGACGGAAGGGCCGACCACTAAACTGACTTTTTTGAGTATAGAACTGGACTCCGTGGCGATGGTTTGCCGATTGCCGATGGACAAATTAGAGCAATTGAGGGACTTAATTGGTCTTGTACAGGGCGCGGCAAAGGTAACCCTGAAGACGCTGCAAAGTTTAATTGGTTCCCTGAATTTTGCTTGCAGGGTAATACCCATGGGACGGGCCTTTATTCGTCGCCTGTCAGTTAGGACGGTGGGTGTACGCTCAGGTCACCATTTCATACGGGTAACGAAGTCCGTTAGGGAGGAATTGGCAATTTGGGAGGCTTTTCTGCGGTCCTTCAATGGGATTTGCATTATGCAAGAAGTCGCGGTTTCCAATGTGGAGTTAGAACTTTTCTCGGATGCGGCAGGGGCGTCGGGCATGGGTTTATACTTTCGGGGTAAGTGGTGTGCGGAGCGATGGCCGGTACGTTGGAGAGATGAAGGTTTGGTTAAGAATATAACCTTCCTTGAGCTTTTTCCGATAACCGTGGCTTTGACAATTTGGGGCGCTGAATTAGCTAACAAGCAGGTGGTGTGGTGGTGTGACAATTTAGGGGTGGTGCAAGTTGTTAACAAGCAGTCCGCCAAATGTATTAAGGTCTCGGCCTTATTGCGGGAAATGGTCGTCCTATGTTTAACGTGGAACATTACTATTAGAGCTAGGCATGTTCCGGGTACCATGAACCTCATTGCAGACGCTCTCTCTCGTTTCAAGTGGGACGTCTTCCGAGCAGCGGCTCCTCAGGCACATCCAGAGGGGGATATCATCCCCGTCCATCTGTGGAACCTTGGCTAGATGAGCGATGGACCCTGATCCAGCAATCCTTGGCTCCTGCGACATGGAAAGCTTATGTTGTAGGGCGAGAATTTGTAGCCCGTTTTTTATTATCCTTGGGTTGGGTTAGGGGGGAAGTGTGGGATGAAGAGATGGTGCGGTTCATCTTGTGGGCTAGGAATGCAGGTTACTCGTTAGCTTCGGTTAGAAGTCGGGTGGCCGGGTTTGCGTTCTTTCAGAAGTTGGAGGGGTGGAGTAATCCGTTACGTAGCTTTCTAGTTAAAAAGCTACTCGACGGTTGGGGCAGGGGGGACGGCTTTCGTAGGGACCAGCGGCGGCCTATTCGGTTTACCGAATTGATTCGTTTGGCGGAAGGGTTGGCGTTGGTGGGTAGCGATGAATTTGAGTTATTGTTATTTCGGCTGGCTTTTTCTTGGGCTTTTTTCGGAGCATTTCGCGTGGGAGAGCTGGTCGCGAAATCCAAAACGGACAAAGGGGAAGCGGGTTTGTTGATAGAGGATGTGTGCGTTTATGCACACCGGGTGACGCTCTGCCTGAGAAAATCTAAAACGGATCAGAAGGGCAAGGGCGCGTGGATTTCCTTAATACGAGCCAGCCATGTGGTGGTGTGCCCCGTGCGTTTGGCATTGCAGTATATCTCGGTTCGGCCGCCGGTTGGGGGCCACTTTTTAGTGCATGGGGATGGATCCCCGTTAACGATGTATCAGTTTTCGGCGGTTCTGCGCAGGGTAGTCGCTGAGTTGGGATGGGTGGTTGGCTGTTATACCTCCCATTCGTTTCGGATCGGAGCTGCTACAACGGCCGCGGAAATGGGTTGGTCGGCAGAGAGGATCCAGGCGCTAGGACGGTGGAAGTCGGCCGTTTTTCGGGGGTACGTGCGCAAATAGTGCTGTCGCCAGGGACGGGGCTGGTGTTCTTCCTGCAGGCCTAATTGTATAATTTTGTGTCTTGCAGATCTGGTCAGGGGGGCGGCGAAACGGGAATGTGCTTGGATCGTGGGCCATTCCTTTATCCATCGAGCTCATAGCCGTGCCAGGAAGAGGCCTTATGGCGAAAATCTGAACTTGAATCCACAGGAAATTGTTGTGAGATGGTTTGGGAAAGGGGGTATGCGATGGGGTGATTTATGCGACTTCTTACAAGGCAATATCATCAAATGGGGAGTTCCCAAATGGCTTATCATTCATTTGGGTGGCAATGATGTCGGGAAACTGACATGCAGAGAATTGATTAAAATTATTCGAAAGGATTTGGCTTACCTGATGAATTTCCTGCCGCATACGCAATTGGGTTGGTCCGATGTCATTATTCGGATCAAACACCATGATGAGCCTTTATGGCGTAACGGGGTTAAAAAGCTGAATAGGCAGATCGGCAAGTGGTTAGTGAGGGAAGGGGGGTTTTGGATACGACATCAGTGGTCGTGGGAAACATTGGGCGGTTATTTTCTGGGCGACGGGGTGCACCTTTCTGAGGTAGGACTTGATTTATTCAACAATGCCTTGGAAGACTGTTTGAAGCAACAAACTCAGTAAAAGGGGGGAAGGCCGCAGTGGGGGACAAAGACAAATGCTTTGTCTTTGTTAGTGGCGGAAAACCCGAGCCAGATGTATTGTATTGTTTACAATTGTGAAGGGGCATTTCGGAAGGGGGGGGGGAATGCTCGTGTAGTGTGGGGGCTGCTACACGGGAAGGCCTAGAGAGCAAGAGGGGGCCGATGCTCAGGCCGCAAGCTTACCCTCGCTGGTGACGAGGCGGGGTGAGTAAGGGGGGGGGGGTGGGGCAGAAGCTAGCTTACCATTGGGCCGCGGTGGTAAGTGAAGAATGGCAAGCGGCGGAGGTGGCGGAGGTGGGGGATGTTATTTGAAAGTTGTTTGAAATTATGTTAAGATTCGGCTCGGGTTAGGTTGAATAAACTGCGGCCTTTATTTAATACCATATTGTGGTCCTGGCTATTTATTTCGAAAGGGGAAAAAGAGGGGGGGGGGGGGGAGTGAAGTTGCGTGAGGCCTGGGCGGCTGTCTCGTGTCCCTAAGTTAGAGGAGGCGAACCGAGCGAGTCTTGGGGCGCCGCAGTTAACTTGGGCGCGAGCAGTCGTCTAGGCAACGGTGAAGGGGTTGGAGAAAGGGCAGGGGGACGGGGAGCCAATGATAGCGCGGCATGTTTAAAACGCTGCGCTGTCATTGGTTCCCCGCTAGTGGAGTTAGCAAGGCAGGGGTCTGGAGTGCAGTTGCGAATCCGGCAGCGGGGCAGGCGGTTGTTTCTTGCTTCCCTCCCTCCCTCCCATTTGGAGTATATGTCACTGGTTTATGCTGTATTTGTGAGTGTTTTGTCGCAGTTTGGGGGCGGAAAACCCGAGCCAGATGTATTGTATTGTTTACAATTGTGAAGGGGCATTTCGGAAGGGGGGGGGGGGGGAATGCTCGTGTAGTGTGGGGGCTGCTACACGGGAAGGCCTAGAGAGCAAGAGGGGGCCGATGCTCAGGCCGCAAGCTTACCCTCGCTGGTTACGAGGCGGGGTGAGTAAGGGGGGGGGGGTGGGGCAGAAGCTAGCTTACCATTGGGCCGCAGTGGTAAGTGAAGAATGGCAAGCGGCGGAGGTGGCGGAGGTGGGGGATGTTATTTGAAAGTTGTTTGAAATTATGTTAAGATTCGGCTCGGGTTAGGTTGAATAAACTGCGGCCTTTATTTAATACCATATTGTGGTCCTGGCTATTTATTTCGAAAGGGGAAAAAGGGGGGGGGGGGGGGGAGTGAAGTTGCATGAGGCCTGGGCGGCTGTCTCGTGTCCCTAAGTTAAAGCTTCTTACTATCCCTCTTCCTTCCAGCCCTATTACAGGAACTGGCAAGGCCTGTGCCTCTCTTCTCCTATGTCAGAGTAGTGGGCCTAACTCAGAGAGCGCACATGATACACAGCCTTCCCTTCTGAAAGCAAACTACATCTGCTCTAATCTCACCTAAACTAAACCCCTTTGTGCCTAAGGGATGTCCAACTCCCAACAACTTCTGGGGGAGGCGTATGTCCCCCCTGCAGCTGGCTACCCAAGGGTTGGGACTAGGAAGATCTAATAGAGACCCCGGGGAGGGGGGGGGGGGTCTCTACATATCCCTTTTCCTATTTTTTTCATTTGGATCCTTTTTCCAATTTTTGAAAGAAGTTCTTTTGGTTAAAATTGCCTCTTTCACCTTGTCTTTTAAGCCTGCTGGCAGTCATTTGGCATTCCTTCTGCCATTTCTAATGCATGAAATACATCTGGTCTGGGCTTCCAAGATGGCATTTAATGTCCATATCCTATGTAAACTCTGCCTTTGTAGCTGCCTTTTGGAGTTTTATTCTATTTTCTTCATTTTATCAGTCTCCTTTTTGAAAGTTTAATTCCTAGAACCCTCCAGTTATTAACTCAAATGTGAGCACATTATGATCACTAATGCTAAGCGGCCCCACTACCATTGCTTCTTGCACCAAATCCTGTGTTATACTAAGAATGAGATCTAACATCGTTCTCCCTTTCGTCAGTGCCTGGACAAACTGCTTCATGAAACACTCGTTTATTTCATCTTTATTCCACACATTACAGGAAAACCAAATGACTGCCAGCATGGTTATTAGTGAAGTAAAAGAGGCACTTAAAGCCAAAAGGGCATCATTCAAAATTTGGTCACTGACCTAAATGAGGAAAATAGGAGAGATCATAATCATTGGCAAGTCAGATTTAAAAAGGCCATTAAGAAGGCCAAGTGAGAATTTGCAAAGAATAGGGCAGTTTTCTTTTTTTTAGGCAGGAGGCGGGGTGGCGGGAGGGAGGGAGGGAAATGAAGGAATATTGGGGGAAGGGAAAGGTGGATGTGGAGGTTTTTAATATTTACTTGTTTAACCATGATTTTTCCATGCAGATGGTTCAATGCCTTCTTGGTAGCCTGTTGCAGCACTACTTTTAGAGGTCATAACCACAATTCCATATAGGCTAGCCCTTGGCTACCACTTTGATCCATCACTTTGTAACTGAACAGAATTAATTTTTCTTAACATTCTATTTAAATTGGTTTGAAGCCCTACATTTTGGGGTGAATTTTGAAAGTCATATATGCATGAAACAGTTTTATGTACATACATGGCTGTTCTAAAATAGCCAGGGGTCCAGTGCAGGTAAAGGTTTGCATGTAACCTTATTTTACACATACTTGCACGCACACTAGGGAGAGGCATTCTAGAGGGTGGAACTGGGGACAGATTTGAGACTTGCATGCATACATTTTCATTTGAAAAAGCATGTGCTTAAGTTAACATAAACGGGTTATGCCGGTGAGTTTGTGTAGGTGCCTGGGCACTTAACACCAGAATTTTCAGTAAATGTATGCCCATAGTTTGTCTCCCCTATTAGCAAATATTATAGTGTTTTCCTTTTAATATTCTGTTGTATAAGTAGATTGTAATTATATTAATATAGTAGATAGAAAAAAGACAGATTGGCCACTCTAATCTGCCCAGTTATCCAATATCCTGGGCTACACTGTTGCATAGCATTAAACTTCCCAAACTTAAACCAACACCCAGGCCTTCCCAGTCCCCAAGCTTTGTAATAATATAAAACGCTTCCAAAACTGCCAAGGATGTTACCCCAAAACTAGTGAGGCTGCTACCTGAGCATCCAAGAGTACGTTTGTCCCTGTGGCCTCAGTAGATGGCACCTGGCCAGTGGCCACCACCAACCTGCCTTGGGATTTGTAGCCTGCTGGTTCTCCTAATGCTGATATACAGTAGTTACAGTGACTAGAACTGCACAAGTACCCAAAATGTCCCATCTGCTCCTTTACAAAACACACTG
Source organism: Rhinatrema bivittatum (assembly GCF_901001135.1). NCBI lineage: Eukaryota > Metazoa > Chordata > Amphibia > Gymnophiona > Rhinatrematidae > Rhinatrema > Rhinatrema bivittatum. Next base: position 787,939,638 of record NC_042616.1, on the reverse strand, counting down.
AGTATATTTTCAAGTGTTCTGTCAAGTGGATGACTGGTTTACAACCACCAGAGTGCTGTGAAGGATTGTCTAGCCTGCATGGCTGCATTTTGAGAACAGAAAAACAAAATGATCATTGTTGACACTTTCCAAAGCATGCTTAATCCAGCAGTGCTGTGCATACTTAATAATAGCACATCTATTTACACATCAATGTAGTCCTATGTCACAAAGATGTTCAGCTTGCGAATGAAAGACTTCCATTAACTCTTTCTCTTATGTCCCAGTCCTCACTAAGAATCTCTCCATTTTTCTTTTCAACAAGCTAGTTAATATGTATTTGGGTAGGCAAGGATCCTCTACATTTGTTCAACATTTTTTCGTATCAGATTTCATTTCAGAGGAACATATATCTTCCTTGCTATTTTGACTGTTATGACAATGTTCCATTAGATGCTGGAGCTGGAGCATCAGAAATTAACGATGCATGTCGAATGTGATAATATTGGAAGCAAAGCTACACGGAGCAGTTTAAAATGCAACCGAATGGGTCTGAACTCTGCCCATACAAACTGCTTGTGCATTGGTGCAGGCTTTCTCTGATCAGCAGTCTTAAAAATGTCATTTGCCTCCATTTAAGCAATTTTCCTGATTGCATTTCTTTGGCCAATTCAGAAATTCATAATTTCCATATTTTTTTTTTTTTAAAGATGATCAGATTTAAGACCATTACGCTAATGCTGGTTATCTGCTAGTTTTAATGCAAGCATTAATCGGCCTTTGTAATGGAGTCATACAAGAGAGGCAGTACAAGGAGATTTATCGCATGCATATTCCTTGTGGATATCCTGAAAACCAGGCCTATTTGTGGCTCTCGACAACTGCAGTTGGGCCGCTCCTGGCATATGCGGTTCAGAGTCTCAGTGGTGTCATTTTGATTTTGGCACTGTAGCTGGCATGAGAAAAACGGCTCTCTGAGATTCAAGGCCATCTCTGATGGCATATGTGGGTTTCTGGGGTGGGTAGGTGGTTTTATGGGCCCAAAAGGCCATTTTTAGATCTGGGCCGGTTGGGGGATTAGGATGAAATACGCCCAAGCAGCATCGTTTAGCGCCTCTAGGGGTGCCCGCAGGAGGGTTCTGAGGTTCCTTCTGCTGGTGAAGATGGGGGGGGAGGTCCCTGTAGAAGGATAAACGCTTGTTCTAGAGAGATGGAGATGGGGGGCTATGGGGGTTTTGGCCACTGGGGTTGAGGGTGTCATGAAAAGGGGATCTGGCTGTGTTTTGATTCTGGCTGGGGGGATATTGATGCTGTGGGCAGGGGGATGATCTTGATGAAGAGTTTGGAGAGAGATTATATTTCCGCTGCCCACTACCCCCTTTAACTGACCTCTTCACTTTGGGTCAATTAGCACTGGGGATTTCCTGGCAGTTAGCATGAATGTTACTTTTTTGAGAGTAAATGTCCATGTTAGTACTGAGGCCACACTGTTTAGGGTGAGCTTTAGCATGTCCTCAGTAAAATGTATGGCTTAGCACATTAATGCCTGGTTTAATGTGTCCTTTAAAGTTTAACTGAGTCACACGCTAAAACTTTTTTACCATGAGTTTTATTGCACAGGACACTTTGCGTGATTCATTCCTTCCAGTCAAAAAGAATTTGGGTGAGTCACACCTTTGATTATAACATCATTAGTAAGTATGGAACTGACCTTTTTTTTTTTTTATATAATATTCATCACCAAATGAGTTTGACTGATTTTTATATGAAATGCACATGTGAGGTAGTCATAAGAGGGTTGCATTTTTAATATTGTTTCTTTTCAAAATTTCCATAAAGATTTTACATTATTTCAAACGAGTGAGCCAGTTCCTGTTAGGATTCGTGGGTTAGTGGGCCCGAGGTGAGAGATGGTACCGCCCATGGTGAGGAGCCCCACTGAGCCTCACCGTTGGGAGGCAAGGTCTGCAGCAATAGGAGAGACAACCCAGAGAGTACAGAAGGAGCAGGAGACTGGGGTATGAATATGATTGCCAGAATAGGTGCTCCTAGTGGTGAAGCGCTGAACAGGCCCCGAGAAGCGTGGAATGCAGGCAGGGTATGGAAGAGTGCAGAGGGAGTGACCCCAGGGGCCGTTGCCATAGAGAAGTCAGTACAGGAGGAATGACGTAGGCTTACCCGAGGAGCGGGGGAATATGGTACAGTCTCTGAGATAAGCAGGATGCTACCCCGAGGATCGGGGAGCAAGGTGTAGTCACATGAATACACAAGGTACAGCCCTGAGAAGCGGGGAAAAACATGGCACAATCAAGGTACACAACACGCTACCCTGAGGAGCGGGGTCGCAGCTCAGTCACATGCACAGGCAATGGCCCGCAGAGCGGGGTACACCAGTGCTAGGTCTCCACAAAGCAGAGTAGTGAGGCAATGGCCCACAGGGCAGGGTACACCTACATTGGGTCTCCACGAAGCAGAGTCATAGGCAATGGTCCGCAGAGTGGGGTACACCACGCTGAGTCTCCACGAGGTAGAGTAGAACGGTAATGGCTTGCAGAGCGGGGTACACCAATGTTGAGTCTCCACGAGTAGAGTAGATCCGGGGTGAGTAGGTAGACAGCGTCCGAGGTGCAGGACCCTCCAAGAAGTGGATAGCCAGAGACAGGAGCAGGGCCCCCTAGGAGTGGGTACCCGAGAATGTCTCACGCTAGGAGGAGCAGGAACCAGGAACCAGCATCCGTAGAGAGAAGAGCAGGATTCAGCAAGGAAGGAACTCATTGCCAAGTCAATTAGAGCCACACCCCGATGGTGCTTAAGAGTCCAGGGCTAGTGATGTCATCAAGGGGAGATGCCCCTGAGGTTCCCGCCCTGGCGTCCTTAAAGGAGTGCCATGCAGCGCCATGGAGCGCGTGCACACCTAGGAAGGCCTGGGAGAGACATGGTGGTCAGTGGCATTCTTGCCGCCTTGGGGAGTTCTGGAATGGAGTTGTGTGTGTCGGGAGTGCTACCGGTGTCATTAGTTGGCCCCTGTGACATAGTGAGGGCAAAGGCTATCGGCGCCATTTCGAATACTGGCAGCCGACGGCCCGAGTGCAGGAGGACACTCCCGGACCCCCGCTGGACCACAAGGGACTTTTGGCAAGTCTTGGGGGACTCTCCTGACTCCCACAAGACTTGCCAAAAGTCACTCTTTCCTTTCAAATATTTATGATAAATGATTATAAATATGCTGCTGTACAAGTGAGCTAAGCTGAGCTAATCTGTAGTTCACAGCACATTATGCAATACTAGGGATGTGAATCGTTTTTTGACGATTTAAAATATCGTCCGATATATTTTAAATCGTCAAAAATCGTTAGGGCCACGATACAATACCAATTCCCCCGATTTATCGTTAAAAAATCGTAAATCGGGGGAAGGGGGAGGGCAGGAAAACCGGCACACTAAAACCCCCTAAAACTCACCCCCGACCCTTTAAATTAAATCCCCCACCCTCCCGAACCCCCCCCAAATGCTTTAAATTACCTGGGGATCCAGTGGTGGTCCAGAACGGCAGCGGTCCGGAACGGCCCCCTCAATTGAATCCTTTTGTCTTCAGCCGGTGCCATTTTGCAAAATGGCCGCCGCAAAATGGCGGCGGCCATAGACAAAAACGATTCGACGCAGGAGGTCGTTCCGGACCCCCGCTAGACTTCTGGCAAGTCTTGTGGGGGTCAGGAGGCCCCCCCAAGCTGGCCAAAAGTTTCTGGGAGTCCAGCGGGGTTCAGGAAGCGATTTCTTGCCGCGAATCGTTTTCCGTACGGAAAATGGCGCCGGCAGGAGATCGACTGCAGGAGGTCGTTCAGCGGGGGTTCCGGATTGCCGCTGAACGACCTCCTGCAGTCGATCTCCTGCCGGCGCCATTTTCCGTACGGAAAACGATTTGCGGCAAGAAATCGCTTCCTGAACCCCGCTGGACTCCCAGAAACTTTTGGCCAGCTTGGGGGGGCCTCCTGACCCCCACAAGACTTGCCAAAAGTCCAGCGGGGGTCCGGAACGACCTCCTGCGTCGAATCGTTTTTGTCTATGGCCGCCGCCATTTTGCGGCGGCCATTTTGCAAAAGGGCGCCGGCTGAAGACAAAAGGATTCAATTGAGGGGGCCGTTCCGGACCGCCGCCGTTCTGGACCACCAGGTAATTTAAAGCATTTGGGGGGGGTTTGGGAGGGTGGGGGATTTAATTTAAAGGGTCGGGGGTGGGTTTTAGGGGGTTGGCTCATGATTTTAACGATTTTTCACGATATTTTTAAAACCCAAACGGCAACAATACGATTCCCTCCCCCTCCCAGCCGAAATTGATCGTTAAGACGATCGAGGACACGATTCACATCTCTATGCAATACCACTATTTGTCTTATTGATCTATGTATATATTCATTCATACACCAGGTTTTGGTGTTCCTCATCAATAGGGGCCAAATATTTTCATGCCGTGTGATTTCATATCTTTCGGGGGAAAACATAAATGACATATTACTTCACCACTTTCAGATTGTCAGAAACTATCACCCCAAGTCGCCTCTTCCAGTCCATACATAGCAGACTTTCACCCCCCTATCACGTATAGTTCTTTTGCACCCCAAATGTATGACTCTACACTTCTTGGCATTGAATCCCAATTCCCAAAACTCCTCAAGTTTTCTTAGATTGCTTTTCATTCTCCCTACTCCTTCAGGCAAGTACACTCAGTTGCAGATTTTAATGTCATCTGCCAAAAGACAAATATAGAAGAAATGACTGCAGAAGAAGACCGAATGGCCCATCCAGTCTGCCCAGCAAGCTACGCACTTTATCCTTTTTTTTTTTTTATCTTTTTCTGTCACCCACCTGTTACTATTGGCTTCCAGTACCCTCCAGCCCTATTTCCCCTCCACCCCACCACCAATGTAGAGAGCAGCGCCGGATCTGCATCCAAGTGAACATCCAGCTCAATTAGGGGTAGCAACCACTGCAACAAGCAGGCCACACCCCTGCCCCATACACTTACCCACCCCTGTTTTTTGTTTTTTTTTTGGAGATGGCAGCCCTCCATCCTTCCGCTTCGTGAAGGTGGAACACCAACCAATGGCCACTGGCATCCCGCTCCGTGAATGCCTCTGTGGCTACTGCCGTTCCATGCAGTATTTTGCTGCCTTTTTATTCACGTCCTCTAGAGTTATAACTCTTCCACAATATCACTCACAAAGATATTGGACCAAACTTGTCCTAAAACTGATCCCTGAGGCACTCCACCTATCAAGCTTCCCTTCTCAGAGTGATTTCCACTTACAACTATTTGCTGTTATATGTCAGTCAACCAACTACTGATCCATTACTCTACCTGGGAACCCATTCACTTGCTTTTCAATTTGTTTATGAGCCTCTTATATGAGACAGAATCAAAAGCTTTGTTGAAATCCAGATAAATCACAATTGTTCTTCCTTGATCAGATTCTATAGTTACCCAATCAAAAAAGTCAATCAGATTTGTCTGACATGGTATTCCTCTGGTAAATTTAGAACGTGGGAAATACTACTAATTAAACAGATGTCATATAAAGTACCTTTAATCCGCCATTTTAAATCATTAGCATTTATTTATTATTTATTAGCTGATTTTGTATACCGTCATTAAGTGGGACCATCACAATGGTTTAACAACATGGTAAAAATATACAATATGTAAGAACATAAATACAATGCATAATAATAATAGATAAAAGAATAATAAAAGTAGTAAAATGGTTATTAACTGTAGTCAGTAATAATAAATAAAATAGTAAAAACATAGTAAAAGAGTTAAGATCATTAAAAAACACATCATAAGAAGATAAGACAGGGTAAAGTAGACATGATAGGGTACATAGTGTGTTATTTGGGGTCTTGGTATGCCTTCATAAATAGCCAGGTATTAACTTTTTTTTTTTTTTTTAACTCAGTTGTAGTCGTATTTCCGCTATTTCCATATCTTTGGGGCCACTAATGAAATTGCACGATTTCTTCCCTGGCAGAGATGTGCAGATCGAACAGAGGGGATAGTTAATAAACCTTTGTTTGCAGATCGTAGGTTTCGTTGGGGGTGTGTGAAATTTGATAGCTGCATTTAGCCAGTCAGTCTGATCCTCATGGATGATCTGGTGTACAATGCATAAAACCTTATACTCCGTTCAAAACTTTATAGGCAGCGAATGCAAGGATATTAAAATTGGGGTGATGTGTTCCTGTTTCTTAATGCAGAGGAAGGGCAAGTAAAAGCGAATTACAGTAGTCTGAATTAGGGAATATCAACAGTTGAAGTGCTGTTCTAAAATCTGAATTATTTAGAAGAGGCTTTAGTCATCTCAATGTTAAAAGTTTATGATAACCCTAATTTTGTTTGAGATATGAGTTTTAAAGTTCAATTCGCTGTCTATAATTATTCTGTGGTCACATGCATGTGTGACAGGGAAACTTTTGGTTTGTTGATCTTCAACTTTCCATGGTGGCAATAATGCAGAGTTCATTTTTATGTCCAGCATTATAATTTCTTTTTTATCAACATTTAATATGTCTCATATGTGTCAGAAGTTGTTTGATGATTGATAAATACATGGCTGTTTTTTTATAGGTTGCATTAAGAGAGTTGTGTATTGGAAATAATTTCTGTATATCATCAGCATAGATGTAATGGATAGGGATGTGAATCGTTTTCCATATCGTCTTAACGATAGAAATCGTGTGGCAGGGCAAGAAAATCGTCTTAGGCACGATTTTTTAGTTAAAAAATCGTTAAAAATCGTTTTTTCCGATTAGTGCGCACTAACTCGAGTTAGTGCGCACTAACGGGAGTTAGTGCGCACTAACTGGGAGTTAGTGCGCACTAACTGAAAATGATACAATTTGACACTTTTCAGGTCAGTTAAGGTCAGTTTAGGAATGAATATGTATTCCTATTGGCTGCCCTCTTATTTATTCATGTTACCAAGTTTCCTACTGACAGTATATGGGGGATGGGAAATGGAAACAGTTGGTAGCTTGACAAAACAAGTAATGTGATCAGTCAATGTGACTAGAACTTGTGCCCTAACCCTGATACCAGGGGTATTGTGATCTTCCTGCACACAGTGCCCTATCCCTATTAATACCAGGAGTGTTGTGATCTTCCTGCACACAGTGCCCTATCCCTAATACCAGGGGTGTTGTGATCTTCCTGCACACAGTGCCCTATTCCTGATACTGGGGGTGTTGTGATCTTCCTGCACACAGTGCCCTATTCCTGATACCGGGGGTGTTGTGATCTTCTTGCACACATCCCGGTATCAGGGATAGGGCACTGCATGCAGGAAGATCACAACACTCCTGGTATTAATAGGGATAGGGCACTGCATGCAGGAAGATCACAACACTCCTGGTATTAATAGGGATAGGGCACTGCATGCAGGAAGATCACAACACCCCTGGTATCAGGGATAGGGCACTGTGTGCAGGAAGATCACAATACCCCGGAGGAGTGAGGGTCAGGCAGCTCCCCCCTGTCTGTGAAGCCAGCCTCTCACTAGTAATGCAGGGAGGGAGCTGTCTCAGACTTCACCATCCTCCCCCCCCCCCCTCACCCACACACCATTCACTAGCTGGGACATGGGGGAAGTCAGGAGTGAGGGTCAGGCAGCTCCCCCCTGTCTGTGAAGCCAGCCTCTCACTAGTAATGTAGGGAGGGAGCTGTCTCAGACTTCACCATCCTCCCCCCCCCCCCCCTCACCCACACAAAATTCACTAGCTGGGACATGGGGGAAGTCAGGAGTGAGGGTCAGGCAGCTCCCCCCTGTCTGTGAAGCCAGCCTCTCACTAGTAATGCAGGGAGGGAGCTGTCTCAGACTTCACCATCCTCCCCCCCCCCCTCACCCACACACCATTCACTAGCTGGGACATGGGGGAAGTCAGGAGTGAGGGTCAGGCAGCTCCCCCCTGTCTGTGAAGCCAGCCTCTCACTAGTAATGCAGGGAGGGAGCTGTCTCAGACTTCACCATCCTCCCCCCCCCCCTCACCCACACACCATTCACTAGCTGGGACATGGGGGAAGTCAGGAGTGAGGGTCAGGCAGCTCCCCCCTGTCTGTGAAGCCAGCCTCTCACTAGTAATGCAGGGAGGGAGCTGTCTCAGACTTCACCATCCTCCCCCCCCCCCTCACCCACACACCATTCACTAGCTGGGACATGGGGGAAGTCAGGAGTGAGGGTCAGGCAGCTCCCCCCTGTCTGTGAAGCCAGCCTCTCACTAGTAATGCAGGGAGGGAGCTGTCTCAGACTTCACCATCCTCCCCCCCCCTCACCCACACACCATTCAGTAGCTGGGACATGGGGGAAGTCAGGAGTGAGGGTCAGGCAGCTCCCCCCTGTCTGTGAAGCCAGCCTCTCACTAGTAATGCAGGGAGGGAGCTGTCTCAGACTTCACCATCCTCCCCCCCCCCCCCTCACCCACACACCATTCACTAGCTGGGACATGGGGGAAGTCAGGAGTGAGGGTCAGGCAGCTCCCCCCTGTCTGTGAAGCCAGCCTCTCACTAGTAATGCAGGGAGGGAGCTGTCTCAGACTTCACCATCCTCCCCCCCCCCCCCCTCACCCACACACCATTCACTAGCTGGGACATGGGGGAAGTCAGGAGTGAGGGTCAGGCAGCTCCCCCCTGTCTGTGAAGCCAGCCTCTCACTAGTAATGCAGGGAGGGAGCTGTCTCAGACTTCACCATCCTCCCCCCCCCCTCACCCACACACCATTCACTAGCTGGGACATGGGGGAAGTCAGGAGTGAGGGTCAGGCAGCTCCCCCCTGTCTGTGAAGCCAGCCTCTCACTAGTAATGCAGGGAGGGAGCTGTCTCAGACTTCACCATCCTCCCCCCCCCCCTCACCCACACACCATTCACTAGCTGGGACATGGGGGAAGTCAGGAGTGAGGGTCAGGCAGCTCCCCCCTGTCTGTGAAGCCAGCCTCTCACTAGTAATGCAGGGAGGGAGCTGTCTCAGACTGGTATCAGGGTTAGGGCACTGTGTGCAGGAAGATCACAACACTCCTGGTATTAATAGGGATAGGGCACTGTAAGAGATGACTGTAGTAGATTGAATAAAGATCTGATGTTTCTGCTCTCCTCACACCAAACAAAAACAACACACAAGCAGAGAAGCCCTTCTTACAAAGCTGAGCTAGTGAGTTAAGTAGGAGGAAAAGTAAACATACTGGTGCCAGTGTGGCTACTTAAAAAATACACTTACCAACAATCAATTACATATATTTGAACTGTGTACAGTTCCAGCCAGGACCACCTTTCTAAAATGCACAGTGATTGGCAAATTCAACATGCACTAGCATTTCAGGTGCCTGCTAACAAAAATAATAAACAAACAAGTTCTAGTCACGTGAGTGCTGATCATTACATTACTTTTTTTGTCAAGCTTCCAACTGTTTCCATTTCACATCCCCCCAACCATTACCTCAGTATTAGCCTTGGTAACATCAATAGATAAGAGCACAGCCAGCCAATAGGAATACATACATACATATTCATTCCTAAGTGACCTTTACTGACCTGGGAAGTGTGAACACTTTGTTTCATTTTCTGTTGGTGTTCGTTAGTTTCCAGTTCCATTTCCCATCCCCCCAACCATCACCTCAGTGGTAACCTTGGTAACATCAATAGATAAGAGGGCAGCCAGCCAATAGGAACACATATTCATTCCTAACTGACCTTCAGTGACCTGGAAAGTGTTTATTTGTATCATTTTCAGTTAGTGCGCACTAAATCGAGTTAGTGCGCACTAACGGGGAGTTAGTGCGCACTAACTCGAGTTAGTGCGCACTAACACGATTTAACGATTTTTAACGATAAATCATTAGAATTTCTATTGTATCGTGTTCTATAACGATTTAAGACGATATAAACATTATCGGACGATAATTTTAATCGTTGAAAAACGATTCACATCCCTAGTAATGGATGAGACCAAGACCAGCAAGTAGATGACAGAGGGGAAGCATGTAGATGTTGAATAATGTAGCAGAGAGTGAGGAGCCCTGTGGAACATCAGTTTTAAGACTGATTTTATCTGAAATGGAGTTGTCGATTTTACCTGAAAACTACGATTTGAAAGGTAGGACGAGAACCATTGAAATGTAGAGATGTGAATCGTGTCCTCGATCGTCTTAACGATCGATTTCGGCTGGGAGGGGGAGGGAATCGTATTGTTGCCGTTTGGGTGTGTAAACTATCGTGAAAATCGTTAAAATCGTGAGCCGACACATTAAACCCCCCTAAAACCCACCCCCGACCCTTTAAATTAAATCCCCCACCCTCCCAAACCCCCCCAAATGCTTTAAATAACCTGGGGATCCAGCGGTGGTCCAGAACGGCAGCGGTCCGGCACGGCCCCCTCAATTGAATCCTGTTGTCTTCAGCCGGCACCATTTTGCAAAATGGCCGCCGCAAAATGGCGGCGGCCATAGACAAAAACGATTCGACACAGGAGGTCGTTCCAGACCCCCGCTGGACTTTTGGCAAGTCTTGTGGGGGTCAGGAGGCCCCCCCAAGCTGGCCAAAAGTTCCTGGGAGTCCAGCGGGGTTCAGGAAGCGATTTCTTGCTGCAAATCGTTTTCCGTACGGAAAATGGCGCCGGCAGGAGATCGACTGCAGGAGGTCGTTCAGCGGGGGTTCCGGACCGCCGCTGAACGACCTCCTGCAGTCGATCTCCATCTTGCCTCGGATCATGCAACCCATTGCATTGCAAGTAGTTCATTAGTCTTTCTTTCAGAAGCATCTCTATTAGTTTTCCCACCATCGAGGTAAGTCTAGCCAGCCTGTAGTTTCAAGGAACCTCCCTGTTACTATTTTTGTGACGAGTGACCACACCTGCCTTTCTCCAATCTTGTGGAACCACTCCTGTTTCCAAGGATTTATTGAACAGATCTTTCAGGGGATCTGGCAGCACTCTCTGAGCTCCTTATGTATCCTGGGATGTATCTCATCCAGTGCCATGGCCTCGGCCACTTCCAGTTTCATGTTTCACCCAAAAACTCTATTCTGTAAAAGGAACGGTATCAATCCCACTTCCATCCATGCTCTTGCCAACTAGCAATGGACCCTCCTTAAGGTCTTTAGTGAATACCAAAATGAAGTGTTTGTTTAATGTTTCTGCTTTTTCCTCATCTTTCTTTACACAATGAGCCTTGTCCAATTTCAATCTTCCAATACCACCTCAGGACTTCCTGATTTCTCTGTTATATCTGAAAAATGTTTTGTCACCATGCTTTACCTCTTTTGCGATATTTTCTTCCACTTAAACTTTTGCCATCCTGCTTTTTTAACTCATCTCTTTCAGCTTCATCAGATATTCTTCTCTGTGATACTCTATTTTGTGTTCCTTTTCACTTTTTGAATGCTGATCTTTTTGCCTTTATTTTTCAGCCTCCTCTTTAGAAAGCCATAGTGATTTTGTTTTCCTCTTGCTTTAAATCACATTTCTTACACAAAGATTTGTTGCCTTTGTTATAGCTCCTTTAAATTTAGCCCACTGTTCTTCCATCTCCTCCCAGCCTTCTAGATCCTCCTCAAGGCACTTCCCCATTTTAAGAAAGTCTGTATTGCTGAAATCCATGACTTTGATCTTCATGTGACTTCTCTCCATCTTAGCCTCTACAGTATACTAAAACATACCATCTAATTATCACTGGCACTCAGATGGGCATCCTACCAATGTTAGAGCAGGGCTTCCCAAACCTGTCCTGGGGACCCCAAAGCCAGTTGGGTTTTCAGGATATCCACAATAAATATGCATGAGATACATTTGCATAAATTTTTCTCATGCATATTCATTGTGGATATCCTGAAAACCTGACTAGCTTTGCAGTCCCCAGGACAGGTTTGGGAAGCCCTGTATTAGATATAATATTTTCATTTGTGAGCACTAGGTACAGTATTGCTCCTGTTATGGGTTCCATCACCATTTCTCCTAATAGAGTCTCTAGAAAGGCATCTACAGTCTCCCTACTCCTTACATATTCTGTAGCAGGCATACTCCAATCCACATCTCGCAGTTTCAAATCTCCAATGAGCCAACACTTCTCCCTTCTGTCCTACCTTTTGGATGTCTTTACCAAATTTCTGTCTAGTTCTTCTATGTAATTCTGAGGCCTGTAGATCACACTAGCATAAATGGAATATGTTGGTTGCCTAAAAATATATATGTATTTTTTAGGCAACCCACAGTGCTTCTTCCTTCCTCTACATCCCCTGCTTTACAATTAATAGGATATTGTTTTTGACATAAAGCACTACTCTTACTCCTTTGTTGCTCTCTCTATCTTTTCTCAACAAGTTGTAGCCCAGGATGGCCATATCCCATTCATGAAATTGGACAAGGGTCATTGTGTGAAGAAAGATGAGGAAAAAGCAGAAACATTAAACAAACACTTCAGTGGAGGTCTGCCTCACCGGACCGCCAGACCGCCGATCCAGAACAACTCCCTTGACGCCAGACCGAGGCTCGCTCCGAGGCCCGCCCCTCGTAGACGTCAGCAGCAGCAGCGCCGGGTAGGGATACTTAAACCCAGCCCTGATCTCAGGCGCCCTCTTTGTCCTGCTCCACGTGGCCGGCCCTTACTTTCCCTCCACCGCGATTGGCGAGGACCCATCGGGGTCAGTGGAGGCCTGCCTCACCGGACCGCCAGACCGCCAATCCCAGACGACTCCCTTGATGCCAGACCAAGGCTCGCCCTGAGGCCCGCCCCTCGTAGACATCAGCAGCAGCACCAGGTAGGGATACTTAAACCCGGCCCCGACCTCAGGCGTCGCGCGCTGGGCGTCGCATGCCAAAGGAGCACGACTAAGGTGCAGGCCCCTTAGTGCGCCCCTTCGTGCTCCGACAAACGTTCCTCTCTGCCTTCCGCGACCGCTGACTCCCACAAGCCCCTAAAATTGGTACTCCCTACGAAGCAGACACGTCCAGCGGCCACCCGGACGCCCTCCAGACCAGTCGCCCTCCTGGGTAGGGAAAAAATTAACATCCGCACTACTGGTTGACTGAAAGTAGGCTTCTGGAGAAAAGGCCAGGTCTCAGTCTCTCTAATAGCAATCAGAACTTCTCGGACCTTGGAAGGCAAAGTCCAAAAACTTCCAAAATTGCAACAAACTGCTTCTCTCAAAAAAGATATTTTCTCCAGGCAGGTGCAGAAGCCACCCCACTTTAATTGGGTATAAGGCCAGCAACTCACCCAGGCGGGAGGGTGGGGGGGGGGGGGTGTTCCCACCTGAAACCAGATAAAATCCAACAGCAGCTTCAAGAATAATCTCTTTTCCAAGAAATTACAAAACCTCCTTTTCCTTTTCTTCTCCAGGCCAGGGAGGACCTAGCAAAATGTACTCCTAATACCTGCTCAGCTCCAAAACCTTCTGCTTTCTGCATGAGCTCAGCTACAATATATAGGGCCACACTGACCAATCCCAGCCTTGGAAGAAGGAAACTTTTAGAGATGGTCTAAAAAACTGCAAATCCCTAGTGCTGGTACGTAATAGGGAACAATGTACTAATAAGGGATCGGTGTATCCCTTACATAGTGTATGTGGATTTACAGTGGATTTCCTAGGTTTGCTATGGACTTTTCTAGCAAATGGCCTACCTCCTTAAAAAAGGCATGAGAGAGAGTTTGAGAAGCCCATGGATTATGTGTCAGTTTGTCAATTGTTTTTACTAATCTATTTTAAAAAAAAGCTCACACATCCATATGTGCTTGTCTAACTCTTGAAAGCTAGTCACAAATGCTAGTCCTTTATAAAGGTATCACTTAGAGCAGGGCTTCCCAAACTGGGGGTCGGGAACCCAAATGGGATCCCAAAACTTTTAGCTGAGGTCACAAGTGCATTAAAGGGCAGAACTCTTCAGGCTCCAGCAGCATTAATAGTGGAAGTCAGCATGGGGGCTTTGAGTAGGCATGCACTCACAGGCCCTGTGGTGGCACTGCCCTTGCATGAGTTTCTGTGGTATCAGGAAGCCCTGCATGAGGAGAGATCAGGACCACTGCAGGGTCATGAGCTTCCACTGGCTCACAGGCCTGACGCTGACGTTCATTACTAACGTTGCTGCCACTTGTAGACCACTTGAGTTTGGGACTAGCCATGAGTGGAAAGGTGGGCTGAGTGTGCTCAAGGATATTGTCTCTGCTCCTCTCTCCTCACCCACCACTGAACTTACCCAAGAGAAAACTGTTGTCCTGTCAGCAGCCTGCCCTCTCTTTCAACCAGTTGTCATCCACTTTTGGTCCAGGGTCCCAAGGAAAACGTTGCTGCTGACCCTGACCAGGGGGTTGTTTAGAAGAGGGGGCTGTGTGAAGGGAGGAATCAGATGCAGGAAGGGTTTAAGAGCTGGATCAGCTGAAGAGGGATTCGCTGTGGAAGGGGAGGGAAGGGGGAATGACAGATCAATAGGGGTATATACGAGAGGATCCAGGGGTGAGAGAGAATCAATTGGGAGTGATGTGCATTGCAAGAAGGACTGGAGGAGAGGAGGTGAGGCTGAAGGTGAGAGAGAGAGAGGGGATGGGTGATGGATTGAGAGGGAGGGGATGACAGAGGATCAATTGGGAGTTATAAAAATGGCTGGGAAGGTGAAAGTTGCTGGGGACCGTAAGATGTGCTCAGCTGGAGAGGCAGCGGTTTAAAGAGGAGGTCCACCGGAGGGGATAGAAATTGAGAGAAAGGAGAGACTGGAGAGGGTGGAGGGTGAGAGTGGAGTGATTGTTGGAGGGGGACCGCGCCCCTGCTGATTTGTTTTCGCATTGCTTACTGTGCTACATTATTTTATGTCATATTGTCCACTCATTGTTATAAAGAGCAAAACTGATCAATCATTTCTTCAAAAATTGTATTTTTATTTATTTTATTTATTTATTTAACATTTTTCTATACCGAACTTCATGACAAGCTTCATATCAGGCCGGTTTACATCAAACTTGGGGGTTAACTTAACAAAAACCATATAACAAGAAGGCCGAAGCGCAGATACAAATAACAGGGGGAATGAACTTGGAGGCTAGAGTAGCCAGGAAATAAAGGACAGAAAAAACTGGAGAATGACATGAATGAATATGCAATTACTGGGTTGGACATTTAGTCTATTGAGCTAAATGAAAGCACTGTTGCGATGTTATGTTTGAGGGAAGGCTTGGACAAAAAGCCAAGTCTTGAGTTTTTTCCGGAAGGTAGTCAGGCAGGGTTGTGAATGGATTGAAATTTCAATGGCACAAAAATATGTGAAAGTATACTGTTTAACATAACTAACAAAATAATAAGTATTCATGCAGCAGATGCCTATTTTCACATAAATGTTTTAGATATTCTTGACATAATATAAAAAGCTGCGTTTTTGTTTGGACTTAGCCACTGAGTGCTTGTGGCTCAGTCAGAGCAATGGGCAGGATTTCTGGTGCCATAAGCCTGTAGGTTTTTTTTTACTCTGCTTTTATATCCCTTCCAGCTCACCTAGCCCAGCTCCTTCAGGAAACCCACTGTCACTGGCCCGAAGTCCAACCTCTAGGCGTCACCATTGCATGATACTTGACATTCTCCACCCCTCCCCGGGAACTGCGAACATTTCTTCTGCTGTATTCAAAGCCCAGGAGAAGATCTGACCCAGGAATCAAGCCCAGATACATCACTGCTACTGTGCCATCACTAGGCCGGTCTTGTGTGGGGTTTTTTTTTTTTTTTAATTATTATTTTTATTATTATTACAGATCTTAAAATCTATTGAAAAGCGTGATTAATAATCTGAAACAGGTCTATCCATGGCTTTCAAGGAATTTTAATTGTTAACTGAAATGAATTTGTTTTTTTTATTTCTAACACTTTTTATTTCTAACTCTTCAAAGAGGATTACATCAGGGTACTGTGGGTACTGCAATAGTGTTAACTGTTGAAACCCTAGATCACATTACAGCCAAGTAGCTAGTCAGCGATAGGTCTGATTAAACCTTATGATTAAACCTTTGTCCCAAAGGGTATATCAGACAGCTGATGGATTGCTCTAAAGCCCACACAGCTCCCTGGGGTTCTTCCAGCAGGGGGACGAGTTGCTTCAGGCTAAGGATATGCATTCATTTAAAACAAATGAGGAATCCAAACCAAAAATCTTCTTTTTGGTTGAATTCCTTTTAAACCAGTGGTTCTCAACCCTGTCCTGGGGACCCCCCCAGCCAGTCGGGCTTTCAGGATATCCACAATGAATATGCATGAGAGAAAATGTGCATACACTGCCTCCATAACATGCAAATTTTCTCTCATGCATATTCATTGTGGATATCCTGAAAACCCGACTGGCTGGGGGGGGTCCCCAGGACAGGGTTGAGAACCACTGTTTTAAACGAAATGAATCCCTGGTGGCAATGAATGGAAAGACTGAAACATTTTAGGTTTGTTTTTTTTTTTCTGGAAAAAGAGTTTCATATAGCTTTATCATGTTTATTTAAGAAGCAAATATTACACTTTTGAGACTCGTCATCCTGTCACTAAAGGCTACAGGTCAAAGATCGAATTAAGCCACTGGATACAGTTGCTCATTATGTCTGTTTGGCTGCAGACTTACACTGGACTAGTAGCCCTTGTTAGGACATGGTTTTGGTTGACAGCTATATTTATGTTAAGGTTAAATATGAAATCTTTGACTGATTTGGGGGTTGAAGGGAAGATCGCAGCTCAATTGATAGTTATTTGATATTTTAACATTTCAACTGAATTATATATTTAGCAGGGATCTGCAATCATTTAGGACGAAGAGGATCTGCAGCAGTCTTGACATGCAAAATGGTATTCAGACTCGGGTATAAGGCAAAAGACTAATTATCTGGAAGCTGGGAGATGATGAACTTACTATTCCTGGGCAGAGCACAGCCACAAAGAATATCTGTACCAGTTCTTGTGTAATTTCCCTATGGCATCAATAGGGAAAGGGGCAAGGGGTCAGCTTTGGAGATTGACTTCTCCTTTGCTGTGCCTGTGCTAAGGTAGAAGTAACCCAATGCAATAAAATAGCCCAGCAGCTATTCCCTCCAATTTGGAAGGTGCAAGAAATGTGGCATACAGAAGACTGTCTCCTTGATACCACTAAGGTGTCCAAGTCCTTCAGATTGAGACTCAGACCTTGATTGGTGTTAGGTCACTAGTGGCCCATGGCTTACTGTGATCAGGCCTTCTCTTAGTTGCTTTGCTTGGGAATGCAGCCTAAAATGGGTAGCATAATCCATCAAAGGCTAAATACCAGAAAAAAACAGTAGTCAATTAGTATCATAAGAATTTGAAAAAAAACTTTGAAGAAAGAGTCAAGGAGGATATGAAACCGTTAGAAATAGATGGGCAAGGTCCATGCAGTACTACCGGAGGATTCAAATTGAATATACAGTTGGTCAGATCGGGATGGTGAATTGCTTGTGTCATATATAAACAATCCTGATATGCAAGGAATTGAGTATAAACCAAAACAATTGTAATGTAGGCAAAAACATAACATAGGGACTTGATACTAGCTGTTCGTGCATACATACACATACTTGCCCCTCTCTCCCTGAACAAAATGCGCATAACAACAATGTGGCATTAAATAATGGCCGCAGTTTATTAAAACATAACCCGAGCCAGCAAATTATACAAAATTCCAAAGTTAATTCCCCCAAACCTCCACCGCCCCCATGCCCCTCTTTCGCTTACCACCGCGTCTCAATGGTAAGCCGACTTTAGGTACCCCCCCCCCCATCACTCACCCCGCCATGGCACCAGCGAGGGTAAGCCTGCGGCCTGAGCATCGGCCCCCTCTTGCTCTTTAGGCCTTCCCGTGTAGCAGCCCCAAACTACACGAGCATTTCCCCCCCCCCCGCCGACTTTAGGCACCCCCCCATCACTCACCCCGCCATGGCACCAGCGAGGGTAAGCATGCGGCCTGAGCATCGGCCCCCTCTTGCTCTTTAGGCCTTCCCGTGTAGCAGCCCCAAACTACACGAGCATTTCCCCCCCCCCCTCCAATGTCCTTTACAATTCCAAATAATACATTAAACATATGGCTCGGGTTTTTCCGCCTCCACTGCGACATATATAATACAAACACTCATAAGATGATTAACAGCAATATAAAATTTCGGGAGGGAGGGAGGGAAGCAAAAACCTGCCCTCTGCTTGCTGTTGAATTCCCAACTGCCGTTCTAAGCTCTGCTCCAGCCTATTGTTTAACTACTGACCAATAGCATAACAGCATTCAAGTTGCTGATGCTGCTATTGGTTACCTAACTCCCCTTTTTTCCCCCACCCCCACCTGCCTTTGCTAATCCTATCCCTTACTCACAGCTGCTCAAGCCCATGTTATCTGCGTCGGGCCGGGACAAGCCCGGACCGCCTTCCTTAACATAGGGACTTGATACTAGCTGTTCGTGCATACATACACATACTTGCCCCTCTCTCCCTGAACAAAATGCGCATAACAACAATGTGGCATTAAATAATGGCCGCAGTTTATTAAAACATAACCCGAGCCAGCAAATTATACAAAATTCCAAAGTTAATTCCCCCAAACCTCCACCGCCCCCATGCCCCTCTTTCGCTTACCACCGCGTCTCAATGGTAAGCCGACTTTAGGTAACCCCCCCCCCCCCATCACTCACCCCGCCATGGCACCAGCGAGGGTAAGCCTGCGGCCTGAGCATCGGCCCCCTCTTGCTCTTTAGGCCTTCCCGTGTAGCAGCCCCAAACTACACGAGCATTTCCCCCCCCGCCGACTTTAGGCACCCCCCCATCACTCACCCCGCCATGGCACCAGCGAGGGTAAGCATGCGGCCTGAGCATCGGCCCCCTCTTGCTCTTTAGGCCTTCCCGTGTAGCAGCCCCAAACTACACGAGCATTTCCCCCCACTCCAATGTCCTTTACAATTCCAAATAATACATTAAACATATGGCTCGGGTTTTTCTGCCACAAACAAAGGCAAAATATTTGCCTTTGTTCCCCCACTGCGGCCACGTAACCTAAAAGCTGCTGCTTGAAAACTTTCTCCAAATCATTATTAAAGAAATCAATGCCCACGTCAGAAAGATGCACCCCATCTCCGAAGAAAAAACCACCTACGGTTACCCATGACCCTGTGTGGCGAACCCCAAAAAACCACCGTGTTGAACTACCCATTTACCAACTTGCCTATTCAATTCATTTTCCAAAACCCTTTCGCCATAAAGGCTCCGTGTAGTGTGTGATACGAACTATAATATTAGACCCGCCAATTTTAGTATTATGCAGGTAATTCAGTATGGTAGCCAAATCTTTGCATATGATCGCTGCTAATTCGCGACGTGTGAAGTTACCAAAATCATTACCCCCCAGATAATCGATAACAATCTCCGGGATTCCCCATCTTAGCATTCTATTCTGGAGAAAGATAAGCAGATTCCCCCGACGCATTCCCCCATTGCCAAACCAGCGAACAATCCATTCTGTATGATTCAGATCCGAGTGTTCACCATAAGGCCTCTCCTCCGCTCTTCGCAGAGCCCGATGCAAAAGAATGGCCCACGACCAAGCTCATTCACGGATCCACTCCCCCTTTTTATGTCTGCAAAACAAATTTTTTCAATTATTTTCATGCAGAACATCGTCTTCTCATCTTCCAAGAAAAGCTATTTTCTTACATAACTACGATAAACCTCCGACTTCCAGCGCTTGAATTCTCCGGGCCGACCACCCCAATTCCGCGGCTGTAGTTGCTGTGCCCCTCCTAAATGAAGGTGCCGAATAGTGCCCCACTTCCAACCCCAAACCAATAACTGGTAGAGGCAAGATTCGCTTTCCTTTTACCCCCCCCTCCCCAAACACATTCCCCTTTTTCCTTGCTTCACTGAAAAATGACAAACACCTTTATTTGGTCAAATAAAGGCCGCAGTTTATTTACACCAGACCCGAGCCCCATAACTTTATAACAAGCTAAAACATGACACCCCCCCCCTTGTAACATCCTTCTTAACCGGCCCCCCACCGCATCCCAGTGGTAGAGCTCCACCTGTATCCTCTAGACCTATAACCCCACCTCGTCCGAGCGTGGGTCAGGGATATCGCCTCTGAGCATCGGCCCCCTTTTTGCTCATTGGCCATCCCGTGCAGCAGCCCCCCCGCACTGCACAAGACTCCCCCCCCCCCTTATGCATACCTTTTAACAATACAATAAATCAACAATATTTGGGCTCGGGCTTACCGCCACCAATGCAACAAATACATATAACCATACGCTTTAACACCACCGCTCTTTCATCTTCTCCCCCATTGCTAAGTATGAGCTCCATATAGCAGGAGCCAGGGATTGTCTGATCAAATTCCGCATTACTACGTGCAAAGATGCCAAAGGTGTTCCGGCATGCTCTCTCCCAACCCACTGGCGTGAGGAGCTTCGGCCCAAAGACATCCCATTTAAGACGCGAAAGAGCATCAGCAATCATATTCAAATTCCCCGGGACATGTCCTGCCTTATGTTACATGCAATTTTAAACATAATATAATCATTACTCTCAACAAAGCAAAACTCTCAGACACTTTGCTGCTTGCTTATGAACTACTTGGACCACGCACATATTGTCACACCACCAAATTACTTTCTTGTTAGACCACTCCTTGCCCCATATAGTTAAGGCAACGATGATAGGAAAAAGCTCCAAGAAAGTTATATTCAATACTAAAACATCTGAAACCCATAGCCCTGGCCACTGCGCTGCACACCGCCTGCCCCTAAAATACACACCAATTAATAATAACCGAAAAGCTGATTCAATATCAGCTTTGGCTAACCAAGACCCCCAGGACCCACCTTACGGACCAAGTCTATGGCTTAATCGAATGATGCATACTTGACTGCGACTCACTTGTTTAGGGATGAAATCATTAACTGAAGATCTCTCAGGGTGTGACAAATTAAAAATTAACTTAAATTTTCCCGGCTTTTTTTTTTTTTTTTTTAATCACTGCTAATGGTGAGAAGTGCCCATGCTCAAAATGTTTACAAGGAAATGACCCGGCTACTCTTCCACACTGAAGTTCCACCTGTATTTTATCTCGTGCGCCCTCAGCCATCCGATAAACAGATTTAGAATTCTCAGCCCTCTCCCTACCCCGGGACCTTCTTAACGGATATGGAAGTCGCATCTAAATCCCCAGACAACATAGCAACAGCATCTCTGTTGGGATACGATTTCGAACCTTCCACTAAAGCTGCAATAAACTATGGGAGAGTCAGCCTTGCTCTACCATGGAGATTCACTTAGCGCTTTTGATAACATTAGCACCTTGACCTTGCTAACCTTTGACAGCCGAATGCGCCCCCCCCCCCCCCCCCCCCCCCGCAAGTGGCACATGCGTACCTGGAGTTACCTTCGGGGAACAGGCAAGTGAGCTTATTAAACCTCCAACAGATGTCAGATTCGCGTCCCTTACTGTTCGTACCAGACTCACTTTTGCGAACAGTTCCAGGACCACAAAAGGAAGTATTCTTACCAATACTGGAGGATAAAATACCGGAACTAGCACTAAAGCCAGCACTCCCTGTCCCACTTTACTAAATTGGTTCCATTGTTGGTCATCTGAGTTAACCATAAATGAATGTCCTGAGAACCCCATGACATAAATTTGTTCCCAGCCATTTTATCCCAGAACTTTTCAGCATAATTGGGCCATGCCCAACCCTCATAATCCTTAAAGGCTCCTAGAATACTATCAGCGGAGGACAGACGTGCTCCGTACTGAGTAGGATCAAAATGACTACCAACACTTACTAAACGCAAAAAAAAAAACCCTTTACCCAATTGACTATATTCTTAGACATTTTTGGGCCCGCACTACCTTTCTTATTCTGCCTGTTAGACTTCTAGATGTTTTCCTCCCCCTTTTCTTCCCTCTACAATCAAAATATTAACAGAATATTTTTTTAAGCCTTGTAACTAACCGGATAGGACCTCCTCCCAAAGCTCCATTAAAGAAGCTAAAGCCGGAGGACCCATATCATACTATGGCCCTACAGATAAAGCCGTATGCTGACCTGGCCCAGTGTCGCTAGTACTCGAGGAAAACGAAGAAGAGCTTAAACTACTACTAGAATGAGCCCTCTTTCTCCTCTTATTATCTTTCTTACTCTCCCGAGCACTATCTTTGGAAGTCTTACCTTGCTCAGCAACCAAACACTGCTGCCTTGTATTCCCGATGCCATGCCACTCCTGTCGTCCGCAACATTCCTCTTCATTCCTTCCTGATCGCCCTGAGCAGTAAAGGCATGCGCTGCCGTATCCAACTCCCTCCAGGCCTCACGACTGGAAGGTCCAGGCACCGAATCATCGGCTTCATCTGCAAAACCACCTGTATCCGCAACAATCCTTTCCCTCCCCCGCCACCAAATCCCCCTTTAGCGCCCCTGAATGTAAAGGGATCTTTTGTAAAGGGGCCCCGTTTTGCTTGCCCACAAGGGGCCGCCCTTTTATTCCAACATCCTGAGGATAAATCTGATTGCCTAAAGATGCTCCTAAATCTGAGGGCCAACCTCCTATACCTTCCGCACCTTTCCCCTCACCCACCACACCTGCTGAAAATTAACAAATCCTGCTTTAGCCATGAGACCTAAAATATTGACAATAAATGCAGCTGTAGCCTTGGCCTAGCACCGACGGGCACCGAAGGGGCAACTGGCCGACTGGGAAGTCTGCCACCACATTCACCATCCCCTGCTGGGAACTTGCTCTGGGAAGAATCCACTAACTCGCCCCTTACTCCACTGCTTGCCCGTTCCAGCAGCTCCCGTAAAACACTGCCCTTAAAAGAATATCCCATCATAACAGGAGACATAGCAGGCAGTCACCGGCTAGAGAAAGGGGGCTCCACTGCCACTAGAGCAGGCACGCTCCTTATGTTTCTTAGCCTTTATCGGATTCACATTTAAATGTAAATCACTCTGTAACCCGAAACCAATAATTCTTTCCCAGTGACCTCAGCGCTGACTGCCTCCCTCACAAAATGTTGCACGAGCCTGGCTAAGGAGAAAAAACAAGTACAAGGTTGTGGAAACCATAAGCAGCAGGAACTCTGACACGAGGCTGTCCCCTAAGGGCTGGGCTTTGCCGGGGGGGGGGGGGGGGGGGGGGGGCAGCAGGTTCTGGGCCGCTTACACCTGAATCAGTGGGGGAGGCGGGGCAGCAGGGCAGGAGGGAATTGGGGGGGGGGGGGGGAACGTCAGTTAGTGAAGACGAAGCCACTCACCAAATGAGGCCTGCAGATCTGTAGAGACCGTCACCTGCCAACCCCTGACGACCTCGCTGAGGAACGGGATGAAATTCCACCCGCTGCAGCCACCTCCGGTTTGTTTTTGGCTCTCTTCATTTTGCTAAATAACTAACTAAAAGACCGCGAAACCGCGCAAATGACAGTTGGAAAATCCCCAGCGCAGCAAAGCAAAAACCTGCCCTCTGCTTGCTGTTGAATTCCCAACTGCCGTTCTAAGCTCTGCTCCAGCCTATTGTTTAACTACTGACCAATAGCATAACAGCATTCAAGTTGCTGATGCTGCTATTGGTTACCTAACTCCCCTTTTTTCCCCCACCCCCACCTGCCTTTGCTAATCCTATCCCTTACTCACAGCTGCTCAAGCCCATGTTATCTGCGTCGGGCCGGGACAAGCCCGGACCGCCTTCCTTTATAAGACAAAAAAGAGACAAAGCAGTAGCAGTACTGTTGTGGCAACCCCAAAGCATAGATGCAGAGCAAGACAGGAAGAAGATCTGCATTAAAACTCCAAGGCACCCAGTGCAGGGTGATGTAGTAAGCACAGTAGCATGAAGGCCCCAATGGACTGTGAGAGATAGAGAAAGCATGTAAAGCATCAGATCAGCTTTATACTAGTATTGGCATATTTGTCCTAACTTTTATCAGGTTGTTTTGTTAAGCCCAAAATGCACAGTGTCAGGTGAATTTTCAAAAGAGTTATGCATGCAAATGTAACATACTATCATAGCAATTTTCAAAAGCCATTCAGCCATACTGCACTTAACTTGGGTAAAACTTATGAACAATTCAATGACGTGTATTGTAGCAATTTTCAAAAGTCATTTAATGCAGGTAAAGTTCATTTACGCATGTAAAACCCAGTTTTAAGCAGGCCCTATATGTTCAAGGGCTCATAAGAACATAAGAACATGCCATACTGGGCCAGACCCAGGGACCATCAAGCCCAGCATCCTGTTTCCAGCATCCTATTTCCAACAGTGGCCAATCCAGGCCATAAGAACCTCAATTCTGAATGGCTTTGTTGGCATGCACCCATACACAGGATGAGAC
The DNA here is from genome assembly GCF_901001135.1 of Rhinatrema bivittatum. Classification (NCBI taxonomy): domain Eukaryota; kingdom Metazoa; phylum Chordata; class Amphibia; order Gymnophiona; family Rhinatrematidae; genus Rhinatrema; species Rhinatrema bivittatum. The sequence continues at coordinate 787,915,295 of NC_042616.1, read as the reverse complement.
CAATGAGTGAGTATCATAAAGGAGTTTGAAAAGAACTTTGAAGACATTAGGAGCAGAGGCAAAAACACTCAAAGGCACCAAGAAAGGCTTAATGCAGAAGTACCGTACTGGCATCAACATCCAAAAACAGTGAGTGCAGAGCAAGGCCATTCTGGATCCTCTCCATTCTGGTTTTCACCCTTTATATCCCACAGAAACAGCTCGTACAAAAGTCTCCAGTGATCTCTTCATGGCAAAGATCAAAAGCCTTTACTCAGTCCTCATCCTCTTTGACCTAGCCGCTGGTTTTGTCACCATTGATCACCTTCCACTTCTTGTCATAATGTACTTCGCTGGAGTTTTTAGGACTGTGCTCTATTCTGGTTTTCTCCATACCTTTCCCATTGTACTTTTACTATTTCCTCTGGTGGTTCTTCATGTACCACTATTCTGCTATTGGTTAGTGTTCCTCAAGGCTGTATCCTGGGCCTCTTTTTTTCTCTCTATACTTGTTCTGTTGGTGCTCTGATCTCCATCCATGATGTTCAGTAGCCAGTTTTATGCTGATGGCTCCCAGATCTAGCCCTCTGTACCAGAAACTTCACCAAGAATTCAGTCCCAAATCTTAGCTTCCTTGTCTGGCATCACTGTCTGGATGTACCTTCACCACCTCCCTGAACTTAACATGGTGAGCCCTGTCGGTCAGCTTATGAACGCATGACCCATTTAAGTTTTTTGGTTTTTTTTTAAATCCTGTTGATGCAGGCATTGCCAAAACATTGCTTAATGTTGAGGTTTGGATGTGAGACTATATTTGCCTTGTTTCTTTCACAACACTGTGGTGTGATCTTGAGTCCATCAGAACACTTGGACTGTTGATTCTGGGTGCCCATTTTTATTCGCAATTTGAAAAAAACATTGAAAAAGACTGTTTTTGCCTATGGGGTAAATGATTGATTTATCAGATGGCATTTTAATTTGCTCCCTCCAAAATTTCAGATATCATTATATTTCAATTATTTTAGGTCTTACTAGCCATCAAGGAAGTCTATCATTTTGAAGATTTTTCACTACCTCTTCCTTGTTTTTTTTTTCTTTTTTTGCTGTTAGTTTTCCTTTGAGGATATGGTTACTCTCTTTACTGTTTATTACTTAAGGAAGGCCAATATTAGAATGGCCTTATGATCCTTATCTGTCATCACAGTCTATGTCTCTAATAAATGTATGACGAGAAATGGGATTTTGTTTAGAAACTAAGCTGACTAAATAAACCAAGAGGTCAAACACCATTCCCATGCATGGACAGCGAACATCTCATTTGCTCAAAGTGACTTTCAGTAGTGTAGACATACTTTTTTAAATAGTAATATTGTATTCTGCCTGTCATCACTCTCAGGCAGTCTGCATTAATCAGAATTGTATCTGTACATCTAGTATACAGAGGCACGAACCATTCAGCCTCTTGTCTCTGCATACTAATACATGCGAAAAAATTCATCATTCACTGTATCATTGACACTGGTAGAAATGGAATATAAAGAATACAACCAGCATCAGCAGAGTAGAGATCTGAATGTGGCAGCTATTGTATAGTAATCAGAATTAGAGATATGCTAATTAGTTAAACTCAAACTCAAAACAGGCAAACTTCAACATAAAAGATGAGTTTGACACAATCCAACACAGACCTGAAGCAAAGTTTTCCTGAATCTGCAACGAATTTCTGCAGATCCACTGTGGATTTTTCCCAGCAACTGGCCTTTTGCCCTATAAATGATTTACTAACCATTTCAACAAACCTGCATATTTCTTTTCTTAGGCTTATCAAATTAGGCTATGAACATATTTGAAAGAAGCTTACACATTCGTAATCAGAATCAAGTTCTCTCCAAGAACAATGCAGTACATATTCAAAAGGATTTGTCCAGCTAAATTTGGGACTTATCCAGAAAATCCAGGGGATTAAATATCATCCCCTGCTGAAAGGATACTTTTTATCCAGGCAATTCATTACCCAGCTAAACCGTCTCCAGGTAAAATAGAGGTGGCATGTGGGCATTCCAAAGCCGGGTCTTCAACTCGGCGGGTTAATTCTGGTCATGGCGGAGAGCAAGTCTAAAGATAACGCAATCCTAAAAGTATATGTTGAATATAGCGAGTTAAGGAAAAGAAAACCAAGCAGGCTTGACCTTGGGAAAATAGTTTCTGGTAATCTGAAGACAGTGAAGAAAAATGAGAAGGTGAAAGCTGCAGTCAGAAGAATGCTGGGCTGCATAGAGAGAAGAATAGCCAGTAAGAAAAGGAGGTGTGATGCCCTTATCCAGGTTCTAGGTGAGGCCGCACCTGGAGTATTGTGCTCAGTTCTGGAGACTGTATCTAAAAAAAAAATAGAGACAGGATAGAGGGTACCAAAATGGTGTGGAGTCTGTATCAGAAGACTTATGAGGATCTGAATATATACATACCCTGGAAGAGTTATAGGGAAGACATGATTCAGAACTTCAGATACTTGAAAAGTTTTAATAATGCATGGAATTTGAACATTTTCCATTGGAAATCAAATAGTTGAAATAGGGTTCATGAAATGAAACTCCAGAGGGGATGACTTAGAAGCAACATCAGGAAATATTTCTTCACAAAGAGGATGGTGGATACCTGGAATGCCAGGAAAAGGTGGTTAGAATGAAAACAGTAAATGAATTCAAAAGGGCATGGAATAAACACTGTGGATCCCCAAAGGCTAGTGGTTGGAAATGAAGAAAAGGGTACATGAGGGTAACCTGCATGGAGTGGTCATTACTACCCTTAACCAATTAGCCTTGATGCTTTTGGCTCAGCTGTATTATTGCTACCTGCTTCAACAGCAGAGGCAAAGAGGGGAATTGGATTCAGATGACAACCATGCTGAGCCCCGACTTTTACAGTCCAGGGTACTGATATGCAGACATTATAGAAAACGCACAGGCCTGCTTAAATGGCCAAGTCCAAAAGCAAAGCACATTCAAGCAGCATTGTCTGAATTATCAAGAAGGCTGCCTACCCCATAAAAATGTTGCTTACAGTAATTTTGTTATAGATTTAACAATTGCTTTGTTTTGATTGTAAATATTTCTACCCTTGACATGTAAATATTTTTACCCTTAACATGTGTCTTCAGGGTAACTGGCATGGAGCAGCAATTGCTACCTTTAACAGAGACATGGAGGTAGCCTGCATGGAGCATCAGTTGCTATCATAACAAATTGCTGGGCAGACTGGACAGACCATTTGATCTTCTTCTACTATGCTAGAGAGAGAGATAAGAGAGGAGAAATAGTGAGAGGCTGCAAAGTGAAGGATCTTGTAGGTAAGTAAGAGGAGCTTAAACTGTTTGTAGGAATGAATAGGGAATCAATGTAGTGACTTGAAAAGAGAGGTTATATGGGTATAATTACTTTAGTCATGCAGCTGAATTTTAGATAGATTGCAATAGAAAGAAATAGCTCACTGGGAGACCTGTGAGAAGCATGTTGTAATGATCTAAGCAAGAAGTGACGAGAGAATTCAGAAGAGTTGTGTGGTAGTATGTTCCAAAAGAAAGGGACAGATTTTGGTGATGCTATAGAGAAAGATATGATACATTATAGAAGTGTTTTTGATATGTGTAGGGAGAGAGAGGAGTCAAAGATGAATCCACGGTTAGAGGCTAAGGGGACTATGAGTATTACAGTATTATCCACAAAAATAGAAAAATGAGGAAGCAGTGAAGTGGGTTTGGGGGAAAGATAAGGAACTCTGTCTTGGCCATGTTGAGTTAGTTAAACGGTGAGGTGAAAGAAGCTATTTTAGCCAAAAGATCTTCCTTCAAACATTGGAAGAAGTGTCCATCTGAATAAAATAGGAAAATGCATAAGCATTGGCAAGTTAAATGTAAAACATTGATAAGAAAGAATTTGAAAAAAAAAGTTGGCCATAGACACAAAAACTCATATTAAAAACTTTTAAAAATATATCCGAAGCAGGAAGCCTGCAAGGGAACTGGTTGGACTATTAGACAATAGAGGGATTAAAGGGGCCCTTAAGAAGATCATTGCAAAAAGAATAAATGAATTCTTTTCTTTGATGTTTACAGATGAGTATGTTGGAAAGATACCCATTTTGGAGACAGTTTTCAAGGGTGATGTTTCTGATGAATTGAATCAAATCATGGTGAACCTAGAGGAGTCAAAGATGAATCAACGGTTAGAGGCTAAGGGGACTATGAGTATTACAATATTATCCACAAAAATAGAAAAATGAGGAAGCAGTGAAGTGGGTTTGGGGGAAAGATAAGGAACTCTGTCTTGGCCATGTTGAGTTAGTTAAACGGTGAGGTGAAAGAAGCTATTTTAGCCAAAAGATCTTCCTTCAAACATTGGAAGAAGTGTCCATCTGAATAAAATAGGAAAACGCATAAGCATTGGCAAGTTAAATGTAAAACATTGATAAGAAAGAATTTGAAAAAAAAAGTTGGCCATAGACACAAAAACTCATATTAAAAACTTTTAAAAATATATCCGAAGCAGGAAGCCTGCAAGGGAACTGGTTGGACTATTAGACAATCGAGGGATTAAAGGGGCCCTTAAGAAAGATAAGATCATTGCAAAAAGAATAAATAAATTCTTTTTTTTGATGTTTACAGATGAGTATGTTGGAAAGATACCCATTTTGGAGACAGTTTTCAAGGGTGATGTTTCTGATGAATTGAATCAAATCATGGTGAATCTAGAAGATGTAGTAGGCGAAATTGATAAACTGAAGAGCAGTAAATCACCTGGCCTGGATGGATTACACCCCAGGGTTTTGAAAGAACTAAAAAATGAAATTTCAGAATATTACAAGTATCATTAAAATAGACTGAAAGGTGGGTATTGTAACCCCAACATTTAAAAAGGGCTCCAGAGGTGATCTAGGAAACTATAGACTGGTGAGCCTGACTTCAGTGCCAGGAAAAATCCCCTCAAGCTGCTGAACAAGCATCTTGAAAATTCAGCATTTGAGTTCTATCCTATAGAAACTATATTAGCCACTGCAATAACACACTCTTTTATAACTCTGAACAGTGGGAAAGCAATACCTTATGTTCCACCATATCAAAAGCATTTGACAAATCGAGGAACATAATTAAAGATGGGAACGTTTTATCAAAATGCTGTAGCACTGTTCCCTCCAGATCAACCATAAAGGTTTTGGCACTGCAACCTCTTCTAAATCAGGCCTGTGATATATCCAATTTCTCCTTTTCCTCCAAAATTTCCACAATCTGTGTTAGAACTTTTTCTTCTACCTTAGCAGCAAACAGAAGATTAGTCACTCATTTTTAATGAGAGTAACTCCTAAGATCTAACTCAGGATTTTCTAGATTAAGGGTGATTACTGAATTTTTTTTTTAATATTGGAACTTTTCCTTTGGATAAGATAGAATTTACCAAATTCCATAATCTTTTCAGTACTAAATTTGGAACACCTGGAATTAACTAACGTGGACATGATTCTGACAGAAAATTAGTTATCCTAACTGTCTTCACAATAGATTTCAGTTCCATAGGAGATGGAATCAAATTCACAAAACTCTTCTCCCAGTGCCGAATTTCCAAATGGCTGCAACTCATTCTGATCGCATACAAACAAAGCAAACTGATAATGGGGAACAGAAAAGATCAGGTCTCCTTTTTGCTCTCCATCTTCAACATGTAAAATGGTACCGGGCAAATTCATGCAGTCCAGGATCAAAGAACTGTGTGTGATTGCACAGTGCCATTTGGTATGCTGGAGATAGCAGAGCAGTAGGGAGGTCTGCTCTTTTCAGCCTCCTTCTTCTGTCAAGATATGTCAAATAAGATAGGCAAACTGGCCAGGGGAGGGAGGGGAATGGGGGCAATTGGTGCAGAAGAGGTTCCTGCAGTCTAGTACCATAGAAGTCTGAAGTCTCACTTAATGAAGCTGAATTACGTAATCACCACAAAGCCAGTGATATATATATCACAGACTTGAAGAGGAGATGCCAGCTGTTTCCCAGGCCAGAATGCAAAAGTATTCCTGATCCAGCAGTCATTACTGTGAGCTTTACTGCTGATGACTTCTGATTACGATTCTGATTCTAGTTTCTTGCTTACTGCAGAAATAAAGGTCAACAGACAAAAAATAAATAAGGTGATAGATTTTCATTGGATTAATCTTATACATTTCTTGACGGATTTTGGGAGCTCTGCTCCCTTCATCAGGTCAAAGCAAATAAGCAGATGTGTTAGAACTTTCAGATACTTGAAAGGTTTTAATGATCCAAAGACAACGACAAACCTTTTCCGTTGCAAAAAATCAGCAGAACCAGGGGTCATGATTTAAAACTCCAGGGAGGAAAACTCAGAACCAATGTCAGGAAGTATTTCTTCATGGAAAGGGTGGTGGATGCCTGGAATGCCCTTCCAGAGGAAGTGGTGAAGACCAAAACTGTGAAGGATTTCAAAGGGGCGTGGGATAAACACTGTGGATCCATAAAGTCTAGAGGATGTGAATGAAGAGAAGAGGCATGGGAGTAGCTTGCTTGCGGGAAAGGCGGCTACTACCTGGAGATGAATATCCTTATTCAATAAACATACACACAGTTAATGTGACTCCAGCATTGCTCTATGCTTCAACAGCAAGAGGAAATGTGGAAAAAAGGATTTGCATCCTCAAAAAAAAGCAGGGGAGTAGCTTGCTTGTTACGGCGGTTACTACCCCAAACCAAATAAGCCTGATACTTCATTTTCAATGCATATCCAGCATAGCTCTCTGCTTCAACGGCAGGGGGAATGATGTAAAGAGGATATATATTCAGACAACCAACAAGGATTGAATTGCACAGGCAGGATAAACAAGCATGGGAGTAGCTTGCTTATTACGGCGGTTACTACCCCAAACCAATTAGCTAGTTACTTCACTTAGATGCAGCTTTAGCACTGCTCTCTACATCAATGGTGGGGGTGGAAGGGAAATAGAACCAAAAAGTTACAAATAAGGGCCCTGACTTCAACGGTCAGATAAGTATGAAAACAATTAGGTGTGAAAGCTTGCTGGGCAGACTGGATGGGCCATTTGGTCTTCTTCTGCCGTCACTTCTATGTTTCTATAGATAAAGACAGAGGGTGAAGTTTGAATACATACATGATAGGAAGGGGAAAAGAGAAGAAATGAGTGATATATTTGTGAAGTGATAAGAGATTGACAGAGAGGCTGCCAAATTATGTTGGAGAGTTAGTGTTTTTATTTTGAAATATCTGATCATTTTAATTTTAAATGTCTTATGTTCTTGCTCATTGCTCACTACAGAAAGAGTTTGGTGAATAAGAAATAAAAGAATATTTTATTTATTAGGTAGCTCATTTTTGAAACATAGAAACATAGAAATGACGGCAGAAGAAGACCAGTCGGTCCATCCAGTCTGCCCAGCAAGCTTCACACTTCTTTTTTCTCATACTTATCTGTTTCTCTTGGCTCTTAGTAACCTTAGGTTCTATTTCCCTTTCACCCCCACCATTAATGTAGAGAGCAGTGATGGAGCTGCTTCCAAGTGAAATATTAAGTTTGATTAGTTGGGTAAGCGGCAGCATAGCTCTCTGCCATTGAAGCAGAGAGCAATGCTGGATATGCGTGAAGTATTAGTTTTTCTTCTCTCCTGCCGTTGAAGCAGAGAGCAATGCTGGATATGCGTAAAGTATTAGTTTTTCTTCTCCCCTGCTGATGAAGCAGGGAGCTATGCTGGATATGCATTGAAAGTGAAGTATGCCTTGAAAGTCACATTAACTATCATCAAATATTGAAAAGCCTAATAATTGGTAATTGAATAAGCCTAATAATTGGTAATACCTATAGCCCATGAACCCATTCCTGTTTTTTGTTTTTTTTGTTTTTTTAATTTGGAGATGGCAGCCCTCCATCCTTCCGCTCCGTGAAGGTGGAACACCAACCACTGGCCACTGGCCAGTGGTTGGTGTTCCACCTTCACCTTCACCTTCACCTTCACCTTTACCTTCTTATGGCTTGGATTGGCCACTGTTTCCAACAGTGGCCAATCCAAGCCATAAGAACCTGGCAAGTACCCATGTTACCGTTGCTAGTAATAGCAGTGGCTATTTTCTGTCAACTTAATTAATAGCAGGTAATGGACTTCTCCTCCAAGAACTTATCCAATCCTTTTTTAAATTGCACTAACCACATCCTCTGGCAACAAATTCCAGAGTTTAATTGTGCGTTGAGTAAAAAAGAACTTTCTCCGATTAGTTTTAAATGTGCCACATGCTAACTTCATGGAGTGCCCCCTAGTCTTTCTATTATCCGAAAGAGTAAATAACCGATTCACATCTACCCGTTCTAGACCTCTCATGATTTTAAACACCTCTATCATATCCCCCCTCAGCCGTCTCTTCTCCAAGCTGAAAAGTTGGTGGTGTCATTCTGGCTAAAGACAGCTCCTACCCCTTCAGCTGATGTATCCACCTCTACCACAAACAAACATCTGGGCTCAGGATGCCAAAGGCAAAGTTTATTGAGGAAAGAGTTCTTGAGTGCCCGGCTCCCCTCAGCTGTCTCTTCTCCAAGCTGAACAGCCCTAACCTCTTTAGTCTTTCCTCATAGGGAAGCAGTTCCATCCCCTTTATCATTCTGGTCGCCTTTCTCTGTACCTTCTCCATCTCAACTATATCTTTCTTGAGATGCGACAACCAGAATTGTACACAGTATTCAAGGTATGGTTTCACTATGGAGTGATACAGATGTATTATGACATCCTCCTTTATTCATCATTCCCTTCCTAATAATTCCTAACATTCTGTTTGCTTTTTTGACTGCCACAGCACACTGAGCTGATGCATGTTGATGGCCCTATTAGTTATTCCCGCGCGATACAGAAATATGACTGTCTCCAATCATTTGGAACCACTCCTGATTCTAAAGAAGTGTTGAAAAGGTCAGAAAGTACAGCTGCCAGAACATCCCTAAGTTTTCTTGTCTGGTCCCATTGCTTTACTTTTAGTTTTGCTAGCACCTCACAAATACAGTTTTCTATAAATTGTTTGAGGTCAACCTCACTTCCATTCCTATTTGTGGCAATTTTCTATTGATCCTACTCCAAGCTCTTCATCAGTGAGCACTGAACAGAAATATTTGATAAGCAATTCCACTTTCTCTTTGTCAGCCTCTACATGTCCCCTAGGGATGTGCATTCATTTGACACAAATTTGTAAAATGTGTTGAATGAAGTCATTTTCATATTATTTTTTGATCCCCTGAAATGGTTGGAGGGAACGGATGAAAATCAAACAAAATTGTTGTCTTCATTTATTGCTGTAGTCCATAGTCCAAGTAAATCAGTAGCAGCTACAATGCTTTCCTCCTCGTCAACTGAACTTAGCAATCAAGCAGTGCCAGAACTGAGGCAGGAAGAAGCAGGGAAGAAGGTAGGAGGGAGTCAAGCATTTTTTTTTTTTAAATCAACCTGTAGCTGGCGACTGTATTAGGTGAGGCTAACTTCCTGCAACTGAAAGGATCGAGCATGTGAAATCTATTTTAAGATTCATTTCTCAGGTGGATTTCACAGGGGAAGGTTGTAGGTGCTGGAGCTCTGACTGAGGGAAAGAAAAAAGTTTTAAAAGAGAAACAGTGAGAGAAGTTGGGCAAGGAAGGTCTTTGTTCTTATCTTTACTGTTGCAGTATTTAGATTTACTGTGTCAGAAAGATAGAGGGTCTGGAATTCTGGCTGACTGTTCACTAGAGTGAAGTAGTGAAGAGAAGCAGCAAACAAGGGTGATTTTTAGTGTCTTTGTCTTAGTGCAGTACACTGTAGTCTAGTCTTGAGAGCAGTCAAAACCTTGAGCCTTGTCTATTTCTCCTATGATAGTTTTTTTTAATGTGTAAAAAGAGTCATCAGCGTATATACACTCTATGTGTGTGTGGGTGTGTGAGAGAGAGAGAGAGAGAGATAGAGAGCGAGAGAGAGAGATTTTTCCACACACTGTGAAAGTTGCTTGGTCTGTCCTTGTACATAGGCATAGCTATCATACTGAAAATGTCTGCTAAGCTCTTAACTCTGCTTGCTAAGCACTGCAGTGAAATCAGTCTTTAGACTTGTTTGTGTGGCAGACAGTGTATTACAATGGTACATGTAAATATACTGCTGTACAACAATAACTTATTTTGTGACATAAAAAACCCCAGTAGCCACTATTTTCAATTCCATCATATCACTATAAGCAAAGGAGATAAGAGAGAATGGCAGCAAGCAGAAGAATGGTGGGGGACGATGAAAGGGTATTCCTGCAAAGTCAGACAAGCCTTCCAGAAGCACAAGCACTAGCAGTATTAGCAGTGAGAAAAAAGGGTGTCCTGCCCCTAGGCTAAAGAAAGATCTTTTACTCACAAAATGTCAGGAGTGGAAGCTCAAGCCACAAGAAATTAAAATTGGGACAGCATGTGCCACCACCAGCTGCTCTCTCTCTCTCTCTCTCTCTTTTGCTTTGAAGCAGAGGCAAAGGTCAGAGTCACTGGAGGTTGACATAAGAAGGGCAGGGGCAGCTAAAGTGCAGAACCCAGCATTGCGCCCCACCATGTTTATTGCTTCTCAGATAATGGAGACACTATTTGCAAAATCTAATTCAAAGGGGTATATTTTTTAGTGTGTGTGCCTCAAATAAAAAGTAAATATAAGCGGGACCATTTTCAACCACTGGGTAGCTTGACTAGTTAGCCAGATAACCATATCTGGCTAACTACCAGGGTATATTTGGTGGTGCAGTCATGCCGCTGAGTATAACCGGCTATCTTAAAGTTAGCCAGCTGTGTCTAACTGGCTAACTTTAGAACGGCCCTGTGGCTCGACCAGAGTTAGCAGCATAGGTTAAATGGTTAACTCTGGATATTGGAGTTAGCCGCATAACTTATGTGGCTAACACTGCTCCACCCAGACGGAAGTTTACTTTACAATTAATTTAGAATTTAACTTTTAAAAACACATAGGACCTGTTTCTCAATATACACAAACATTTTCCACAACATTTCCCACTAGCTCCCATGTCCACAAATGCCAAACCCACTCACTAAAACGTATGCCCACTATTTAAAAATTATTCCTTTCTCAAAGTAGACATTAAATAGTAGTTCCCAGCTCCCCTCTTATGGATCCCACCTGAATTGGATAGTTAAAATCAATGTTGGAGAAATTTATTCACTGAGCTTGATCGAGGCTATTTATGTTTCAAAAATTGATATTTGAAGCAAGGACGAGGCATTCTCCACAACCCCAGGGACTGCCCACCTGTATTCTGTGCTTGTTTCATTTTATTTTTATTTAATTTGGCTTTAATTTGTATTAAATTTATAGTCCCTGCTCTGGACCCATGGGAACTTAATATGTTATCCTAAGTTGAATAGCTGTATCAAGTGCTTTCCTAGGGCCCATGATGCCTAGACATGCCCCATCAGTGTTCCCACAGTGATACAAAGCTCTCTCACTCATTGCAGAGGCCGGGTTCTCCATGAGAGAAATGGCAGTGGCCCAACACTCAACTCGCCACTCCAGCTCCTCCCTCTAGGTTGTTTCCTGCACTTCCTAGTCCACGGGGAGCCTGCTACTTGCAGGCACATCACAGTCTGCAGCTCACAGTCCGCACATCACAGTCTGCAGCTGCTATTCCAGGCCCCTCCCACTTGAATCCAACAATGCCTTTAGACACAGGAAGCCTGACACTCACTGCCATGGTTCCTGTACAAACACTATTCACAGTTGCTCCACAGCCTCCCGCACAGATACTTTTCCTACTTTGCTGCTTGGCCTCCCCAACAGGTCTTTCTACCAGGACCTTCTACATTGTCTCTAGCCTCTGCACCCATCTGCAATGTGCCTTGTCAAATCCCCAGGACCCAGGGCTTCAGCATCCACATCAGGGAACCAGGCCTATGCCTTGTGGTCCTCATGGCTTGGATCACTGGTGCCCTGCCCTTAGCACCACCCAGGATTCCCAACATTGCCCAAGGACACAGGGATTTTATTTTTGTAATCCCTGTTTACAGTCACAGAAAGGCACCTGTGGTGGTATATCTGGGGCATGGCAGGCAGGGAGGTATCAGTCAGGCCCCTGTGGTGGTATATCTGGGGTATGGCAGGCAGACAGAGAGGTAACAGTCAGGCCCCTGTGGTGGTATATCTGGCTCATGGCAGGCAGGAAGAGAGGTAACAGTCAGGCCCCTGTGGTGGTATATCTGGCTCATGGCAGGCAGACAAAGAGGTAACAGTCAGGCCCCTGTAATGGTATATCTGGGGTATGGCAGACAGGCAGAGTGGCAATAAAGCCTTCAAAGTGCTTTCATTCATCTTACCACTTGCATGGAAAATCTGGAAACCCGAGCACAGGCAGATTGATTTTCAAAAACACCAACTTTTCCATAAACTGTGGTTCCAGCGTTGAGTGATGAGGGCTCACAATGTCCCCTGTCATTGAAAAGACACATTCACTGGGCATGCTGGTGTGGTTGCTGGCTAGGATAGATAGCATTGAGCCACTTAGATTAGGTCTGGCCTTGTGTGGACCTGTGTGCCTAAAATGTCAGTGCAACTGTGTCCATGTCCTCAATGGGATCTGAAAGATAATGTATCTCAGACTTTTGTGCTGGGGTCTCCTTTTCTTGGGTAAGTCTGAGGGTCTTTATTACTGGATGCTTTCATTATAGCCTGTGCCAGAAGAGACGGTTCTTTACAGGCAATGTGACTTTGGTGTACTGATTTGTGGAAGGAAGTACTACTAGCTGGCAGGCTCCTGCTTACACTACTCTCTGAGGTGGCCACTATTTCCTTCTGTGCTAGATTCCCTACTCTTCATCTGCCTCTGGCACTCCTTTTGACAAACATTTTCTACCAGCATCTCCTTTATGAATCTGAGACTCTGGGACTCCCTTTTACATGGGGGATCACAAAGTGTAGCAAGCAGATATGTATAGTCTTTTTGAGAGGTTTTTAGTATTTCTTCCACCTAATGCTGTAAAGCAATACCTCTGGTCTCATTCCCTCTTCCTGATGAAAGTCCTTCAACTTTTCCTCCAAAATATTTACTATAAGGATGACTCCAAGCATGTGGTACTTCTGTGAATTCAGGTCCTCTGTGGTATCCTTGAAGGGCTTCAGTATTTATATCAGCTGCCTCATAACTACTCGGAGTTAGTCAGTTAAGTTAAGTGGCTAATTTTGCTCCTCCCCGGAACACCTCCCTCCTGCCCCGGGAATGCCCCTGACTTATCCAGTTATTTTCCAGCCAGATAATTTGTTTTCCAGCTAGAATTTAGCCAGATAAGCCTTTTAAATATGCAGTTAAGCCATTTAGTTGGATAACTTTCCAGTTATCCATCTAAATGGCTTTTGAATATGTATCTTCTTGTAACTGCCCTTTAAAATATGAAAACATTTACAAATCCCACCCTTCATGGAAGTCTATCACCCAGAAGCTGTAACTTGGAATTGCCAATGGCCATCTCTCTCTTCCCAGATGTCCTCTGGTTCTCTCATGTGGATCTCTCTCTATTTGCTTCCGATGGTGATGATACTACTCTGGATTCTGTAGAGGTTTTGTGTACATTGGTATTAGTCTTTTCACTAGAGCTGTGAATCTCTCTTATAGCTGGATGTTATTGCACTGGTATTACAGTGACTAGTTACTGCAGTTATGCACAGCTGTGTAAGTGAATTGGTTAGTAAGTTCCTTCAAGAGTAACATTTTTCAGCAACTGTCTCTTAGGCCTGGATTTTCTAAGGTCGCAGACCTTAGAAAATCCGGCGATAATGGGGGCGATAACGGAGGGCGGGGGTGGGGGCGAAGCGGGCCTGCGAAAGCCGGCAGCGATCACACCTCTGTGGTGTTATTGCTGCTGGCTTTCACACCCAATAGCCCCATTCACGGCGTCTGCCCCAGTGCCACCCAGACTCCTCCCCTTCCGGTGCGGATGCTGCCCAGAACCCGCCCCTATCTAGGTATCGCACGCGAAAACTGACTTTCCACATGTGAAAAGTTCCTTTTCACGTGCAATCCCTTTTGAAAATGACCCCTTAGTTGCTTATACCTTATACCTTTCCCAAATCAATCAGTGGAAATCTTGCCGTGACAACATCTGGCACTGTTTATGCAAGATACTGAAACTTTTCCAAATCAGCAGTTTACTTGCCATTTTGTAGCTGGTGCTTCTGATGTCCAGGATTTGACACAGTTCACTTACTAAAGCCACACATTCAGCACTTTGTTAGTCCAACAGGCTATTTTTACCATCTTTGCAATGTCATATATCTATCTTTGATGAATTGATGATAACTGACATATACTTCTGACATTTTGACAGCCTTTGGCTAATTAACAGTTCAGCTTGTGATTGATATCTAACCCACCATCTACCTATATATGCAAGGTGTTGCATATAGGGAAAAATAACCGTTGCTGTAGTTACACGATGTTAGGTTCCATATTAGGAGCTACCACCCAGGAAAAAGATCTAGGCATCATAGTGGATAATACTTTAAAATTGTCAGCTCAGTGTGCTGCAGCAGTCAAAAAAGCAAATAGAATGTTAGGAATTATTAGGAAGGGAATGGTTAATAGAACGGAAAATGTCATAATGCCTCTATATCGCTCCATGGTGAGACCACACCTTGAATACTGTGTACAATTCTGGTTGCCGCATCTCAAAAAAGATATAGTTGCGATGGAGAAGGTACAGAGAAGGGCAACCAAAATGATAAAAAAGGGGATGGAACAGCTTCCCTATGAGGAAAGGCTGAAGAGATTAGGGCTGTTCAGCTTGGAGAAGAGACGGCTGAGGGGAGATATGATAGAGGTCTTTAAGATCATGAGAGGTCTTGAACGAGTAGATGTGACTCAGTTATTTTCACTTTCGAATAATAGAAGGACTAGGGGGCATTCCATGAAGTTAGCAAGTAGCACATTTAAGACTAATCGGAGAAAATTATTTTTCACTCAACGCACAATAAAGCTCTGGAATTTGTTGCCAGAGGATGTGGTTAGTGCAGTTAGTGTAGCTGGGTTCAAAAAAGGTTTGGATAAGTTCTTGGAGGAGAAGTCCATTAATGGCTATTAATCAATTTTACTTAGGGAATAGCCCCTGCTATTAATTGCATCAGTCGCTAACCAACCTCTTTCCCTTTTCAAAAATACACCAACTTAAACATACAAGGGAATGCTTACTAGGTGGTAATCTTGTACGGAGGTTATTAAATGAGGGTAACCGATTTGCAGTTATCCTCTCCTTAACCTCCGTCTATTATTCTTTTATTAAATTGAACAATGTCTCTCACGATCCTCTTTCTTATAGTTTCTCAATTTTTCTAAAAATCCCTTCTCCCCTGCTGCTTTTCCGTCCCATTAGTATCTTATTTCATACTTATCAGGGTTGTCACCTCTGTAATGTCTCATGGGTACGGAGCTGCATGTCCGACACGGGCCATGTTTCGGCACAGTGTGCCTGCTTCAGGGACTATGGGAGAATGTACTGTGTCCTATACTGGGTTCACAGTATGCAGTAAACCTTCAATATATAAAGATATTAGTCTTAAACAACAACTTCTACTAACTTGCTTTCACATTCATTAATAATACTTGAATTCTTACCCACCTTACCATTGAAAACTTACTTGTATAAAGCTTCTTTTTGTCTAACGTGCGACGCCTGCTGTGCTTGTCTGGGCGTCAGATCTATTCTAACTGTTTTTATAAGCCTGCCTAGGGAGTCTACCTCCTACTCTCTGCCAGACCGAGGCTGTCTCAGGTGTATGTAATAGAGTTGATTCCTTGTATTTTCGGTAATAGCGGACCTGACGGGGAACTGCATCTAATAAACAATGGGTTTCTCCATATAGGGCGGACCTGATGGGAAACTTGTTCTCACCACATTGTTGTTTAAGACTAATATCTTTATATATTGAAGGTTTACTGCATACTGTGAACCCAGTATAGGACACAGTACATTCTCCCATAGTCCCTGAAGCAGGCACACTGTGCCGAAACATGGCCCGTGTCGGACATGCAGCTCCGTACCCATGAGACATTACAGAGGCGACAACCCTGATAAGTATGAAATAAGATACTAATGGGACGGAAAAGCAGCAGGGGAGAAGGGATTTTTAGAAAAATTGAGAAACTATAAGAAAGAGGATCGTGAGAGACATTGTTCAATTTAATAAAAGAATAATAGACGGAGGTTAAGGAGAGGATAACTGCAAATCGGTTACCCTCTTTTAATAACCTCCGTACAAGATTACCACCTAGTAAGCATTCCCTTGTATGTTTAAGTTGGTGTATTAATTGCATCAGTAGCATGGGTTCTTCTTAGTGTTTGGGTAATTGCCAGGTTCTTGTGGCCTGGTTTTGGCCTCTGTTGGAAATGGGATGCTGGGCTTGATGGACCCTTGGTCTGACCCAGCATGGCAATTTCTTATGTTCTTATGTTCTTATGTTCTTACCTTAAGAAAACTTGATTCCCTCTTTCCTTATTGCACAGAACATAAAGAGTAACAGGAAACTTAAGATAATAGAAAATAAAAGTGAAAGGTCTGCTGGACAGAAGAAATTGGACATCTGCTAGAATTAACAGAAATCAAATAAAGGAATGGAAAAAAGAAGATTAAATGATCTACCTAAAAAAATAATTATTAACTACTAATGCCTATATAAAAAGGAATATATAAAATTTAGCACAAAAATAAAAAATATGCTGGCTAGCTATACTAACTTATACCACCAGTGTACCATCAGGGAGAATTAAGAGTATGTAGCATTCAAGTAGGTCCAGATGTTGTTGATGAAATGCACACTACTCCTCTCTGCAACTACACCACTGGATGTACAGGCTGGGAAGGAACTTTGCAATTTGGCGCTAAAACCTGCAGCAGATGTTTAAAACCCACCTTATCCATTAACTGCAAGGGTTTGTCATCAAGGATAATCATTTCCCCAATGCTCATCATTGCAATTTTTATTGTTGCCTGTCTCTTACCCTGAGACAGTGCTCGTGAACACCACCTCCTTTTCTCCATAGCGGTTTGTCTCTTCTGACACATGACAGGAGGCTGCTGGCCTTCCACCTGACTATTGGAAGGGGCCAAAGTTGTGGGGTAAGCTTGGGGAACCCTCTACAACTTTTTAGCCACTTTCCTCTGACTGGAAGAGGAAGTCCTTTGGCTCCTAGTACTGCCACCCTACCCAGATATCAATGCTAGTAGGTGCCCCACAAGTTTCCCTCAACTGATGTCCTTCAAGCAGTGAATGCACTGTGCAAAATGTGGGACCTCCCTAACCTTGAAGTGCCTCCAAATCATGGATTTCTTCAATGATCCCTCCTTTTCTTCCTTGGGGTTAGATGATGGTACTGGAGTTGAGGTAGATGGTGAACCCTGAGGAACAAGTGCCAGGACACTATCTACTGGTACTGCTTGCTCTTCATCACCATCCTCACTCCCCCACCTCCCCATCAATAAACTGGATACTAACACTGGATACTGTATCCTCTTCCAAAATGTTCTTCTTCTCATATCCCTTCAATGTTTCCTGATTCAGGCAATCCATGAATAGATTCTTCATCTGAATCAGTTGATGGAAATATTTCCTTCATGACCTGAGTGATAGTGAGTAGAGAAGAGTATGCTGTTGGTTTTGGGCATGGCTCTTTTCCTATCCCTGCTGCTTTTCTATTCTCTGCCTCCTTGTATAACTCTTCCATCTTTTCCTTCTGTTCAGAAAGAGAAGGGAGAGAAACATCTGCAGTCTGCAGTGGTGCATGATCTCCATATTTCAATGTCTTATGGGTAGAGCGGCCTTTTGCCATTCTATGCTTAGACTTGGGTGCAGGTTGATTTATTTGGTGAATACTTCTAACTTTGCTAACATTTCTTTTCCCTCCTGTGCCTTTCCCATTCCCTGACATGATGGAATTTGTCACGGGGGTTTGGATATTAAATTTTTTTTTTTTTTTGCAGTGCTGTAAATGACTGTACCCTAACCAACTGCATCATGCTAATGTGTGTGTGTGTGTGTGTGTGTGCTGTCTACAAAGGATATCAGAATATCATACCAATATAAATGTTTCATTCCCTCTTTCCAGATTAACCACAAGGCCTCCTCCTTAACTTCTAAGCCATGCAGTTTTGTTGCTTTAATATTACTTTTCATATTTTACACCATTCATCCTCCTTCCTCCTACCCCATCCTTCCTGAATAAATTATAACTTGCTTTAGCTATTTTCTAGTCACGGTTCTGTCTCTACCAAGTTCCCTTGACTGTCATTATATCCCAGTTATCCTGTTTCATGGCTGCCTCTAGATCTAGGGCTTTATTTTTCCATGCAGTAAGTGTTAAATATTTTACTTAGTTCAGGACTTTTACTTACCAGAAGGCTTTGCCCACCCATCCCTGACAATCCTAGTTTAAAGCCCTCCTTAGTAGATTTGCCAGACTATTATGGTATTCAACAAGTGGCCCTTCACCTCTGCTCAGCAGTCCTTGAAATGCCATCCCATGGTCCAGGATGCTGAAACACTCTCATCTTCACCAGCAGAGATGATTCAAAACAAAATGCACTGCGGCCAATGGAAATCATTTGTCAAATGATCATATTTAATTTACCTATGCTGAATAGCGATTGATTATTCCTACCCACATTCTTCCCAATGTGTAACTACAAGAATATGTTTACTCACACATTGAGGTTACAGGGCAGGTCACTGTTGGCTATTGATTTTCCTCAGTGAAAATAGATGACTTTGTTTAGCATGTGAAAAGTGAGCAATTTTCCTGACATCAACTGCTTGTTTAATAGTCTCAGAATAATCTATATTTCATTAAAATGATGACATATTACACCCAAGTACTCTCCTGTCTTCTATGCAATTGATTTAAAGCAATTTAATACTTGGATAGCATATAATAAATTGGTCCAGACTGACAGCACTTTGTTATCATGTCATGCTTCTCTATATAACGCCATGTTTGCATATATTAAACCTCCTTCCCACATTTGTTTCCCCCCGACAAAACTCTCTGCACTGAACTCTTTCACTAAAATAGATTCACTACAATTTTTTTATATGCCACATAAAACTTTTAGATAACTAGGAAGCCCCACAATCAATATTCATAGCATGATTTAGAGAACAAGGAGACTTTCCAGTAAATCGTGGCTATAAACTCAGTACCATGAAGTATTTAGTAATCTATCTCATGGATATTTTAAACTGAGCATTAATGGTGCTGAAAAATAGTCACAGTGAATCACCTGAATTTGATGTAGGTGATTAGGAACTTTATTGGCTCAAAATATTCAAGTCCATTGCTCTCACAGTTTTAATCTTGGATCACCCACCTCTGTGTATTACTCTTTCAGCCGATGTTTTAGTTCTATTTTCTAGGATGCCTGCATTTTGGGCATTTTACACAGACATATGGGTGTAAGACTTTGTGTGTGTGTGTGTAGTATCTAAGAAACACAATCATCATGACTACTAGCTAGCTCTGCCATGGCCTTTCAGTGTGGCACATTGGGAAAGTAATTTTACTTCCCTGCATATTACCTTTGCCAGCTATGATCAGGTTGAGAAATAGTCATCTTTGGGGAAGCATCACATTTAGCATTTGAAGCAATTTTGACTTGGTTTTCAACTTTTACTTTCTGTGCTAATAGACTCCTATACTTCCAGAAATATGATTTTCTAAGTTTGGAAATGAAGTGGAAACAAAGGGCTAGATTCACGTATAAATTATTCTACTTGTTTTTGGCCTAGAAGTTTCCTGTTGCTCTTGATTTTCTAACACAATTGGAATTGGCCGTTACTGGATGTTAGGAATCTTTATTCATCACTGCGTGGGTTTCTTCCCCATTTCTTAATTTTATTTATTACAATATTCAACTATAACACAAGCATAACTTGTAACGGAAAAACACTGAGGTTGGCAAGGACAAAAGAAAAAAAAAATGATGGCAACAGAAATTTAAATATATTAGCCAAAAACTCAGTTTTTCAAAGGAAAAACTGGGAGGAGATACAAGGTTATAAGGAGCGATTGAAATATGGGAAATATAATGAAAAAGGAACATAATGAGAGGAGAATCAGCATTCAAAAATAAAACAATTCTGTATCTACAGATTTTAGAGAAGTCAAGCAGAAGTTATATGGGCATCCAGATAAGATCTCAGGATCAAAATATACAGACTTAGAACCTAATGGATAAATGTTAAAAGTCATGCGCGGGTTTCCATGTGCGCACGGTTCCAAGCCTCGTACATGGACGCGACGATCTGATAACAGCACACGGATGTGCGCGTGGGTGCCAACTCGCGTGTGAAAGTGGGGAAGATTCTTTAAGAAAGGCAGGCCAATGTGACAAGGCCTTTCTCCAGGGACCTTCCTAAACCCCCTTCCTCCCTTCCTCCCTTTTCCCTTATCCGTCCCGATCCATAACCCCCCCCCCAACTAACCAACATTTTTTTTATTTTTCAACTTACCTGCTCTCCAGAGCAGCAGTAAGTTATGCGAGCTGGCTGACTGCCGGCACGTGCTTCACCAGGACAGTACCTAATGGCGCTGTCCTGGCCCGCCCATGCCCCGCAAATATATCTGAGATGTGGCGACCAGAATTATACACAATATTCAAGGTACAGTCTCACCATGGAACAATAAACAGGCATGATGACATCCACTGTTTTATTTGCCATTCCCTTCCTAATTATTCCCAACATTCTGTTTGCTTTTCTGTTGCTACAGCACACTGAGCCGACACTTTCAATATACTATCCACTGTGACTCCTAGCTCTTTTTTCCTGGGTGATCTCCTAAGATAGAAGCTAACATTGTGTAACTACAGCAAGGGTTATTTTTCCCTAAATGGATCAACTAGCCACGTTAAATTTCATCTGCCGTTTTGAAGCCCAATTTTCCAGTCTCACAAGGTCCTCCTTGAATTTGGGGGGGAATTCGTGCGCCAAGCCGAATTAATATGGTGGAAGCCCGAGCGACCATCCTTCTTCCACCGCCCTCTGTGCTCGAGCCACATGGTGGTATGAGGGGATGTGGAGGGACTGCGCAAGGGCATTAGTGGAGGGGAGGTGTTGAGGAGCACGCGATGACACAGAATGGGGGGAGAAGTTGGGCTTATATCAGAATCTCGAGGCCATCATGAGACCACGACCCTTTGTTCTGGCCTGGGCGCCCGACACTCCTCCTTTTCATTGGTCAGTGCCTGCATGTGAAGACCTCTGTCCGCATCGTTGATCTGAGCCCACACCCCCATCAGGTTTAGGTGGCCCCCACAGAGTTGGGAGCCACGAAGGAGCAACCACCAGCTGCAGCAAACCCCCCCCCCCCAAAAAAAAATAAAGAAAGACTCTCTAATTGAGGTCAGCAGCACGTGCGGCCTCCCCAAAATGAGCCTAGAACCAATGAAGGCCAGTGATTAAACAGAAGAGACTGCAGCCATTCGAAAAGAGAAGGTGAGGCACCCACAACCACAACAGCAATCATAGGTGAGAGAGGTGGGTGCCAAAGGAGCAGAACATGGCGAGGGGAAAAGTTTGCGTGGCAGTGGAAGAGGGTGGCCCGTGAGGTGGGTAGCGGGGTCCGGTGACTCAACCAATGGGAAAGGGCAGGAGCAGAACGACCATAACTCGGACAAGGGCCGGGTGGCAATGAGAGCATGTGGGTGAGCTGGGACATATCCAGACAGCTGAGCATGGCGAGGGATGGGACATGAACATGCACGATGCCAAACCCGAGGTCACATAGGCAACGGATCGACGTGAAGAAGCTGCGCTGGGTCAAAGTGAGAATGGTACGAGGTGTCCTTCGGCATCAATGGATGAGCAGGGCAAAGGTCACAGGGACACCAACCCCCACCTGCAAGCTGGTGCGTACTGTCAGGCATGCGGCCCTCCTCACTGGACATTTTGGCCCATGTGGCTGGCATATGGAGCAGCACAACAGAGTCAGCCTTTGCAGGCCTCTGCACACAGTATACTGGACATGAGCCCAATGAGCAGATCTCCCTGGCATCTGCCGATATTCCCTGCACTGACCATCTACCCTCAAAGTTACCAGCAGATGTACCCCTCTTGGTGGGGAGCAAAGCCGGTGTGTCAGGGGGATACAAGGTCACATACAGCGGCAGCGGAGAATCCAACATTGGCGGGAGGCAGCACCAGAATTGCATCCCCAACGAGTCAGCAGGAGGTGCAGCAACAGACATCAAACAAACTTGTGGCACTGGTGCAGCCCGAAGGCATGACAGGGCAGAATTATGCAGGGGACAGCCGGCCGCATTAGAGGTGTCCAATGGGGAGATAACCACCACAGGGATGCCTAGCAGAGGCACTGCTGAAGTCATGACAGATGGCGAATGAGCAATGACTTCATGAGGTGAGGGGGGCAAAGGTAACCAGGGAGGGGAAGAAAAAAAAGGAAGGAGGAGTGGGAGTATTTCAAGCGCAGGGACTTCTGACTACAGCTATGATTCGAGTTCCTCCTCGGACAACAGTATGACTTGACCAGTTCATGATCCCCTTGAGGCAAGTAGGGCACCTCCTGCTCTTACTAATTTGTCTCATTTGTGGGAGAGTGTACCTAAGGCCTTATGGAGCAAGATAAGAAAGCGGAAATACATAGATATCTTCAGCATTTTAGAGGTCAGATAGAAGTGTGCGGATAGGAGGAAATGGAAGAAGAGAGACGAGGCTAGAGGAAGAGAAGCAAAATTTCCTCAAAATATAATAAATTGGGTATTGGTGTTTTTGAAGATGATTAGCATCGTGAGACAGGATGACCCTCACAGTATGGTCCAATGCTAAGTTATGAGGTGATGAAGGTCCTACAAACCTTACCTATATAAAGCAAAATATTTTTCTACTGAGGTTAAGATTTGTGTGATTATTTGTTAGTTTCCTCAGATTTCCGAGGTATTTTGGGCTATTTTGTTTGATCCAATTCTAAGTTATACAGACACCATTTTAGAGGCTTATAGAGATTACCAGATATGGGTTTGGTTAAACTATGATGAGAAGTTCAGAGATAAGATGGAAGAAATCCATTGTATGTTTTGGGCAGACCGGGAGACCCTTTGAAGCTAAATTCATAATTAAGTTCATTCCTTTGGTCAAAGAGACAGAATTATCTAGAGGAACAACAGTCAATCAGATAGCAGGCTTTGCCTTCTTTGCGAAAGCTCAGGGTTTGAGCAACCCACTCAACAATTTTATGGTTAAGAAGATGTTGGCTGGTTGGGGTAGAAAGACGGAGGCGGTTGAGGAGAAGAGGTGCCCAATAACCCACAAAATTTTGGGTTATTTGGCACCTCTTCTGACTTCAAAACTGACTTCAAAACTGGTTTATTTGGGGCCGCATTTAGTATAGCATTTTTTGCGGTGCTGCAGGTGAGTGAACTGGTGGCCGCATACAAAAAGGATACGAGGTTGAATGGAATATTAGCAGGGAATGTTCTGGTGCAGGGCCAGAGCATCAGCTTAATTGTACACCGATCGAAAACCGATCAGTGGGTATGAGGGGCGGAGGTCCACCTAAAACAGGTTGTTGCACAAGTAACGTGCCCCATCAGAAATCTGCTGGTGGCACGCACTTGTTGGTTCATGCATATGGGGCCCCATTAAATTCTAGTTCACTGCCATTTTCCACAAGACACTGGTGTATGTTGGATTAGATCCGACACAATATGGTACACACACTTTTAGGATAGGGACTGCTACAAGCGTGGCTCAGGCAGGTTTGAATTTGGATACCATATGTAAAATTGGGCATTGGAAGTCATCAGTGATGAATTTGTAAGTTAGGCCTGGATTGTGCCAAACTGGCTCTAACCATTAATCCCTTCCTTTGTAGGTTTGTGGCAAGGGTGAAGGATGGTATTGGGTTGTGGGATACTCCTTCGTCCAAAGGACAGCCAGGCAGGCACAAGAGAGGCCGTACGGTACAAATTTGGGTTTAGCCTCGCACAGAGTGTGACCAGTGAGAGCAATTGCTACTGGCAGTACGTCACAAACTGGACATGTTTGAGAGACTAGATATTGTGGTCACTCATCTAGACGGAAATGATCTCAGTGAATGTTTGTGCAAGCAGCTGATTAGCACTATAATTAGGGACTTGGCAGTATTGAAGGAATGGATCCGCACAGCCATATTGATCTGGTCGGACATTATACCTCGCATCAAGTGAAGGGATTAGAAATTATGGGGCAGGGTAAGAAAAAAGGTGAATAGGCAGATAGGGTTATGGGTTCAGAATCTAGAGGTCACCAGAAAAGGCACGAATGGGCAGACAATTTATGCAAAGGTTTATACAGGGCGGTTAAAATATATTTGTCCGACGTGGAGTATGACCTATTTAATAATGCTATTCAGGAGACTTTGGAGCGAGTTTTGGGAGGCTTAGGGCAAGACAGGCCACAGTAGGTGGTGTGTGGGGGCCTGGGATAAATAAGGTACTATCCCAGTCCTGTGGTGGGGGTACCCAAGTCATTAGGCCACCTGTGAGTGGATGACAGGGTTTGGTAGAGCTGCAAGTCCTATGGGACGGGTTGGGACGGTATTTAAAGTGAGCCTGGGCTGCCCGGGTGTCATGGCCCCCTTGCTTGGATGCACAGTGGGGAGCCGGATGGCTGTGGCGGTCTTGTTTGATATGGCGGACGCTGGTATAATGACTGGACTGGGGGGTTTGTAGCCTTCAATGGCGATTTGGGTAATTCAATAGCTGGTTTGTGTCATTGGTTAATAAAGCTGCAGCCTGTTTATCCCAAATGCTATTGTCCTGTGTTTTATTGTGTGAGGGGAGGGGAGGGGAGGGGAGGGAAGCAAAGGTGTGACCTGCCAATGTTAGGAGGGGATTGGCGCGCGGCATGCACAGCACACCAACCCAAATTAACATAGTGGGAGCCCAAGCGACCGTTCCTCTCCCTCCGTGCCTCTCGTGCTCGAGCGACGTGTGGCACAAGGGGAGGGGGAGGTACCGCACAAGGGCGTTAGCAGAGGGGAGGCATCAGGGAGCGTGTAATGATGCAGAGCAGCGGGGAGAAGTTGGGCTGACGTTAGAATCTCATGGCCATCACGAGACCATGTCCCTTTGTTCTGGCCCAGGCGCCTGGCATTCCTCCTTCTCGTCAGTCGGCACCTGCGTTCCCATCCCACCCACAATCAGGGAAGTTTTAACAGCTAGAGATATACATTTGACTCATGTAAGTTATTGTCACAGCAGGCAGGGATAACTGAGTCGTTATGCCATCTGTGAGTGGATGACAGGGTTTGGTAGAGCTGCAGTTCCTACGGGATGGTACGGTATTTAAAGTGGGTGTGGACTGCTTGGGTGTGGTGGCTCCCTTGTTTGGATGCATGGCAGGCAGCCAGATGGTTGTGGTGGTCTTGCTGGACACAGCAGATGCCAGTACGATGCCTGGTCTGGGGGGTTTGTAGTCTTCAATGATGACTCGTGTACCTCAGTAGCTGGTTGTTTCATTGGTTAATAAAGCTGTGGCCTGTTTATCCCAAATGCTATTGTCCCATTTTATAGTGTTACGGGAGGGGAGGGAAGTGAAGGTGCGACCTGCCAATGTTAATCACAATCCTTTTGAGATTTTACTACTCTGCATAATTTTGTGTCATCTGAAAATTTGCTCACCTCTTTCCAGATTATTTATAAATATATTAAAAGCACCGGTCCTAGTACAAAATAATCCCTGAAGCACTCCACTGTTTACCTTTTTCCACTGTGAAAACTGACCATTTAATCCACTCTATGTTTTCTGTCTTTTAACCAGTTTGCAATCCGCAAAAGGACATCACCTCCTATCCCATGACATTTTAGTTTTTTTAGAAGCCTCTCATGAGGGACTTTGTTAAACACCTTCTGAAAATTCAAATTCACCACATCTACCATTTCACCTATGTCCACATGTGTATTCACTCCTTCCGAAAAATGTAGGAGATTTGTGAGGCAAATTTTCTATCACTTCATTCATTTCCAGTTTAACTAATTAATGTGTTCTGTCGTTTAATTTGTTCCCATTAAAGCAATGTTTCTTATTTTGGACTCTAATACTTGGATTTTCTATCCATATTTATTGAAACTTACAGGCAGGCATCAGCAGCAGAAGGAACAGCAATCCAAGACACCAAGCTTGGAGCACAGTGGCACCCACGGTGCTAGGAATATTCTAAGACTCTGTGAGAGGGTCAAAGCAGCCCAATTAGAGGCATGAACATCCCAAGGCAAAAGGTGGGAGGTAAAAGGCATCATAAACAGGGGCATGAAAAGCCCAAGGCACCATGAAAAGGGGCAAAGCAGCACCAACAACAGTATAAACAGCCCAAGGCAACATGAGAGGGGTTGACGTCACCCAAGTTGCCTGCGGGTAATGGTTGAAGGGCTTCAGGGCTTGTTCCATCTACGTCATGTGTAACAGATTAAGATGCTCTAGAGGGCAATCCAGTTTTATCCCATTTTCCAAAGGGAAGCTCATTAAGGGCTGTCTGTTGTTGCTCCACTAATGTCTGCAGCATTTGATAGGTGGAATTCCACATGTTGACTGCATTCTGAATAACTTGGTGCAAAGGTAATCCCATTTTCTCCTGCTTCTCACAGAGCTACTGCCAAGCTTCATGCTCCAGTTAAAAAATCCTGCTAATTTTGTAAACTTCTCTAATAGTTACCTTAGGAGAAATGTAGCGCCCCCTAGCCGCAATTGGTGGAAAAGGCAACTCAAAGTACGATGGCTCAAAGTTCTGAGTGGTACTTACTTATGTAGGTAGATAGTACAGGAGTTGAGTTGCAATTAGAGGGGTTCCATATGTTGCCCTCTTCCCGATTGGATAATTTAAAATGAATGGGAAATCCCACCCATCCAGTAGTGCTTCAGAAGGTTGGGAGGGGAAGCAGAGAATAAGAAGAAATTGTCTGTAGGATGGAATCAGTTCAAAATAACACCTTCTTTATTGTATAACAATCAATGGTTACAAAATGTAACTAGCTTGCCATGATGCTAAAACTATTTCAATGGCTATTGGTCTAATTTAAGTAAGCCTAATCCACTTTACATCTTAGGCAATTAAGATACTATATTCAAACAGTTTTTAGAACAACTTTACAAACTTACCCCTAGATTCATCAAGCCACAATGTATTTTCACAGGAGGGGTCCCACTATTGCCAAGGGGGTGTCGCCACAATAGTGGAACCCCTACCCTGAAAATGCATCACAGATGTCTGGTGCTTCCTTTTTGTGTCGCTCAACATCGCGATACAAAAGAATGTGGAAAGCGCCCATTTAATGGTAGAGCATCTAGCTAGCTACGGTGAGAGAACATTATAGAAATCTCATTTTTGTGTGACTTTCCTCATTCCAAATCATGTCAAATCTTCACTGCTATGTACTGTGCTGTTCATACATCTCGCTGTGCATGTAAAAGTGCCCCAAAACCATACACCACCCCCAAAACTAGAGATGTGAATTGTGTCCTCGATCGTCTTAACGATCGATTTCGGCTGGGAGGGGGAGGGAATCGTATTGTTGCCGTTTGTGTGTGTAAAGTATCGTCATAATCGTTAAAATCGTGAGCCGGGGTCGGGGGTGGGTTTTAGGGGGTTTTAGTGTGCCAGTTTTCCTGCCCTCCCCCTTCCCCCGATTTACGATTTTTTGACGATAAATCGGGGGAATTGGTATTGTATCGTGGCCCTAACGATTTTTGACGATTTAAAATATATCGGACGATATTTTAAATCGTCAAAAAACGATTCACATCCCTACCCAAAACCTCACCTCGAGTTATTAGCTGGTCCTCCTAGAGTGGTATAAATAATTGATACTATAACGCCTTATAAAGAATATCTCACTCTCTCTCTCTCTCTCTCTCTCTCACTCACATATATGCCTGTCTGCACAACTTGTGAAATATAATTTTAATACACATTGTGATAAAATACCTACTCTAAAATTATCATACCCATGCCACTTTTTTGATAAATCTAGCTATTAGTCAGTTACAATTGAATATCAGCTAAGTTAGCCGGATAACTTAGGTCTACCCTGGATGCCTCTTTTTTTATCCAGCTATAATTTAGTCTGATAACTTTTGAGTCATCCAGCTAAATGGCTTTGAATAATGACTTCTCAATTTCCCAATCCTCTAATTATTCAAATCTCTCACATGATTCATCTGAACCATATGTTCTTCCTTGTAATTCTGTAGACACTAATCAAAACAGACAGTGCTGTATTGGCTTTGAGTGATGCCTTCCCAGTTTTCCCCTACTGTTGTTGCCAGCTTCCAATGTAATTAGGCAAATGGTGTTCCAGCTTCTCATTCAACCCTGCATTGCTAGCTAGTTTCCTTCTAAAAATCTATCTTGATCTTAATGGGGTTGGGGAAAGGACTCCTTGTCTTCATGATCCTATGCCTCATCATCATCACTGCTATTTGTGCTGTCCCCAGATCTCCCTGAAGGAAATGTCTTACCTCTTCCTCAATCATTGCCATATCTGCCTCTTGATGCCAGTAATGTGATGAAATGTATAAAACAGATCACTAGTGGATAGCGGCTTTTAGTTTAGATGCACATGGACAGCCAACCAGCCAGTCACTTTTGTTACACATGGAGCCATGTTAACTATTGATGCTGAATGACTATGTATACTAAGTCAAACAGTACAAGAGTCACACATTCAAGAATTATTACATGCTATACTTACACAAATTTAGGTTCCATATTAGGAGCTACCACCCAGGAAAGAGATCTAGGTGTCATAGTGGATAACATATTGAAATCGTCGGCTCAGTGTGCTGCGGCAGTCAAAAAAGCAAACAGAATGTTAGGAACTATTAGAAAGGGAATGGTGAATAAAACGGAAAATGTCATAATGCCTCAGTATCGCTCCATGGTGAGACCACACCTTGAATACAGTGTACAATTCTAGTCGCCACATCTCAAAAAAGATATAATTGCGAGGGAGAAGGTACAGAGAAGGGCAACCAAAATGATAAAGGGGATGGAACAGCTCCCCTATGAGGAAAGGCTGAAGAGGTTAGGGCTGTTCAGCTTGGAGAAGAGACGACTGAGGTGGGCTATGATAAGGTCTTTAAAATCATGAGAGGTCTTGAATGAGTAGATGTAAATTGGTTATTTAAACTTTTGGATAATGGAAGGACTAGGGGGTCACTCCATGAAGTTAGCAAGTAGCACATTTAAGACTAATTGGAGAAAATTCTTTTTCACTCAATGCATAATTAAACTCTGGAATTTGCTGCCAGAGAATGTGGTTAGTGCAGTTAGTGTAGCTGGGTTCAAAAAAGGTTTGGATAAGTTATTGGAAGAGAAGTCCATTAACTGTTATTAATCAAGTTGACTTAGGGAATAGCCACTGCTATTAATTGCATCAGTAATATGGGATCATCTTGGTGTTTGGGTAATTGCCAGGTTCTTGTGGCCTGGTTTGGCCTCTGTTGGAAACAGGATGCTGGGCTTGATGGATCCTTGGTCTGACCCAGCATGGCAATTTCTTATGTTCTTATGTTCATTTTCTGATTAATGCTTTTTCTGAATGAAAGAAATTCACCAAAGATTTCAATGTATTAGCCACATAAATCTAGCCATGCACTAAAGGCATTATTTTCTCACAATACCTATCCGCCTACCATATATCTCTGATCAGAACCAAAAGGTCAGAACAAAAGCTATTTAAGCATAAACATTTTTCTGGCTATTCAAGCAATATAAATAATTGTATTTGCTTGTTTTAATAAAAAATGTTTCTAATCGCTTACACAGTTACAAATCTAAACTAACGAAAATCAAATCTGCTCTACAATAGAGCTCATCTTGAGAATTAGGCTCATTATTCAAAGCTCCTGCATTTAGGAACAAATGCTAATTTCCTGCTGAAGAACCTGTCCCAGTATCTGCTCCTACAATGCATGGAGGAAAGATCCAAGACTCTGATGAATTCTCTAGGATTCCCTCTTCTTCATGTAGACCGACCGTCCTATGGATTACAAACATAAGAATCTCAAAGAAGCCAGAAAGGGTTTGTTAGCCATGTTGGTATAACTTCCTCAAAAAAAGAAGAAGATGTAATTAAGGGGTAGATTTTAAAAAGCATTTACTCGAGCAAAACTGGTTTTTGCTCGAGTAAATACACTTTACTCGAGTAAGTGGGCTTTTCAAAATTGCTACAATATATGCCATTGAATTGTCCATAGGATTTACTCAAGTAAGTGCACTTTACTCGAGTAAATAGCTTTTGAAAATTGCTACGATAGTATGTCACATTTACATGCGTAACTCCTTTGAAAATGACCCCCTAAGTGTCTGAGTCACTTTTTACCATCAAAGGCACAGCCACAGCAGCAAGGACTAATAGCATAATGAGTGGTGTTGGTTAAGGCAGACTCTTTCAGTCATTCAAGAATTCCTGCTGCTTGCATAATGCAGATGTTTATTAAGGAAGAAGATGAATGCGTGTCACTTTGATCTTAATGAGCAAGTTACAGGAAACATCATCTGGAGTGAGAATCCAGGTGCCGACAATTGAACAGAATTTTGCCTGAAGTAAACCAAGAAGAAAACACTTGAAGGAGAAATGGTAAATGAATTTCCCCAAAAGATTTTTTTTTTCTAATGAGTATCACAGAAATTGTATCAGATTTCACTAATATTATTTGCATTTGCTTCCTTTCACACAAGTGAGAGATACTGCCATGCCTAATCGGAAAATAATTAATGTCCCTATCACACATTGTACATCCATCATGGGCAAACTTTTCAAGGAGCCCAGCACATGATTACAAAGCATGCGGGTACTTTGCCCATGCTTACTTGCAGTCAATTCTCAATGAGAAACTATGTAAGGAGTTTTTCTTTGAACATTTGTTAGAATAAATCGCATAGTCTAAAAGTGTCATCACACTCTGCACCTGCTATTTGTGTAGGGAGGGGGGTGGTGAAACAGCAGAAACACTTTTGGAAACCCCATGGACACAAATTGTTTTCCTCTCCAATCCTCGGAAATGCTTTTTTTTTTTTTTAAACCCAACTCAAAATACACATATTATGGAAGCTCTATTATACTTTTAGCTGAGTGGAAGAGAACACATTTTCAGATAAGACTATTTGCCAAGGTAAGTTAAATAATTTACCAGACCTACCTGCAATCCAATCCACTATAATACCATTCTACCTGCTTGAATCCTTGAACTGCCCATCCAGTCCTTCCTCAATCCAATAATAGAGTAACACCAATCTTATAGCTATGCCTCCATCGTATAAAATTAGTCTCTTCTCTCTTCACTACCAGCAATCCTATTAACCAGGAAGACAACTAGCCACCCTAGCTCCACTTCACCCTTCCTGTGGTGGCCTGACATAGGGGATAACAATCAAATAGCTGAAAATATAAATAAAAGGCTCCAGAACTTAGGTGGTCTTAGTCACCATCATCCAATTGTTACTTCAAGACTACTTTACTTATATAATGTGTATGTTCCTGGTTCTATCTCTTGCTTTTTGGCTCCTTCAATAGTTCTGGTTTGTTGTTCATTGTCTAATTGTTCTGATTATTGGACATTGCTTTGAAAGATTTATGTTAATTTGTAAGGTAATCCATAAATGTTCCTAAATAAATAAATAAATTAATTAATTAAAGAAGAAAGAACATCTTAATTCAAACGGACAACGAGGTCACCATGTTTTATGGCAACAAGCAGAATTGTATGAGTTTCAAATTGGCTTCTGTAGCAAACAGATTCCATAGACTGAAGACTCTGTTTGCAGTAGATTGTATGAGAAACCATTCATGTGGACGGAATACTCTGCTGAGTTGGTCCACAGTGATGTTGGCTTGGCCAGGCAGGAATGTTGCCTGAAAAGTCACATGATGTTCGATCATACAGTGCCAAATTTAAAAGGTTTCCTGACACAGAGCCATGAACCTTTGCTCCCTTGCTTGTTAATATAAAACATGGTGACCTCGTTGTCTGTTTGAATTAAGATGCTTTTTCTCCTGTGAGGGTGAGAAAATGTCACCAGAGTGTGTTTGATTGTTCGTAATTTAAGAAGATTGATTTGAAGACTCTATTCTTGAGGTGACCAGGTACCTTGGAGCTGGTGAGATTGTGTGTAGGCTTCAGCCCTTGATGGAGGCGTTGGTCACTAGAATTACCTGTCAAGATGGAGGATGGAGGGTTAGTACTTTAACCACCACCACTTTAACCACCACTGCAGTTCTTCCTTCATTTCTGTGTGGCTACCAGAAAGTGAAGTGGATGAATCAGCTGGTCCTATTGGGTTTTGATTATCCACTGTAGGCAGCACATGTGTAACTGTGGGAGAGGCACTATATGAATAGATGTCACCATATGGCCCAGGGCTACTGTTGAGGTCATTAAATGTTGGACATAGCAACAAAGTGCAAGTTTTCTGTCTTCTCAAAGAATGGATGCTCAAGTATGGAAAGTGTGAATTTGCACCCCAATGAAATGAATATTGTGGTTGGGACTTTCCAGAATTTATTAGAATTCCCAAATTCTGGAGAAGCTCAATTATTTTCCAAGAGGGCTTCCTTTTATGAGGTAGCTGTTATTAGCCAGACATATAGATATGGGAAAGCTTGGATTCACTGATGATGAAGATGGGCAGCTACCACTGCAAGGCCCCTAGGTAAGCACTCTAGGGTAGCAGAAAAACCAAAAAGGAGCACCGTTTACTGGAAGTGAATTTTGTCTACTTGAAAGTGAAGGTAGCACCAGCAGGAATTATGAATGGAAATGTGGGCATATGCAGGGAGCTCATCCATTCCCATATATGGGAGAATAATGATAGTTATTTTGAATTTTTCCTATTGAACGGAAGTGTTCAATTGCCTGAGATCCAGAATGGGATATAGTTCTTCTGACTTTTTTGGAATTAGAAAGTATCTGGAGTAGAACCCTAACTCCCAATTTACTGGGGAAAAAAACTTGATCACCTGTTGACAGAGAAGGTGCTGTATCTCTTTTTGAAGCTGGGGTAGTTGAGAAGGATGACTGTCCCTGAGTTGGAGTAAATTAGGGTCAGGATTTGGGAGAAATTCTGTCAGTACCTTGTCACACTATCGATTGGATCCACTGGCCTTTAATGCTCAACCTTCATGCTTTCAAGTAAGCTTGTATTCTGATGCTTTCTGGGTTGAGATTCTCCAGAATCTCTTGGATGACCATGAAAGGGTAGTTGTTGAGTCAGTTGTCTTGGTATTTGAAGTGAAGATAGGTGGTAGTGTTACATAGGCCAGTAAGACTGAAGCAGATAGTAAGATCTCTTGAATAGGTAATACGTACACTGTGGTGATGCACGCAAGGGGGGTGTCAATTTTGTCTATATTCATGCAGTGACGCATCGGGGCATTCCCCAGTTCCCTCCCAGTTTGCTCCAGTTTAGGAGCGGACTGAAAGGGAACTTTTCTACCCCCTTCCCTAACCTCCCTTCCCCTTCCCCTCTCCTCCCCACCCTCTAAAACCCATTTTTAAATTTTGGTACCTGTTAGTTTTCAAGTTACTTCAGGGCCAACCTGAAGTAACTTGTACGTGCCGGCAGCCGCACGAGGCTCCGGGACAGTGAGGAATGGCACTGTCCCGGGCCCCCCCGGCCCATCCCCTTTTGATGCCTCAGCACTTACACGCATCCCAGGATTTACAAGCGCTGGGGTTTTAAAATCTGGCCTTTAGGCCGCAGTAGGTCGCTGCAACCAGGTGTGTTGGGGCTGGGGAGAATCCTGTCCCTGGCATTTTTCCAGGTAGGAGGGCTGGGTGGGGGACACAGGAGGCTCTGGGAGTTCCCGTTTCTTTTTTGTTTGTTTTTTTAGGGGGGGTCTTAATGTTTTTAAACTGAAGAAACAAAATAAACATTTCATGAAACAAAATTCATGGGGAAAAAGCCCCCCAAATATGAAATGTAAGACAAATCCCCCCCCCCCCCTTACCACCCCTAGTTTCAATTTTAAGTATCCTGTTTAAGAGACTATCTACTTAATTGGAGGCAAGGAAGTTTTTTTTTCCATCCATCCTGTTTCTATTTTGCTATTTCCCCTTTTTGATTCCCACCTGGAGCTGAGTGCTGCTGGTACCAGAACTCAGTATCCTTCTGTTGGAAAAGAAATGTCTTTCACTCTGAAGGGACCTGAAGGCTGGAGGACTTTAGTCTTTTCCTTTCACAGAGGAAGGTTGCTGCTGACTCACGTTGGGGTATATTTGAGAGGAAAGTTATTGTTCTTGTCGGGAAGAGGTCTAAGGTATTTGAGAAGACATCAGAAAAGTATGTGAATTGGGACTCATGGTCCGATATACAATTTGGGACTGTATTCTGACCATTCTGCAGTGGGAAGAGACTCAGACTTGTAAAAACCTCAGAGAAGAGGAAAGGTTTGCATTAAATGGAATCACAGTAACTGTAAAGGGAGAGGAGGTCAAGCGTTAAGGGAGCGGCTTCTAAGAGGAATTCAGAGACTTTACTAGAAAAGCGAGGTCACACATTTATTCACCTCCCTCTTCACTATTGTTCATCACTTTTATTTGAAGCAAAGTGGTGTAAAAAAAATAAATCTTCATTGAATTAATCAATTATCAGTAAAGGTGTTGGAAGCCACCTTCCTGTACAGTGCGACTTTTGTTGCTGGAGACGGTAGGGCTTCTTAATGCTGTGTACAGAGGCTAAGGAAAAGGCTGGTGCAGAATTGAATGCAAAAGGGCCTTGAAGTCACCGCCCTCCCCCCAAAGGGAGCCCTGGACATCAGATTGGTGAAGCTTTCTATAGAGGCAGAGAGCCAGAGAGCAGATAGGGTCCATCTTTCTCTTCCTTCGTGCCCCTGGGTCCCGTCTGAGGGACCTGGACAAGCCCAGGGGGTTACAATTTCACTGAACTTTGCTTTTGAACTCTGATTAGTGCCAGGACTGCAGAATGGCGTTTGAGCAACCCTGCTAAAGAAAAGTTTGTATTTTTTGCTCTGTTCCAGTTTTTCTGTTGCTGTAGGGAAGGGGTAAAGCTACTACAGCTGATTCAGGCCGATTCTGTAAGGTTCTGGGGAAATGGACGCTCAGTGTTGAGCGCCCGGTCTCCCAATGCGAGCCCAGCCACCTCTCCTGGGTGTGCCATCCTGTATTTAAATGAAGGGTTGCAGTTAAAAGGGAGGCACAAGGGACAATAGCGCGTCCTTGGCACCTCCTTGGCAGCGGAAACCCAGGAGAGGTGGCTGTCAACGGGTTCAGGAAACCGACGCTCAATTTTACGAGCGCCGGTTTTCCGAACCCGCTGACAGTTATGGGTTAGGAAAATGGACACCGGTAAAATTGAGCATCTGTTTTCCTAACCTGATTGGCCGGCACATTTTTAAAATTTTTATTTTAGCTTTTTTTTTTTAACATTTTTGGTTCCTCTGACTTAATCTGGCTAGGATATTAAGTCGGAGGGTGTACAGAAAAGCAGTATTTTCTGTTTTTCTGTACACTTTTTCGGACTGCTCAGAAATTAATGG
This sequence comes from Rhinatrema bivittatum, assembly GCF_901001135.1. Classification (NCBI taxonomy): domain Eukaryota; kingdom Metazoa; phylum Chordata; class Amphibia; order Gymnophiona; family Rhinatrematidae; genus Rhinatrema; species Rhinatrema bivittatum. The sequence continues at coordinate 787,879,732 of NC_042616.1, read as the reverse complement.
CTTGCCCGCACATTTCTTTTCAGTATCCAGGGTTCATAGCTATTAACCTCATCAACATGTTTTTGCATGTGATGAGTGTTATTCGTTTTGGGGGTGTGGGGCATTTAGACACGCGTTTTTGATGTGATAAACCCCTTACTGTGTAAGGGGTAGTGGACGCGCGTTTTCAACGTGTGTCCAACCACAGGTAAAACAGTGCGCTCAGCTGAGCAGTGGCATAGCCACGGGTGGGCCTGGGTGGGCAGCTGCCCACCCAACTTAGACCCAGGCCCACCCAACTGGCACCGGAACTGCAAGGCTGTCGCGGGTTTCCATCCCCGCGACAGCGAACCCACGCCTCGCGCGTCATCACTGCACACATGGGGAAGCGCTGCTCCGGCCTTATGGCCAACCAATCTTCCTCTTTGGGGGGGGAACAGAAGCGCCGCACACTGCTTCCGCTTCCACCCCCCAAAGCAGGAAGATCAGTTGGCCTCTCCTGCTGCCACCAGCCTCTTGCTATCTTCGGGCCATACGGCCCGCCAAACTTTCTGTATGGGGGGGGGGGGAGCGGAAGCGCAGAGCACAACTTCTGCTTCCTCCCCCCCAAGCAGGAAGATCGGCGGGCCATACGGCCCAATGCCTGAAGAAAGCAGGAGGCCGGTGGCAGCAGGAGAGGCCAGCTGATCTTCCTGCTTTGGGGGGTGGAAGCGGAAGCTGTGCATGTGCTTGAATGTATGTGTGGATGAGAATGGGATTCTGAGTGTGTGTGTGTGTGGGTGAAAATTGGAGCCTGGGTGTGTGTGTGGGTGAGAATGGAAGCTTGAATATGTGGGTGAATGGGAGCTTGAATGTGTGTATGTGTGGGTGAGAATGGGAGCCTGGGTTTGTGTGTGGGTGAGAATGGGAGCTTGAAGGTGTGTATATATGGGTGAAAATGGGAGCCTGGGTTTGTGTGTGGGTGAGAATGGGAGTCTGGGTTTGTGTGGGTGGGTGAGAGTGGAAGCTTGAATATGGGTAAGAATGGGTGCTTGAATGTGTGTATATGTGGGTGAGAATGGGACCTTAAATGTGTGTATGTATGGGTGAGAATGGGAGCTTCAATATGTGTATGTGTGGGTGAGACTGGGAGCATGGGTGTGTGGGTGAGACTGGGTTTGGGTTTAAGTTTGTGGGTGAGAATGGGAGTTTGGGTTTATGTGTGTGGGTGAGAATGGGTGCCTGAATGTGCGTCTGTGTGTGCATAAGAATATAAGCCTGGGGAGGGGTGAGAAAGTGAGAGCTTGTATGTGTGTCTGCAGAGAATGTGAGCTTGTGTGTGTGGGGGGGAGCATATGAGAGTAAGAGCGTGAGTATGTGAGGGGGAGTCTGTGAGAGAAAGCGTGTATGTGTGTGTGTGTGTGTGTGTGTGTGTGTGGAAGGGAAGAAGACAGTAATAGAAGAAAGACACTGAAAGGGAATTAGGAAATGAGCGACAAGGGAAAAAAATGGGAAAAAGAGACCAGGACCAACTGATTAGAAAAATACAAAGATCAGACAACAAAGGTTAAAAAAAAATTATTTTGAGATGTTAGCAATTTAAATATAAGCAACACAACCGCTCTCTCAAAATTTATGGACAGGTGGTAGCCGTGATTAAAATCGTAATAATAAGAAGGCTAAAGTACCACAAATCACCGTGAATTATGTATCATTAAGTAGACCTCATACTTAGGCGTAGATGTCAATGCTATTCTGCAAAACATTTTACACCAGTAGTATAATCATGGGTCAGAAAAGAATTTTATATGCTTAGTGAGTCCAAAGTGAAAAGAATTCAAAGTTGATGTAGCATGACATTTCCCATTTTATTCATTGTTGCAGAATTTCTTAACGCATCATAGTATTGACAACATTCAATTTCTTAAGATAATGTAGCTACTTAGCTTTTTTTGCATGTGAAGAAATGCCTGAGAGTTAAAGATGTTACAAGGCTCGAGGTGTACTAGCCCGACACGGACCGTGTTTCGGCGTCTGCCTTCATCAAGGAGTTGAATGTATGTGAGATGATTTTTGTGGCATTTTCACCAACATGGAAGTAATGCGTTTCCTCACATTCCTACAGCCCACCCATGTTAACCTTATGTCCACCCAAAAAATCAATTCTGGCTACGCCACTGCAGCTGAGTGCACTTCACGGAATCGGCCTGATTGTTTTGGGACTGTGACTCGCAAGGACTGCAGGACTGAATTTGAACAGCCCTACTGAAAGGAAAATGACTGCCCTGCTGTAAGGGAGGGGCAAAGCCAATATAGGTGATTATTTTTGAACTGTGACAAGCATAAATATTGTACCATTCATTTTTACAAACATTTTTTTCACTCCAACATTATCAAATGCTGTAAGGCACATTTCCTTATGTGTTTTACAATACATTTAGTGCATCACCGACCTGATGGCCAGGATTGGCTCCTGCAGAGGAAACCTAGCAGCTGAATTCTCTCCAGTAAGGAGCACCAGGATGGACCTCCACAGCATGCACATTTACACCTGCTAGAGGTATTTACAGGCACACTTTTGTAAATCAAAAGAGTGCACATGAATGATTTCCCTACTTCAGCTCAGCCCCCAGGCATGCCTAAGAACATAAAATCTTCCTTAGAAAATATTTTGGAGATGTCTGTGGTGAGTCTGTCTGAGTGAGTTTGAGTTTGCGGGAGTTTACCTGGCGTGCAGAGTGTTGTATTGTGGGTAATAATGTTTATGTTTTGAATGGTTGCTAAGACTTATGAAAAGTTTTATTGAGATGCATTTCAATTGTTTACAGTATTCTAACCCACTTTGCTCGGCTGGCTTGCTATAAGCGGGCTAGAAAAGGGTTCAAATAATTAAATAAATCATAAGAATTGCCAGCAACAGAAGGTCCATCAAGCCCAGCATTCCTGTTTCCAACAGTGGTCAATCCAGGTCATGGATACATGGCAGGATTCCAGACAGTAGACACTCTTGTATCATGTTTCTTTATACTACATATGTAAGGCTTGGGTGGGTTAGAACACTGATGCTATTCCCAAAATGTTAAAATAGACCCTATCTGTAATCAGTTGTCCATGGATAGCTTTTACTTCTGAGGTCCAGGGCTCCCTGTGGGGGAAAGTGACGCTTCCAAGGCCCTTTTGCATAAACCAAAGTACACAGCCTTTTTTTCCAGTCCAGGTATACAGCACTGATAATCCCCACAGTCAATAATCACACTGAGAAGCAATGTGGTTTCTAACTTCTTTACTCATAGTTGATAAATTGAATGAAGAACCTTTCCAGCACTTAGATTTTAATTAAAGTTGATGAATGATAATGAGGAAGAAAGATTCATAAATTTGTGACCTCTCTCTTCTAGAAAAGTCTTTGAATTTATGGAAGCCAATTCCTTCTACTTTCAATTACTCACACTGAAGAAAGAATAATCCTTCTTCCAAATCCCCAATTTATATCAATCTTCTCCCTACTAAAGAATGGTTAGAATTTATTTAGTCTCAAAGTGAAAATCAGAATGCAGCAAGTCCCAGTCCTCATTCCTTTTCTGTAGGTGTCCTAAATATCTTAGATCTGCTTCTGAAAGAGTGGGTACTCTCCTCTCAAGTCTGTAGAAAAAAACAACTCTTGAAAAATACCTTCAACTCCTTCCCCCTGGTAATAGGCAGGAATGCATTCCTCGCTGATGAAACCTCCACTCTCCAGGCTCTTCCTAGGTGAAAGACACCTTCTCTCCCACTGATGTGGAAACTGTGTCCCTGGTGCCAAGGACACTCAGTCTCAAAAGGAACAAAAAATAGACTTTGATTCCAAATGGGGAAAAAAACAAAGAAGAGTCACAAGGGTGGAAAAATGTCTTATCTCCCAAACTAAGGGGGTCATTTTTCAAAGCCATCGTGTGCGATCACTAAAAAGGGGTGGCATCAAGACCGGAACAGGAGGAGTCGAGGCAGCACTGGGGTGGATGCCGCGAAGACCTCACGGACAGCAAAAAGGTAAGAACCTTTTTCGCTGCCTATTTCGCGCCCAATAGCACCACCTTTTATGATGGCGCTTTTGGGTGCGAAAGCCAGCAGCGATCGCACCGCGGAGGTGTGATCGCTGCTGGCTATCGCAGGCCCGCCCCCCTGTACCGCATGATTCACGACGTCGCGGTGTCTTAGAAAATCTAGGCCTAAGAGGACAGTCAATGGAGAAAAACCAATTCAAAGTGAAACTTCTCTGATCTATCCTCTGGAGGTGAGATGAGAGCTGCAGAATCCTCCCTTATCCCCTGACCTAACCTTACAGAGGGACTCCCCAAATCCTCTGTGAAGGGGTCCCAAGGCTCTGATAGGGAAGGTTTCCAAAAATGGATCAAAAAAAGTAAATAAGCCAAATCAGGTCAGACAAAAGACTGATCCCCTCCTCCCAAGAAGGCAACTCAGGAGAATCTAGCAAAAAAACCCACAAAGCACATCCACTGAGATCCAACTAAAAATCAGAGACCTAAGATGGTAGTAAAGTTTATACACTGCTAGAGAACACCAGCTGCAGCTCCCACTTAGGGGTGTCAAACCCATATCTCTTTTCACTAAATCCCTCTGAACTTCTCTGGCTAGATAATGCATTTCTTTTGGCAAGGAAAGCAAAGGTTCCTTACAGATCTTATTGGGGAAGCGCTTGCATAGATGATTTAGCAAAAGGAAGACATGTATTAAAATTCCTTGAAAGTGTAAATAACTATGTGGATAAGGATAAGCCAGTCAATACAGTGAATTTGAATTTTCAGAAGGCATTTGATAATGGCCCTGATGAGATTCCCGATGAATTGAATAAATCACGGTACAGCGACGATGTCCTATTATGGACTAGTAAGTGGTTAAAGGATAGAAAACAAAAAGAAGGACGTGCCAGTTTTCCCAATGGAGAGAGCTAAATAGTGGAGTCCCCCAGGAATCTGTACTGAGATCACTGCTGTTTGTCTTATCTCGCCATTAATAAATGGCAGTGGTTTTTATCCCTCATTAATAATCAGGAAAAGGGAGCAGTGAGGAAGGTGATGGAACTTGCAGATGCTGATGCAAACTGAAAGCAGTTAAAACTTGATCAGACTGGGAGGAATTGCAGGAGGACCCTGCCAGACTTGGGAACTGGGCATCTAGATAGCAAGTGAAAATGAATGTGGGTAAGGGAAAAATAACGTGCATAGGGAAAAATAACCTTAACTATGAGGATCATTTTCCAAGAGACTTCTGTGGGCAAAACATTTCTTTATTTTATCTATACATTATTCTTTTTATATTCTTCTACCAAGAATTTACATTCATAGTTCATGTAAACATGTAAAAGCACGTTTGTTGCGTGCACGTGCGAGCTCCACCAACCGTGCAGCCGCAACCGGACTGCAGGCCGCAGTTGCCAAGCAAATAGGAGGCGGCTCCTCTTATGGCGACTGGGCCTCAGGCCAAGAAAGGAAAGAATATATTTTCCGGTGTTAGAAACCGGGGCTGGCCGGTGCAATCCCAGGCCCTGGCAGCCGAGGTGGATGGGACTCCCCTCGAGCCTGATCAACCCAGCTGGCAGGGAGCAGCCCAGGGTCCCCGCCAGCCGAGAAAAGTGCAGGAGGTGCAGAGGAAACGAGATGGGGAGCTGAGGAGGATGATAGGAGTGGCAGGGGAAAGGAAGGAAAAAAGGGGGGGATTGAAATGTGAGGAAGAGGAGGGAGCAGAGAAGAAAAAGGACTGATGACGGTGGGGGGGGGGGGGGAGACTTGGAACACGGGGAATGGGGAGGGAGTACCAAACGGCGCTGCATGCATTTATCAGAGCTTTAGAAATAAGTGGAAACCGGGTCACACTTTGCTTTTCTCCCTTTCCACGTCTGCTACCTGAAATCATCTTTTACTTATGATTGGCAGGGAGAAATCTGTTTGCAGAATACAGGCAGGCCTCCTTGATCCTCTCTCTCTCTCTCTCTCTCTCTCTCTCTTGCTTTCTTTCTCTGCAGATTAGAAAAATCTGTTTTTCTGTGCTACTGTTTCTGCTTCCTCTCGAGTGCACTGAAAGAGCAGGGCAAATAAAATGTGTGCCGTGCGTGGGGGATATGGCCGTCTCCAGCTAAATCCCAATTTAAGGGGATTACAACCTTAATGCTTACCAAAGACGCACTGATTTGATAAACCATTCTGCCCAGGGGCAAGAAGGGAAAATATCTTTTCTTGCAGATTATGCTAAGATGTGAAACAAGGCTGACACTCCACAGGGAAAATGAGAGAAGATCTAACAACGCTCGAGGACCAGTTAAATTTGTGGCAGATTATATTTAAAAGAAAATGAAATGAACATCATAAATCCCATTAGGTGACAGACTTAGGAGTCTAAATATACATCCCTGAGATTAAAAGAGACAAAAAGGGATGTGCTTGGAATATTAAAAATATCAGGATGTATAAATAATGTACAAGAGACAATTATTTTCTTAGGTGTGAATTATTGAAATGTTATGTGTGTTAATATTACCATATATGCATGCAAGTAGCCTCTACTCACGCATTCCGTATTTTATAAAAGTAAAAAATATGTGCATGCTCTCGCTTTCACGCTTACCTGTACAAGTGTAAAAAGGGAGCAGTCTAGAGGCGTTCTGGGCCGGGGTCAACACTTACGCGCATAACTTTCTATTTTAAAAGATGCTCGGGTACATTTGCCAGCCTACTTGCATACTGTCACACCTGCTAATTATCCGGCGTTAAATGATATTGAATTGGTAGTACTGACTGGGTGGGAAATCTGGGGCAATCAGGATGAAGAAGCAGGAAGGTCTCGATGACCTGGGGAAGGACTGGACAATCTGATGGTTAATTTCATTTACGTGTGCATGTTTTAAAACTGGCTGACTTCCGTGTGTAAATTGGGAGATATGCGATTACTTGACTTTCATGTATGAAATATATTATGTGCAATATTTTTAAACTAGGTAGGCAAAGTGCACACGTTCATATAGAAACATAGAAACATAGAAATGATGGCAGAAGAAGACCAAATGGCCCATCTAGTCTGCCCAGCAAGCTTCACACATATTTTCTCTCATACTTATCTGTTTCTCTTAGCTCTTGGTTCTATTTCCCTTCCACCCCCACCTTTAATGTAGAGAGCAGTGATGGAGCTGCATCCAAGTGAAATATCTAGCTTGATTCGTTAGGGGTAGTAGCCGCCGCAATAAGCAAGCTGCACCCATGTTTATTTGTTTTACCCAGACTATGTTATTAGCCCTTATTGGTTGTTTTTCTTCTCCCCTGCCGTTGAAGCAGGGAGCTATGCTGGATATGCGTGACGTATAAGTCTTCTCCCATGCCATTGAAGCAGAGAGCCATGCTGGATGTGCATCGAAAGTGAAGTATCAGGCACATTTGGTTTGGGGTAGTAACCGCCGTAACAAGCCAGCTACTCCCCGCTTTGTGAGTGCGAACCCTCTTTTCTTCTCCCCTGCCGTTGAAGCAGAGAGCTCTGCTGGATGTGTGAAGTATCAGTTTTTCTTCTCCCCTGCCGTTGAATCAGAGAACTTTGCTGTATATGCATTGAAAGTGAAGTATCAGGCTTATTTGATTTGGGGTAGTAACCGCTGTAACAAGCCAGCTACTCCCCTCTTTGTGAGTGTGAATCCTTTTTTCCACATTTCCTCTTGCTGTTGAAGCTTAGAGCGATGTTGGAGTCACCGTAAGCCTGTGTATGTTTATTTAATAAGGGTATTGACTCCAGGCAGTAGCCATCATTCTGGCGAGTCACACACTCTTCATTGGCAGCCTCTTGACTTTATGGATCCACAGTGTTTATCCCACGCCCCTTTGAAGTCCTTCACAGTTCTGGTCTTCACCACATCCTCCGGAAGGGCATTCCAGGCATCCACCACCCTCTCCGTGAAGAAATACTTCCTGACATTGGTTCTGAATCTTCCTCCCTGGAGCTTCAAATCGTGACCCCTGGTTCTGCTGATTTTTTTCCTTCGGAAAAGGTTTGTCGTTGTCTTTTGATCATTAACACCTTTCAAGTATCTGAAAGTCTGTATCATATCACCTCTGCTCCTCCTTTCCTCCAGGGTGTACATATTTAGATTCTTCAATCTCTCCTCGTAAGTCATCCGATGAAGATCCTCCACCTTCCTGGTCGCCCTTCTCTGTACCGCCTCCATCTTGTCTTTGTCTTTTTGAAGGTACGGTCTCCAGAACTGAACACAGTACTCCAGGTGAGGCCTCACCAAGGACCTGTACAAGGGAATAATCACTTCCCTTTTCTTACTCGATATTCCTCTCTCTATGCAGCCCAGCATTCTTCTGGCTTTAGCTATTGCCTTGTCGCATTGTTTCGCCGACTTCAGATCATTAGACACCATCACCCCAAGGTCCCTCTCCTGCTCCGTGCACATCAGCCTTTCCCCCCCCATCGAATACAGTTCATTCGGATTTCCACTCCCCATATGCATGACTTTGCACTTCTTGGCATTGAATCTCAGCTGCCATATCTTCGACCACTCTTCCAATTTCCTTAGATCCCGTCTCATTCTCTCCACTCCTTCCGGCGTGTCCACTCTGTTGCAGATCTTAGTGTCATCCGCAAAAAGATGCATTAATATATGTAGTTTTATTACACTGCATGCATTTGTGGGTTAGTCTACATAAATGTGTATGTTGTAGGGTAGAAATTCCCATATTTTATAAAACATGCATATATTATACACAAGGGTTATACAATGGGCCTGGTTTTAAAAAACATTTACACACTTAAAATGTGGGTTTTTGCCCATGTAAATGAACTTTATCTATGTAAGTGGGCTTTTGAAAATTGCTACAATATATGACTTTGAAGTGTCCATAGGATATTCATGTGTAAGTGCACTTTACATGCGTAAATGGATTTTTAAAATTGCTGCGATAGTAAGTTACATTTACACGTTACCCCTTTTAAAATTACTTCCACAGAGGTGAATTTTAAAAGTCCAACACAGACTGAAATTAGGAGATGCACATACACCCAGTGTATTTTCAAAGCTCCGAGATGCACATACATCTAGGGCTGTGCACATACATCTTACTGAGCTTCAAAAAGGAGCGGGGTGTGGGCATGGTCCGGGTGGCACATGGGCATTCTGGGATGGGACCAAGGGATGTGCACGTAAATATTTAAGTGCCTGCACACATGCCCAGGTCCAGTGCTGCCTCATAACTTTACTTCTGCTATGGAGGAAGTGTAACTTAAAAATTAACAAAATCTAGCCATTTCTGACAGTTTTAAAGGGTCTGGGGTGTGTGAGAGAACAAATGTGTCTTAAGGAGTGTTTTTATGAGAGAGAGGAGACAGTTCGTACACTCCCCTTCCCCCGCCACACACAGCCCTGACTAATCTCTGACAATATTGCGATGACTGGAATAATAAACTCCCAGGTATGGAGATTGGAGATTTTTTAAATCCTTATTGATTTAATTATAGGTTGTTTGATATTTCTGCTATTTTGTACCTCTTGCAGCGAGCGCATCTCACAACTCCTTATTGTAAATTTACTACAGGTTTGGTGCATCAACTGCATAGCTATAAGGTCAGTAGAGTAAATGGGCACTCTCATCTTTACCCTTCTAAAATAGCAACTATCGCCTCTGTAAAAGATGTGAGTCACATGCAAGAAATCAGGATTATAGTTGAAAAGTGTAGACATGGGGGGGGGGGGTCCTGAAAGTAACTAACAATAGGGTTATGATGCAATGAAACCCAGGAAAAGGATATTTCTTACTGGAATTATTTCTCAATTGTCTATTGCTGATATTACCTCTTCCTGAAATTCTTTGTAATTATTCGACTTTTCCTCCCTCTTTAGCCCTGTTTTTCCACAGTTATTCCAGTTCCGCTTTGAAGTTCCGAAAAGCCGGAATATAGGAGAAACAAACAAAGAAATAAATAAATAGCCTAAAAGTCCCTATCAATGACTGGAATTTTCTTCTTATAAAGGTTTTGCTACAAACTAGGTCTACATTAAGGAACTTCAGCCCATGGCACACGTGGATGTGAGTTTTAGCTTCATGGCACACATGAGGTTTAGATTGCAAGACTCGACCAGAGTGGACAAGTGAGATTACTAGGGGTGTGCATTCATTTTGAACTTAAATGTAAAACGCTACTTATTTTTTTTTTTTAACTTAAAAAAGTAATGAGGCGAAAACGATCGGATTTCCAGCTTATTCAACATAGCTATGTTGAATACGTTGGAAATCGCGATTGTTGATCCTAAATAAAAATTGAAACCCCTCACCCTCCTTAATCCCCCCCCCAAGACTTACCAAAACTCCCTGGTGGTCCAGCGGGGAGCCAGGAGGCCATTTCTGAACTCCTTTGCGAGGAGCACGTGACATCGGCGTCACGTCGGAGTGACGTGGCGTCATGTGATTCCCCGCGCGTTCGCTCCGGGACCCTCGTTCGACCCAAAAGGAACTTTTGGCCAGCTTGGGGGGGTCAGGTCGACCTCCTGACCCCCCCCCCCAAGCTTTTGGCCAGCTTGGGGGGGTCAGGAGGCCCCCCCAAGCTGGCCAAAAGTTCCTTTTGGGTCGAACGAGGGTCCCGGAGCGAACGCGCGGGGAATCACATGACGCCGCGTCACTCCGACGTGACGCCGACGTCACGTGCTCCTCGCAAAGGAGTTCAGAAATGGCCTCCTGACTCCCCGCTGGACCACCAGGGAGTTTTGGTAAGTCTTGGGGGGGGTGGATTAAGGAAGGTGAGGGGTTTCAATTTTTATTTGCACATATGGACATAGACTCAACTTATGGAATTCTCCATATGTCCATATTGACCGCAAATGACCCCCCCTTTCGACTTATGGACTTATGAACATAAACTTTTGGTCTGCACATCCCTAGAGATTACACTCCAGGCTAGAGATTGTAAACTGCTGTCTAATTAACTGTCAGAAACCATATCTGCGCTGTCTTTCTGTATAATAGACTGACTAATATATATATATATTTTTTTATTATTATTTTTTTTTTTAAGAGAGAAAGAGACAAGTATAATTATTTCAAAGGCTGAACATGGGTTTAGCTTGAACAGATTATGTTGATACAAGCTAATTAATTTCTTCTACATTATTAGCAGAGGAGCAGACAGTGCCAGGAATGCAGACATGATTTACTTGGATTTTTCAAAGGTCTTTAGCATAAGGCTATATGCAAAGCTAGAAAAGGAAACTGCATCGCAGGGATTAGGGATAAGAAATGGGTTGGCTGGTAGGTTACAGAGCAAAGTGATAAATGACACAGGTCCTGACTGGTATAGCGCAGAGAGTGGAACAAAGCAAAGAACACTGCTTTTTCATTATGCTTCTTGGCAATTAACACAGGGACCTATGTACTAAATGAATAATAAATTGGATGTGCGTGCTCATCCCTAATTATTGTACTGTGTATAAAGGCCTTGATGTGCAGGAAAATGCATGTTGCTTTTAGCACATATGCAGTGCTTTGAATTTTAACATGTCCACAATGGTTAAGCATAATTGTTTGTACACCCCCTCCTTCAGGTCATAGTGAATTTTCCTGAACATGTTTTATCCTCCTGTACATATCCCCTCCAGGCCATTGCAACCCAGTTATGTTTTTATAACACTATTCTCCACCCCCCCCTCCCCCCGTGCCTGTAATATATACCCATTCTAGATAGTTAATTATTACTGTTGTATTTTATCCTGTTGCTACATTATGGTACCTGTTCATTGTAAAGTCCCTCGCTGCATTGTTATCTGTAAACCGGGGCGATGCTCCCAACGTAACCCGGTATATAAAAATGCCTAAATAAATAAATAAATAAACAAGTGCATATATGATGTTATTGAGCTCATCAGTCATTAGTGCACTATGTGCTAAGTTTCCCTGAGCAGAAGCTACCGCATTCCTCTGCCTCACCTGCCATGCTCTCAAAGAGGAGGTGGATCAGGGCCGTGCAGCAGTGCCTCAAGCTGTTTTTGGCTTCCTCGACTCTTGAGGTCTGATGACGTAATTTAGGCACCGGCAGCTGAGGAGAAGAAAGCAACCCTAGATGCTGCCACGGAGCCGCAATCCTCTTTGAGAGCCTGGCGTGTGAGTGAGAGGATCACGGCAGGGCCAGGAAGTGGGGGTGAGGCTGGCACAGAAAAGAAATAATACTCGGTCCCACTTGCCACCAATGAGGCTTCTCTTCTGGGTGGGTCTGGGGGGAGGAGTGAAGGAGGTGGGGCTGAGGGGATTGAGCAAGGTGGGAATAAAAGAATTGAGTGAGGGATTTGTGGTTGGGAGGAAGTGAAAGGGTGAGGGGATTTTGAGAGTGAGAGTGAAGGAGGTGAGTGGATGGATTGTGGCAGAGGGCATGAAAGGTGAGTGAGGAGACTGTGAAGGAAAGAGTGAAGGAGGTGAGTGGATGGATTGTGGCAGAGGGCATGAAAGGAGAGTGAGGAGACTGTGAGGGAAAGAGTGAAAGATGGGAGTGAGGAGGTTGTGATGGATGGGAGTGAAGGAGGTGAAGGGATTGTGGGGGTGGGAATGAAAGAGGAGAATGAAGGGATTGTGAGGGTGGAAATGTGAGTGAAAATGGTGAGTGAGGGGATTTTGTGGGGGGAATGAAAGAATGAAGATTGTGGGATAGGAGTGAAGGAGGTGAGTGGAAAGTAGTGAGGGAATTGTTGGGGGAGGGCATGAAGGAGGTGAAGGGATTGTGGGGGAGGGAGATAAAGAGGTTGAGTAAGAGGATTAGGTGGAAGGGAGATAGGAACAAGGTTGGGGAGAGAAGGGAGCTGAGGGGAGTGGATGGGGAGGGAAATGAGAGCCATTGGGTGTGGGGATGGGGAAAAAGGAGGGGCTTAAGGAGAAAAGAGGTAGGGAAAGAGGATGCTGGAGGGGAGGAGGAGGGGTTGGGGGCAGGAAGAAGAGAGACCTGGTCATTATTTTTATTGGAAGGATATTATATTGGGGCCACTGACTGAGTCTTTGTTGTTCTTCTTGGCGGTGGGGGCAAGCCTCTCCTGTTTCTCTCCCCTGCATCCAGCCTTCTCCATTCCCCTACCAGCATTCTACCTTCCTTCCCCGTTCTCCTCTTCTCCCTTCAGCCTTCTTCCCTCAGCCCCTCTCTCTACCTTTTCTCCTTTCAGCCTCCCCCATTACCCATTCTCTCCCTTCGGCCTCCACCTCTTCCTCTCCCTTCTGCCTCCATCCTTTGCCTTTCCCCTGGTCCCACCACTTGCTCATTCTTCTCCCTCTTGCCACCAGCCAATCCCTACCCATACCCCTAACCCCCACAGGTAAAACAACACAGGCTTAGCAGACCCAGCATAGAACTGTTTTATGTTGGGGCCACAGAACCTTCATTCTTTTTCTTGATTGCAGACCTTTTTCTGGTTTCCAGACTCTCATCTTTCTCTCCTGCCTCCCTTCAGCTGCCTCCTCTTTCCCTTCAGCACTCTACCTCTATCCCCATCTCCGTTCTCCTTCAGCTTCCCACCTCTCTGCCTATCCCTCCTTCAGCACCTCACATCCCTTCTCCCTCGTGCTCTCATCCCTTGTCCCATCCCAAACCTCCTTCCTCTCTTCTCCCTGATCCCACCCCTCCCCTCTTGCTCTCTTCTCTCCTCCTGCTCCTCCTTCTGTTGCTCTCTACCCCTACCTATCTCCCACAAGAATAAACACAAAGCCTCAGAGGCTCCACCATATTATGTGGGCACTGCTGAGACTTTGTCGTTTTTCATGTGGGCGGTGTTATTTAACATTATAGCCCTCACTCCCACAAGATCAATGACTAGGGCCCAGCTTAGTCTAGGAGGAAATGCATGTCTGTTGCTAGAGTTCCAGTGTTGCATTGCATGCAGAGTCTGTCTTTATGAGTTTACCATTCCAGTTTTTGTTTACATATTTCTGTTTTTTATTTGAGATGATTATTTTGTATTTTTTTGAGGGTCATGTTGTAGGTGTGACTAAGGCGAGGTATTCTGCTAGCATGTACTTTCCATGTAGGTATCTGTAGCAGCCTTGTTCATTGTGTTTCCCTAACAGGAGGTGTATTGGTGTTCTAGGGCCTGGTGTGATATGTGCAGTGCTGCCTAATCATAGGTATAGTTGTTGTTTTCGAAGTCTTGTGAGTTAGTTCTGTTGCAGTATAGCAGGTTTGCTACATATGTGCTGAGGGTCTTTTTTTCCAGCACATTATTTTACAATGTGCTTGGTAGAGTAGAACATTTGTATTTCTGTCACTTGGATGACACCAGAATTATTTTCTATGGTGAGGTGCAGGGGAAAACATGTTGCTTTGCTCTCATTATTAGAGGCTGTGTGTGTGTGTGTGTGTGTGTGTGTCTGTTGAGGGGGTGGTCTGTGATCACAAATAGTCACTTAGTACTGACATTTCCATTAGTAATGCTGTTTTTGTCATTTTCTCCTTTGGTTTTCTAACATCAAGCTTTTAATTGGTCTGGGAATGAATAATTATACTCTATGATTTATGCAAAGAATGTATGTAAGTGAAAAGTAAACAACTGGCAGAGGGAACATGAATGGAGCTAGAGCTTAGGGTTGAGCTTGGTAGCCTCCCCTCCCCCGACCAAAAAGGCATTGCACTGCCTCTGATGTACACAGTTCAAAGACTCAGGCACTTCTAGAAAGCACCAGACGAGCACTGACAGCAGACTCATAGAAGGCAAGAAACTGTCCTGCCAGCTTGGCGTGGCCCATTTAAGGGGGTTTTGAAGAGCGGGAAAGGGGGATTGAAGAATGGTACCTTCAATTTTCGGTAGGATTCATGGGGGGGAAAGGAGGGGGCTGAGGAGGCATTTAACTGTTCAGAGTCATAGGGGGAGGAAGAAGAGATTAGGGTTGGGAGATCACTTTGAATAAAGGTGTTCTCCCCGGAAAAGGGTCAGTTAGTTTGGGGAAAATGGGGTTCTATGTACTAATAGTTGTACTATGCATAGTGCACAAATGCTCTGTTTAGCACATTTTTCATAATGTTCAGGCACTATGCAATGCATATCATTACTTTATAGGATTTTAGTGCACTCCTCTTTATTGATCCCATAGAGAATGAAAGATAACATACTAATCTTTACAGATATTTCTAAAATGAGTGGTATAGAAAATATTCCAGATGATGTGTATTTAGATTGTTAAGACTGTGCAGCACTCCATAGTTGACTCACACAGACCTGTGACTCTTTATGTCATCTTTATTGAAGTGAATGGATAGAATTGTTGGTTGCCAGCGCGTGATCCAGGGTAAGGCCTTGCCCTTGAAAGGCAGAAATAGCAACACTCAGATCCGCCCAGATTGTTTTTTGAGGGCAAATGATGAGACTTTTCTGCATATAAGAAGGGGGATATTTGGCTTCTATTCATCTAAAGGAAAAAAAAATCATATTAGGAAAATACTGAATAAGGTAATCATAGCAAGCAGGAGGAAAGGTCACTATAGACAAACACCTTCCGCTCCATCCATTGACCTACCATCATGAGGGCTGGTTCATCCAAATACATATATGCTTTTTATTCACCTCTGGCAATCCTCAGAATCTAATATATTTATCCCAGCCTCAGGCAGAATTATTCCAGCTCCAAGGATGTCCACTAAAATATAAATTTCATTCATTTCAATGACTGTTCTTTTGCTAAAGGAAAAAAAAAGATTCAATGTTTGTTTTTTAGTACTGTACTAAGGGCATTATTTTCAAAAGCATTTACATGCCTAAAACTGGGTTTTACAGATGTGTAACCGTTAGTGGGGTGTTTAGTCCCAAGGGCATACAAACTAATGTATTTCTCATAGGAGTGCTTCGGCTAGCAAATCACTCCCACACTTGACTCATAATCCCTCAGAAGCATTCTTTTTATGGGGGGAAGCCCTTGTTTATGGCCCAGATGATGCTGTGCTGCTCCCAGTGTGTACGTAGATTGTACGTGCATCTCTCATGAGGTGAGAGGCTGTGACAAATCAAACAGGCCCAGGCTCTGGCTGTTCAATAAAAGTTTACTGATTGGAAATCATTAAATTAAGTCAATTTGTCCATAAGAGTAAATTTATATCTGGCTGTTGATACAAGTGTATTTTCCTCTGTAGGTAGGTGTCCTTTAATCAGACCTCTGGGTAGAGCACCCATGGTGATTTTAATGCACAAAGCTCACCCTGTGGCTATCCAGGAATCCTATTGGAGGGGTCCCCACAGCAAAATATATACCTTGCTTCATCTCCTTTCTGGGCACCCAGCCCGTCCTGGCACCTCGGGTGGAGATTCGGATGGGGTCTCCTAATTTTGTTCTTCTTTCCTTAGTTGTTATTTCAGGGGGACTTCTCATGGGGAAAAGACAGTGAGATCAGGCTAGTTCTCAGCACTGCGATCCCAGTGGGGAGGGGGGATCAAAAACCTCCCCACTCTGTTACAGTCCAAAAAATATTTCAAAAGTTAAACTGGATACATCTTCTACCCTCACTGTCTCTCGCAGCAGGATCCATCACTGGTGCTTGCCCACCTAGGGTTTAGAGTGGGCTCACTGGTCTTTGGGCCCCTAGTCAGAGCCCGTTCACCCAGGCATACAAATCTATCTCTGCAGTAAATTAGTAGGAGAAGGACCCTCTGGCAGGGAGTACATGATGAGGTATCACTTCTAAAAGAAACTCCATTTGGGAGAAGCTGGGAGGCCTCACCAGAGTGAGAAACTGAAGCACCCTCACTGTTCAAAGGCTTCCTCTAACTGATCTCAATGTGTTCTAAAATGGCTGGGCTAAATAGTGTTCAGGCATCCAATCTAGACCCTCCAGGTGGGAGGGACTCAGGGGAATGGAATGGCTCTTTCTAATGCATATTATACACAAGGACAGTGACACCTGGTGGCCAGACCCCGGGGGGGGGGGGGGGGGGGGTCCTGCCGCATATGTAAATGCACTCTACTCATGTAAGTGGGCTTCTGAAAATTGCTATAATATAAGCTATTGAATTGTCAAAGGTTTTAGCCATGTTAAGCAATTTAAAGGCAGATAAATGCCTTTTGAAAATTGCAGTGATAGTATGTTACATTTAGAGGCATAACTCCTTTGAAAATTCACCTGATAATCTTGTTCTTCTGAATCCTCATCTTTTAACTCTAAAAGAAATATAACGAGCAAAATACAACTTCGAAAATTAATCCGCTTACTCCTTTCCTCCAAGAAGAAAAAAAATGCCAAAACATCCTGACAAACCACAGCAAAAGTTGCAAGTAAAGCTCAGACCATTGATCCTACTCATAATTGGTATCAATTTCTACAAGGCTGGGTGAGTCTGTAACTGCAGGACTTAGAATTTGAAGTCCAAATGAAGGCATAGATGATATCTCCTGGTGGCTCCCTGAACTTGAGAGTCTGCTTTGTAAATAAATATACCAGATTCATGGGGCTTGTGGAAGGAATGACTAAGGATTAGATTTAGAAGGAAAAGAAATGCAGCTGCAGGATGTCGAAGTCTGCATGAGTGTGACGGAACCACTTATTCAATGGTTTATGCAGCTGCAGGATGTCGAAATCTGCATGAGTATGATAGAACCACTTGTTCAATGGTTTATGCAGCTGCAGGATGTCGAAGTCTGCATGAGTGTGATGGAACCACTTGTTCAATGGTTTATGCAGCTGCAGGATGTCGAAGTCTGCATGAGTATGATAGAACCACTTGTTCAATGGTTTATGCAGCTGCAGCATGACGAAGTCTGCATGAGTGTGATGCAACCACTTGTTCAATGGTTTATGCAGCTGCAGGATGATGAAGTCTATATGAGTGTGACGGAACCACTTTGTCAATGGTTTATGCAGCTGCAGCATGATGGTCTGCATGAGTGTGATGGAACCACTTGTTCAATGGTTTATGCAGCTGCAGGATGTCGAAGTCTGCATGAGTATGATAGAACCACTTGTTCAATGGTTTATGCAGCTGCAGGATGTCGAAGTCTGCATGACTGTGATGGAACCACTTGTTCAATGGTTTATGCAGCTGCAGGATGTCGAAGTCTGCATGAGTATGATAGAACCAATTGTTCAATGGTTTATGCAGCTGCAGGATGATGAAGTCTGCATGAGTGTGATGCAACACTTGTTCAATGGTTTATGCAGCTGCAGGATGATGAAGTCTATATGAGTGTGACGGAACCACTTGTTCAATGGTTTATGCAGCTGCAGAATAATGGTCTGCATGAGTGTGATGGAACCACTTGTTCAATGGTTTATGCAGCTGCAGCATGATGAAGTCTGCATGAGTGTGATGGAACCACTTGTTCAATGGTTTATGCAGCTGCAGCATGATGAAGTCTGCATGAGTGTGATGGAACCACTTGTTCAATGGTTTATGCAGCTGCAGGATGACGATGTCTGCATGAGTGTGACAGAACCACTTGTTCAATGGTTTATGCAGCTGCAGCAAGACGAAGTCTGCATGAGTGTGATGCAACCACTTGTTCAATGGTTTAAGCAGCTGCAGGATGATGAAGTCTATATGAGTGTGACAGAACCACTTGTTCAATGGTTTATGCAGCTGCAGCATGATGAAGTCTGCATGAGTGTGACGGAACCACTTGTTCAATGGTTTATGTAGGTGCAGGAAGTCGAAGTCTGCATGAGTGTGCTAGAACCACTTGTTCAATGGTTTGTCAGGGTGTTTTGACATTTTTTCTTCTTGGAGGAAATGAGTAAGTGGATTAAGTTCCACAGCTGTGTTTTGCTTGCTATCGGCCGAATTGTAAAATGGCCACGCACGTAAAAAAGGGGGTGTTATGCACAGAAGTGCCAGACCCAGAGAATGGGCGGTCCGGGGGGGGGTGGGGACTGGAGGCTGCCATTATGGTAGCCATTTGCTGCTGTGCCACGGAAGCAGTCACTGGCAGGCTGCCGGCATGTGCAAGTTGCTACTGCTCCTGAAGAGGAGCAAAACGTAAAATAAAAAATTTGGGGTAAGATAGGATATGGATAGGGATAGGGGGCGGGGAGGAAGGTCAGTTAGGTCGGTTGAAAAATTCCCTTCCAAGGAGGAGACTGGGAGAGGCCTGATCTCGTCACCGCGTGCATGTGTTTTAATCGGCTCGTCCATGCATGCGCGCACGCACCTTTTAAAATCTGCCCCTATATTTCTTTGCTAGTTAAAAGATGAGGATTCAGAACAAGAAGATTATCATGTGAATTTTCAAAGGAGTAATGCCTCTAAATGTAACATAGTATTATAGCAATGTATGCAGTGACACAACATAATTGCAGTGACACAGCATGATTGCAGACCCACATGTTCGGTGGCCTGACTTTTGAATACATCTGAGGTAGGCACCTGGCAGACAGGCACAACTAGCCAGCGTCCCAGAAATGGAATGGTGAAAAGTAATGTTATAACACACATCCACCCCTGCGGCGAATGATCCATGTGCTGGGAAAAGGTCGATAGGAGCTATAATCGGCCAGTGCAACAAGAAAGGAGTATCTAAGCATGTGATATGCTTACAGCAGCCCTGGCCCTTCGAGCATGCCAGTTTGCCCAAAACCACTGGGTAGCACTGCTCAATACAGAAAGCAGAGGTCTGTGGTTTTTCTTCTGTCCCGATGCAGAACATTGGACTGAAAGCAGGATGCTGGTACAGCTTTTCGCTGCAGAATAAATAAGGATTTAAACATTCACCTGCCAAGAAGAAACGCAAGAAAGACAGTACAGTAAAATCTAATGGGTCCTGAGGGGGCTCTCTGAAGAAGCTGAGTTAGCAGAAGCTCGGATTCGTCCCTGCTTTTTCTCCCAACTCCCACCTCCCCTCGCACAGACACTCTTTTTTATTATTTTTTTTTTTAAATAAAGCTGTCTCCTCTGATGGAAGTTGGCCAAAAACACAACTGAGGATTGCAATTTGTTTTCCTAAAGAAGGGTCGCCTTTGTAAACCATGGAATCTCGGTTGGGTACAGAACCAAAGTCTGGCTGTGCTCAGACCTTAACAAGATTTGGCAGACATATTATTCTAGCACAAGGACAACCAACAACAAACAAAATTGTTAATTCCTTCAGAGAAGGTGAGTTACATAGAAAATCTAATCAGGATATCCACAATGAATATGCATGGAAGAGATCTGCATGCATTATCTCCACTGAATGCAAATCTATATCATACATATTAATAGTGGATATCCTGAAAAACCTCCTGAGAAGGAGAACTAGAGGTAGCCACTAGCCACCTTTGCTATAGGGATACGTGAATACTACAAAGAGTAATCTGTGCCCGTATTGCAGTATGTGATGGTATGCAGTGCAGCACATTCTCTATTTAATAATAGCTATATGCTATAGGCCTACTACTTCCCTCTTACCCGTGACCGCCTCCAGCGCCGACCACGAGGCACCCCCTGCCTCCTCTCCGCAGACGCTCCACCGCCGTTCTGCTGCTTCCGCTTCTGCTGCCGACAGCCAATCCAGCGCTCCCATCTTCGGCAGCCAACCCGGCGCCTGGACTCCCTCGCCGACCAGCCAATCGGGGGACAGCCCCGATTGGACTTTAAATTCTTCACAGCTCCTAGGCGTCGCGTGCCGGGCGTCGCGCGCCGAAGGTGCGCGACAAAGGGGCCTGCCCCTTTGTGCGCCCCTTAGTGCAGACCTGAGTGCAGACATCTGGAGCATCACCATCCCACTAACGCAACCATTGGACAATTGCAGTAAGTACAGAACAACTCTCAACATCAACCCGTACTACTGCAAGCCCTCAGCAAGCATATTACATCTTCATCACCGCCAATCAGAATCTACACCCCAGGGTCATCACTATACTATCCTACCACCAATTCAAAGGACCACATCTAAATTAAGCACAGCGAACCTAAACTATACTACTCACATAACCAAACATGACTTTATCAACTATTCCCATCATCCACAATTTCAGGAGATTCACAACAAAAAAACAAGCTACACCACAATCCTTACAAAAAAGACTCATTCCTATCATCATTTCACCCCTAAACCAACTACTCGGCCTCTCACTCTTCACCTTATCACTGTTGAACGCACAGTCTTTGACTAAGAAAACTCACCTCCTGCATGACTACCTGATGGAAACAAACACTGACCTTTTTGCAGTCACTGAAACATGGTTAAAACCAGAAGACATCGCCATTATCAACCAACTCCCTACGCACTCGCACAACATATTCTCTATTCCTAGACTCAAAAAACGAGGAGGCGGTCTCCTCCTTGCAGCAAGAAAATCATTGGGAATGGAGCTAAAAACTACTATATCATCACACTCCCTGGAATTCGCAGAATTTAAAGCTGCCCACCTACAAATTGGTCTCATATACGCTACCCCAGGTTACCTAGAATCTGATCCTTCACCTTTGATTGAAAATATAACTAAGCACATTAATACTGACACACCAGCGATACTCCTGGGGGACTTTAATCTTCACGTGGATGTATCTCCTCTCTCTCCGAGCTGTGAAACATTCCTAAATACACTAAACTTCATGGGTTTTAAACAACTAATCAAAGATCCTACCCACAAAGCAGGCCATACGCTGGACCTCATTTTCATAAATCAGCAACTTTCTTCCTCCTCTCACCCCACATGCCTCACAATCCCCTGGTCGGACCATAAACTGATCAACACTGTACTAAAAATAAACCTACCTACTCCTCCAAAAAAGCTAAATAACACTATCCAACTCAGGAAAATATGCAGCCAGGAGACAATCAACAACAGCCTAACTACTGAACTTAACAATCTGGACTTCACAAACGCGGACTCAGCCATATTATCCTGGGACAACATCACCAAAAAAGTGGCCGATGCTTCATGCCCAACTATCACCAAAGCTGCCCGAACAAATAAAGACAACAAAAAACCCTGGTACACACCACAACTAAAATCCATAAAACAGGAGCTCAGAAAAAAAGAACTACATTGGCGTAAAAATCCAACAGCTTCTAACCTCTCGACATTCAAGTCCACGATGCACCTATACAGAACATCCATCCTCCAAGCAAAAAGAGATTTCTACTCACAAAAAATACACCATTTCATCTTTGACCCCAGAGCGCTCTTCTCACTAATCTCATCCCTCACGAAACCTCCATCGACAGACATACCAGATGATAAAGCGGCAAGTAAAGCAGAAGAACTTGCAATTTACTTCAAGAATAAGATCCCAAACCTACTAATGCAGTCCAAGAACAACAACAATTTTACGCCAGTCACACCACATATTACCTTCCCATCACAAAAGACATGCCTGAGAGAATTCGAAATGACTGCCTCTTTAGAGATAGAAAATATCCTAAAAAAAATCAAACCCTCCTCACATCCTCAGGATACCATTCCCATCAATCTCCTCATCTCATGCGCTAAAACCATATCCAAACCCATTGCACAAATCATCAACTGCTCCCTATCCCAAGGGCTAGTCCCAGACTCTCTCAAAATGGCAATCATAAAGCCACTCCTGAAAAAACCCAACCTCTCACCAGATATCCCATCCAACTTTTGCCCAATAGCTAATCTACCGTTCATCGCTAAAATCCTAGAACGAGTAGCAAATAAACAACTCACAGAATACTTAAATGATAACAACATTCTCTCTCCAGCCCAGTTTGGTTTCCGCCAATCTAGAAGCACAGAAACCCTCCTAATCTCCTTAACGGATTCCATATTACTGAATCTTGAAAAAAGATGTCCTTGTCTACTCATCTTACTAGACCTATCAGCAGCATTTGATACGGTCAATCATAACACATTAATAGATCGACTGTCAGACATTGGAATTAGAGATACAGCTCTCAACTGGTTCAAATCGTTCCTTAAGAACAGACAATATAAAGTCAAGGTCAACAAGGAAGAATCTCAACCAATCACCTGCGACTTGGGAGTCCCTCAGGGATCATCACTCTCACCAACCTTATTCAATATATACCTCCTCCCACTCTGCCAACTCCTGCTCAACCTCAAACTCATCCCCTACTTATATGCAGACGATGTACAGATTCTAATCCCCATCACCGAATCTCTCCAAAAAACTCTGGATTTCTGGAACACATGTCAACAAGCCATCAATAACTTACTCACAAGCCTAAATCTTATCCTCAATCAAAACAAAACAGAATACCTACTCATTTCTCAAGATGGAACCTACTCACTTCCCAGCACCAACTTATCCACCCAAATAACTTTGTCACCACAAGTCAGAAATCTAGGAGTTATACTTGATCACCAAATGAATTACAGAGCGCTCATCAATAACATAGTAAAGGACGGATTCTTCAAATTACAAGTCTTAAAAAGACTCAGACCACTACTCCATTTTCAAGATTTCCGATTGGTTCTACAAGCGATCATACTCACGAAAATAGATTACTGCAACTCTCTTCTAGTAGGCCTACCAGCAAACGCCTTAAGACCATTACAGATGTTGCAAAACGCTTCGGCAAGGATCCTAACCAAGACCAACAAAAGAGACCACATCTCACCCATTTTAAAAAGCCTACACTGGCTGCCCGTCAACTTCAGAATACGCTTCAAAGTGCTCTCATCAATACACAAAGCACTACACAACCTAGCCCCACTCATGCTCAAAACCCCTCTCCAACTCCACACCTCTACTAGACCAGTGAGACATGCCTACCGAAACAATCTCCAGATACCACCAATGAAATCAGCTTTAAGCAAAAGAGCATTCTCCACAGCTGGTCCTAAACTCTGGAATACGCTCCCGCCAGAACTCAAATCAGTGCAATGCCCCATTATTTTCAAAAAAAGACTTAAAACTTGGCTCTTCCACCAAGCTTTTCCATAACATCAGACAGCACAAGCTTCTCTGCCAAGGTCCCCCTTTAAATCATTTTCAATCAAACCATAAGAGAACTATATAAGAACATCAGTTGTTGTCAACAACCTATAAGAGAACTATACAAGAACTAGACAAATTCAATTCTAAAAACTCTTTGAACCCCTATTCAATACCCCATAGAACAACACAAAGAATTCCATAGAACATCACAAAGAATTCCCCAAAGAATTCTTCAACTTTAACTCCTTGGCAGCCCAAAAGTACAAAATGCAATTCCCAACCTCCTGACAGTCTTAACTTCTGTGTGGGGTTGTGTATAGCTTTTATCTGCCTCTGCCTATATTAGGCTATGTATATTGTATTTCTTTGTTTAACCCCATATATTCATTTCCAAGTTATTCTTCCTGTTCTCTGTAAGACATTTGCTTGTCACTGTTATTGTTCAAAATGTAAACCGAATTGATCAGTAATTCTGTTATTGGAAAGTCGGTATAGAAAAGTTCTAAATAAATAAATAAATATGCCATCTTTCTGAATGCAATCAAGGTGCCTTACATTGTTATGTGGTAACTATAAATGTACAAAACATTATATCTTAACTCCCTACTAACCAGGGGAATAATACATAATAATCCCCAAGTACAAACTAATATATCCACATTCCCTAATTACCACTTTCTCTTAACTTCCATTCTCTTCACTTCCATTGTTTCTCCGGATACAGCGTGCTGTGTCCCTTGACTTCTCCTGTTCTCCCCTCCCCTCTCATTTGTAATTTTGTTAAGTTTGCTGTAAACCGATATGATGTAACCACGAATACCGGTATAAAAAAACTGAATGACTGTCCCATCAGATGCAAAAGAATGGGGTGCACTTCTAAATCCCCATTAAAGAATCTTCCAGCCTGCTATCTCATGGTAATGAGGGATGGCTTAAATAAACGGTCAAGTACTAATAATAGCAGTAAACGTTGCCTCAGATGAAAATGACAATTTCAGTGTTCCAAGGGAATCTGGGCTTCCATGGAAAGTTCGCTGTCCAGTTGCATCCCCAGATGCCATACTCAGTCCTTCAATTCAATTTTATATGGAATTCACGCCAAGGAAAGGGGCATTGGTAGCGATGTGCAGCAGCAATCAGACCTTGGATCAGTTCCTTTTTAGCATTTTCATGAGTGACATTGTGGAAGGATTGTCAGGAAAGGTTTGTCTTTTTGCAGATGATACCAAATTCTGGAACAGTGTAGACAGCCATGAAGGTGTGGAAAACCTGAGGAGGATTCTAGCAAAGCTCGAAGAATGGATTAGGGTTTGGCAGCTAAGATTTAATGCTATAAATGCAGAGTTATGCATAAAGGGACAGATTTTCAAAAGCATTTACATGTGTAAAACTGGATTTTACACGTGTAAATACACTTTATTTATTTATTGGTTTTATATGCCGCCGTTCAGTATTCTATCACAACAGTTAACAAAGCATAAAACATTAAAAGAAAACACATTATACAAGCAAAAAGTTACATTATAAAACCAACACATAGTTCAAAAAAAGTAAAGTTATACATTTCTAAAATTAAAATTTACATTGATATAACCAATTAAAATTATTAATATAAGTTAAGATAATTAAAAAGAGATAAAACAGACATAAAATAAAATGAGACAAGGTAAGAACTCACTGGTGTTCTAACTTTCCATGTTATTGCATGCTTTCTATTAGATTATGTTATTTCATTCCTGCTCATTTTCCTGGTATGCCTGCATAAATAACCATGTCTTTGTTTCTTTTTTAAAGGTTTTTAAATTACTTTGTAATCTTAATTCAGCTGGTAATGAATTTCATATATACTCATATAAGTGGGCTTTTGAAAATTGCTACAATATATTTATTTATTTATTTAGATTCTTTTATATACCGAAGTATAGCAGGCTGCCTTCACTCCGGTTTACAATGTAACCAACATCATACATAAAACGCATTCATAACGAACATATTGAAACGTGTATAGACAACTAGTAACAATTCGGCATATGTCAGAAGTGTGAGGATAGGTTTAAGAGAGTAAGACTTACAAATTGGACTTGCAGTGGGAGAGCATGTAAAATTAAACATTTAAATACATAACTAAACTGAAAACACGCTTGGGTGTGTTAAGGAGACTTATACAAAAGGGAAAAGAGAAGTGGGAGGGAAAGGAGAAAGGGTCCTAGGGGGCCATGGCAGGAAAAGATGTGCATGACATAATTTGAATAGAGGGGTAAAGGAGAAAAGGTATGCGGGGTAGGAAGTAAGTAAAGCATGGTTAGCAGAGGAAGTAAGTCTAAATGCCATTGAATTGTTCATAGAATTTACTAGCGTAAGTGCACTTTACATGCAGAAATGACTTTTGAAAATTGATAGTATATCACATTTACACAAGGAACTCCTTTGTAAATTCATCTGAAAGAAAGTAACTTTCAAATGAGTTGCACGTGTAAATGTAACTTACTATTGCACCAATTTTCAAAAGCCATTTAATCGAGTAAAGTGCATTCACTCAAGTAAAATCCAGTTTCACACATGCAAATGCTTTTTTTAAATCAGGCTCAGGACGAGACACAAGGAAGGGTTGAGCAATCCCAAGGATACTCTAAGGGTCGGAGCCTCAACAATAAAAACAGGAACCTCCAGAGGCAAAGGTACTCAGAACCTGGTCATCAGGAGAGGGACATCAGGACTGGAACATCAGGATACTGCAGAAATCATCAGGATCAGGATACGAAGATATCAAGTAAGCCAGGCAGGAACAAGCCAGAGAAGTCCTAGGATGGACTGATCCCTTGCCAACGCGAAGACAGACTGAGCGAAGAGTCCTTTTGTAGGCTGAAGAGGCAACTCCCTGGGAGGAGTTCCATAAGGGCCACACCTGTGCTGGCCCTTTAAATCAGGGAAGAGCCACGGGCCCGCCCCTAGGAGGAAAGGGGCAGGACCCTGGACAGCAGCCATGCTTGCCGCTATGCAGAGAGGAAACAGAGCAGAGAGATGGGCCTCTGAGCAGGCCCCGATGTCGGCGGCTGCCTCAGCCGTGCAGGAGAGGTCCGGGTGCAGTACATCCAGACAGGTCCCAGCTTCAGCGGCCTCAAGGCCGCGCTGGAAAAACCCGGCACGGCTCCTGCCATGCCAGCAAGATGCAGCCCCAGCCGCAAGGATACGAGGCTTCTGTGGCCTCCGGGCTGTGGAGCGGCAGCGGCTCCTGCTGCCAGGAAAGTCAGGCTACGGCCCGGTCAGACGGCGATGAAGGTGAGAGGTGGCTCATGGCTCTGGCCATAGCCGCATCGCAACACTCTGTGCCTGCCTGGGTGTTGGGTTTCTGTATCTCTGTGGGATGTCTGTGTCTCTTTGTCTGGCTGGGTGTTTCTCACTCTGTCAGTCTGGGTGTTGGGTATCTGTGTCTATCAAGTGCAAGGTGTCTGAGGTTATGCCCATGTGTATATGTGAATTTACTCCTTTCAGCAACCTGAAGAGAAACAAAATGAGGGATTTCAGCTACTGCTCGGCAGTGTGGCTGCCAGTAGACGATACAATAGCACAGCATGGTTGATGGTAATGAGCACAATGAGGATAACGTTCAAAAAATGTGTGCATCGGCATATATTTGCTTATATGGCCATGTGCAGATCTATCTAAGCATTTTATAACCAGTGCATATGATATGCGTGCCTTTTATAAAATATGTGCATAACTATAATGCAACATATGCATATTTGTAGGCTTTTGCACAAATACATGCAAGCATTCACACTATGTACAAATATCAATGCATTGAATGCGCATACTTTTCCTACCTATTTTAAAAATATATTGGCGTATATTTTAGGTGTGAAAGTAAAGTAGGACTTCTCTTGTAAGTAGGCCAATTTTAAAACACGTGTGCATAAATGAAATTAACCATTTTACTAATTAGTCCATCAGTTCATCCAACCATTTTCTATGACATTGAGACCTTCCTGGCTCTTCAGCCTGAACTCACCAGTTCACACAGATTTTCCACCCAGTCAGTACACAAAATAAACTCGTTTAATCGTTATTATGCCAGATATTTAATAGGTATAAAAATAAGCAAGTAAGCTGGCAAAGGTACGCACATAAGTGCCTTTTAAAGTAACTTACGCATGTAAGTATTGCCCCACCTCAGAACGCCCCCATTTTTACACACATATATGGGCACGCAAAAGTAAAAATGTTAATGTATATGTGAGAAGAGGCCACTCGTGCATATATATATGCTAAATTTTTACATGTGTAACATTTTGATAATTCACCTCAGTGCTAACAATGCCAGCACTGCAAGCGACACCTCCTCTCATCAAAGATCTGGTGAAGTTCATCAATCAGTGGTACCAGCACTGACTCGGTGCTATGAAACCTCCTGAAATTGTCGTGGTAGTCATCTAATAGCCCAGTCTCGGAGAACAACTCTTGTAACTGTGCCAGCACGACATTCTCTGTTTTCTTATCTAAAAATGTTAGACTTGAAATGGGATGAAAATTCTGCACATCGGTATCATTTAAGTCTGGCCTAATAATACTTTTTTTAACAGTAGAAGTAGCCAATCCTTTCTCAGTGATGAATTAGTAATAAGCTACATAGATTTAATACAGCACTCATTTACTTTTTTAATCAACGGTGAGGGGTATGGAATCGCCTGAGGCACTGTGGGATTTAAGAACTGCAACAAAGACATATGTATCCTTCATATCCACTTCCAGAAAGGTAGAGAGCAAGCTAGTACAATCCTCAAAAAAATTTCCACCAGTTAGATCTAGGCAAGGAAGTGAAAGACCTGTACCTCAAATGAGCTCAGATCATCCCAGAGTTTAAGAATCGTATCCGAGAAAAAAAATGAAAACTCATCGCAATTCAAATAAATATCCTTCTTTTCTGCACCAACAGAAACCTGCTTTAAATTCATCAGAACTCTGAAGATAGACTTATTTACATTACCAAACTGAGCAAGAAGAGAATAAAATAATCTTTTAGCAACTGAAATAGCTTCTTTTTAGCTAGCAATATGAGCCAGACATACCTCTTCCTGCCCCTTAGTAAGATGATAAATCACAGGCCTCTCAATTTCCTTAAGGAGAATAGGGGACAACTTTTCTAGAGCTTTGGGGCAACACCCGCTCATCCAAAGCCTTGGACTCTAATCTAACTGGCAGATTATCCATTTCAGGCCCAAAAATCTTAGGGATCAAATCTCTCCATTTCTGATATTTAATCACAGGGCTGCTACATACTTGAGCTATCCTAGCCAGGTCTACCACAAAAGTGAGAAAGTGGTGGTTTGTCCATACTAGGGAGGTGGCCATCATATTATGGACTCTAAACCTTGGGTAATCAACTTCCCGCCCCTACCCATGGACTACTTGCATGAACCCCATTTTCTGCATCTTGGATATAACATCTCTTGCTGCTGTTGTGCCTGAAAGTTTTGTAGGGATATTAAATTCCCCACGCACAACTAAGCATAAAGTCTTCTACTCACTCAACCAGTTTAGAGAAAAGTTCCACAGCTAAAAATGCCAAATACTCTGGATCCCTGATTTCATTAAATCATGTTAAAATTATTGCCTGGTAAAATCTGTAAGATGATCTGGATAGCTATTCCATGCCCTCTGAACTAAGATAGATCCAGGAAAGCTTATGGATTTGAAGCCCCAAGGGAGAGAAGGCAGCAATATTTATCCCATCCCCATCCTCTAAACAAGTCTGAATAATATATAAGATGTACAATTTAAAATCATCAATTAAATCCACAACAAATGGCCCTTTCTTCCTAGCTGACTTCACATTTAAAAGGCCCA
Organism: Rhinatrema bivittatum; assembly: GCF_901001135.1. Taxonomy (NCBI): domain Eukaryota; kingdom Metazoa; phylum Chordata; class Amphibia; order Gymnophiona; family Rhinatrematidae; genus Rhinatrema; species Rhinatrema bivittatum. The sequence goes on along the minus strand of NC_042616.1, from coordinate 787,850,100 downwards.
CCACAGAATTAACTTGAGGCCTAATGAAAGGAAGAAGGCATCAATGCACTGAAATGGCAAACTATTGTAACCATCTCCTTCAGATGGTTACAACTGAAGTTGTAACCATCTCCTTCAGATGGTTACAACTGGAAACCCAAATAACCAGAATGTATAAGCCTGTGCCTCCAATATTTCTGCCCCAACACTTGATCAGACCAATGCAACACTAATAAAGTACAAAAAACATAAAAGCCCAAACCCTGTTTCAATCTGTGAATCACCAACACACCCAGACAGTAAAAGTAAGCTGATCCCTTCTAATAGAAAAAATTATATATATTTCAAAACTCCTGAGGGCTGGTATCCTACAGGGTGCCAACCTTGCCAGCAAACCTGGCCACAAGGCACCAAATTATGATCACATACCAGTGCTTGTTAAATAATATTCCATACAGATTTTCTTGACCTGGAATCTACTAGTTAAGAAAAGAATTTGTTTGCCTTCCAAAGCCGTATCTTATATAACTTTGCCACATTTTTTTCTTTGTACTTTGTAGATGCTCATCGTATACGGCTGTCCCACAGATTCAGCCTTTAGAGAGCATGGTGAATCCCCAGCTTATTAGTATCAGGCTGGGGACAGCTTGGCTTTTTCACAGGACGAGCATCAACTTGGTAGCGTCATCCTGTGTCCAGCTTACTGTATATATTGATTTTCGTGTCATGGAGTCCACTGTATATGACAACATATTGTTGAACATGAACATTTTATTTTCTGCTGCATTTCAAAACATTTGTCTTGCATGACTTTTCCACATTTTTTTTGCCTTTACTATTAAGAATTGATATGGCATATCCATGAAATCATCCTTTAGGACATGAGGAACATCAGCTAACTGGTGGCATGCTCTTCACAGCTTGCTAGTCTCAAAACGGCTGTCAAACTGCTACTGCTTTCAAGAATGTAGTAAAATTATGTACGTTAAGGGTTTTTGAATGCAAACATTTTTTTCTGAAAAAAAAAAATCAGTCTTGACTAGTGGATTCCATGTCAAGAAAATCTGCATTGAATGTTGTTTAAAGAGCACTGGTATGTAACTATAATTTGGTGCTTTGTAGCCGAGTTTGCTGGCCGGTCCCCAGGAGTTTTGAAATATATTTTTTTTGTATTACAGGGAGTCAGTTTCTATGTATGTTGGCAATCTAACATTAAAGCAATATTAAAGACAATCCTTCTGTATAAACTGCCCTTCCCGCTTTGTTTTACGTGTCCTTAGCCGAGGATTACATATGGGGGTTCCCTGTTTCTCACAAGGGGTCACTGCCAGAAAAAGGGGCCCGTAGCCAACCCAATCTATGCTCCTGGTGGAAGGGAGGGAGAGCAGGAATAAAGAAAGGGTAAGAGAATGATAGAAAGCAAACACATTTACGAAACCAGATATTCTATCCAATATTAGCTAATTTTATTATACTTATTCTAGAGTTTTAATTTCTATTATTTAACTTTTATCTTTTCTTTTCATTTTAGAATTCTTCTTTAACCTCTATAACTGTGCAAATATCAGATAAGTATAGTTTCTCTTATTTATCTTTTTTCTCATAAATCTTTAAAAACAATCTTAAGTTGTTGTGCTTTTCTCTATTTTGTGTGATAACGATGGAATGTGCACACACTTAGCTGTTGTGGTGTTTCCTTCTCTTGTCTTCTTTTCTCCTTAAGCCAATTCTTCTCCTGTTGTCTTCTTCTTTTGCTACTACCCTATTCCATAGCAAACCTAAAAAGAGAGACTATCTCCCTGGAACCGTCCCTCTTCCGCAATCTAGAGCCATTGGGATTTTTATTCTGCTTTTATGCGCTTCAAAGCGGATTACATTCAGGACTTTCAGCTGCGGTAACAGATTGAGGACATCAGCCATAAAAGCCGTGTGCCCAGACAGGCAAGGGAGACCCCAAAATGTGTTATGCTCAGGCTTGTGATCCCTTGGGCCGACGGGAGGATGGTATACCTTAGGAGGAAGATCCGTAGGTTCTCCCGTCGGGTGGCGAGGAAGAACAGAAGATGCGACCAGCTGACCCTCGGCACTGGAGACTGAAGTGACTGTGGAAGCAGATGAAGAGTCGTGATGTCAAGGAGAGGAATGGAGTCTTCACCACTGGAAGTCCGCGGTCCCCCCCAGGAGGAGCCCATAGGGACCCGGACCGCTGGGACTTAGGTGGACCTTTGAGAGGTCAAGGAGTCCAGAATTTGGTGCAAAGGCTAACTGGAGCTTCACCCCTGGAAGCCCGTGGTCCCCCCGGGAGGAGCCCGTAGGGACCCAGGCCACTGGGACTTAGGTGGGCCCTTGAAGACGATGGTCCAGAAGTAGTCCGAGGTCACGTGCCAGAGGGTCCTCACTTACCAGTCCAAGGTCGTATACCAAGGGATCGCCACTTGCCAGTCTGAAGTCACATACCAAGAATCACCACTTGCCAGTCCAAAGTCAAACACCAGGAATCACCATTTGCCAGTCCAAAGTCAAACACCAGAAATCACCGCTAGCCGATCCGAAGTCAGGAACACCAAGACAAGACAGGAACAATGATCCGAAGTACAAGAACTCACCAAAGCAAGCAGACCTGACTACATGGTGCGTTGCTAAGTCGAGGAATGAACAGAGGAAGCCTCCTTTTATACTTCCTCTGCTCTGGCTCATAGGGAACAGCTGAGTGTAGTTAAAAGGATCGGGTCCCTTTAAATCTGAGGAGGAGGCATGGCCTCATGCACAAAGATGGTGGCGGCCATCTTGGATTCCCTCCGCGGAGAGAAACGCTGCTTGACACCGCGAGGGAGGAGCAGGGACGCCTTCCTCTCCCAGCGACCATCACTGGGGCCCATGCCAAAGTGACAGGCAAGGATCAGGGCCCTCCCCTGGAGCTCCGGTGATGGGTCGGCGTCGCGGGCATGGTAGGGGACCGTGGTTGTGGCCTTCCATGGCCGTGGAACACAACAAAATGGCAGTTCACAGTTCTCCCCCTCGACTGGTAAATGGTCCACGGGCAGAGGGAAGGTTCAAGGGGAGAGACAGTCACTTTCATTACTGTGGCCATCCTTGCTGATCATAGAGAATGGTGCTGAAGCGTCCTCTAGGTAATACAAAAGGTGTTTTTCTAAGCATCCAAGGTTTCCTAGATTTACCCGGCCTGCTGGCCATGCCTTTTGGAATGGGAAAAGTTAAAGAGGGGAGAAAAGGGGTCAATATCAAAAGGAATGTCTAAGACATTCAATGAAGGACAAACATGGCAACAAATATTTTCATTAATTAAAAAAACTAAAATAATATAAAGTGCCTTGATATTGCATGCTTATTTTTTCTAATAAAGTATTTCAGGCTGTTATTCCAGGAATAGTTAGGTAACTATGGCCTGGATTCTCTAAGGTCGCAGACCTTAGACAATCCGGCGGTAACGGGGGGCGGAGGGGTGAAGTGGGGGGCGGTCCTGCAAAGGTGTAGTTATTCGGCGCAAAACTGGCTGCGATAAGGAATCTTACCTTTCGCCGCCAGCGATGAGTCAGCAGCGTTGGTCTCGGTGCCGCCCCGACTCCTCCTCTTCCGGGGCCAACTCCGCCCCGAGCTAGCTATCTCACGTGAAAAGGGACTTTTCGCATGCGATAGCATTAGGGAATGACCCCCTCTGATTCAAAAACATGAACTATGTTGTACAGTGTGAATACACGGAAATGCTGAACCATTTTACCAAAGTTTTCTTTGAGTTTTAACCTTCAACAATTATAAATGGTCAAGGTTCCCCACCTAATTTGCTTGGTTTAATATAATCCTCCCCAGTTCCCTTCCATAATAATAAAAAAACAATAATAATTAGAATATTTTACTCCCCACCATAAACCAAATCACAGGGTGAGAACAAAGACTGACAAGGACAAGGTTAGTCAAATTAAAGTTTGTTAAAAGCTAGGGAGGATAAATATTATAGCAGTGAAGAAATCCCTGCCTTATATATCATATACTACAATAGCAATTTAAATTATAGTGAAAATACTCTTGCTGTCACATCTCAAGTGCATTCAAGGGGATTACAGGGTCATATCATATGTCAATGGGACCACATTCCCTACTGATGTGCTCATAATAACATGAGAAACAATTTAATCCTAAAGAAAAAGGTTAGAAATTATAATAAGGTTAAAAAAAAAATCCTTTTGAGGGTTTGACAGTTAGATCCTATTGGCACCCAATGGAGTGAACGCTTTCATATTTGACTCTTGGCGTGTAAGATAAAATTATAGTCACTAGTTCATTCAATGATGGAAACAAACATCCTCACCCGAGAGGAGTACAGGTCGAGTCTTATCGGGATGCCACAGTTACTAACTACTTTAAAAGACAGCCTATGACCAAGTGTAGTTAAACATTCCAGACAAAGCAGATATTTCTGTATTCGCCACCGCACTTCTATGTCCAAAAAATTCCTAAACTGAGCGTGCCATCTCTCATTGTTCCATCTCCTTCCTTGCAAAACGCAGCTGCCACTTCACTGCTGCAGGGGAGGAGCAGAAGATCTAGGCAGAGGAGAACGATGAAAAAACAGAGCGGCTGAAGAGAGCTAAAAACCAGCATCTCCACAGCTTTGTTATAAAATAGGCTGCGCGCGCGCACATGTACGCGCAATTTTAAGTGGGTGCATGCCCGTGCACACAAAGCTCCCTTCCACCACGTAAGTGGAGGGATTTTAAAAGGGACGCGCATCCACGCCATTGCCAGTTTCACCAGTTCGTTCCCAGTTCACCCAGGCAAGGGATAGGGCTTCTTAACCTCCCAGGTTTAATAGCCTCCCTTTTCCCCTGTTGGCCCCCACTCTTAAAATCCCACTGACATGCCCACATTTTTTTTGTTTTATGACTTACATCCCATCCATGGCAGAAGTAAAAGTTACGTGGCAGGGGACCCCGGCGTATTGGCTCCATTCAGAAATCCAAGAGCGCCCATGCCCCGCCCAGGCCATGCCCATCCCCATGCCCACCTCTTTTTTGGAAAAATGTATTTGTACGCACAGAGGGAGATACTTGTGTATGTGTGTGTGGGGGGGGGGGGGGGGGGAGGACTTTTAAAATCTGCTCGGCCCGTGCCGGCTCAACATCTTTGCGCCTCCCCTAATTTCAGCGTACGCCGGACTTTTAAAGTTCACCTTTAACATCACGCGTAAGAAAGCTGTCACGCATGCACTTACGTTGCACCCGTTCTCAAAGAGGACTTATTTTAACCTTAATCAGCTCTATTGGAACACATCCAAATAAGTGACAAAAAGAAAAAGGAAAGAAAGGCCCTGGGAGCTTGCAGGCCCGATCTCTCTCCCCCAGCCATAGCCCCCTCCTCCCGAGTCCTCAATGGATTACCTGAAAGTTGCAGGTCTTCTTCAGCCTCCCCTTCCACTCAATTCTAAAATGAATTTTGCTTCCAGTGCCCCTCCTAATCCTGCCCTCCCCCCCCCCCAATGATATGTGGATCCCTCCTGCGCTAACTTGCAGCCTGCAAACCTCACAGGCTGCTGTAGAGCTCGTGGCAGCATGGCCGGCGGTGTCTAGCTTATGCCGCTAGCATTGCTGTCAAAGCATTACTGGATGCTGCCGGGAGCACCGTAATCGTACCATCCTTCTGATGGACCTGGGGGGGGGGGGGGAGGGTTTTGGGGGTTGCAAATAGGAACGGAAATGTAGGGATTATTTTCAGAATCAGGTGGGGGGAAGGGGGAGGCTTTCTAGCCAACAGGCCTAAAATATTTACATAATCTTTTTTTTTTTTTTGGGGGGGGGGGGGCTAAAGGGAGGAGGATGGGTGCCATGGCCCATGTTAATTTTAGTTATTTAGTAGGGTGGGGGGATGGTGGATCAGGCTTGGAGGCCCACAGGTTCTTTTTTTTTTAATAATTTTTTCCTGCCATTTAACCAGCTATCAGGTCGATCCAGTAAGGCCGCGGTAGAAACAGTGCGGCAGTGTCAGGCGCACCCTTCCTCCCCGCACGCACAGTTCTCTTCACTTAGTCCCCGATACTCTCTTCTAATCGCATGCAAATGCATGCCGCGGCTTTAAAGCGTTAGGGAAGGGTTAGGCCCGCGTAACCCATTTTACTGTATAGGCGCTTAATACAGCGCCTATACAGTAACCTGGGTGCGCTGGTACCTGTCATTTCAAATGACATTTGAAATGACAGGCACCAGGAAGTGTAAAAAAAAACAAAACAAAAATATGTAAAAACATGAGTGTTAAAAAATATAAAATTTAAATACCTGTCACTTTCATGCGGTCATCCAGGCAGCGGCGTGGGTCCAGGCGGCCGGCGGGCGGCGGCGGGAGCCGGGTGTTCGATCGAGGCCACGGGCGGGTAGGCGCGTGTTCGATTGGGCGGGCGCGGCAGCGGGATCCGGGGGGCGGGTGGGCGCGTGTTCAAACGAGGCCTCCGGCAACCCCCACCGGCAGGCGCGCATTCACTGCCGGTGGGGGTTGCCGGAGGCCGCTTTCGCCGCCGGCTCCCTCCGCCTGAATTAATGCGCGCCTGTGCGACCCGGCCGGGTCGCACAGGCGCGCATTAATTCAGGCGGAGGGAGCCGGGTGGCCGTGCATTCATCCAGGCAGAGGGAACCGTGGGCCGTTTTCGCCACCGGTTCCCTCTGCCTGGATGAATGGCCGTGCGATTTCAGCGCTGAAGGCAGTCACATGCCGTGGTCACGGCATGTGACTGCCTTCAGCGCTGAAATCGCACGGCCATTCCTTCACTGCCGGTGGCCGTGCATTCATCCAGGCAGAGGGAACCGTGGGCCGTTTTCGCCACCGGTTCCCTCTGCCTGGATGAATGGCCGTGCGAAATCGGGAGGAAGGGAGAAGGGGCTGCCGTAGCAGGCCCGAGCCTTGCTACTTTTTCGGTTTTTGTTTTTTTTTGCTTCGGGAGGAGGGGACCGGACGGGCTACAGGAGACCGGACTGGGGCTACACTGGAGACCGGACGGGCTGGACCGGAGACCGGACGGGACCAGGGCGGGTAAGCAATGTTTTTTACACTACACTACACTACACTAACTCCTACTAGGGGGAGGCGGTAAACTAACACGTTAAGGCCGCGGCAAAACAGCGGGTTACTGAGGAGATAGTATCAGCGCCCGTTACAGTATCGGAGGGGAATAGCTAATTCCTTCATTATACAGCTTTTTCGTTCATTTACATGCTGGGTGCGGAAAGGGTTATGAGTCTATTTTAGGAAGCGCTAAGGACGCGTGAAACTGGAGACTGTATCGCTGGATCGCCTTACTCGTCTGTATTGTGCGCTCCCAGCACGTTACAGACGGGCAATCTTTAACTGCACGTTACTGTATCGACCTGTATGTTTGATCTATCCAGTTAAGATTAAAGTTATCTGGGTGCACTTGCCCAAATAACTTTAAACCCGCTCTAAGGCAGATCCAGATTTAACCAAATAACATTTTAGGCTAATTTTGAACAATGGAGTTGGATAAGTTATCTGGCTAAGTTAACTCTGTCCTGGAGTGTCCCAGAATGTCTCCAATGTATCTGTATAAATTGTATCTTCTTAATGACAATTGGAACAAATTGATTTGCTTACAGGGGCCAGATATTTAAATCTTGGGGTTTGTCTCGTTATCTCAAAAGGTGTCCTGAGAAACCCTTTTGAATATAGACCTCTTCATGTCATGGTTGCCTTGGTTGGAAGTCAGCAAACATTGCTATCATCTTTAAAGCATTTAGTGACCTATGTAAACTAAATTAAGTTTAGTTCCCAAGGGATAAGGGGGCAATTTTTACTAAGCTGCCTAGCAGCTTGGCATGCAGATAATTTTGCATAAACATATCTTCCAGTGAATTTTCACTAAAAATATTCTAATATTCCCGTTCAAAAGTATCCACGTACTTTGTCAGTGCTATTTCTGTGAGTATAGGACTAGGGACAAAACTACACCTATACATTTGAAATGCACGTAAACATGTATAGTTTACCCTTGCAGCCTAAAGAAGCCCTGGGAATGTTTGTATTCAATCCGGCTATAATTACTGTATGCATGTTGCAAAGAATACATATGCTCTTAGCTTTATGAGGTAGAATTTTAATCTAGCTGGGTAAATCTTTAGTTACCCTGCTAGATCCCTTTGAAAGCTATCCTCTAATGGGGCAATTTTGAGCCTGCCTGATAAGGCCTGCAAGTAAATTTTCAAAGGGAAGCCCTCTGCTCCCTGTGGGGTTTCCCTTTGAAAATCAGGCCAGTGGTGCACAATAGGTATTTAGTATCTGCATGTGGATGTGTACCTGCTTTGAAGCAGGTACACATCCACATGCAGAAAGTATGCCTGGGGCTTTTAAAATGAAAATCCCTCTTGTACTTTCTCTTCACCCACCTTACCGCTCCACTTTCTTTCTGCAGCGCTGCAGATAAACAGCAGTGTCTGAGTGTGTGTGGTAAACATGTTTCCTTACTTGAACAGGGCAGCTGAAAATTTCACTCCCCCCTATATGGATGGATATGGATGGATATAATATATAATATAGGGGGGAGTGAAATTTTCAGCTGCCCTGTCCAAGTAAGGAAACATGTTTGCCACATGTCCTTACTTGGTCCCTGTAAATGTCCCTCTGCAGTTGGACCAGGCCTCAGACTGGGCCCCAGATCCAGTCCAAAACCTTGGCAAAATGGACCACGTCTTGGGTCTGGCACTGGCACTGGGCCTGTATCTCATTGACAGCTCCAGGCCTCCAGTCTAAGCCTAGGAAATGGGACCAGGCCTCAGGCTGGACCCCAGTGCCGGGCCTAGTCCTCAACCACAGGGCCAGGTCATTATTACGACGGGATCCCCATGGACTGGGTGAGTGGTGCCCTGGGAGCTTCCGGGTCCTGGCATTGTTTAGGGTCAGGTGAGAGGAGCAGGGTGGCCTGTGGAAGCCCCTTTTCCTTTTTTTTTTTTTTTGTTTTGGGGGATTTTTTTTTTTATTTTTAATTTTCCATTTTCAATAATCAAGACATTATAATAAATGTCAAAGTAATACAGGCATAGTAAATATCTATTTATCAGACTACATTTTTACCCATTTTCTTCAAACATTCTAACTTAAATACACAACAGTCCAAATATGTAAATTCTAACAATTATATTGCCTGTGTTTTTTACTTATATACTAGTAGAGAGAGATCCAAACTAATTTAGAGCAATAATATCAAAAACTATGCTACCAAATAACTGAGAGTAAGGCAGTTTTACTTTTAACTTGCTGATTATTTATCTTATCTGTATCTAAAGTCCATTGATGTGTTTGTATAAAGTTTCCCAATTGGTCAGGATCATAAAATACATATCTATTCCCTTCTACTCTCATTACACATTTGCATGGAAATCTCAGTATAATCTGAGCTCCATGCATTCTAGCCTGAGGTAACAAAGTCAGAAATGTATTCCTTTTCCTCTGGGTTTCTTTAGAGACTTCTGGATAAATCCAGATTTTTTGATTTAAATATAAATCCGACCTGTGTTGTAGAAACTCATTCATTATTACATCTCTGTCCATTGATGACATAAATTTGACCAACATTGTACCTCTTCCTTCCACTTGATTGCTGTTTCCACTATTTGTTGCTGTTTCTTCTTTAATAATGGACTTTTGAACTACCTCCATTTTCTTTATTTTCCCTTCAATATAAGTTGTTCTCTCTATTTGTCCAGCAGTGACCTTTTTCAAATTATAACACGAGTCCTGGGTTGCTTTTAATCCCTCTTGATATAGTCATTAGGGAGATTTGAAGAGTAGAAATAGCAAACCATAAGGACTCTAGCATTATACTTTTTGGTCTTTCCAGTGGTTTTAAAGTAGTAAAAGGTATCGGTTGAAGGACAATATTCAAATCATCTGTGCCTCTAGATAATTCTGATGGTATTTCTAGGATAGTTCCTCCTCCTCCTTGGCTTTCAGAGGGTTCCCCTCCCCCCGCTGGGGTGGACGCCATTAATCCACCCACTACAATAGGAATCTTGGTCTCCCCTGGTAAGCGCACCTCGGGTGTACTCACCCCAGCTAACGACATCCGTTGTTGGGAGAGCTCTGCACTTGCAGCTTGTATCCTTGCAGGGAGGGAGGGAGTCAGCGGTGCTCCAGGGCTCAAAGTTGTTTTGCCCGCTGGCGATAACATCTGCTCACTAGTCATCGCTGGCGCGGGACTCTCTGGAGTTCTAGCTGCCTGGTGAGTAATGCTCCTGTGACTTTCATGCTCTTTCCTCAGAACCAGGGTTCTCTAATGCAGAGAACACTAATTAAGCCAAGCAGAGCTCTGCCTTTCACAGCTGCAGGTCAGTCACGGCTGACGAGCTGCTTCCCAAGATGTTCCAGAGCTGTCTGTGCTTTTACTAATCTGCAACCCCTCACATCAGAACCAAGGACCCATGATCAGAGGATCGGCAGCTTGTCTCTACCCACCAATTGCTCTGTAGCCAGGGCTATACACTCTTCTCAGTCTAACATGGCCAATTCAGTCATGGAAAGTCCTACGTCCTGTGACCAGTCAGCAGCAGGCTCCTATATCCAGCCAGTTGAGCTTGCACGAGATGCCTGCAAAGTGGCACCATGACCAGCAGGAGGTGCTTGCTTTCAGCAAATTCTTCCAGCAGATAATTCACTCCCAGCCAGTCCAGCCTACAGGGAGTAGTTATTCCCAGCCAGCAAGTCTTGAAAGGAACATCTGCTCTAGTTGTGCAGCCCCACCCCAGGAGGGGTCTGAGCTTGATCTGCCACCCCAGGAGGAGTCTGAGCTTGTCTCTCAGCAGTCCCAGCAGTTCCAGCAGGGGCTCAACCTGGCCTCAGCGGCCCCGGCAGTTCCAGCAGGAGCTTAAACCAGTCACACCATGCCAGAGGAAGCCTATACATCTTCACCCTGCAAGAGGCATCTGCTTCCAACAAGTCTATTTAATGAAAGAAATCCGTCCACACCAGCTCATACCATCCTCCTTCAGTCAGGACCCCCTGCAGAGATGGGATCCAGGAGGAGGAGGAGGAGGCCTTAAACATGGGGGGGGGGAGGGGGGTACTGTTACAATTCTGGCTACTGTGCAACCTCCTCACCACCAGAGGGCCACCATGAGCACGCTCCCCTGGCTGGCTCAGTCTTCCTTGCCTACCTGTCCCATATCCAGAACTCTCTATTTAACCTTGCCTAACCATGCCTCGGTGCTTCGGCATCAAGTTCCTTTGGGCTCCCTGCTTTAGCCATCTGTTCCTTGCCTTGCCATGCGTGCCTTCAGGCAATCTGCTTTCCTGCCTTGCCTTGCTCTGTGGCTTATGGGCCTCCTGGTTCTTTGCGATCCTGCTCTGTGGTCTACAGACATTCTAGTTCTTGCTTGCCTTCTTGTCCCCCTCTCTCCCTGAATCCCTTTGTAGCTGTGCTATTACTCTCTGCTTGCCCCTGCTTCCCTTGACCTTCTTGACTTGCTGCCGTTGAGCATTCTGTGTCCTTGTATGTAGTCCTTGTCCCGGTTTGTCCAGTCCTGTTAATGTCTGTCTTCTTTGCCCTGGTTCCCCTCCTCCAGTCTCACGCTTACCTGCACACTATTCTGATATCACCCATACCTGCAGTCAGTTCCAGTGTAACAGTTCACGGTTACCTGCAGTCACATCCACGCATACCCACATTCTGTTCCAGTGTTTCCTGAAGTTCACCCTTCTCAGCCTGCACCCAGCTCCAGAGACTCTACCCAGCCTCACCAGATCACCTGCAATTTTTCCTGTTCTCCTGTCCTGTGCCACTCCTGCAGGTGGTGTTCACCACAGCACGGTACAGCCCAAACCGTAATATTATCCATCTCGAGATAGTCTTATCTAAGTTCTTAGTAAGTTTATTCCTTTAGAGTGGAGCAACAGATGAAAAAGTTTTCAGATTTTTGCTCACTTTTACATGTGCCTATATGTAAAAAATCATCAAAGCTAATGATTTCCGAATTATCCCTAACAACTGAAAAGCAGGTTGTTAATACAAACAAAAAACACACTTTGAAATGTCTGTATGGCAATGCCAGAAGTCTAAGAAGTAAGATGAGAGATGATGAGATTGACATAAATGATGAGATTGACATAATTGGCATCATAGAGACTTGGTGGAAGGAGGATAACCAATGGGACAGTGCTATATCAGGGTACAAATTATATCACAATGATAGGGAGGATCAACTTGGTGGTTATGTGGCACTTTATGTCCGAGAGGGTATAGAGTCCAACAGGATAAAGATCATACAAGAGACTAAATGCTTAGTAGAATCTAAATGGGTAGAAATCCCATGTGTGTTGGGTAAGAGTATAGTGATAGGAGTATACTACCGTCCACCTGGACAAAATGGTTAGACAGATGATGAAATGCTAAGAGAAATCAGGGAAGCTAACCAATTTGTCAGTGCAATAATAATGGGAGATTTCAATTACCAAAAGTATACCAGAAGCACCTTGCACATAAGGTAATCCACAAAGTCACGAGTGCAAGTAAAGAGATCAAAGTCCCATTCACTTAATATAACAATTTATTGACCATGAATAAAGTTCATATCTTATTTAATTCGGCAACTCCATATCAGTGGTAACAAGCATGTAGTTTTCTATGTCCCCCGACACGGTCCTGTGTTTCGCGGAGGCTGCATCGGGAGGGACCCAAAGGAATCATTCATATCTAAAATGTGATATAACATAGTATAAGAAACGGAACACACACTGCCGAGCAAGTAATATCATTAAAGTACACGTACCCATTCCATTCTTCTCAGGAGCGCGCTCACCCAGTGATCTGACAGCCATTTAAAGAAAAGGCGCGGAAACAGACTCTCGCGAGATACAACAATCAGCGGGCACCTGTCAATAGAGACTACCAAAGGAAATTAGTAGAATAGGTGCCATTCAATATCTTTGTTGAGGCCAGAAGGGGCTACTGTGTTTAAAGTGTGGATCCATCGCTGCTCCCTCCGACCCAGCGCACCGGAGAAATCTCCTCCCCGTGGAGGGGGCGAGACCAGGTGGTCTTGCCCCCTCCACGCTGGGTCAGAGGGAGCAGCGATGGATCCACACTTTAAACACAGTAGCCCCTTCTGGCCTCAACAAAGATATTGAATGGCACCTATTCTACTAATTTCCTTTGGTAGTCTCTATTGACAGGTGCCCGCTGATTGTTGTATCTCGCGAGAGTCTGTTTCCGCGCCTTTTCTTTAAATGGCTGTCAGATCACTGGGTGAGCGCGCTCCTGAGAAGAATGGAATGGGTACGTGTACTTTAATGATATTACTTGCTCGGCAGTGTGTGTTCCGTTTCTTATACTATGTTATATCACATTTTAGATATGAATGATTCCTTTGGGTCCCTCCAGATGCAGCCTCCGCGAAACACGGGACCGTGTCGGGGGACATAGAAAACTACATGCTTGTTACCACTGATATGGAGTTGCCGAATTAAATAAGATATGAACTTTATTCATGGTCAATAAATTGTTATATTAAGTGAATGGGCTTTGATCTCTTTACTTGCACTCGTGACTTTGTAGATTTCAATTACCCTAATATTAACTGGGTAAATGTAACATCAGGACTTGCTAGAGACCTAAGCTTATTGCGCCTCCTTAAGGAGGCTCATAGATATTCCAGACTACGAACTGATGTTTTTGAAAAAAGCCCTACTTGTAGCACTACAAACCATAAATTTAAAATATATCTGAAGCAAGAAACCTATGAAGGAGTCAGTTGGACCATTAGATGACTGAGGTGTTAAAGGGGCTCTTAGGGAAGATAAGGCCATTGCAGAAAGGCTAAATGAATTCTTTGCTTCTGTGTTTACTAATGAGGATGTTGGGGAGATACCAGTTCCGGAGATGGTTTTCAAGGGTGATGAGTCAGATGAACTGAACGCAGTCACTGTGAACCTGGAAGATGTAGTAGGCCAGTTTGATAAACTAAAGAGTAGCAAATCACCTGGACCAGATGGTATGCATCCTAGGGTACTGAAGGAACCCAAAAATGAAATTTCTGATCTATTAGTTAAAATTTGTAAACTGACATTAAAATCATTCATTGTACCTGAAGACTGGAGGGTGGCCAATGTAACCCCAATATTTAAAAAAGGCTCCAGGGGCAATCTGGGTAACTATAGACCAGTGAGCCTGACTTCAGTGCCGAGAAAAATAGTAGAAACTATTCTCAAGATCAAAATCTTAGAGCATATAGAAAGACATGGTTTAATGGAACACAGTCAACATGGATTTACCCAAGGGAAGTCTTGCCTAACGAAGCTGCTTCATTTTTTTTAAGGGGATAATAAACATGAGGATAAATGTGAACCAGTAGATGTAGTGTATTTGGATTTTCAGAAGGCGTTTGACAAAGTCCCTCATGAGAGGTTCTAAGAAAACTAAAAAGTCATGGGATAGGAGGCGATGTCCTTTCGTGGATTACAAACTGGTAAAAAGACAGGAAACAGAGTAGGATTAAATGGTCAATTTTCTCAGTGGAAAAGGATAAACATTGGAGTACCTCAGGGATCTATACTTGGACCGGTGCTTTTCAATATATTTATGAATGATTTCGAAAGGAATACGACAAGTGAGGTTATCAAATTTGCAGATGATACAAAATTATTCAGAGTAGTTAAATCACAAGCAGATTGTGATACATTTCAGGAGGACCTTGCAAGACTGGAAGATTGGGCATCCAAATGGCAGATGAAATTTAATGTGGACAAGTGCAAGATGTAGCATATTGGGTAAAATAACCCTTGCTGTAGATACACAATGTTAGGTTCCATATTAGGAGCTACCACCCAGGAAAAAGATCTAGGCATCACAGTGGATAATACTTTAAAACTCAGTGTGCTGCAGCAGTCAAAAAAGCAAACAGAATGTTAGGAATTATTAGGAAGAGAATGGTTAATAAAACGGAAAATGTCATAATGACTCTATATCGCTCCAAGGTGAGACCGCACCTTGAATACTGTGTACAATTCTGGTCGTCGCATCTCAAAAAAGATATAGTTGCAATGGAGAAGGTACAGAGAAATGCAACCAAAATGATAAAGGGGATGGAACAGTTCCCCTACGAGGAAAGACTGAAGAGGTTAGAGCTGTTCAGCTTGGAGAAGAGACGGCTGAGGGGGAATATGATTGAGGTCTTTAAGATCATGAGAGGTCTTGAACGAGTAGATGTGAATCAGTTATTTACACTTTCAAATAATAGAAGGACTAGGGGGCACTCCATGAAGTTAGCAAGTAGCACATTTAAGACTAATCAGAGAAAATTCTTTTTCACTCAATGCACAATAAAGCTCTGGAATTTGTTGCCAGAGGATGTGATTAGTGCAGTTAGTGTAGCTGGGTTCAAAAAAGGTTTGGATAAGTTCTTGGAGGAGAAGTCCATTAATGGCTATTAATCAATTATACTTAGGGAATAGCCACTGCTATTGATTGCATCATTAGCATGGGATATTCTTGGAGTTTGGGTAATTGCCAGGTTCTTGTGGCCTGGTTTTGGCCTCTGTTGAAAAAAGGATGCTGGGCTTGATGGACCCTTGGTCTGACCCAGCATGGCAGTTTCTTATGTTCTTATGTTCTTAACAAGGAGGTGTTTAAAAAAAAAACCAAAAAAACAAACACACAAAAAAAACAATGAATTACTTTATCACTCCCAGAGGTCAGTACAAGGCAGACATACTTACTGATGGAACAATGCGAAAAGTAGATGTTTCATTTGAAACAACATAGACAATTTCAACCACAAACACTATAACATTTCATGTCATTTGTAAAACAACAGTTAAAAAAAAACACCATTTTTTAAAAAAAAAATTCTTTTGATTTTAGTGTGTAATATTTTCCAAAACAAACAAAAACAAAAAAGAATAATAATCCACCAATGAAACAGAATTAGGACAAGAACTTCCCCCCAACAAAACAAAGCATATTTTTTTAGCCTGGACACGCGAAACGGAAAGTTTACGGTTCCATTTCTTATCTGTTCTGGGCATAAATAGAGGACTTTGTTTTCTAGTGCTCATAGGGGCAGATTTTGAAAGCCCTACGCACGCCGAGCCTATTTTGCATAGGCCGGGTGACGTGTGCAAGCCCCGGGACGTGCGTATGTCCCGGGGCTTGAAAAAAAGCGGCGGGGCGAGGGCGGTCTGGGGTGGGGTGGGGCGGGGCGTAGCCAGAGTCAGGCGCAACTTGTATAACAAAGGTATGGGGGGGGGGGGGTTTAGGTAGGGCTGGGGGGGCGGCTTAGGTAAGAGAAGGGAGGGGAAGGTGGGGGGGGGGGGCAGAAGGAAAGTTCCCTCCGAGGCCGCTCCGATTTGCCAGGTTGCACACACAAATCTGCGCCCGCGTGTAGGTACTAAAATCTGGCCCATAATGCAGAACCTCTAACAAGCATTAAATTCACTAAAAAAATTGTTTGTTTTTAACAAAAAGTGAATTGTTATAATCCACCTCCAATAGTGTTTCTATTCACTCTGGATCAGGAATAACAGCACGGATTTAGCTGAGGTATACAGGGTCTCTGGTTCTTGTCTTACCATCTGTAAACTTTTGGAGCCAGATAGTTAGGTACAAATGTCTTAGCTGTCACTTTCTGCTAGGCATAAGAGACCTCAAAGATGTCTTTGGTTTTGTGAAACTCCTAGAACTTTTATTTTTACAGTCCTAGATGTAGGAAACATTTTGATATTTACAAAACATCTGTGATATGAGCTTTTAAGACTTAAATATACAGCCATGGCACATCATCCTATGTCTCTGTCACTGGACTCTCCATTTGGCTATTCTGGGAGAACCTGCCTATAATCAGAGACTAAATGAGCAATTTGAAGAACTCTTGTTAATTCCTCTTTAGCCAATATTAGCTACACAATTAGGAAAAATTATGAATTTAAAAAAAAAAAAATAAAGTTATCCATACACCAGTATCATCTGCTCAATGGGTGGGCAACAAGTAATTTCTTCTCAAAGTCTTTTGTAGAGTTGTTTAGTTTTTTCAGATTTTAAAATGAATTAGGAAACATTTCCGCTATTGCTTCATGCTGTGCTTTCCATCAATCCATAATGTACTGTATGTTCCCCCAGGATGGACACATCTCGTAAGCATGCATAATCCTCCTTGCAACAGTTCCTGCTCTCTGATATGCATGCAATGCTTTGCTTGACTGACTGCCTTTCTCATCAGTTTTGGAAATGAGGTGGTGAGCTTTATGCAGCTGTTGTCCTGGATTACTGAAAATTTACATCTCACAGGGCACCTTCAGCAAAAAGATTCATTTTAAGGTAAGCTTCATGTCCTGATAATCAGTTATTGTTGTAATAATCCCATAGACTCATTCTGTAATGGTTTTCAGTAGGGAATAACATTTGGGAAGGTAAGCATTAGAAAGAGAAAGAAAGTTGAGCCTTGGGAAATACAGAGAAGGAAAGAAATATGCTGACCTGAAGTAGTCCTATGGCAGGCTTTATGACCTGCTTCTTGAAGGAGGTGGAGTGCAAGATGGCATCAGATTCCCAAGACGCAATGGATTACAGAGTCCCAGGGCTTACATATGTTTCTGATCCAGATCAAGCTTTTTTTTTTTTTTAGATAAATACAAGAAATAGGGAAGAAAATAGGATAGCTCGTTAATAATAATCCATTTCGTACAAAGACAACACTATATTACACTAGAATGCAAACAGCAATTCGCTATATGAAAATAATAACATTTCAAACACGAAAAAACACTGTCGTCCAAATTTTTAAAGGCCCCTGCACATAAATCTCGGAGGTTACGTGCATGGCCGGGTCTTACACACGCCGTGTGCATTTTCAGAAGGGCGCAGCCATGCACGTAACCCCCACCACTACGTGCTGAAGTGCCGGGCCTCTTAAAAAGAGAGTGGGCCGGGACAGCGCCATTCAATGCTGTCCCGGGGAAGCGCGCGCCGACAGCCGGCCAACGCATGGAGATGACTTCTGCTCCGGAGAAGCAGTAAATAGTAAAATAAAAAAATTGGGGATAGTTAGGGTAGGTTTAGGGGGCGGAGAGGATAGGGGAAAGATGGAGGAAAGTTAGGGATAAAGGTAGGAAAGTTCCCTCCCAGCCCGTTCCTTAACTGGAGTGGACTGGGAGGGAACTGGGAGATACCCAATTGAGTTACCGTGCGTATTTTTCAAAAATTCCCCCATGCCCATGGAGCAGGCCACCCACCCACCCATGTGCGTGCAGACATGAAAATCTGGAACACGTGTATTTTAAAACATGCACGTGCCGTCGCATGCATTTCATAAAATCAGCGTGTCCATGTGCACGTGCTGGGAACCGAGCACACATGGACACTCGTGCGCAGGTCTTAAAATTGACCCCTGTGGTTTCACTTTCTATCTATATGTGCATTCATTTGAAACAAATGGGCCAGGCATAACAAATCTGCCCATATTTATTTCCTTTGTGGCCTCACGAAGTGAATGGATGGGGTCTCACAAACTAAAGGAATAATCTTCATCCCATTTGTTTATATTTCCCATTCATTTCTCTGGTCCATTGAAGTCTATGGATGTGTATTGCTGAGAAAAGAAAACTGGTAACTATAGCAACCAGCTCTTTCCTGTGTGACCTCGCCAGCTTGTCAGAGTCTTATTGGAGCCAAGTCAGGACAAATTGGCACGAAAACTATCCAGAGGACAAATCACATTGCAGTATCTTTTTAACTCGGCTATAGCCTCTTGCTGGATCAAGTAATTTTGACATCCTTCCACTGTAACATCTGAGCAAGTCCAAGAAACTCAGTATTTCCTCTCTAGCTGTGTGCAGAGAAGGACATGCTACTAGAAGTTCACAGAGTTTTAAAAATGCTTACAAGATCATGAGAGGTCTTGAACGAATAGATGTGAATCGGTTATTTACACTTTCGAATTAGAAGGACTAGGGGGCATTCCATGAAGTTAGCAAGTAGCACATTTAAGACTAATCAGAGAAAATCCTTTTCACTCAACGCACAATAAAGCTCTGGAATTTGTTGCCAGAGGATGTGGTTAGTGCAGTTAGTGTAGCAGGGTTCAAAAAAGGTTTGGATAAGTTCTTGGAGGAGAAGTCCATTAACGGCTATTAATCAAATTTACTTAGGGAATAGCCACTGCTATTAATTGCATCAGTAGCATGGGATCTTCTTAGTGTTTGGGTAATTGCCAGGTTCGGCCTCTGTTGGAAACAGGATGCTGGGCTTGATGGACCCTTGGTCTCACCCAGCATGGCAATTTCTTATGTTCTTATGCTCTTCACTGTGCTGCAGTGGTCTCACACATACAGTGTACCAGAAAGGGAGGCAGTACACTGCTGCTGATTTTGAATTTTCTCTTCACTGGGGAAAAGTCAGGGTGCTAGACAGTGTGGAGATTGCAGTGCCAGTGATTTTTTTCACTTCTGTCTGTCTGGCCACCAAATTGCACACTCGGAGACTGAAGAAAAGTGTTTTATCAGGATGCCAGTCTTTTTTATTTATTTATTTTTAAGCATGCCATACTGGGTCAGACTAAGGGGCGGATTTTAAAAGGAGCGCGAATAGCCTACTTTTGTTTGCGCTCCAGGCGCAAACAAAAGTACGCTGGATTTTAGTAGATACGTGCGGAGCCGCGCGTATCTGCTAAAAACCTGGATCGGCGCGCGCAAGGCTATGGATTTTGTAAAGCCGGCGCGCGCCGAGCCGCGCAGCCTACCCCCGTTCCCTCCAAGGCCGCTCCGACATCGGAGCAGCCTTGGAGGGAATCCTCTAACGCCCTCCCCTCACCTTCCCCTCCCTTCCTCTACCTAACCCACCCGCCCGGCCCTGTCTACACCCCCCCTTACCTTTCTCCGGGGATTTACGCCTCCCGGAGGGAGGTGTAAATCCCCACGCGCGAGCGGGCCTCCTGCGCGCCGGGCAGCGACCTGGGGGCGGGTACGGAGGGCGCGGCCATGCCCCCGGACCGCCCCGGGCCGTAGCCACGCCCCCGTACCTGCCCCCAAAACGCTGCCGACACGCCCCCGAAACACCGCGACGACCGGGCCCGCCCCCGACACGCCCCGACACGCCCAGACGCGCCCCCGACACGCCCCCGACACGCCCCCGACACGCCCCCTTCGGAGAACCCCGGGACTTACGCGAGTCCCGGGGCTCTGCGCGCGCCGGTAGGCCTATGTAAAATAGGCTTCCCGGCGCGCAGGGCCCTGCTCGCCTAAATCCGCCCGGTTTTGGGCGGATTTAGGCGAGCAGGGCTCTTAAAATCCGCCCCTTAGGGTCCATTAAGTCCAGCATCCTGTTTCCAACAGTGGCCAGTCCATGTTATAAGTACCTGGCAATTACCCCAAACCTAAGATTATCCCATGCTACTGAAGCTAGTAATAGCAGTGGCTATTTTCAAAGTCAACTTTGATTAATAGCAGGTAATGGACTTCTCCTCCAATAACTTATCCAAACCTTTTTTAAACCCAGCTACACTAACTTCACTAAGCACATCCCCTGGCAACAAATTCCAGAGTTTAATTGTGCGTTGAGTGAAAAATAACTTTCTCCAATTAGTTTTAAATGTGCTACATGCTAACTTCATGGAGTGCCCCCTAGTCCTTCTATTATCCAAAAAAGTAAATAATCAATTCACATTTACCCGTTCTAGCCCTCTCATGATTTTAAATACTTCTATCATATCTCCCCTCAGCCGTCTCTTTTCCAAGCTGAACAGCCCTGACCTCTTCAACCTCCTCATAGGGGAGCTGTTCCATCCCCTTTATCATTTTGGTTGCTCTTCTCTGTACCTTCTCCATCATAAATATATCTTTTTGAGATGTGGCGACCAGAATTATACACAGTATTCAAGGTGCGGTCTCACCATGGAGCGATACCGAGGCATTATGACACTTTTCATTTTATTCACCATTCACTTCCTAATAATTCCTAACATTCTGCTTTCCTTTTTGACTGTCGCAGAACACTGAGCCGACAATTTCACTATGAGGCCTAGATCTCTTTCCTGGGTGGTAGCTCCTAATATGAAACCTAACATCATGTAACTATAGCATGGGTTATTTTTCCCTATATGCATCACCTTGCACTTATCCACATTAATTTTCATCTGCCATTTAGATGCCCAAGGTCTTCCTGCAATTTATCACAATCTGCTTGTGATTTAACTACTCTGAATAATTTTGTATCATCTGCTAATTTGATTACCTCACTCATCGTATTTCTTTCCAGATCATTTAGAAATATATTGAAAAGTATGGGTCCCAATACATATCCCTGAGGCACTCCACTGCCCACTCCCTTCCACTGAGAAAATTGTCCATTTAATCCTACTTTCTGTTTCCTGTCTTTTAGCCATTTGTAATCCACGAGAGGACATCGCCACCTATCCCATGACTTTTTACTTTTCCTAGAAGCCTCTCATGAGGAACTTTGTCAAATGCCTTCTGAAAATACAAATGTACTACATCTACAGGTTCTCCTTTATCTATATGTTTATTATCCCCCTTCAAAAAAGTGAAGCAGATTTGTGAGGCAAGACTTGCCTTAGGTAAAGCCATGCTGACTTTGTGTCATTAAACCATGTCTTTTTATATGTTCTGTGATTTTGATAATTAGAACACTTTCCACTATTTTTCCTGGTACTGAAGTTAGGCTAACTGGTCTGTAGTTTCCCCGGATCACTCCTGGGCCATTTTTAAATATTGTGGTTACATTAGCCACCATCCAGTCTTCAGGTACAATGGATGATTTTAATGATAGGTTCAAATTTTTACTAATAGATCTGAAATTTCATTTTTTAGTTCCTTCAGAACCCTGGGGTATAGATGATCCAGTCCAGGTAATTTACTACTCTTCAGTTTGTCAATCAAGCATACCACTTCTAGGTTTTGCATGATTTGGTTCAGTCCATCTGAATCATTACCCATGAAAACCTTCTCCAGAATGGGTATGTCCCCAACATCCTCTTCAGTAAACACCAAAGCAAAGAAATCGTTTAACCTTTCCGCGATGTGTTGGATCCTTCTTCCAATTTTTTAAGAAGATCTTTTGGCTAAAATAGCCTCCTACATATCACATTTTAACCATGCTGTTAATTGTTTTCCCTTCCTTTAACCTTTCTTAATGTGTGGAATACATCTGGATCCATGCTTCTTGCACACTTTTTACCTTTGTAACTGCTCCTTTCAGTTTTTTTTTTCTAACTATTTTTCTCATTTTCTCAAAGTTTCCTTTTTGAAAGTTTAGCACTAGAGCTGTGGATTTTCTTTCTGTTTCCCTTCTAGTCATTAATTCAAATTTGATCATATTATGATCACTGTTGCCAAGCAGTCACACCAGCATTACCTCTCTCACCAAATCCTGTGCTCCTGTGAGAATTAGATGTAAAATTGCTCCCTCACTCATCAGTTCCTGAACTAATTGCTCCTAGAACTTTATCTCTCTAGCATGTCCTAATGTTACATTTACCAAGTTTTCTGTTAGTGTTTAACAGCTTATTTTGTGTGTGGAGTCTTTCAGCACTACTGCACACAGCACAGCACACATACACTCTATATATGTCTGTGTGTGTACCATAGTGGTCTATGCAGTGATTGATATTGTGAGTGGAAGTAATAATATCTGAATATTCATTTGAAATATTCAGACCTTAGTAGGCAGTAAACTTCAACAAATTGTATATCAAGAAAACAGAGAGGAGGGGAGGTTATCAAGGTTGACAGCTTTGGCAAGTACAGCAAGGAAAAATGCATTCCTGTACCTAAGTTGTAGAAGGACTTTCTTTGGTCCAGAACATCAGAAGGAAAAGACAGTCCAATGCAGAGAAAATTGAAATTGAAAAAATATGTGCCACCACTGCCTGTTCCTCTTCCTCTTGTTTTAGAGCAGATGGAAGATGTGGAAGAGTCAAGCAAGACTGCAATAAGCAGGACATAGGTAGCAGAACAGAAATGTCCACAACAAGCAGTGCAATCCTCTTTGGCTCCTGCTTCTGAGGCAGTGAAGGCAGGATTTGCTCAAACTGATTCAGAGGAAGAATATTGTCTGTGATTCTCTAAATCAGAAGATCTTGGAGGTGTTAGTAGTCAAAGAGAATTTGGAAGCTTAATCAGTAGTGAATTAGCCTCCAGTGATATGATAGGAGAGAGAGATGATAATGATGTTGAGATCAACCTTGCAAAACAGCAAGCAGTATAAGTAAAAAGCGTGATTGATGCCCCTAGTATTATTCCTCAGATTCCACCCTCTGCCTCAAATCTAGTGCTAATATCATCCTCCAAGGATATAGAGACAGGATCATGGAAGAAGTCCCTGGTTTGGGGCACTTTAAAGTGAGAGAGTACTTGTTTTGCTCAGTATATTCACTGCAGGAGAAATATAAGTCAAGAGAAGCAAGTGGAGCATCTGATAGTGCTGGTGTAGTGAATCCCTCATTTTGGTGCATTATCTACAGCTAGGGTTGCCATGGATCTGGTTCAGATCCAGACCGGGATAAATATTTCTCTTCTGGGGCCTCTGGCACTCTTGAACACAATATCAGTGACCATTTCACACTCTAAGTCAAATATCTCCAGGAGGTGAAAAATAAGAGCAGGGAAGTCAAAATTAATATAGCAGAGAGGCTAGTATAGGAGTCACAATAGGGTCCATCTATCCCCTAGTAAGTCCACACAATGGTAAAACTCAAAAAAATATTGAAGTCTGTAGTTGGTGTTTAAATAAAATATAGTCTTTACTATAACTTAAAGAGGATCCAAGCCAAGATCACATAAAATAAGAATCAGCATACATCCAATGATGAACAAAAAGCAAATGGTTTCTCTGTCCATTCTTATTCTACTCATGTCCCTACTTGCTTCTGCACCTTCACCCTGATAGAATAAATCCTTACAGTAAGGGTGGGATAAATAGAGTATAACTCCAACATCCACCAAAACCAGTGGAAGAAATAGTCCCCAAGTCCTAAAAAACTAACAAAAAGGGGTTCCAGACTCCCTCAAACTTCTCTGTAATCCAACAATTAATTCTCTTCCTTCTTTATCCTTCTAAAACCTCTGAAAATCTCTTTACCCTGGCTGTTGCAATTTCGTTGAAATTGCCTAATTCGTGATAAACGACGCACATCTCTAGTGATTTTATTGGTGGTCTCCTGACTCTCTCCTCAGCTCCTACCCTTCTAACCCACTGGCATGTTTCCAGAGTTTATAAACCCCATAAGTTGCCTATCCCCCAAAAAGGTGGAGTTAAAGCAATGGGAGGAATTCCAACCATACCTACTCTTCCTATTACCCCTAACTTAGAAAAAATATGCTTTGAGGAAAAATATCAATATCACGCATGGCCCCTGTCACACTAGAATGCAGTTTATTACTCCTAACTTAGGAAAATATCCTTCCTCTCTTTTCCCCTTTCCTCCCTGAACCCTAACCCTCCCCACCAACTCACTTAAAAATTTTTGTTTTAAAACGTACCTGCTCTGAGTTCCATGCGCTGGCCGGCTGCTGGCATGCGCTTCACCAGGGCAGTGCCTAATTGTGCTGGCCCCCATCCCAGGCCCTCCCCTGGCCCATTTCTTTTTAGAAACTCATCTCTTCCATGCCTACCGGAAGATGCACGCATAGTCGGGCCACTTTGAAAATGCGCTCAGTGCATGCACGGCCCGGCCACGCAAATATCTCCGGTATTTGTGTGTACCTGGGTTTGAAAATTGACCCGTTAATGTAGAAAAGTGCAAAGTGAGCAAGAAGGGAAGAGCAATCGAAATGCTAGCTGCTGAATGCAAGGTTCCACATTGGGAGTCACCACCCAGGACAGGCATCTAAGCATCATGCTAGATATGTTGAAATCTTGTGTTCAGTGTGCAGTGGTGGCCAAGAAAAAAGTAGTTGGGGCAACAAAAGAAGAATTAGAAGCCAATATGTCCAAATTCCGATCCTTTATTGAAGAGTAAAATGTGAAAACGCCCGACTCAGGCAGAGTTTTGCCCTATATCATTAGGGCTGCATCAAGGGCTATAATACATAAAACGATATACGAATAGTAATAAATAATAAGACAAATCATAAAAATTATAAAAAGGACATAACAAGAGACATATAAAATGGTAACATAAAAAGTGGTAACATTAAAAGTGGGAACACAGAGTATATAAAAACATACCTTCATTAAACACAGATCATATTCATATCGGTACAGGTGGAGCGTAATAAATTGCATCAAACTGGTCTGGAAGATGTAAAAAGACATAACTGCTGTTATGTAATAAATAAAAAATGTGAGAAAAGTTATAATAAAAATGTGAAGACTAGATAAATAATGAATGAAATAGATAATTAAAAAATGAAAAATAAGTATAAAATAAAAAATATGAAAAAAGTAAAAAAGTGTATAAAATGTGATATTTACCTTCAAATAAAAAATCATGAATCAGAAAGTGTGTTGGAATCACTGTTGTCCTTTCATAAATACATACATCTGCAGTATGCTATTGTAAAGATAAAAATAAAATATTGCTGAATGTAAAGAAAAAAGTAGAATGCTAGGAATTATTAGGGAAGGAATGGTGAACAAAACAGTGAATAAACCAGATGTATTCCACACATTAAGAAAGGTGGAAGGAAGGCCAAATGACTACCGGTATGGTTAAAAAGTGAAGTTAAAGAAACAATTTTAGCCAAAAAATCTTCCTTCAAAAATATGAATAAAGATCCATCTGAACAAAATAGGAAAAAGCATAAGCATTAGACATTTAAATGTAAAATATTGATAAAACAGGCTAAAAGACAATTAGAAAATAAATTGGCCATAGAGGTCATAATAAAAACTTTTAAAAATATATCCAAAGCAGAAATCCTGAGGGAGTAAGCTGGACCATTAGATAATAGAGAAGTTAAAGGGGCACTTAGGGAAGATAATGCCATCATGGAAAAACTAAATTAATTTTTTGTTTCAGTGTTTACTGAAGAGGATGTTTAGGGAAATCCCTTTTCCGGAGACAGTTTTCAAGGGTGATGATTCAAATGAACTGAGCAAAATCATGGTAAACCTGGAAGATGTAGTAGGCTAGATTGACAAACTGAGGAGTAGCAAATCACCTGGACCAGATGGTATACATTCCAGGATTCTGACAGAACTAAAAAATGAAATTTTAGACCTATTACAAGTAATTTGTAACCTATTATTAAAATCAACTGTTGTACCTAAAGGTGGCCAATATAACATTGATATATTAAAATGGCTCCAGAGGTGAACCAGGAAATTATAGGTTGGTGAGCCTGACTTCAGTGCCGGGAAAAATCATGGAAACTATAATAAAGAATAAAATCACAAAATATTTAGATAGACATTATTTAATGGAACACAGTCAGCATGAATTTACCCAAGGGAAGTCTTGCCTCACAAATCTGCTATATTTTTTTGAAGAGGTTAATAAAACCATGGATAAAGGTGAGAAGGTAGGTTTAGTGTATTTGGATTTTCAGAAGACATTTGGCAAACTCTCCCATGAGAAACTCCTAAGAAAATGAAAAAGTCAAGGAATAGGAGGCGATGTCCTTTTGTGGATTGGAAGCTGGTTAAAAAATAGGAACCAGAGATCAGGATTAAATAATCATTTTTCACAGTGGAAAAAGGTAAACAGTTGAGTGCCTCAGGGACTGGTGCTTTTTAATATATTTGTAAATGATCTGGAAAGATATACGACAAGTGAGATGATCAAATTTGCACAAAATTATTCAGAATAGTTAAATCACAAGCAGTTTGTGATAAATTGCAGAAGGATCTTGCAAGACTGGAAGATTGGGGGTCCATAATATGGCAGATGAAATATAATGTGGTCAAGTGCAAGGTGATGCACATAGGATAAAATAACCCATGCTCTAGTTATATTAGATTAGGTTCCATTTTAGGAATTACAACCCAGGAAAAAGGTTTGGGTGTCATAGTTGATATTACATTAATATCATCAAGTCAGTGTGCTGTGGCGGTCAAAAAATCAAACAGAATGTTAGGACATTTTAGGAAGGGAATGCCAAATAAAACAGAGGATGTCATAATGCCTCTGTATCGCTCCATGGTGTGAAGTCTATGCTATTAATCCATAGGGAATAGCCACTGCTTGTTGTCGGTATTAGTAGTATGGATTGATTTAATGTTTGGGTACTCTAGACCTAATATTTGCAAACAACAACAATTGCCTAATCAACATGTCACACACAATATTGCCCTGGTCTGATCACCAGTTAATAAAAACAGAAATAACATTGACCAACCAAAGCCATAATTTATTTATTTATTTATTTATAGATTTTTTCTATACCGGGGTACGTAAATAACATCACCTCGGTTTACATACAAACAGTAATTCAGCATTGCGCTTTACAATATAACATGGTAACTTGAATACAATACAGTATATAACTTTGTATTAATAGCATATAAACAATATATGATAGATTGTGGAAGTTAGGAAGAGTAGTTGAGGATTCAGATTATTGATAGTAGGCTTTTTTAAATAGCCAGGTTTTGAGGTTTTGTTTAAATTTTTTGTGACAGAGTTCCTGGCGTAATTCAGAGGGCATGGTGTTCCATATTGTTGATCCAGCAATGATGAAAGATCGTTCTTTTGTACTAGAGAGTTTAGTCAGATTGGGTGCAGGGATGTTTAATTTAGCTAAATTCTAGAATCTCGTTGGGCGGGAAGACGTTTTGAATTGTAGTTGATCTGTGAACCAATGCATTTCTCTGTTTTGAATGGCTTTGTGTATCAGCGACATACATTTATAAATTATCCTGTAAGCCACGGTTAGCCAGTGCAAAGACTGAAGAGCTGGAGTGATGTGATCATGGCGGCTTGTGTCGGTGATAATACGGGCAGCTGCATTTTGCAGCATTTGTAAAGGTTGAATGGTGGCTTTAGGTAGACCCAGTAACAGAGCATTGCAGTAATCAATCTTTGATAAAATAGTTGCTTGTAATACTGTGTGGAAATCATATTGGTGTAATAGAGATTTAATACGTTTAAGCGTGAGTAGCTTAAAGAAACCATTTTTTACCGTATCCGCGATGAATTTTTTAAACGTGAGATTGCTGTCAATGATGATACCAAGGCTGCGTACTTGTTGTGAAATAGGGTAGTTGTTTTGAGAAATATCAGAGTTGATCAGTATTGTGTTTTTTGGAGGTGAAATTATGATAAGTTCAGTTTTATTGGTATTTATAGCCAATTGGTTGTCTGTGAGGATTGTTTTAATTTCTAATAAGGCTATCTTCCAGGTACTCAGTGCATTTGTGATTGTGCTGGTTATGGGATGAGTATTTGAACATCATCTGCGTAGATGAAGTGTTGAAGACCCCAATTTAGAGAGAAACCGGCATAGCGGTGTAAGGTAAACATTGAACAATGTGGAGGAGAGAGAAGATCCTTGGGGGACTCCTTGAGAGAGATTTCTTGGCTTGGATGCATTTCGTCCACATCTAACGCTGTATGTTCTATTGCTCAGGAATGACTGAAACCATAGTAAAGCCGATCCCGAGATACCTATTTCAGAAAGACGGGTAATAAGGGTGATAATAGAATAGAGATACTTTTACCTTTTACCTTCAGGAAAACTACAATGAGGACTTCCTCATTGTAGTAATAGAAATCAAACTCCATGAACTAAATCAAAAGAACCCCACCTCAGCATTTGATTCCTGGGATAAGATAGTCAATGACATAGTGGAAAAATGTAGTCCTATCCAGACAAAAACTATTAACAAAGACAGGAATAACACTAAACTTAAGAAGTTCTGGTACAATGAAGAATTAAGAAGCACTAAAAAGAACCTTAGAAAATTAGAGAAACTATGGCGAAAATGTCCATCTACTGAATCCCTAGGAAAATACAAATCATTCCTTACCAAATACGGAACACTAACCAATAAAGTTAAATAAGATTACAATTCCAAAAAAGTCCATGGAGTCATATTCAATTCTAAACTGCTCTTTGATGTTGTGAAACATTTAATTAAAGACCCAGTTTCTTTCATCACTGGAACTAACTACACAAAAGCCTCCTGCAATGCATATGCATCCACACTCTTAGACAAAATCAAGAAGCTGAAAACTCAATTCCCCAACTGTACCAAAATAAAAACACCTGAAGAATTGAGTGGCATTATTAAGTAGACTGTGTTTGACAGAGTATCCAAGCTGGAAATTAGTCAAATCATTACTAAAATAAAACTTGCCACTCACTCACGTGACCCAATTCCAGCCAGCTCCCTGAAGCAAATACACAGGGTTATCACTCAAGAAATCACAATATTTTTTTGCTTTTCTGTACACTTTTTAGGGTTGCTCATATACCTATCCTTGGGCAGGTGCTAATTTCTGAGCATTAAATATGGGAATTGGCTGCACATTTTACTTTAAATATCCCAGGTGAATAACTAATAGCCTCATCAACATGCATTTGCATGTGATAAGCGCTATTAATTTCCGGGGGGGCTTGGCTGAGCATTTTCGACACACTATACCCCTTACAGTATAAGGGGTAGTGGACACGCATCTAAAACTCATGTCTGAGGCCTTGTTGCCTTCTTCATACAGCATTCCCTTTGGTTCCGCCTGCTTAGATGCACCTGTATGTTACATACTCACTACCTTCATGGCCAACTCATTATATAGTGTGCATGTACATCTTGGGTGCTGTGAGCCGAAATTGGATAAATCACGACACAACAGGTTTTTTTTCAGGCCATTTATTTTGGAAAGGAGTGCAAGGGTATGGGATCAGATACAATTGTCGATTACACAGTTAACCTAACATGATGTGTACTTGCTGACTGTTCTTCTGCACTGTCAGCTACTGAGTCACAAGCAGGGATGAGGAATGAGGAAATACCATCTGCTGCACAATGTTCATGGCCAACCACCAGAGGGCCTAGAGGGGTGCTGCTGGTGTGGGGACCAGGCTGACTTCAACATTCTGGCTCCCACACCTGTACTGGCATAGCTTGGGGGTCTGTATAATACGTGTAAAGTAAGGATGAGCTTACAGTTAGCTTCCAGATCCCAAGGGCAGGTCACTACAGGAATGTCAGTCTGTGGAACTGTGCCTGGTCCACTGCACCAGCATCACCATTATACATAAGAACATAAGAACATGCCATACTGGGTCAGACCAAGGGTCCATCCAGCCCAGCATCCTGTTTCCAACAGAGGCCAAACCAGTCCACAAGAACCTGGCAATTACCCAAAGAACTGTATGTCCTGTACTCTGCACCTGGGCACATTGTTGACCACACAATAGTCACTCAATCCTCCTTCCTTCTTATCACAAGGAAGATGAAATGTTTTTGAAGAGTCATCAAGTACACAGTATAATGGACGTGAACGTTTGAGCACTGTAGGAGTGAAGTTCATACAGGGGTAGATTTCATAAACTTGCGCAAACGCGTACTTTTGTTCGTGCACCAGGCATCTGTGGTAGGAGTAAGCCTATACATTCATGACTATGTGGCATTTAGTATGGAGGCATCTTTTGGCTCTGAACCAGTTCAGCTGACCATACTTGGTCAACACTGAATGCAATACACAGAGGACTACATGAATTGTGTTGGACCGAACCTCGCCTGCTCACAACTAACTTTAGAAGTCTTTACAGCACTTACTTCTGAGCTGTTCAGCTGTCCACAAACATGGGCACAGGCATGCGCACCATCAACGCCATGCAATCATGAAAGCATAGAAATGTGTGTAGCGATATTGGTTACTCAATGCTATTAAAATATTTTGGACAGGAGTCCTCAGCCAATGGACTCTAATGGGGCTCACAGATCACTGCTGCAGTGTAAGAGATAGTAGGTATAGGTAAAATGTGAAGAATGTGCATATGTTCAGGGTACATACATTTGACAATAGTGCTGTACCACTTGACTATCTTTGATGCATAACACACTATGACCTTGCAGCAACCTGACATGTTCACCTCAGAGTGTGTGACACAACAGTTTAAGGCAGGAGTTTCACCCACACATAAACCCTTGGCCTTTTGATGTGAATGTTTGACGAGGATCAATGTACCAGCAGTAATAGTACTTATAAAGTATACTGTCACGGTGACATGTCTGTGGAAATTGCAAGTGAACGCCAGACAGTATCAGATTCCCAATGCTGCTTTCACAGAGCAGGACATGCATCCTCCCATTGGGTCTCCGAGAAGACAACGTCACCTACATGACATCACATCAGGCAAAGCCCTCACCTTTTCCACTAAAATATTACTACATTGCCTAGTTTGGTGTAGTACGATGAGAAGGTATAGGTGTGCATGCAACAGCAAAGAGGAATGCTACCTTTGAAAGAGCTGTGCATATACAGAAAACTGCACCAGGTACCAAAGTTGCTTTCGGCAACACTATAAGGTTGTGATCCAACACCTGTGTGAGGTGTGCATTACTGTTGCCACGTAGCTTCAATTTTGTGCATACCAAAATCCTGTGCAGCTTTTTAAGTAAATGCAAGCTCCTATTTCAGCACAATTCCAAACATTTTATTTAATGAAATACAACACTCTGTATACCTGCAGCCATGGCAGTAAGATGAGGATGGCATGTAAATATGCTGCAAATAGGTATGCGGTTATAAATCCGAGTGTACACTAATGTGATGTTGGTCTGGGAATGCCCCTATGACTGTATGCACACTCAGTATAAAGCTATACTTCACCTGCACACCTTTTAGTACTTACGAATGAGGGTGTAAACATGCCAGTATGGCAGCAGATCGCCTTTGCCCTCACTATGTCACAGGGGCCGACCGTCGGTACCTGTGACATAGTGAGGGCAAAGGCGATCGGTGCCATTTTGAGTCCTGGCATCGGCCGGCATGCAGGAGGTCGCTCCCGGACCCCCGCTGGACTTTTGGCAAGTCTTGCGGGGGTCAGGAGGCCCTCCTAAGCTGGCCAAAAGTCCCTGGGGGTCCAATGGGGGTCCCGGAGCGACCTCCTGCACTCCGGCCGTCCGATGCCAGGACTCAAAATGGTGCCGATAGCCTTTGCCCATACTATGTCACAGGGGCAACCGGTGCCATTGGTCAGCACCTGTCACATGGTAGGAGCACAAGATGGCGCCGGTGACCATGTGACAGGGGCTAACCAATGGCACCGGTAGCCCCTGTGACACAGGCTATCGGCGCCATGATGAAACCAGCACCGAGGGTGTGAGAGTGCAGGGGATGGCTTCTGGACTCTCCGCTGGACCACCAGGGAGTTTTGGTAAGTCTTGGGGGGATCAGGAGGGTGGGGGGTTGTAGTTAATTTTAATTTTTGCTGGGACATGAATATAAATCGCCCTATTAACGCATCGGGGCACCATAAGGCCGAATGCAACGCATTTGCTCCCCGACAAATCTGAATCACGAATGCAACGTATGGCGTCCCTCTGCACATCCCTAGCATTTCACCAGTGACATTTGGACCAGCGCAAACAGAATGCACACTTACCTTTCCCTGATGGCACCTGGCTGAGGCAGTGGCTGGCAGGAGCTCCAGTGGGGACGAAGTATCAAGATGAAGGTGGCCTCTTCTGGACACCCAGTTGATGCATAGTGCCTATACTTTGTGCAACATTCTATCAATCATAATTGTGATATCTTGTGCCTCAGAGCACAGCTTACACTCAGCTGGTAGTTCTTCACTACAGGATCCTGATTCCTTAGTGATGGATTGATAAAGCAACAAGGAAGGCTGTCTAACCAAGCCGTAGAGGCAACAAGTTGAAAATTAGAAGCCAAAATGTCTAATTATTTGATTCTTTATTATAGAAACGAGTGTCTTTAAAAAGTCCGACTCTGGCCGAGTTTCACCCTCTTATAGTGGGGCTGCGTCAGGGGCTACAACATACAAAATATAAAAACTATAAATAAATTAAATAATAAATATAACATAATTGACACACATATCTGACATATAAAATGGTAACATATAAATGTAGTATGAAATTGTATATATTGTATATCTGGGAAAGAAATGCCTATATAATGAATATAGATATTCATTTTACCTTGAGTTCATCAAATAAGAATGCTGTATGTACAGATTAAGTATAAGGGAGATGCATCTGATGGTCTGGAAGATGTAAAAAATATTAATCAAAATTTGCATACTTATTAATTTCAAAAATAGTGTACTATTAATAAAAATGTATACTCTATGGGCCTCATTTTCCATCCGGATCGCACGCGATAAGGGACGTTTCTCACGCAAAAAGTCCCTTATTGCGTGTGATACCAAAATGGGGGTGGAGTCGGCCCCGGAAGCGGAGGAGTTGGGGCTTCACCGGGGCCGACTCCACGAAGACGCCGTGGACGACAAAAAGGTAAGGCCCTTTTCGCGTCCGAGTTTGCGCCCAATAGCTGCACCTTCTATGGTGGTGCTAGTGGGTGCGATCGCTGCCAGCTAGAGCAGGCCCGCGCCCCCCATTTCGGCTCTCTGCCCTATGAGGCCCTATGTTTTTTTTTTAAAAAGGTTAAAAATATATATATATATGAATGACAGGGGGTAGATAAATAAAGAAGTACCTCTAAAACATTATACCAGGCAATGTTGTGCTGTAATCAGTTTGTATGCCAGACAATTTAGTGCTGGAATCAGGTTGTAAAAAATATATATTATGCCGCGGTCAATGAACACAAGGTCACCGGCAGTGTTAACAGCAATTTATATTTGAAAAAACAGAATAATTGAATGTCTACCGCAAGTACAACTATAAAAAACTCCATAAACATATATACTAATTATCTAATGTAAAAAGGTGATTTAGTATAACTCTTAATGACTGCTTCTATGTAACATGAATACTATTTCTATCACTAAATCACACAGAATAATTAAAAGTTTAAAAAGCCCTCTTAGTGAATACTCGCAGTGCAGAACACAATACCTTGCCGTTTTTATCGCTAAACATCGCACTCTATAACTGCTTACATTTCACATAACTAGATCACACGTAATCACACAGTGACTAAAAAAACCTCTCGGTGAATGTCAACAACAAATAGCTTACCATTTTAATCGCTAAGGAAAGCACTACATGTAGTGAATATAGGCACAGTAACTCCGTCTCTCTTACACTCAAAAACCGAAGCGACTATTCCGAACAGGTTGTTGTAAAACACAAAATTTGTAATCGTTAAATTTATGATTTTTCTCCAATGTATGGGAAACCAAGGGTTTAGATTAAATTTTCCTATTAATACTGCTCTTGCTCTTATGCTCAATAATTCTTTTATTAAATTGTCTAATAGTTTTCCCAATATACATTTTTTCACAAGGACAGAAAACAATATAAATAACACCTTTACTTTTACAATTAGTGAAAGTGTTGAGTTTGAATACTTTGTCTCTGCCGGGGATATTTAAAGTATTTGTTTTCATATTAACACCACAAACAGAACAATTGCCACAAGGACGATGACCCAGAGGTCTTTTGTCTTTATGCCTGGTTTCTGGTAAAGCCGAAGGGGAAATACATTCTTTAATGTTCTTTTCTCTTTTATTGGCAATCATAAGGTTTTTATCTTTAAAGCAAGGTAAAATTTGTAAAATTGGCCAATATTTCTTCAGTATACCAGTAATTGGAAACGACATCTGAGGATATGTAATGGGACAGACAATACGATCATTATATTTTTTCTCTTTGGGTTGTAACAGCTCCTTCCTATCAAAACCGGCCACAAAAGGACACCGTGGGGAAACAGGCAGGCAGAGGTAAGAGGAATCGCAACACTTTGGGGCAGATTTTAAGATCCAGCTGGATTTACCTGCGCAGGGGAGTTACGCGCGCTGAGCCTATTTTGCATAGGCCCGGCGACGAGCGCAAGCCCTGGGACGCACGTATGTCCCGGGGCTTGAAAAAAGGGGCGGGGCGTGGGCGGTCCAGGGCGAGGCAGGGACGTGGTCCAGAGGCCTCCATAAGGCCTCTAGGCCAGGGGAAGGCGCATCTTAAAACAAAGGTCGGGGGGGGGGGGTTAGGTAGGGCTGGGGGCGGGTTAGGTAGGGGAAGGTAGGGGAATGTGGGGGGGGGGGGGCGGAGGGAACATGGAAAGGCATCGGGGCTCCCCTAGGGCTCAGCGCGTGCAAAGTGCACAAGTGTGCATCCCCTTGCGCGCACCGACCCCGGATTTTATAACATGCGCGCGGCTGCACACGTATGTTATAAAATCTGGTGTAGATTTGTGTGGGTAACTCTTAAAATCCGGCCCCTTATGTTCTTAAATTGTTTGTCACCTGATCTCCTTCTCCCTGTTCCCCAGTTCACCTCCTAGTTGATGCTGCTGGAATTTTCATCATTTTCAGTAAGTGTCTCTTGAACAGATCTGAGAGAGAGAATCTCAATCTTAGGAAAGCTCAGAAGATGCAAATTCAAATGCCTGATATAGTTTTCTATCTTTCCAGGTTTCTGATGAACCACAGTCTTATCTTGAATTATTGCCATTTCGGTACCAGATAGTTGTTCCGAGCATTGGTCAGATTTTTCAGTATTCCCACCCTGATACTGTGTATGACTACAATATATCTCAGATGCTAAAAATAGCAATGGAAGAAATAGATTTTTCTAGGATACAGAGCTTGATCCATATATATAATCCAGAGTTAGAACAGGGTTTTGTTTATTTTTTTTTTTACCGAAGGGAAGCCTTAAAGTCAAACTGCAGCAGAACTCAGACAAGGATTAGGACCACTCAACCCCACAAAGGAGATTTTCAGTTGCTTCTCGAGCACAGGTAGCATTTTACCTCGGCTACTCTCAGCAGTCATTCTAAGCCCCCTATCCTTCCATGTTTCTAACAAATCTGACATGTCCAGCCTTGGTCTCTTCAGCCAACACAGGTAGATGCTGCCACTTCCATACATCAGTGGTTAAGAGTTATCTCCAATCTCTCAGTGCCTCTCATGGTTTCAGGCACTGAAGACACTGCTTAATGTTGGGCCGGAATGACAACTCCGAGTCAAGTCGGGTGGCTGCTCCTAACAGACTCCACCCAATGGAAAGGGTTGCCATGACATGAAGCCCTCTTTCGTCAGATCCTGTAAACTGGCTGGTCAGGGGAGCGCCAAAGGTCAAGTTTTGGACCTTGCCCTTACATTTTTCCATGAATAAAAAAAAGCATACGAGTTAAGCAGGAAGTTTCAAAGTTGTTGGAACTCTGTGTTGGCATACTCCTCAGGCAGCCGCCATCTTGGGCTGTCCCAGGTATTCTCCCCACTCTTCCAACTGAACACCTTCAGAAAACAAATGGCGGGGCATCTGTTTTCCTGTGTCTGTGGCAGCAGCCAGTCATGCAGGTAAGGAAAATAACATTCAAAAATGATGGCACCACCCATGTTTATTAACTCAAATGCAAAAAGCCGCTGAACACATCAGTTACTGCTGCTTTCGCCTGTTATCTTTTGTGCACCTCAGCAGAAGAAAGTGAAGGGGGGGTGAGAGGGGACCCATTTGCTGCTTCTCGGCTGGATTTTCCTCTTTCCTTCAGCATTACAACAAATAGAAAATATTGGATACTAGCAGTGACCTGCTAGGTGTTGCAGTGGCAGAGTCAGGTTCTTTTCCCCACCTCCCCCTTCCCCTTGCTCATTTAACTCAGTCACTCATCCTCCTCCCCCTTGGTCACTCACCCCCCCTTTCCTCCCCTGTCCCCACTCCAACTCTCTCCCCTCACATTCACCCCTCCCCCTTTGGTCACTAACCCCCCCCCCCTTCACCTCCCCTGTCCCCACTCCAACTCTCACCCCTCACACTCACCTCTCCCCTCTGTGTCTCTCCCCTGACACTCACCACCCCCTTTATTCTCACCGCCCCCTTCATTCACCCTCCCCCTCACTGTCACCTCTCCCTGCCTACTCCCTACCTTTTCGTCAGTGACAGCACACCCTCTCTGAATCTCCTTCCCTGACTCGGATCCCCTCCCGCTCGCAATGCCCTCCCAGCTGATCCCCCCCCCGTCCCTCTCCCTCTTGTGCGGTTCTGCGCGGCCCGCTCCCGAAGACACAAGATCAGCGAGGATCCCTCCCTGTCGTGCATGTGAGCCGTACCAGATCGCCACTGCAGCTCCTCCCAGGTGTCAAAGTTCGGCCGGCCAACACCACCACGCCCGATATCGCTGCCGGTCCGCCGCTTCAGCTCCTCCCAGCACCATGTTGGTCCCGCTGTGCCCGACGTGTGCTCCTGCCCGCGCATGCGCAGTACAGCAGCTTCAATTCCCAAGGTAGATAGCGTGTATTGCATGTCTGTCCAACAGATGTCGCTGTTTTCCCCCACACACAGGTAAAAACATGTTTTTCTCTGTAACCGTGTGACATCTATGTAATCTAGATAGAGAAGAACCTTGCCGAAAGTGAAAGCAAGGTTGTGTCCAAATTTGAAAGCAATTGGTGCAGTAGTTTCTGAGATTATCGATTACATCCAAACTATTTTACATTTTTATTTATATAGATAACTGGGGGAGGGAGGGGGAATTTAAAGTATCCAAAACTTTATAATGCTTTCTTTCATATTCTTGAAATGCGGCCTCAGTTTCTTCATCTTTTCAAATGTTTTTTTTTTCCAAATGTTATTTTGTGCACCTCAAATGCATTGCAAAAGAAACTCCTTGATGAAAACAACTGTGAGAGAGATTCGTGGTATCCTACCAGTTCTTTTCATTCTGGCAATTTATATCTTTTTCCCCACTGATAAAAATATAAAAAAGGAACCAAACTTTGATGGAAGTAAAACTCCTGTCAGAAATGCTCAAAAGAAAATGTTGTCTTTTTAGTTTCTTTGACACATATAAAGCATGGTACTTCTTGAAAAAACAAATTGCTCAACTGGTCCCAGCAATGCCATTTCATTATATTTTATTAATCCGTTCATGATTGAAATGATACTCTCTTCTGCCTGGTTGTGACTTTCACCTGTTTGCTTGATAAAAAGTTGTCTTTTTTTTTTTCTTTCTTATTTGAAAATAAAGGGGCGGATTTTAAAAGCCCTGCTCGCGTAAATCCGGGCGGATTTATGCGAGCAGGGCCTTCCGCGCTGGCGCGTCTATTTTCCATAGGCCTGCCGGCGCACGCAGAGCCCCGGGACTCGCGTAAGTCCCGGGGTTTTTTGTCGGGGGCGTGTCGGGGGCGGGGCCGATCGACGCAGCGTTTTGGGGGCGGGACGTGACGTTTCGGGGGCGGGCCTGGGGGCGTGGTTTTGGCCCAGGGCGGTCCGGGGGCGTGGCCGTGCCCTCCGGAACCGCCCCCGGGTTGCATCTCGGCGCGCCAGCGGCCCGCTGGCGCCCGTGGATTTACTTCTCCCTCCGGGAGGCGTAAATCCGTGGACAAAGGTGGGGGGGGGATTTAGATAGGGCCGGGGGGGTGGGTTAGGTAGAGGAAGGGAGGGGAAGGGGAGGGGAGGGTGAAAGAGAGTTCCCTCCGAGGCCGCTCCGATTTCGGAGAGGCCTCGGAGGGAACAGAGGCAGGCTGCGCGGCTCGGCGCGCGCCGGCTGCCCAAAATCGGCAGCCTTGCGTGCGCTGATCCTGGATTTTAGAAGATACGCGCGGCTACGCGCGTATCTACTAAAATCCAGCTCACTTTTGTTTGTGACTGGTGCGCCAACAAAAGTATGCGAACGCGCATTTTTTTAAAATCTACCCCAAAGCGCAAAATGGTTAAACATACTGAGGTCGATATTCAAAAGCCATTTAGACAGATAACTGAAAAGATATCCATCTAATTGGCAAAACCGGCATATTAAGAGATTCTCAGGCTAAATTCTAACCGGATAACTAGAATTTTGCCTCATAAGGGAGGAGTATTCTTCGGGTGGTCAGGAGATGTTTCAAGGAGGAGAGGAGTTATCCGGATAAGTTAATTGGCTGACTTAAAGGGTCATTCCTTAAACCACCATGTGGCCTTATTGTGTGCATTAGGGCCTTATCGCATGTGATAACGCCCTAACGCATGTGATAGCGACCTCATTGCAACATTAACATTTAAATGAGGGAAAGGGGAGGGGTTAGGGAGGGGTTTGGGCAGGGTTAGGAACATTTTTTTTTCTGGTACCGCTGCGGGCGATCATATTTTAGACATCATCGTCGGCAGTAGTGCTGGAAATAACACCCACCTTTTACGGTGCTGCTAGGGAGGGGCAATAATGTGTGCCACGCCACAACCACGGCAGGCGAGAACACACCGCCGCAATGCGGCCTTGTTCACACTATCGCCCCCCCCCCCCCCCCCCGGCCCCTTTTTTTCCTCACAGCTCATCATTACGCTATGAATATAGCGGAATGTGCTGAATCTAGGCCTTTGATATTAAGAGTTAGCCTGTTAACTTACCCAGCTAACTCTGGTCATGCTACTGATCTGCCCTAAATTTAGGAGAATAAACATATCCAGCTAACTTTAAGATAGCCGGGTATATTCAGTGGCGTGACCCTGTTAGTGGTTAAGTTTCTCTGGCTAACTTGCTGAGCTTCTCTGCAGCTGAATATTGCCTCAAAGCCAAGTCTTACTTTCCCTGAATACTGTTTTATGTTTCACAGATACACTGCGGTATTGGCTCATTATGATCCTGTTGTGTAAGAAGAGCAGGTAACATCTCAGGCAATGGAACGATGTGACACTCCATGATGTGAAGCCTTATTGCTAAAGGACATTGAAAGCAGATGAAATGGCCCTAACCAGCCTCTTCAAATGCAGCTAATGGTTTCATGGCATGTACATTTTTAACTGCTTTTGAAAAGAAGCATTCCTGTGAGCATGTTTAGGTCATTGGAATAAAACGGCAGGTGCACAGATGCTCTTTATCTCTTCATGAGCTATTTTTGACCCTTGCTTAGTCACCTGCAGCCGCAAAAGTATGCAGGCTGTTTTAGCACATGTACGTTATGGTTGTGAACTTTCAAAGTGATTCAGCACAGATTCTTTTCCTTTGCACATATGTATAAAATACAAGTTAAAAGTGCCCACATAGACACCCACTTTCAAATCTATTCACGTCACTGCATCTGCGCTCGTTAAGTGGATGCACAGAGATTTATCCTGGTATCTTATAAACTGTGCAATTTATAAAATACCACGTGGCTCTGCTTTCAAAATACATGCGCCTGTTTCAGTCTGTGAAAATATTTCCAATGCAATAAAAACACTTACTTTCTCTACTTATTTTATAAATATATTTGTATACTTTTTAGGAGCCATAAAAATAATATTGTGTGCTCACAATAACTGATTTATGTGCAGAGGCAGGTATTTTATAAAGTACGTGCATTTACCATTTCTAAAATATTTACGCTCATATTTGAAAGCCCCAGCTCACCAATGCCTCTGCCAGTTCACCTAGTCCATTTGCATGTCATGTAGACTCACCAGTTTACCCAGGCCTCTCACCCAAAACTTGCTGATGACAGACAAGTATAATTTCACTTGCTCTCATCAGTTAGCAGGTGTAAAATTGTACGAACGATTTATTATTTATACTTACACATCCCTTATAAAATAGCAAGTTCAGCATCTACGTCTCGACCCTGCCCCAGAACGGCCCTAGACTGTACATTTGCGGCCGAATTTTAAATCGGTCACGCGTGTAAATTCTGGCAGTTACGCGCGTGGCCGGGCCCTGCGTGTGCCACGCGCATTTTCAAAAGGGCCCGGCCACGCGCGTAACTGCCGATACGCGCACAAGTGCCGGAGCCTTAAAAAGGGGTGGGCCAGGAGGGGTGGGGTGGGACGCAGGCCAGCCGGGACAGCAGCCATTAGCCGCTAGGGGTGTGCATTCGGATTGACCGCATTAGTAAAACGCAACTCATATTTTTTTTTTACTTAAAAAATTGATTCGACATAAACGATCGGATTTCCCACATATCGAACATAGATATGTTCGATATGTGGGAAATCGCGATTGTTGAGCCAAAATAAAAATTTAAACCCCCTCACCCTCCTTAATCCCCCCCCCAGACTTACCACAACTCCCTGGTGATCGAGCGAGGAGTGAGGACGCCATTTCTGCAATCCTTGGCGAGAAGCATGTGACGTCGGCGGCACGTCGAGTGACGCCGGCGTCACGTGATTCCCGGCTCGTTCGCGCCGGACGGCTCGTTCGGCCCAAAAAGAACTTTTGGCCAGCTTGGGGGGGGTCAGGAGGCCCCCCCAAGCTGGCCAAAAGTTCTTTTTGGGCCGAACGAGCCGTCCGGCGCGAACTTGCCGGCAATCACGTGACGCCGCGTCTGAGTGACGCGGCGCCACGTGATTCCCGGCAAGTTCGCGCCGGATGGCTCGTTCGGCCCAAAAAGAACTTTTGGCCAGCTTGAGGGGGTCAGGAGGCCCCCCCAAGCTGGCCAAAAGTTCTTTTTGGGCCGAACGAGCCGTCCGGCGCGAACTCGCCGGGAATCACGTGACGCCGCGTCACTCGACGTGCCACCGACGTCACATGCTTCTCGCCAAGGATTGCAGAAATGACGTCCTCACTCCTCGCTCGATCACCAGGGAGTTGTGGTAAGTCTGGGGGGGGGATTAAGGAGGGTGAGGGGGTTTAAATTTTTTTTTTGCACATATGTACATATACCCAACTCATTGGATTTTTTTTATGTCCATATTGGCCGCAAGTGGGACCCCCTTTCGGACATAAAAAATATGAACATAAAATTTTGCTCTGCACATCCCTATTAGCCGCTGCCATGAGGAAGCGCGCGCTGGCAGCCGGCCGGCGCACGCAAACTACTTCTGCTCCAGAGGAGCAGCAAGTAGTAAAACAAAAGAAGAGTAAGTTGACATGAAGGGTTTAGAGGGTGGGGAGGAGAGGGGAGGAGGGAGGGAGGGGGCTTTCGGTAGGAGGGAATGGAACTTCCTTCCCAGTCCGCTCCTTAATTGGAGCGGGCTGGGAGTGAACTGGAGAAGGCCCGATTGTGTTGCCGCACCTAATTTAGTAAAATTCCCCCTCCTGCATGCACATGCGCGTGCAGATTATAAAATCCAACACGCTTGTGCGCACGACCCAC
The DNA here is from genome assembly GCF_901001135.1 of Rhinatrema bivittatum. Lineage (NCBI taxonomy): Eukaryota > Metazoa > Chordata > Amphibia > Gymnophiona > Rhinatrematidae > Rhinatrema > Rhinatrema bivittatum. The sequence goes on along the minus strand of NC_042616.1, from coordinate 787,808,088 downwards.
GGACTTTATAATATGCGCGTGCCGGCGTGGGAGCGCTATAAAATCTGCGCGTCCTTGTGCGCGCGCCGGGAACCGCGTGTGTGTTCCTTTTAAAATCTACCCCTAATTGTGCTGAAAAAATATTTGTGCAAAGCTGTCTATAACATAGTCTGCATGTGAATCGATGCCACCTACCTACATAAATTATGGTATTTTTCAGCATGGAACCCCTTTGAAAATGTACTTAATAGTTTATATCTAGTGTGGGCTATCTAAAAATATTCCTCTGTAAGACTAAATGATTTTGCCCTGAGCTGATGAACAGTTTGCTTGCACTGCTGGCCATGCTTTTGCTACTTTCTATTAGGCCTTGTTTTATTGTTTCCAATCACAAGTCTCCATCTTTATTACCCCAAGCCAGTGACTCGTTCTCAGCCATGTTCTTTCTAACTTGTTCATTTTAGTACAACCAAGCAGTTCCCCCTTATATCCTGATTGCCTCACTTATGACCTGCTGGTGTTTGAAGATTGCGCAGATTGGGGGATATCTTTCACCAATTATTCTTGTCAGCGTTCCAAGTGCATCTGATCAGTAGACACAAGTCTTCAAGAATATATCTTCTTCTTTTTTTTTTTTTTTTTTTAAACATTTGTCATTGAACTTCCCATAATGAAAAAATTAAAAAAAAAACCAGACCTCTTGGTACAAAAGTAAATAAAGCGTAAATGTGCCCATAAGTGATGTGAAAGCACAAACAATTAATGTTCATGTATTTAAAAAAAAAAATGTTGATAAAGAAGTAAAAAGGCTTCAGATGACAAACAGTAAGGAATACATTACTGGGGGTGCAAGAATTGATTCATCGCCAAGTTACGTTGACATATTCTTCTAACTGAATGGACAAAACGCTTAACATTTTTTTCTGTTGGGACATTTAGACTGTGTTTTGTAGTCACTCATTTGCACTGAAAAAAATTTGAAGGGAATTAAAGAAAAACTGGTTCAAAGAAAAATTCTTTAAACAAAAAAGAGCAATAACTTTAAGCTTAAAGAAGGTTTTTAGACCGTCAATGGTGCATTTAGGGTGCATTTTGTGTACACTTTAAAAGACTTCTTGGCTTGACGGGTCCATCTTGAATGAATATTTGGCTGGGAATTGGGTATCTGAAATCTTTTTCCTTCCTTATCAAATTTTTTTTAAATCTCTGAATATTAATTGTTTGTTCTTTCAGATCACTTACTGGTTATTAAACTCCCCATCATATTTTGAGCCCTTTAATTTGATAAAGCAAATGAATAAATATACTTATTTTCTTCTTAATCACAGTTTTGAAATTTCCTCCCTCCTCCCCCTACGGTACCAATGTACTATACATTCTCCCATCTTAACCAAGCCACTTTTTTTTTTTTTTTTTTACAGTTCTGTCACCATTGTTATCACATTACATTTACCCGTTCAAGTCCTTTTATGATTTTGTAGACCTCTATTATATCCCCCCTCAGTCATCTCTTCTCCAAACTGATCAATCCTAACCTTTTTAGCCTTTCCTCATGGAGGAGCCAATCTAAGCTCCTTGTCATTTGGTCACCCTTCTCTGCACTTTCTCCAGTGCAACCATATCTTTTTTGAGATGTGGCAACTAGAACTCTGTTTGGTTTATTGACCACCACAGCACACTGAGCTGATTATTTCAATCTATTATCAACTATGATGCCTAGATCTCTTTCTTGGGGGCAACTCCTAAGATAGAACCTAACATTGTGTAACTACAGCAAGGGTTATTTTTCCCTATTTGCATCACCTTCCCTTGTCCATGTTAAATTTCACCTGCCAATTGGAAGCCCAATCTTCCAGTCTCACAAAGTCCTCCTGTAAGTTATCATAATCCATTGAGATTTAACTATTCTGCATAATTTTTTGTACAGATCCCTGAGGACCTCCACTGTTTACCCTTTTCCACTGAGAAAATCAACCATTTAATCCTACTCTTTGTTTCCTTGCTTTTAACCAGTTTGCAATCTGCAAAAGGATATTGACTCCTATCCCATTACTTTTTAGTTTTCTTAGAAGCCTTTCTTGAGGGACTTTGTTGAACACCTTCTGAAAATTAAAATATACCAAATCTACCAGTTCACTTTTGTCCACATGTTTATTCACCCCTTCAGAAAAATGTAGGAGATTTTTGAGGCAAGACTTCCCTTGGGTAAATCCATGCTGGCTGTGTCCCATTAAACCATATCTATCCCATTGTCATTATTATTGTCTCCTTCTTGCTGAGCTGCTTCAGAGGTGCTTTAGCTTATGGCTCAAACCCCTGCACCATTATCTCCTGCTGATTTCCTATGTTCTGCTTAGATTTACTCCTATCCCCAATTATGGCTTCATATATTTTGTTTAGTACTGCCAACAGATTGCTGCAATAGTTGTTCCATTGCTATGTCACATCACTTACACTCACACCTACTCTTTACTCTTGTTGGGACATTGCTCCACTGCTTATGGTACAAGTAGCCCATATTGGTGTAACTTTGCACTGTTCCCTCTAAGCCATGCGCTTGTGTGCACACACACACACAGGTCATGAACCCCGCGCACAAGAAATCCCTATATTATTTTTATTACAGTGGATAGTGGCTTGTGCATAAATTTGAACTTTATTTATAAAATGTTGCACAAAAGGAAATGTTTGTGTACCTAGTCTTTCAAAAATTTAAAGGAGCAAGGTAAAATTTGTCTATTTGTGGATGATACTTAGTTCTGTAACAGAGTGGATACGCCTGAAGGGGTAGAAAGAATTCAATGTGATGTAAGAAAGCTTGAAGAGTAGCCAAAGATTTGACAGCTGGACCTCAATGCCAAGAAGTGCAGAAGCATGCATCTGGGATGCGGTAATCCAAAAGATATGTATGTGATGGGTGAAAGACAGATGTGCAAAACCAAGAGAGGGATCTAGGTGCAATGTGTCTGGCAATCTGAAGCTGCCGAAGTAATGTGACAGGGCAATAGCTAAAGCCAGAAGAATCCTGGGGTGCATAGAGAGAGGAATAGCCAGTAAGAAAAATGTGGTGATAATATCCTGACCTTGCCCTGAGTACTCTGTTCAATTCTGGAGCCCATATCTCAAAAAGGATAGAGACAGGATGGAGGAGATCTGGAGAACTGCGACCAAAATAGTGTGGTGTCAGTATTGGAAGGATCTGAAAATGTATACCCTGGAAGGGAGAAGATTCAGGGGAGATATGATACAGAACTTCAGATATCTGCATGGTTTCAATGATGTGTAAACTTCAAACCTTTTCCCTTGAAAATAAATAAGTAGAACTAGGGGGTCACAAAATGAAACTCCAGGGACCACTTAGAACCAACATCAGGAAATATTTCTTCATGGAAAGGGTGGTGGATGCCCTTCTGGAGAAGGTAGTGAAGACGAAAATAGTGAAAGAATTCAAAGGGGCATGGGATAAACACTGTGGATCCCTGATAGCTAGAGGATGGAAATGAAGAAAAGATTGCATGGGGGTAACTTGCTAGTGTGGTGGTTCCTATCTATAACCAATAAGCTTGATGCAACTCCAATTTTGATCTCTGCTTCAACAGCAGGGGAAATAGGGAAATTGGATTCAGACAGTAACCAAGGAGGACCCCAGCTTTTATGATCTGGAGAACTGATAATCTTGGGGGTAACTGGCTGGTGAACTAATACCCTTAACCAATAAGCCTTGCTGTGTTTGGTGCATCACCAACATTGATCTCTGCTTCAATGGCAGGGTGAAATGGGGAATTAAGTTCAGACAGCAGTCGAGGACTTTTATAATCTGGGGAATTGATAAAGATGGGGGTAACCTGCACGGAGCAACAGTTACTACCCTAACATAATGCTCTCTGCTTCAATGGGGGAGAGGTGTAAAAACAGTCTGGAGTACGGATACACAGACTTAAGGGAAAAACACAGAACTGCTTCTGTGGCTAAGTCCATAAGCAAAGCTTGGGGATAACTGCACAGAGCAGTAGTTGCTACTCTCAAGAGAAACATGGGGGTAACCTGCATGGTGCGGCAGATACTACGATAAGAAGCTTGCTGGGCAGACCTTTTTGCCGTCATTTCCATGTTTCTATATTTCTATACATATTTCTGCATAACTGATTCTGTGATTGTGTAATGTTCAAGGCTTTCAGTTTCATTCACTAACCCAGCCTCAATAATGAAGTTACACATCAAATTAACATATAAAATCATTTAGTTTTACTAGAATCTAATGGATTTATTTTGTTCACAAAATACATGAATGGATCGAGTTGACTTGCAATTTGTAAGGTGTGCTGAAATAAATTGATAATATGAGCTATAGAAGGGGTTCTCAACCTAGTCTTCAGTACACACCTAGCCAGGTAGGTTTTCAGGATATCCACAATGTGTTTGTATGAGAGAGATTTACATACAATGGAGGCAGTGTATGAAGATCTATCCCATGCATATTCATGATATTTATTGTGCATATCCTGAAAACCAGATTGACCAGATGTGTCCAAAGTACTGTGTTGAGAACCATTGAACTATAACAATCCTTGCATGGCAAAGTCTCTACTCGGTTGTCCTACTGTTCTTATGAACTGGTGGGGCAAGTTTTGTTGCTGCTTTTGTAGGTGAATCCTTCAGAAAAAAATTCACAATCCAGTAACTGACAGCAGAAGAAATCCTCCTGTTTTAGACACCAGGCAACCTGAAGTCTGTAGAGTGAATTCATTTTTAACTGCAAACAAATAACTTTGAGGCATTATACAAGAACACATTTTCTTCTTTGTTGGGCTAGCAAGATCAGCAGACTGCTCCAAGTGCTCGGTGCTAGACTGCAATTCTATAGCTCTTAAAGAGACAGCACTCTATTTGCAGCCCTGCAGTGTCATGACTAACACATCTAACAGCATTCATTGGGGCAATACAGTGCGCTCAGCCGAGCGCACTGTATAACCCGCAGTTGGACGTGAGATAAATAGGTGCTAATCCACCCCCTAATGCAATAGGGGAATTAGCGCCTATTAACGTGCGTCTGACGCGGAGTGAATGAGATAGCGCTCATCACATGCAAATGCATGTGAATGAACCTATTACTCATTCACTCCGAATGCAAAAAGATAAATGTGCGTCTCAGATGCACATTTATCGCTCAGGTATTAAAGCCTGCCTGGATCAGGCGTTAATAGCTGAGTGCATTGAAAAGCAGAAAAAACTGCTTTTCTGTACTTCTTTTTTAAAGTAAAAAAAATAAAATAAAATAACTGGACAGACCGCCGAGTTATGAAGATTGACGCCAGTAATGAAAATGGCTACCGATAAACTCGGCGGCTGTTTTTATGACTGACAGACAGGCCGGTTATGAAAAACTGAGGCCAAGTTTACCGGCATCGGTCTTCATAACCGGCAGCTGCGGTGGGTAGCATTAGGAAGCAGGCACTAAGGTCGCGCAAGCGACCCTAGCGCCTCCTTCCTAGCAGGACCCCCTAATTTCCATATTGCAAGGCGGCCCCCTTACGGGTGCCATGCGTGCGTTAAAAAAAGCGGGCGCTGAAAAGTCAGCGCCCGCTTTCAGCTCACGTAATTGCATCGGCCCCAGTCTTTTACTGAAGATGGGTCACACCAGTGGCACATCTGCTCCTCTTGATTGTTAAATTAAATTCTATGTCCTGGAGGCTTCCTCTTTCCCCGAGTGGACTGGGGTCCTCCCGAGTGAAGCTGCCACAATTCTGCCAATGGTTCGTGTAGCCACTTCACTCTATGGAAAGCCGCTGCTGCTGCCGGCGCCCACACTCAGTTCACCAGAACTCCGGAACTTCTTTTTGGGCACCCGCTCGGATGCGAAGCTGTTTCCTGAGCTGTGCTCCTCTCTTTGCAGAAGCAAGAGTCCGCATAATGTGGACCTCTGTGTCTCTCCTTGCCAAGATCGTGACTTCTCTCCCTTTTCCCCTTACCTGAACCTTTTTTTTTTTTTCCTGGCCCAACTGCCTTTAAGATCTCCCATGGCTGGGCAGCAGTAGTGCCTCAGCTGCAGTCTGCTCTGAAGGCTCGAATATGGTAGCAGGGCTGCAGTGAAGTCCTCCGATGCTGGCTTCTCTCTATTGCTGCTGCTGCTGCTACTACTGGTCTTCACTCTTTGGCACTCGCTGTGAAATAGCTCAGCAATATAGCTGAGGAGTATGCTTTCTGCTGGCTGCTGCTGCTGAAAACCTACTGCAAAGGCAGAAACGTTGCTGTGCCGAAGTCAGGAATCTTCCTCTGATACTGCTGCTGCTGCCGCTACTAATGACTCTGAGTGCTTCATCGCTCCCTTGCAGCTCTGCTTTAGCTGCCATTCCGCTAGGCCCCCCCCCCCTAGCCCCCCCCCCCCATCCCGCTTCCCTTTGAGCTGCCCCTGAATTGCCCTAGCCAGTGGGCTTAAATTCTTTAACAATTGCTTCGCCTAAATATCATGCCTTCGGTGCATCAAGGACAGCGGCCATGTTATTGTGTCTTCTTAGGCCTGAAAAAGTTGTGGTTTTCTAAATCTTTGTTGGGTATCCAAATGAATGTGAGATTGATTGCATCGATCCATGTAAAATGCCTCCATTTCAGTTTTACAATTCTAAATTCTAATCAGCAGTCAAAAATGTAAAGGTTCGTCAGACTAACCATGTTAAAGCTGACAGTAAAGGTTCAGTAATGTGTATCTTCCAGATGAATACATTCAGAAGCAGGATATACGTACAGATTAATAACATTTCATTTATTTTTAAAAAATCGAATTTATAAATTTAAACTTTTATAGAGTTCATGCCTCAGTTATAGTGGGGGTCATTCTGAAACATAGAACATACAGTAAGTTTGCCATTAAATATACACATAAATTATGCCAATAAATCTACTTTAAAATTATTCACACAATTACATCTGCTAAATTAAATTCCCAAAATATCTTTTGTCCTGTATATGTATCATGATTAAATTGCAAGCTCTGCTGAGCAGGGATTTATCTTATGTGTTTTTGTACTCCGCTGTGTATGTCTAAAGGTGTTACAGAAGTGATAAGTAGTAATAGTAGTAGAAGTATTTGATGTACATAGTTTTTTTTCAAGAGAACTCGCATACTTTTTAAAATCAAAGAGCTTGCGTGTAAGTTCCAACCCCATCCAGACTCCACCCATGGAAAGCCTCTCCCCTTTACACATAAAACTACATGCACACAGGGTGCATGAGCATAATTTTACACGCGTGCTTTCTAAAAGGCAGTTTCTGCAGATAAGGCACCACGCTACCTTCAGACGTCTCTTTGAAACTTTCCCTTAGTATGTCTTGTCGTATTTCACCTGGTCATATATTGTCGTGCTTTGAGAGTCATGCTTTATCAATTCCTCGGAAAAATGACCACTGGAATCACAACAGCCAGTCAAAGTTGGGAATAGGATGCCCCTGGTTCTTGCTGGAATGTCTGCTGTTACAGTAACAGGCCTTAAAAATGTATGGCTAATTTTATTTATTTATCTACTTATTGACAATAATTTATACTCTGCCAATTACCAGGCTTCTGTTCTAAGCAGCTTACAGAGATCACAAATATAATAAATAAAACATATATTAAAAACACTATTATTTAAAGCAACATAAAATCATACAAGCAGATTCTTCAATATCATAGACTTATGATGTAGAAAAAGCTTCATGAAACAGATAGGACTTTAACTTTTTCCAGGACATCTTATAATCCTGAATCTGTCACAAGGGTTTTGGATGCTGGTTCTATAAAGCAAAAGCTATTCGTGGAAAAGCTCATTCACAAAGGTTTTCCAGCCTCACACCCTTTACACTGGGAGCATCCAACAACTGAGAGTTCATGGAATTCAAATGTTGTGATTATTTTTAGATAATTTGGATCTTCATCATACAATACACAAGTGTCATGATTTTAAACTTATCCTTTGTTCTACAGGCAGCCAGTGAAGCACCTGTAACACTGGCAATATATTATGTTCCCTCAAGTGGATTCCTGAAACTAATCTAGCAGCTATGTTTATGTTTAATAATAATTACAAAGCTCTTACTTGACATCCAGGCAAGCCGATATACAAGGTGTTGTGCTAATCTAATGATTGAATGGCAGTTCTAAAATAACATTTATCCAAACTATGTTTTAATTTGTGTAACTTCCTCAACTTAAAAAATCCTACTTCAGCAATTTTATTTATCTGAGGACAAAAAGAGAAAGCAGTAACAAACTGAAATCCCAGATTCCTGACACAATCCTAGAAAGGGATTATTGTACAAATTAGTGAGTCGGAGCCAATGGCAAAGAATGAGACATCCAAAGGATCTCAGTTTTGGAGATTTTCAATAGCAAATTATTTTCTCGTATACAGAATTTCACTTCCTGCATTACATAAGAAATGTGGGTAAAAGTAGTCTCCGCCTTTGTAAGCACAGGAAGCAATGATTGCGTGTCTTCCACAGAGACTATAAAGTAAAGCCCTAACTTGCTGTTGTGGCTCCCGGCTGCGGCAGGCCCCGGCCGGTCCCCCCTACCTGCTCCTCCGCCCATCTCCGCTGCAGCCCGGCGTGGCATGTCCCAACTGTACCTGCTGAACTCCGCCCACTAAAAATGATGCAAAACAGTGAAATACTGTTCCCATAATGCCTAACTCCTCTAATCTCTGCAACAGGATGGGATGGGAAACAAAGTCCACCGATATATCTAATAGCACCTCGATCACTGCCCTGACCGATTTCAGTCAAAATAAAATCTGCTAGGGCTTGCTCTAAATCCACACCGATGATCACATAGGAACTTCCTTTCTGCTAGGAAATCCCCTAATTGGAATAATACAACTTTCTCCAAAATTTTTAACAGAGACTGAATAATAGAGATAGACATAACTCAAGGCATCAGCAGCCGGAAGTTTTTGTTGCTTGTCCCGCCCGTGGCAGGCCCACGACTGGGCCCACTTACCTCCAGTGCCCGATTCCTGGTCCCAGCCCATTCTCGCTAGTGGCAGTGTGCAGCCACTTGTGCTCCCGATCCCCTGTTGCCTCCTCGGCCGTTCCTGGCTCTTCTGCGGACCTTCCTGGCAACCAGCAGGCATTTAAAGGGGCCGTGGCGGAAAACTAACCCGCAGCCCCAGATGATGACATCATCAAGCCCTGCTACTTAAGGAAGGCCACCACTTGTTCCTTGCCTTGGCAAAAGGTCTTCATGCTTGTCGTGTGCTCGTTGCTTGTTTCAGTTCTTGACTTCGTTCCTGGTTCCTGTTCCTGACTCCGTTCCTGGTTCCTACCTAGCTTTGTTTGGACTGACCTCTGGCTTTGAACCTTGTTACATTTGGACCACGCTCAGGACTGACCTCTGGCTTTGAACCTTGTTACATTTGGACCACGCTCAGGACTGACCTCTGGCTTTGACCCTTGCTACATTTGGACCACGCTCAGGACTGACCTCTGGCATTGACCCTTGCTATGTTTGGACCATGCTCAGGACTGATTTCTGGCTTTGACCTTTGCTTCGCTGGAACTATGCTCAGGTCTGACTACCGGCTTTGACCCCTGCTTTTTTGGAACTCCACACCTTGACTAGCTCTGCCAGCTGCCCCAACTCCAGCCTGTTCTTGACTACGTATTCAGTATCACCCTGGACTTGGCCTCCTCAGGCTCCAGCCTTCTACTACCCAGGCATCATCTGTTCTTGTTCCTGGCCTGTTCTTGGTGCCTGGGTTTGGATCCCTGCCTCACTCGGACCTGCCTTAGTCCCTCCAGTACTTCTACTGGTTCCTGGCTGCCTGTAATAACATCCACTGACAGTCATCTGACGAAGGCCCACCTAAGACCAGCCGGCCCAAGCACCCAAGGGCTGAACCTGCAGGGAATGTGGGCTGGTATTAGCGAAACTCCAGTCAGCCTCCGTCTCCTAGTCTGCTCTGCCTCCGGAAGGTAGGGACCCGTGAGGCTTGCCCTACGGGTAGCATCAACCCCACCTCGGACCAAGGGTCCACCTCCAGTGCAACAGTTTTGGGTCCTTTAAAATAGGCTGCACTATTGGCCACTTAAATGGATCTGGAATCATACCATCTGATAAAGAAAAGTTAACTAACATTGTAAGAACTACTAAGAACATGACCTTTAAACTTCCTGAAACCCATAAAGGACAGTGATGAAGCGAGCTATAGGACAATTTTAAATTCACCAGTACCTCCTCTACCTCAGCAGCAGTAAACTATTTGGAAACAATCTCAACCAGATTCCAGAACAGAAGCTGGAATTCTATTATCAGAGCATCTGGGAGCATCCATAACCGCCCCACACATTTTTGTCATCTTATCAGAGCAATAGCGAGCAACTACATCACAATTCAAATCCAGGCTGCCTATTGATTTTAACGGCCCAGTTAAATTTAGAAACCATCCCAGATAACACAGGAGGACTATTAAAAGATGCCTTTAGTTGACTACTGTAATACACTTTTCCAGTGTTAGAAGACCTAGCCTCACAATAAGCCTGCTTAGTAACAGGATTAGATACTGCTACGGATTGGTTTCTTATCCATGCGCAGAACTTGCAACTAATGCCTTGAGTGGCATACAGAGTAGAAAGAAAAAGCATTTGTATATGTATATCAAGACAAAGGGGCGGATTTTAAAAGCCCTGCGCGCGCCGGTGCGCCTATTTTGCATAGGCCGCCGGTGCACGCAGAGCCCTGGGATGCGCGTAAGTCCTGGGGCTTTGTCAAAGGGGCGGGGAGGGGGCGTGTCGGGGGCGTTCCCGAAACGCCTCGTCGTTTTGGGGGCATGCCGTGGTGTGCCGGGGGCGTGCCAGGGCGTGGTCAAGGCCCGGGGGCGTGGTCAAGGCCTCCGGACCAGCCCCCGGGTCGGGTGACGGCGCGCCAGCAGCCCGCTGGCGCGCGCAGATTTACATCTGCTTTTAGCAGGCGTAAATCTGCCAACAAAGGTAAGGGGGGGGGGGGGTTAGATAGGGCCAGGGGGGTGGGTTATTTATTTTATTTATTTTATTTATTTTTAGATTTTTATATACCGGTGTTCCTATATGAAATAAAGATCACATCGGTTTACATTGAAACAGAACATGAAAATTGCCAAAAGGCATTACATAGAACAAGGTTATGAAACTTGGAACAGTGTACATAAGTTCAAAATTTAATGATAACGTTGTAACATTGATGACCAAAAGATAAAGGAGAAAAAAAAAAAAAAAGACTTAAACAATTAAGTTGACAGGTCTTATTGAGCATAAAAATTATAACGTATAAGTGAGAACGTCTCAAGTGTCCTGCAGCAAGAGATTAGATACCGAAGTAGGTAGTGGTATGGAAAATGGGGGTTTGTGAAGAAGATATGTTCTTGCTGGTTGGAGGGGAAAAAATGATGATCATGGTCCTGGAAAAGCTTGGCTAAAGAGCCAGGTTTTAAGTTTTTTTTGAATGAAGAGTGGCAGAACTCAAGCCGAATGTCTGGTGGGAGCGCATTCCATTGAATGGGGCCTGCTGTAGATATGGCACGTTTATGATGCGAGGATTTTGTTGAAGGTACATAGAGTGTGCCTTTATATGCTCCTCTGATGGGTCTAGAGGAGGAGTGAGGGCGTAGTTGGTTACATAATTGAAGAGGAGAGATATTGTGAATGGATTTATGAATTACGGTGAGTACTTTATATAGGATCCTTTGCTTTATAGGCAGCCAGTGGAGGAGCTTGAGAATGGGGGTGATGTGATCTCTTTTATTCGTATTGGTAAGGATTCTGGCTGCAGAGTTCTGTAGCATTTGGAGGGGTTTGATGGATGAATATGGAAGGCCAAAGAGAAGCGAATTGCAATAGTCGACTTTTGATAGAATAATGGCTTGTAGGACCATCCGAAAATCGTTGAAATAAAGAAGAGGCTTCAATTTTTTTAAGACTTGTAACTTATAAAAACAGTCTTTGGTGGTTGTGCTTATGAATTTTTTAAAATTGAGCTGATTGTCTAGCATGATACCTAGATCTCGAACATGTGGTGAGTGATTTAATATGGGAGTGGATGAGTTGAGTAGGTCAGCTGGGTTTAGAAGTTTGATGTTGATTATGTAGGGTTATGTAGGGTTATGTAGGGGAAGGGAGGGGAAGGTGGGGGGAGGGTGAAGGAAAGTTCCCTCCGAGGCCACTCCGAAATCGGAGCGTCCTCGGAGGGAACAGGCAGCGCACGCTGGGCTCGGCGCGCGCAGGTTGCACAAATGTGCACCCCCTTGCGCGCGCCAACCCCGGATTTTATAAGATATGCGCGGCTACGCGCGTATCTTATAAAATCCAGCGTACTTTTGTTCGCGCCTGGTGCACGAACAAAAGTACGAGATCGCGCTATTTTTTAAAATCTACCCCAAAATATTTAATGAAATCCAGAATTTTATTTTATTTTTTTTAAATCAAAACAACATTTTGGCTGTGTTTATACCATTGTATGAATGCTTTTGTAGAGTTCTGCAAAGTGATGCAATTCAACACCTGTGAAGGCCAACTTTTGTGAGATCTTAAAAATCTATGGATTTTTTTTTTTTGGAGGGGATGATTATATGAAAGCAGCAGGCAAGAATGTGATCACGGTACACAGCTGTTGTTTTCCATCACTTAAAACTAAAAGGAGGTGGTGAAGAAAACCTGGTAAAAAAAGGCTTTTAGGTTATCTTCATCTTGCTGTGCGTTGAAACAAAATCTGCAAAGCAATCTAATTTCCTCTAGTCTCTTCCAGTTCACAGATATTCAGATAGCTTTGCAAGTAAGGCAAAAGGCTAAAATAATTGTAAATCAGTGCAATAGTGTTGGTATAGTGCCAGGGTCTACAAGGCAACAAAAATAGTCACAAGTTTGAAACATGCAACCAGCAGCACTGGGTTGTAACTTCAGCCTTTTTCTACTGTCCATCTTACAGGAATTTAGTTTCCCCACAGAGAGACTCATTTTATCTTCATTTTATCTTCATTTCAGCAGTAGAACTAATTTGCCCATCCACTACACCAGAATGAGTATGTAATGCTGGAGATGTTCATCGTCTGACGCTGCGTAAATGAGACATCAGGCAGTTCAGTCACTAACATTTCATATTGACAGTCCTGACCTCTGATACATGAGCCCTGTTGGCCTAAGAAAATCATAGGACAATTCAGCCCCCATTAATAAAAATACACTATTGAGTGGAGGAGGCATTAGCAATGGTCTTAAGGAAAGAATTTGCGTGTGGTATAGCCTGTGCTGAGAACTCTTTTAAATATATTATTTGGATTCAGTAAGGCATTCACTGTTATTAGAAATGACAGGAAAAATTGCTTGCCTATGGAAACAATGCAGCTTACAGCAACTTTCAAGTGAATATATTAGGGAACTTCAAGAGCAAGCTTTAAACCACAGAATGGAGGAGAAACACTTGTGAATAATCAAACAAAAACAGACAGTACTCACCCATGAATGTGCCTCTATTGGCAGATATATGGTCAGACCTGGCTAAAGGATACAAATAGGGCGGACCATGCATGAATGCATACAATAAATCTCCCATTGACCTTAACTCTTTAGCTGTTCACTTAATTCAAACGTAATCTGAAATTGATCAGATATTAATTTGGCAGCCAAAGGGTTAAATTCTTCAAGAAAAATGAAGGAAGAAAACAGAAGAAGCAAGAACCTAAAAGATGAATATTCAAACATGCATAAAAATTAGCATCTACTCAAGTATTCCGTATTTTAAAATGTCCAAAATACACATGAATTTTCACTTTCATTTGCATATATATATGCATGTAAAAAAGGTATGGTCTGAGGCATTCCCAGGCAGGGCCAACAGTTATGCATGTAACGTGCAAATTTAATGCCGCTTATATGTGTATATTTTTCAATTTGCTTGTGTATTTTTACACCTGCTAATTATCTGGCATAAGTAATATTAAATTTGTTTATTGTATAGTACTGTATAGGTCCTGGTAAACTGGTGGGAATTCAAACTGAAGAACGAGGATGGTCCTGATGAGCTGCAGAAAAACTGGGCGAACTGGTGGACTAATTGGTAAAACTGGTAATTTCATCAAAGCATGTAATATACCAACTTATGCGCGCAAATAGGAACTTAATATGGGTAAGTCATTAGGGGTGTGCATTCGGATTGACCGCATTAGTAAAACGCAACTCATATTTTTTTTTTACTTAAAAAATTGATTCGACATAAACGATCGGATTTCCCACATATCGAACATAGATATGTTCGATATGTGGGAAATCGCGATTGTTGAGCCAAAATAAAAATATAAACCCCCTCATCCTCCTTAATCCCCCCCCCCCCGACTTACCACAACTCCCTGGTGATGGAGCGAGGAGTGAGGACGCCATTTCTGCAATCCTTGGCGAGAAGCATGTGACGTCGGCGGCACGTCGAGTGACGCCGGCGTCACGTGATTCCCGGCTCGTTCGCGCCGGACGGCTCGTTCGGCCCAAAAAGAACTTTTGGCCAGCTTGGGGGGGCCTCCTGACCCCCCCAAGCTGGCCAAAAGTTCTTTTTGGGCCGAACGAGCCGTCCGGCGCGAACGAGCCGGGAATCACGTGGCGCCGCGTCACTCAGACGCGACGTCACGTGATTCCCGGCAAGTTCGCGCCGGGAATCACGTGACGCCGCGTCTGAGTTATGCGGCGCCACGTGATTCCCGGCTCGTTCGCGCCGGACGGCTCGTTCGGCCCAAAAAGAACTTTTGGCCAGCTTGGGGGGGTCAGGAGGCCCCCCCAAGCTGGCCAAAAGTTCTTTTTGGGCCGAACGAGCCGTCCGGCGCGAACGAGCCGGGAATCACGTGACGCTGCGTCACTCGACGTGCCACCGACGTCACATGCTTCTCGCCAAGGATTGCAGAAATGACGTCCTCACTCCTCGCTCGATCACCAGGGAGTTGTGGTAAGTCTGGGGGGGGGATTAAGGAGGGTGAGGGGGTTTAAATTTTTTTTTTGCACATATGTACATATACCCAACTCATTGGATTTTTTTTATGTCCATATTGGCCGCAAGTGGGACCCCCTTTCGGACATAAAAAATATGAACATAAAATTTTGCTCTGCACATCCCTATAAGTCATACTTTATTTTCATGTGTAAAATATACACACATATATTTTTAAAATAGGTGGGAAAAGTTAGTGGGTTCAATACATTGATAAATGCGGTTTCAATGTGTTGCATATATTTGCATGTAAGCCTACATATGCTTGTAGGTTGCAGGGTATGTATATCCATATGTGTATGTGTATTTTATAAAACTCATGTATATCACATGTCATGAAATACTATAGGAAATCTACACACAGCAACATACATATGTATATGCCGCAGTGCGCAGTTGTTTGAAAGTTATCCTCTAGGTTATCACCAAGATTGGAGAGACTGCAGGAAGAGAGATGCTTTAAAAAAGAGTGAATATGAGTGAAAGAGGGAGACAGAGAAAGATAGAGATTTAGGGAAGACAAGGCAATCGTGGAAAGATTAAATTAATGATTTGCTTCCGTGTTTATTAATGAGGATGTTGGGGAGTTACCCTTTCTGGAAATGGTTTTCAAGGGTGATGAGTCAGATGAACTAAGATAAATCACAGTAAACCTGGAGGATATAGTAGGCCAGATTGTTTGTCTTGTTTGTTTGTTTAATCAATTTCTATTCCGCTGATCTGAAAATCTCAGCAGATTAAAATTTCATGTACATAGTCTGACAGACAACATGAAATTGTGTTACATAAAAATTAAAACAAATCTGATAAACTGAAAAGAAACAAATCATCCAGATCAGATGGTATATACCCCATGGTTCTGTTAAGAACTTGAAAATTAAATTTAAATTCGTTAGACAACTTGACTGTTGCCTTTAATCAGCTACAAGCACAGATGAATGCACTGGCTGCCGCAGGTAAAGAAGTTACACCGCCAGAAGTGACGGTCAAGTCTACAGTGCCTCTCTCTGCTCCGACACGCTTCGCGGGTGAAGATTGAAAGTGTAGAAGATTTATTAATCAATGTTGCATGCACTTTTCTCTGCAACCTAACCATTTCCCTACAGCGTATGCCAAGACCACTTATATCCTTTCATATCTGGATGGAAGAGCGCTGGTTTGGGCCTCACCGCTGAATGATCTTGCCGGGTTTCTTGAACTGTTTAAATCAGTATTTGATGACCCTTCGCCATTGAATTCAAGACGTTGGCTTCTGAATTACATTGGGACCCTAGGTGCCTGAAAACCCTATTTTTTGAAGGCCTAAACTCCTGGTTGAATGATGAACTGGTGACTTGTGAGATGCCCAAGACCTTAGCAGAACTTATGATGTTGGCAGCAAAGATTGATCGCCAAATTTGCGACAAAGTTCAATAGGTGAAGAGTCCCAGAAGACCACTTCAAGGAGAGATTCATGTCAAGTCTGTACTCAGGCCTACACTCCCAGGGCCTGCTGCTGGCGAAGAAGAACCAATGCAATTGGGCCGCAGTCATTTGACTTCTTAAGAGAGACAATTCCGAAAGAGGTTGGGACTATGCATGTATTGTGGACAAGCTGGTCATGCTGTGCCAACATGCCCTATATGTCCGGGAAACTGGCAGACCTAAGTCCTGTGGGAGGACTCTTCTTAGGTCTAACTGTACCCTCTCCTCTACTCTCTCTTCCAGTATCTTTAATCTGCAGGCCTTTGGAATATCAGACCCTTGCCTTAGTAAACTCAGGCTTGATCCAAATTCAATCAAGCTAAGTCCAGGGAAGTTTTGAATAGATTTTGCTACCTCAGGAAATTAGCCACCGAGTCATAGAAAACTGATATTCAGACTACCATCTATCACAAATGGCTATCTAGACAGACAAGCTAAGAGATGCAGTACAGACTACCGACTAGGTGTAAATTTGTGTTGGCAAACTGCATATGAGAACAACACATTCATTCACAAACTCTCTGCACAATACTACAGGAATGTGTGTCAATTTTGCCATTTGTGATGAGTAGTAATGTTCAGTGTTTGAAATGTCCATCCTTATACGTGGATATTTTAGATAGATATGGTGAATGTTCTGTTGTAAAAAAATTCAAGTTCAGAGGCCTGTCTGCCTGACAAACAGGCTGATGCAATATCGGGCGCTCAGATCAGCGCACTGCCTAACCAGCCATTGGTTGCACATTTTGGATGTGCTAAAATAACCCCCGATGCAATACCGGGATTATGGTTTCCAAAAAGCATGTCCAATTGAGCGCATAGCAAATAGTGCTCATCACATGAAAATTACATGTTGATGAGGTTATTAGATATTACCCTGCAATGCATACATTGCATACAATGGGCGCCCATGGCGCCCATTTTAACACTTCAAATTTAAGGCCTGCCCGGGAGCAGGCATTAAAGCATGCAGCGTTCAGGGCTGATGAAAAAATACAAAAAATCCTGCTTTCTGTGATTCATCCTATTAATATATTAGAGATACTAAACAGGAGTAACTACAGAAAGCAGAAATATGTCTGGCTCAAGAGCTTAACAAAAAAAAAAAAAAATAACAACTGCTTTCTGTGGTTCCTCATAGGGAGAACCACAGAAAGCAGCATCCCCAAGGTTTGGCCCAATCAGAACCCCTGCTGGAAGTGAGTGAAAGAGTGAATACATTAATATTAAGTGTCGGGCAGTTGATATGAATTTATTCACGCCTTCACTTCCTGCTGATTGGTCCATTCACTGTCACATCAGTAAAAGGACCAATCCCCTTTTAGAAGGCTGTCTTGAAAGGGGAGTGGTCCTTTCATTGTCAAGTGTCAGTGAAAAGGACCAATCAGGAACAGCCCTGCTGGTGGTGGGGAGGGAGCTCTGGCCAGGATGTTCTAGATGCACACTCACTTCTCCTGGGTGCTAGGGATGAACAAATTATCCATTGCACGTCCCTTTTAGCAAGGCAGCTCATTTGCTTATTGCATCGAGCAAAACACGTGCCCAGTTTGGACGCATGTTTATTTTGCGCTGATATTGCATTGGCCTGTAAGTGGACAAGGAAGTGGAGAAATGATGCATGGTCAGTAAATATTCTTGAAAATTTTCATCCAAGAGTCTGTGTCCCAAAATTGTTAGTCTATCTTTAATATTGCCCTGGGAAAATGGATCAAGAGAAAATATTGTCAATATAAATCTTTTTCCTGTCCTCTATTAAATGGTTAATTGAAAATCTGTAGACACCTTAGAGGTGAGCATCCCAAATCTTTCAAGGTGTCCTCAGAGTCAGCCAGATTTTTAAGGATATCCATAATGAATAAAATAAAATAGATCTTCAATGTATGGAAAGATATCTCATGCATATTCATTGCACATTTCCTGAAGAAATCGACTGACTCTGGGATGACCTGTGCAAGTATGGGAAGCTTTGCCTTAGAGCAATAGTTTTAGTGTGTATTATGGTAGCAGCAAGTCATTGACTTTAATGTTCAGTTTGCACATTAGTTCAAGCAGAAAGAGAGCCTGGTAAGGGGTAGCAGCTGATTTAGAGATGTTCCACTAGTGATGAATCCCTAAGTCAGTCTCACATGTGTAGAGAAAGATCAATAATTATTATATGATATCTAAATGGTTGGTGGGGAGAAAAACATCTGCTAACTCTTCTTTTGTATACCAAAATTTCATGCAATTTTTCTGCAGCTCCAGGAACCACTCCAGCAAATAAGTGTCAAGGACTGTAAACTTTTTACATCAAATGACAATATGCATGAAAATTGACTCTCCGGTCGCATCTGTATTAGAATCTTTCATTCCAGGGCTGCTAAAATGGCATAGGGCCTACAACATAAAACCTTAACAAAGAGTCTTAAGACGCTTAACATATAGTCATTGGAAGAAACAAGGGTTATGATACACATTCAAATGTGTAGCATGTTTTAATACAATACAGGGAAGTGTGATTTGTTTTAATGGAAACAGAGATTTAAGTATAAGGAATTGGGTTCTTTTTTATATTTATTTATTATTAGAGTTTTTTTATATACCGATATTTGTTTACGTGGAACAGTTGTAACAAAGTGAGAATTACATGGAACCGGTAGAACTATAACAAGAGCAGGTGGAATCACAACAGGTAACAACATTAAAAGTAAGTCAACAGTGATGAAATTTTTACAAATTATTTACAATTTCACAGTAGGCCAGATGAAAAAGTGAGGCAGGCATTGAGGAGGTGGATGGAATTGAAGCAGGGGAGGTATTTGATATAATGTGAGAGGTGGACAATGTGCGAGGTGGTGTTATGCAAAAGCCTGTACGAAGAGCCAGGTTTTTAGTTTTTTCTTTAATTTCTGTATGCAGTGTTCCTGGCGCAGGTCGGGGGGGCATGGAGTTCCAGATTGAGGGCCCTGCAATGGACAATGCACGATTTTTCATGGAGATGAGATGAGTGAGGTTAGGAGAGAGAGTGTATAGGGTTCCTTTATAGGTGGATCTGGTGGGTCTGTTAGAGGTGTGGAACTATATGGAGTCATTGAGCCAGTGCATGTCCTGGTTGTGTAAAGTTTTATGTATGATTGTGAGGGTTTTGTAGAGGATTCGGAAGGAGATTGGGAGCCAATGAAAGTCTCTGAGGATAGGGGTGATATGGTCTTTCTTGCGAGTGTTGGTTAGGATTCTAGCTGCAGAGTTTTGGAGCTTTTGAAGGGGTTTAATGGTAGCTTTGGAGAGGTCTAATAGTAGGGCGTTGCAGTAATCAAGTTTGGAGTTTTGGAGTAATCAAGTTTTAAATTATTTATATTATGTTTTTTGTTTTATGATATTTATATTGCTTATGTTTTATATTGCTTTGGAGTAGGGTGATTAAGAAATCACCACGCTACGCCACATATGTCAGAATGACACTCTTGTATGGAGTATACAGTTTAAATAGACCCAACACGCAGATTTCTAAGCATTAGACAGCAACTATGCTTATTTCTTGCACCAAGTACCTCGGGAAGGGTTGGGGGGGGGGGGGGGGGGGGGGGGGGGGGGAGGGAGGGGCAGACCACGGTATAACTTGTTGGGGCTTGAATGGTTATGTATATGGACTGTATCTTGACTGTTCATGGAATGTTTACCATAATGTTCATTGTTCTGTTCTTGCTCTTGTTCTGCACTTGTATTGTTATTTTATTGTTATTTTACTGTTAGAAAGTAAGGAGTAGAGCGCCTACCCTACACCGGTATGAATCCAGTAGACTCAGTATTAAGTAATGATTACCTCAGATCCGGTATTTAAAGCTATTCTTTCATGTGCAACCGAAGGTCTGTATTTATCAAAATCAATAAAAAATATATGCAACAAAAAAAAAAAAAAAAGAAATGCAAGTAAGAAAGAAAAATAAATAAATATGAAATTGAAAGGATAGGATAGACAAAATATGAGAAACTATTTCTTTACTGAGCGACAGGTAGTTTGTAAATCTGCATCGATAACAATGTGGAGATAGCATAATATAAAAATTGCTAAATAAATACATTCATACATAGTCTACCAACATAGATGTGGAAACCAAAACTGAGTCAGAATATAAGCATGCTTGAGACAAGAACACATGTAAGAACAGAGCAGAGATGAGAGGTTGGTTAAAGGATATAGGAACAATTGCAATAACCTTTTGTGCATGCTAAAAAATGCAAGTTATACAGGGAAGATTTACCATGCATGGTAAAGGGGTCCTAGAAGACATTAGAATGAGCACACAAATATTTGCATGCCTGGGTATACAAATGTAGTACATTGAGGGCAATCATTTCTCCAATGTACCGTACCATCGGACATTGATGTGGAACATCATACAAGCTGCTCTATCATGGCCTGCCACTGAAGTGGGCATGGGAGCTTCTTGTCTGCCACCTTATTTGGAGACGGTTGGACTGGAAAATTCACTTACTCTTTTCTGTGGCTTTCCTGCAGTATTGCTGTCAGAATGACAACGATGAAAGAAAAAGCTACCAACATTGCTATTCTGAAAACAATGATGAATACTGCCAGGATTGTGCTATGAATTCTGCAATCTCAGCAGAAGAGATGTACTAGGTGGGCGAAAGGGTTTGGGTTGGGTTGGGTTGTTGCGGGGTGGCTAAAGGATATTAAACATTTTCTGAGGTGGGGAGGAGGAGGCTGTCCAGCTGACCTCTACATCAGAGGACTCCCAGCCAGTCAGGTTTTCAGGATATCCACAATGAATATGCATGAGATAAAATTTGCATGCTATGCAGGCAGTGAATTCAAAGTTTATCTCATGTGTATTCATTGTGATATCCTGAAAATCTGACTGGCTGGGGGGTCATTCAGTAGAGATTTGGGAACCACTGCAATATACAATTATTTTTTAAGTCCTCTTGGAGGGGTTTGGGGGTAATTGGCCCAGCAGGGTTTTTCTTTAAATATTTGGAATCAGGCCTCGCACTTTTATGTATTTGTTTTTTAGCCAGATATTATAACTTTATACAAGGATATTCAATGGGATGTTTATCCTGCTAAATATCTGGGATAACTTATCCAGCTATCCTTAGCCAGATAAGGCAGCCGTCTGAGGAATTTTTGAATATCAGCCTCATTGTCTACATTCTTAAATAGGTGGCATACTGTCTGTCACATTTTCATGGTAAATGCGATGCACTCAAGTCAATCCAGGGTTCACTTTATATATTTCCAAGCAATTTATTATCCAAGAGTGTGGGATGCTAACAAAAGCTTTGTTGTTTTTTGTTTTTTTTTTATAGTCAATCAATTCCGTATTGAAGTTGTAGGGGTAGATTTTAAAACATGTGCGCCAATTTTATAACATGCTTGCGTCACCGTGCGCATGTTATTACATACAATGCCCGTGCGTAAGTGCACGCCTGATTTTGTACCGGCACGCACATGTGCGCGTGGGTGCCCACTCGCGGATGCAGGGCAGGGAATTTTGCAAAGCATGGGCGGCAATGCAATTGGGCCTTCTCTACCCCGCTTCCTACTCTGCCTCCCTTTTCCCTTCTCCTCTCTTACACCTAAAACATCTTTTTCTACCTTTTTTTTTATTTTGCAGCTTACTTCATCTGAATAGATAAAGTAAGTTCCGTGCACTGGCTGGATGCCGGCACGTGGTTCACCAGGACAGAGCCTAATGGCCACTGTCTGGTCGGCCCCTGCCCCTTTCAAGGAGCCCTGCACTTTCACGCGTACTGGGGGATGCACGCAAGGCCGGGCTGTTTTTTAAAATGCGCTCAGTGCGCGCACGGCCTGACCATGTGCCTTAGAGATGCGCTTCAGGTAAACATTTTGTGTCGGGATTCGTTTTGGGGCCCCCCCCCCATGAGAATTTCATTTTTCCCGTGGTTCGAGTTTTTTTTTTTTTTTTCGGGGGTCCTGATTTTTGGGTTAGTGCACACTATCGGGAGTTAGCACGCACTAACTCAAAAATGAATTTTTTCCGAAATTTCAGAAAACATTCAATTGTTTTCAGTTCTCCTGAACCATTCCGAATTAGGCAATTTCATTGACATTGCCTAATTCGGAAAAAAACAATTGCACATCCCTAATGTGCATATCCTCTGGTTTTCGCGCACACCAGGCTTGTAAAATGTGGGCTTAAATGCATTTGGTTCCATATATGCCTGTTTTATTGTCCTTCGGATCTGTTGCCCTGCTATTATTAGTGTTTATGTGATCGGATATTCTATCTGCATTAATTACAGCTAGTAGCTTGTAGGTTGTAGGTAAGCATGTTATCCGTTTGTAATTTATGGGATATTATTTGGCTATCCCTTTGGAAGGAGAAATCTTCTTTCAGTTATTAGCCATTGTGGTATTGGTTTTGGCTGTCTGACTAATTGATTTTTGCAGTTTACCAGGTCTTCGCTGTGAGATGTTCAATATTTACCTCAAAAGTTGGATATTCCATTAGGTTAGGGCTCCGTCAATGTGGGGGCTCTTTTTAGCCTGATTTTTTCCTCTTTTGTTATTACTTCAGGCCAATCCATAGACCTCATGTTTGCTTTTTTCACATTCCTTTGGATACTGGGTAACCATTCTGCTTCTCTATTGTATTCTGTAAGATCTTCATATACATTTCTCCACAGCTCTTCTGTTTCTGCTTTGGTTGTCAATGGGATACAGTGAAACTATCAGCAGCCAGACAGCATGTATAAGCATCTGTAAGAAACACATAAAGAGAGAAAGATTTTCATTTGCAGCATGTGCAGAGTGGCCAGTGACTATGACATGGGGCAGCCTGCTTTCTCTATGGAAATGAGTCAGTGACACTTATTAATTTTTCTGTGTGTGACTCAAGCATGCCACTTCACTTGTTGCCATTCACCTCACTCTTTGCCTTGAGGTCTTCACACCAATGTTGGTGCCCTTTGCCTTTCTTCGGGTGCTTTTGGATGTTCATTCCACTGTCAATGTCTTGATGTGCTGTTGCCTATGCTGCTTACACCTGCCAGCAAGTTTCATAAAACTTGAATGTAAAACCCCAAAGTTAGAGCCAAAAATAGAATTTTTTGCTTCCCCATTGACTTTAATGGAAACGAATGAACCGAGTGAAATGAACAGGCTCCTGATTGAAACCAAGCAAACTGAATGAAAAAGGAAAATGAATTAAAAATCTGAACTTAACCAAACATTTTCTTTATATACGCCTAATAAAACAGTTAAATAGCAGTCTGGGTTTGAACAAATATCATCTAAATACTAAGATGTTTTTTTTTCTCCAGAAGCAGTGCAAGAATGTCATAGTTGGAAATTCATGTGAACCAATATGCTGTTGGGACTAATTTACAATATAAAAATATCATCAAAATAATGTTACCCCAAGAGCAAAACTTTAAATAAAAAGATGTTATTTAATATTAAAATAATTGATGTTTGCTGTTAGTAAAAGAAAGAAATGCCATGGAAAGGTAAGAATTTAAATATAAACCCAATTATCTTTCTCTTTAAATTTTAGTCCATTTTCCTGCCCTTATCTAGTTATTAAAATATATCTTTATGCACAGTCTTACCACACAAAAGTCATCTCTTCAATGTACACTGATAGTTCATAAGGTTGGGTTCTTGACCTCAATTACATAGCTGCAGCAAAAGGTTATTACGTCAAAAATGAATATTAAGAGACTTCCATTCTTTGTCAATAATAATGTTAAGATAAACTGAATATACCAACCTGCAAACAGGATTGTGAATGATTATAATACAAGCTACAATAGATTTTTATCCCTAAAGATACAGCTCAGGCTTAATCTCACTGTTGTGACTCTATTTTATTAAATAGAAGTTGGAGAGATAATAAACGCGATAGTGTTTGCTCTTTTTTACATCCTCTATACAGCAGGGTAAATTTTCAAAGAGTTATGTGCATACAAATTAGCATATATACATGTGTTAAATGGCCTGCACACATGCAATTGCTATTTTATAAATACCAACGGTACAAATTTACTTTAGGTTTTGCACTCACGCTTATGAGCAAATAAAGGGATTGGTCTGGAGGTGTTCTTGGGTGGGGCCAGTAGTTACATGTGTAAGTTGCTATTTTGTAAGAGACTTACATGCATACATTTGGTATATTACATGCATAATATTATACCTGATAATTATCCAGTGTAATTGATGTCAAGGTTGTTTATTGAGAACTATTGGCCGGGTGGGAAGCTGGGGTGAACTGGGGGAAGATCAGGTTGAAGAACCATGAAGGACTGGATGACCTGGAGAAGGAATGGGCAGACAGAGGAATTGAAAAATGGGCAATTTCAATTACGAGCACATTTAAAATATACCAAACTACGCTAGTAAATCAGGCTTTATGTGAGCAAGCCCTACTTTAATTCCACATGTAAAATAAACGCACATATATTATTAAAATTGGTAGAAAATGTACACAGATTCAAAACATTGAATTACTTTGTTTAAATGCATTGCATTTGTTCACACTTAAGCAGACATATGTGTATTTTAGAATACCCATGTATATGAAAAGTGCAGGTTAAAAAATTATATTATAAATCTCTGCGTGACCACATACATGTGTTTATGCAGCCGCATGGAGTTCTTTAAACGATATCCTCAATGGTTCTCAACCCGTCCTCAAGCGCTTTCTAGCTAATCTGGTTTTCATGATCTCTACAATGAATACATAACAGAGGTAGTGAATCCAACTCTGTCTTATGCATATTCATTGTGGAGATACTGAAAACCAGACTGGCTCAGGGCTACATGAGAACCAGGTTGTGAACCACAAATTTGTGATTCCTAGTGGTGACCAAAATAACTTCAAGGGTTTGAGCACAGAGAGTCTCTGGCAGACTGAGCTGCTTAGAACTGAAGAGAGGTAAGCATGCTTACATTTTCCCTTTTTCTATATTTTATCATTTTAGAATATTAGATGTTCTCATTATCTAGACTGTTCATATAAGAGATGTGATTCGGCCAACCTTTTGGTTCAGCCTTCATTATCGGTGCGCCGTGGGAAATTTTGTTTCCCGTGGTTCAGGCCGATTTTTATTTTGGCTGTCCCCGAACCAAAAAAAAAACCCACCCCAACCCTTCAGATTTAATTAATTACAACCCCCCACCCTCCTGACCCCACCAAAACTTGCCGAAAGTCCCTGGTGGTCCAGCTGGGGTCCTGGGAGCAATCTCCCGCTCTCGGGCCATCAGCTGCCAGTAAACAAAATGTCATTGCTTAAGAGTGCTAACATTTCCTTTAACACTAGCTTTTACAATCAAAACTAGAGAACATTAAATTGAATTCCAATCCTAGCTTTCAATTTCTGTTAGCAACATTAACTATGAACTAGGGATGTGCATTCGTTTGAGACGAAATAGGAAATATAGACGATATTTCCTATTTCGTCACGTTATGGGGAGTAACCGAAATGATAGCAAAACCCACAAAATTTTGTGTGGTTTTCTTATCATTTTTTGGGAGGGGGGAGAAAGGGCACATTAAAAAAAAAACCCCAAACCCATCCCAACCCTTCAAATCTAATTAATTGCAACCCCCCAAGACTATCCTGATCTGCCCAGACTTACTGAAAGTCCCTGGTGGTCCAGCGGGGGTCCCGGAAGTGATCTCTCCCTCTCAGGCCGTTGGCTGCCACTAATCAAAATGGCACCAATGGCCCTTTGTCCTTACCATGTGACAGGGGCTATTGGTGCCATTGGTCGGCCCCTGTCACATGGTAGGAGCAATGGATGCCCTGCCCATTTTTTAAGATGGTGCCAGCTGTCCATTGCCCCTACCATGTGACAGAGGCCTGCCAATGGCACCGATAGCCCCGTTACATGGTAAGGGCTAAGGGCCATTGGCACATCTTAAAAAATGGCGCGGGGCATCCATTGCTCCTACCATGTGACAGGGGCCGACCAATGGCACCAATAGCCCCTGTCACATGGTAAGGACAAAGGGCCATTGGTGCCATTTTGATTAGTGGCAGCCAACGCCCGAGAGGGGGAGATCACTCCCGGGACCCCCGCTGGACCACCAGGGACTTTCAGTAAGTCTGGGCAGATCAGGATAGTCTTGGGGGGTTGCAATTAATTAGATTTGAAGGGTTGGGCTGGGTTTGGGTTGTTTTTTTTATTGTGCCCTTTCTCCCCCCTCCCAAAAAATGATAAGAAAACCACACAAAATTTTGTGGGTTTAGCTATCATTTTGGTGACCCCCCCCCCCCCGTAACGTGACGAAATAGGAAATATCGTCTATATTTTCTATTTCGTCGCAAACAAATGCACATCCCTAGTTCATAGTTAATGTTGCTAACAGAAATTAAAAGCTAGGATTGGAAATCAATTTAATGTTCTCTAGTTTTGATTGTAAAAGCTAGTGTTAAAGGAAATGTTAGCACTCTTAAGCAATGACTTTAAGAGATAAGGTTAAAGGGTTTTTAAAACTTGAATTAAAGATTATAGGCCCAATTTTAAAAGGACTGCGTGTGTAAACACTAGGGGTTATGCGTGTGGCTGGGCCTTGCATGCACTGCATGCATTTTAGAATGGGCCTGTTACACGCAGAAGTGCCTGGCCCTGCAAAAGGAGCTCGCCAGAGGTGTGGTCTAGACGGGAAATGGGCCAAGACAGCGCCATTGGCCTCAGTCCCGGGGAAGCCCATGCCTGCAGCTGGCCAATGCGCAGACTTTACTTCTGCTCCTGAGGAGCAGTAAGTAAAAAAAAAAAAAAATGGGGAAGCTTAGGGTTAGTTTGGGGGTTGGGGAGGAGAGGGGAAGAGGGAGGAAGGATAAGGTTAGAGATAGGAAAGTTCCCTTCCAGTCCACTTCTTAATTGGAGTGGACTGGGAGGGAACTGGGCAAAAGCTCGATCCCGTTCCCCCCACCCCCGCACACATGCATCCACATGCGCACGTGGATGTTAAAAATCCGGTGCACATTTGCACATGGATATTGCATTTTATAACATGCATGCGCCAACATGTGCTTCATGCTTGAATTAAAAGTTAGGACTTTCCTAAGTTTGTCTGAGCTTACTAGCCTTGTGTAAAAGCTAAGGTTTAAAAAAAAAATTAGATGTTGACAGAGTGAGTAGCTGAGAGATGGGCTATTATGAGAAGCTACAGAGTGAGAAGCTGAGAGATGGGCTACCATGAGAAGCTAGAGAGAAATAGACTCTGGTCTGTAAAATCCAGCAATACCACACCCTTGAGAAGTTAGTAATTATATTTCTATTAACACCCTAACCGTAACATGTGAGGCCGCACAATTTTAGTATGTATAATTTTTTGGATCTTAAACTTGATTTAAGCATTACTTCTCCCTTAAAAATAAAATAGATGCAGATTCCAGTCCAGCAGGAGGATTGGGGCTATCCAGTCACTGAGTGCCACAAAAATGATTATATTCCTTTAGGGGAGAGGTCATATGTGTTCAGCCAGTGCAAAGTGATCCTAGCTCTCAGAGACTTTATACAGTCTCCGAATGCTAGAGTAGCAGAGCAAGAAGAACTGAGATAGACAGAAAGGTATTTATATGAGATCTTCAGGAAAATAACAGAACTCTGCACCTCCACTCTGGCATTTCTGAATCCCTGTCCTGTTTTAAGGAAGCAATAGAGGTGTGCATCCGTTTTCCACGTATTTGTAATCCGCAACTTATTTTTTGCTATCTGTTAAATACGTGGGGAGGCGAAACGCATCGCGACTCCCCACGTAGTTAACAGATTTCTGTTTTATTTGGCCTCCTAAATAAAAATTTAAACCCCCCCCCACCCTCCTGACCACCCCAAGACTTACCAAAACTCCCTGGTGGTCCAGCGGGGAGTCAGGAAGCCATCGCTGCACTCGTTTGCTGGTTTCATCACGGCGCTGATAGCCTGTGTCACAGGGGCTACCGGTGCCATTGGTCAGTCCGTATCACATGGTCACCGGCGCCATCTTGTGCTCCTATCATGTGACAGGGGCTGACCAATGGCACCGGTAGCCCCTGTGACATAGTATGGGCAAAGGCTATTGGCGCCATTTTGAGTCCTGGCGTCGGACGGCAGGTCGCTCCGGGACCCCCGTTGGACCCACAGGGACCTTTGGCCAGCTTGGGGGGGCCTCCTGACCCCCACAAGACTTGCCAAAAGTCCAGCGGGGGTCCAGGAGCGACCTCCTTGCATGCCGGCATCCGATCCCAATACTCAAAATGGCGCCGATCGCCTTTGCCCTCACTATGGCGGCGATCGGCGCCATTTTGAGTATTGGTATCGGACGGCGATTTTGAGTCTCAAAATGGCGCCGATCACCGTCATAGTGAGGGCAAAAGCTTCCTGACTCCCCGCTGGACCACCAGGGAGTTTTGGTAAGTCTTGGGGGGGTCAGGAGGGTAGGGGGTTTAATGTCTGCACGAGCATGTGCGGGCAGGTGGCTTGCTCCTCGAGCGTGGGGATGGGAATCAAACCTAATAAATGAAGCTTGACCGACGTGCCGCAAATGCGCAGTAGAGAGCAGCTCTACTGCGCATGTGCGGGTGAGCACGTCGGTCTCAGCCAGCGTCAGAAAAAAAACAACAACATGGCGGCAGCGGGCGGTGACAGTGGCAGCGAGCGGCGGCAGCGGCGGCCAGTAGCGAGGGAGGGAGGAGAGAGGGAGGGACGGACTGAGTGGGAGGGACGGAGGGACGGAGGGAGGGAGGGAGTGACTGAGTGAGAGGGAGGGACTGAGAGGGAGGGAGGGACTGAGTGAGAGGGAGGGCGGGATTGAGTGAGGGGGAGGGACTGAGGGAGGGGGAGGGACTGAGGGAGGGGGAGGGAGGGACTGAGTGAGAGTGAGGGAGGGACAGGGACTGAGTGAGAGGGAGGGAGGGAGGAGTGGGTGAGTGTGTGGGAGGGAGGTAGGGGGTGGGGAAGAGTGAGGGGAGAGGGAGAATGAGGGAGAGGTGAGAGACAGGGATGTGAGTAAGTGGAAGGGGGAGAGGGAGAATGAGGGAGAGGTGAGAGACAGGGATGTGAGTAAGTGGAAGGGTAAGAAGTTGTGGAGCAGAGAAAAAGGGAGTGGAGGAGGGCTGAGGGGGAGAGGATGGGATTGAGAGAGGGTGGGGAGTGACTGAGGGAAGGGGAGAGAGGTGGGAGTGACTGAGGGAAGGAGAGGGAGGTGAGAGTGAGGGGAAGGAGGCAGTGGGAGACAGAGAGTGAGTAAGACTGAGTGGAGGGAAGGGGAGGAGTGAACGAGGGGAAGGGGGAGAGAGGGAGAAAAAGTGTAGAAGGGTGCTGTGTTAGAAAATGGACTGAAAAAAAAATGTAATGTAGCCCGTTTTAACGGGCTTAACGGCTTGTTTTAGAATAATACACACGGCGACACGATCGGGCCTCAACCAGTTCCCTCCCAGTCCGCTCCAATTAAGGAGCAGACTGAAAAGGAACGTCTCTAACCCTACCCTTCCTACTTTTTCCCCTCTCCTCCACAACCCCTAAACCTACCCTAGATATCCCTGATTTTTTTTTTTTATATCTTTATTTCTGAAGTTTTACAGAACAAGTGTAAACATCAATATGATAAAGCACAGACATGGAACCATAGACAATTTTTATTTATTAATACTTACTGCTCCTCTGGAGCAGATGTAAACTCTGCGCGCTGGCCGGCCCACCCCTTTCTTCTGGCCTGGCACTTCTGTGTGTAAGGACCCAAAAAACACAAAGGAAGGCGATCTATAAAAGCCGTCAGGATGAACAAAGAGGATAGATGCCAGATGTCTTGTAAATTCCTTTACTGAAGTGGAGACACAAGATTAGCCCGACTCAGGCCGAGTTTCGCCGTTTGGAAACGGCTGCCTCAGGGGCTTATATTCTCTCTGATTCACAATTAAAGTTATCTGTATGTCGAAGGTCATATAGATGACTATGTGACCAACAGCATTATTGGATCTCATGAGCGTATTCACGATGAAATCTCCACTTGAAACTGTTCAAGTGGAGACACAAGATTAGCCCGACTCAGGCCGAGTTTCGCCGTTTGGAAACGGCTGCCTCAGGGGCTTATATTCTCTCTGATTCACAATTAAAGTTATCTGTATGTCGAAGGTCATATAGATGACTATGTGACCAACAGCATTATTGGATCTCATGAGCGTATTCACGATGAAATCTCCACTTGAAGTGGAGATTTCATCGTGAATACGCTCATGAGATCCAATAATGCTGTTGGTCACATAGTCATCTATATGACCTTCGACATACAGATAACTTTAATTGTGAATCAGAGAGAATATAAGCCCCTGAGGCAGCCGTTTCCAAACGGCGAAACTCGGCCTGAGTCGGGCTAATCTTGTGTCTCCACTTCAATAAAGGAATTTACAAGACATCTGGCATCTATCCTCTTTGTTCATCCTGACTTCTGTGTGTAACCCACAGTTTATACGCACGCAGGGCTTTTAAAATCCTGGCTCAAATTGTTATTAATCCCAGCCAAAATAATATGGAGTGAATTTTCAAAACCTTTACATGCATAAGATTAGCATATTCATATTTTTGGTCTTGCAGACACATTTACGTGCACATAAGGGGCCGGATTTTAAAAGGGTTACGTGCATAAGGTACGTGCGTAACCCTTTTAAAATGCCTCTGCGCGCGCCGAGCCTATTTTGCATAGGCTCGGCGGCGCGCACAAGCCCCGGGATGCGCATACGTCCCGGGGCTTGCAAAAGGGGCAGTCAGGGGCATGGCGTTGGCTCGGGGGCATGTTCGGGGGCGTGTGGGCGGTCCAGGGGCATCGCAGAGTGCCCCGACACAGCGGCCTGTGTCGGGGCCTGCCGCGCCAGCAGACAGCCAGCGCGCGTAAGTTACTACTGCCCAGAGGCAGTAGTAACTTTTCGAATAAAGGTGGGGGGGGGGGGGTCTAGATAGGGCCGGGGGGGTGGGTTAGGTAGAGGAAGAGAGGGGAAGGTGTGGGGGGATGGAATGAAAGTTCCCTCCAAAGCCGCTCCGATTTTGGAGCGGCCTTGGAGGGAACGGGCAGCGGGCGCAGGGCTCAGCGCACGCAAGGTGCACAAATGTGCATCCCCTTGCGCGCGCCAACCCCGGATTTTATAAAATACACGTGGCTACGCGCGTATCTTATATAGTCCAGTGTACTTTTGTTTGCGCCTGGTGCGCGAACAAAAGTACGCGCGCGCATAGATTTATAAAATCTATCCCAAAGGATGTTCTATGGGCCCTTCTGGGAGAGATCCAAGAGGTACATGCACAACTTAGTATATTACAAAAGGCTTACATAAGTACCTTGGGCAACTTATTTGTGTAATTTTACACCTGCCAGTCATCTTGCACAATTGATATCAGACTTGTTTATTGTCTACTAATGAAGGGTGAACTTGGGGGAGTTAAGAGTGAAGAACTCGGAGGATCTCGACCTGGAGAAGGACTGGGTAAACTGGTGAGGGTTTTGGCAAGTTGATGATTTTAATTCCACATGATCTTTTAAAATATTCTGACCTCTGCGCATAAACAGGGTTTTATACAAACAAGTCAATTTTTTTCCCACAAAATGTGCACATGAATATTTTTAAAATAGGTGGAAAAGAGCGTGCTTTCGATGGATTGTGTATATTTGCGCGAAAGGACGCATACACACACATGTTATGGAGTACACATATGCTTAATTTATAATGTATGCATGCCTCATATGCACAGATTATAAAATACTGTAGTTGATCTCCACACGACCATATGTAAGTATATATGTGGGGGTGTGGAGTTATCTGGAAGTTACCATCAATTGAGGACTAATAAGCACCACAATAATAATCAACATAAACTACTAATGTGATGAGGGCAATCATAATAGCTCGTTACCCAACTTAATATCAATTTATCCAGGTAAATTGGCTATTTGAAAATTGACTACTCTTGTAATTTATACTTTATTAATTTTCAAAGTTAGACAATATTCTACCTTGTCAAAATAAGAGTATTGATTAGTGCATAAACCAGCCAAGATTACAATCATTAATGAGGTATACATTTTAACCAGGTACTGACCTGGATTACACATCAATATTACATTGAATATCAATATTACATTGAATATCAAAATCCTAGTTGGTAAATTAAAAAGAAAAAGAAAACACCAAGTATATAAATCTCAAGACCCTTGTACATTGAAATTGGGGGAGAAATCCAATTCAACTTAAGAGAGCCCACAAAGCAAAGATCAAGGAAATAAGGAGAGTTACCTATTACTACTTCTAAAGTGAAAACCCCTTAACTATTGATGCTCTCTAATATTACTTTTGCATCAAGAAATGACTTGAGATCAGAAGGTTCATAATATATGTACTTTGCATTATTAACCCTCATAATGCACTTGCAGGGGTATCTTACAGTGATATGTGCACCAACTTGTCTCACCCTTGGGACAAGACTCAAAAAGTATTTTCTTCTCTGTTGTGTACTTTTTACAACATCGTGGAATAACCAGATTTTTGACCATAGTATGTTTCCTGTCTATTGCGTAAGAACAATGTTAATACTAAGTCCCGGTCAGAGGGAAATATAAATCTCACTGGTAGCGTTCCCCGCTTAATTACTTGTTCTTCCCCTGATGATTGTTCCAATATAGCTGTTAAATTCAGGGCCTGAGATTCCTGTGGTTCCACTTCCTCAGCATGTTCCCGTGGTAATAGCTTTTTGTCTTTATTAAAGGATAGATCTTTGCTAAAGGTGGTAAAGCATTTGGTTCTATTTTTAACGTTCCTTGTAAATATTTGCTGAATTGATCATGTGGTGAGACCCTCAAGTTCAGGTACTTGATCTCATTTTCTAGTTTTTCCATTTTCTTTTTCTGTAGATTTTCCCCATGAATCAAGCCAGTTTATACCTTTTGTATCTCAGTCATTTTCTGCTCCACTTCCTGCAACGTAACTGTATGTAACTCAGTCTGTTGTTCTGAGGTCTAAGTTCATTTATTAATATCAGCCACCGCTGCTATCAATGACACGATCGATTGCTCCAAGGAAGTTAATGCCATCCACACCGAGTTCAAAGTTATCATTGCAGGCTTTGAAATTATATTTCCTGTAGCACCACTAGCCATTTTTGTATTCCCAGTATTTATCACAGTCCTGTGGGTACTGGGTAGGGATGTGAATCGTTTTCCATATCGTCTTAACGATAGAAATCGTGTGGCAGGGCAAGAAAATCGTCTTAGGCACGATTTTTTAGTTAAAAAATCATTAAAAATCGTTTTTTCCGATTAGTGCGCACTAACTCGAGTTAGTGCGCACTAACGGGAGTTAGTGCGCACTAACTGGGAGTTAGTGCGCACTAACTGAAAATGATACAATTTGACACTTTTCAGGTCAGTTAAGGTCAGTTTAGGAATGAATATGTATTCCTATTGGCTGCCCTCTTATTTATTCATGTTACCAAGTTTCCTACTGACAGTATATGGGGGATGGGAAATGGAAACAGTTGGTAGCTTGACAAAACAAGTAATGTGATCAGTCAATGTGACTAGAACTTGTGCCCTAACCCTGATACCAGGTGTATTGTGATCTTCCTGCACACAGTGCCCTATCCCTATTAATACCAGGAGTGTTGTGATCTTCCTGCACACAGTGCCCTATCCCTAATACCAGGGGTGTTGTGATCTTCCTGCACACAGTGCCCTATTCCTGATACTGGGGGTGTTGTGATCTTCCTGCACACAGTGCCCTATTCCTGATACCGGGGGTGTTGTGATCTTCTTGCACACATCCCGATATCAGGGATAGGGCACTGCATGCAGGAAGATCACAACACTCCTGGTATTAATAGGGATAGGGCACTGCATGCAGGAAGATCACAACACTCCTGGTATTAATAGGGATAGGGCACTGCATGCAGGAAGATCACAACACCCCTGGTATCAGGGATAGGGCACTGTGTGCAGGAAGATCACAATACCCCGGAGGAGTGAGGGTCAGGCAGCTCCCCCCCTGTCTGTGAAGCCAGCCTCTCACTAGTAATGCAGGGAGGGAGCTGTCTCAGACTTCACCATCCTCCCCCCCCCCCCATTACCCACACACCATTCACTAGCTGGGACATGGGGGAAGTCAGGAGTGAGGGTCAGGCAGCTCCCCCCTGTCTGTGAAGCCAGCCTCTCACTAGTAATGCAGGGAGGGAGCTGTCTCAGACTTCACCATCCACCCCCCCCCCTCACCCACACACCATTCACTAGCTGGGACATGGGGGAAGTCAGGAGTGAGGGACAGGCAGCTCCCCCCTGTCTGTGAAGCCAGCCTCTCACTAGTAATGCAGGGAGGGAGCTGTCTCAGACTTCACCATCCACCCCCCCCCCTCACCCACACACCATTCACTAGCTGGGACATGGGGGAAGTCAGGAGTGAGGGTCAGGCAGCTCCCCCCTGTCTGCGAAGCCAGCCTCTCACTAGTAATGCAGGGAGGGAGCTGTCTCAGACTTCACCATCCTCCCCCCCCCCCCTCACCCACACACCATTCACTAGCTGGGACATGGGGGAAGTCAGGAGTGAGGGTCAGGCAGCTCCCCCCTGTCTGTGAAGCCAGCCTCTCACTAGTAAGGCAGGGAGGGAGCTGTCTCAGACTTCACCATCCTCCCCCCCCCCTCACCCACACACCATTCACTAGCTGGGACATGGGGGAAGTCAGGAGTGAGGGTCAGGCAGCTCCCCCCTGTCTGTGAAGCCAGCCTCTCACTAGTAATGCAGGGAGGGAGCTGTCTCAGACTTCACCATCCTCCCCCCCCCCTCACCCACACACCATTCACTAGCTGGGACATGGGGGAAGTCAGGAGTGAGGGTCAGGCAGCTCCCCCCTGTCTGTGAAGCCAGCCTCTCACTAGTAATGCAGGGAGGGAGCTGTCTCAGACTTCACCATCCACCCCCCCCACCCCTCACCCACACACCATTCACTAGCTGGGACATGGGGGAAGTCAGGAGTGAGGGTCAGGCAGCTCCCCCCTGTCTGTGAAGCCAGCCTCTCACTAGTAATGCAGGGAGGGAGCTGTCTCAGACTTCACCATCCTCCCCCCCCCCCCCTCACCCACACACCATTCACTAGCTGGGACATGGGGGAAGTCAGGAGTGAGGGTCAGGCAGCTCCCCCCTGTCTGTGAAGCCAGCCTCTCACTAGTAATGCAGGGAGGGAGCTGTCTCAGACTGGTATCAGGGTTAGGGCACTGTGTGCAGGAAGATCACAACACTCCTGGTATTAATAGGGATAGGGCACTGTAAGAGATGACTGTAGTAGATTGAATAAAGATCTGATGTTTCTGCTCTCCTCACACCAAACAAAAACAACACACAAGCAGAGAAGCCCTTCTTACAAAGCTGAGCTAGTGAGTTAAGTAGGAGGAAAAGTAAACATACTGGTGCCAGTGTGGCTACTTAAAAAATACACTTACCAACAATCAATTACATATATTTGAACTGTGTACAGTTCCAGCCAGGACCACCTTTCTAAAATGCACAGTGATTGGCAAATTCAACATGCACTAGCATTTCAGGTGCCTGCTAACAAAAATAATAAACAAACAAGTTCTAGTCACGTGAGTGCTGATCATTACATTACTTTTTTTGTCAAGCTTCCAACTGTTTCCATTTCACATCCCCCCAACCATATTGGTAACATCAATAGATAAGAGCACAGCCAGCCAATAGGAATACATACATACATATTCATTCCTAAGTGACCTTTACTGACCTGGGAAGTGTGAACACTTTGTTTCATTTTCTGTTGGTGTTCGTTAGTTTCCAGTTCCATTTCCCATCCCCCCAACCATCACCTCAGTGGTAACCTTGGTAACATCAATAGATAAGAGGGCAGCCAGCCAATAGGAACACATATTCATTCCTAACTGACCTTCAGTGACCTGGAAAGTGTTTATTTGTATCATTTTCAGTTAGTGCGCACTAAATCGAGTTAGTGCGCACTAACGGGGAGTTAGTGCGCACTAACTCGATTTAGTGCGCACTAACACGATTTAACGATTTTTAACGATAAATCGTTAGAATTTCTATTGTATCGTGTTCTATAACGATTTAAGACGATATAAACATTATCGGACGATAATTTTAATCGTTGAAAAACGATTCACATCCCTAGTACTGGGAATATCTCCTTTCACCCATGGAGTCGACACCAAAATAAACTCTTGGCGTCCTTCCTCATAGCCCAGGAAGCCTTTACCAAGGAGAATGATGTTAAAGTTCCCACTTACTTCTTGCTTTGTTGTTTCAGTCGGGTATCCCATCTCTTCTGCAACCGCAGCCATTTTTCCCGATATCGCACTTTCCCTGTGCTGGATCTCTCCATATGTTGTTTCACTGTAGGGCGGGGAGGGAGTAATTGACGCCCCAGGACTCAATGATGACACTGAAGCTATAGATGCCGACATTAGCTCCCTTATCGGCGTCTCAGTGCGTCCTGCTGGGTTCCTTCCGGGTTCAGCCACGAAGAAAGTCTCAATTTTCTGTTGCGTTTCAGTCAACAAAGAAACGGTTTCTCTCAATTTTCCTTTTCTTTTAGTATATGGCATGGTTTTAAAGAAAAATTCATCAAAAGGAAAAGAAATTGTGAGTACAAACAAGAGAGAGCTTCCTCCCCACCTCTCCTTCACGATGCCATCTTGGATTCTCCCGGATGTCGTATTGGGCTACTCTTAATGTGGGTAAATTTATGTGCATTGTAATACAAATTATATAATGTTATCTGTATTGTCACGAGGTAGTCTCATTGGCAAGACTAATTTAGGGGGGGGCAACAATATGTGCATTTTTTAATTTTCCAAATCTATGGGTTATGTTAAAAACTAAGGCAATTTTGAAAGGGAAATGTATTATGTATGCTCATTCTTTCCCTTTGAAAAATTGGTGTATGCAAAAAGTGCCTTGAACTTAACACCAATGCTGTTTTGAAGACTGCCCCCAAAATGGTTACAATGACTGATAATTTAGCATTTTAAGGATTAGGCCATTCTTTAACATAATTAAAACTCTATGCATTATTGGATTTATGAATAACATACAGTGGAATTCATCCCATAATACTTAGGGGTCTCAAAAAGGTCGATATTTAGCAGATCTTTGTACACCTTTGACATTACCCAGATATTCAGTAGCATTTTGCCAGATAGTCTGCTGCTAAAAATACCTGGTTAAAGTTATCCAGGCAAATTTAGGTGTAATGATGGGCCTGCCATGTGACAATCCCATGACCAGCCACACTCACTCTAACGTCACCCCTCTGAAGTGTCATCATACTCTCTGCTCCTCCCGGGCCCTGCTTAAGCATGTTCATGTGGAGCGTACCAGTTCTTAAAGGGTCTGCAGCAGGAAAGTCCTACCAGCCCTTGGACTCCAGTGCTCAACCTGCGGGGAACAGGCTGGGTAAGGTGAAACTCAGCTCTAGCTTCTCTTAGAACAAGTCTTCCAGCTGTCAGCAGGGACCTCTCAGGGTCAACCTGGAGTTGTGTCTATCTCACCACAGCCAAGGGCTCACACCTCCATGTTAGATTGCTGATGTCAAGAGCTTGGTGGACTGACCTGCAGCTCAGACTTCACCCTGCCTGGCCCCTCCAAGTCCAGCAACAACAAGACCAGCTTAACCAGGTGACTGGTCTGTTCCAGGGCATAGTGGTCCAGATGGAAGCTATCCAAGCCAAACTTCCAGCCCCATTACTGGTCACACCACTCATGATGCCGCCACCTTATGTCTCTGGCTCCATGCTACAGTTATGTCCTCCTCCATGAGATGATGGGGATCCCAAGACATGCAGGGGATTCCTCTACCAATGCTGTATGCTCTCTGAGCTGCAAGCTACATTCTTTCACTACTGTTTGGGTCTGTCCTGGCCAGGGCTTTGTCCCAAGGGAGAGACCAGATCTAATCCTAGACAATCTAGAGGTCTTCCTGAAGTACTTCCGGTGATTTTTGATGAGCCAGATTGGGCCACCTCAACAACCATGAACCTACTTTGTCTCAAACAGAGCACCAAGATCATGGGGATTATGTCATGCACTTTCGTACCTTAGCCTCTGAGCTCTGCTGGAACAAGGAAAGCTTACATGCCATCTTCCGGCAGGGACTCACCAAAAGAGTCAAAGATGAGCTAGCCAGTAGAGACCTTCTAACCACTTTGGAAGACCTCATCTTCCTGGCTAACCACATTGAAATCCATTTTCAAGAATGGACCAGAGAGAAGGAGGCCTACAGCCACCCCCTGAATTTGGCAGCAAATTTCAGCAACTGTTGCAGGCCAGCATCTGAGAGCCTTCTTCAGGTGCTAGTCCTGCTGAACCCATGCAGCTAGGTTCTGTTTATATTGCGCAGGAAAGGGATACTATGCTACACCTTTCCTGGAGAAAGCTAGAAATTCCAGGACCTAGGGTATATTGGAGGGGCAACCTTGGGCCATATCCCATCTGCTCCCCAAATGCTTATTCTAGTCTAAAACACACTTCACACTAAGGAGTTTCATGCTGAAGCCCTCCTCAACTCCTGTACTGGAGGCAATTTCAGTGAAGAAAATCTTGTGCAGCAATTTAGTATTCTGGTGCAGACTTTACAAAATCCTATATAGTTCTGCTCCAGGCCATCTGACCTTGACCATGGCTCCCATGACACTTCACATTGGGGAACTTCTTAAGGAGCAGATGTCCTTCCTTATACTTCCCAAGGCAGTGAACCCTATCATCTTGGGGCTACCCTGGCTGACCATGCAGAATCTGGTTATCAACTGTCAGGCAAGAGACACCATGCAA
The DNA here is from genome assembly GCF_901001135.1 of Rhinatrema bivittatum. Taxonomy (NCBI): domain Eukaryota; kingdom Metazoa; phylum Chordata; class Amphibia; order Gymnophiona; family Rhinatrematidae; genus Rhinatrema; species Rhinatrema bivittatum. The sequence goes on along the minus strand of NC_042616.1, from coordinate 787,768,889 downwards.
TGGCATCAGTGTATCATGCTAATTTTTCTACCCATTCCATTGGCTCGTACTCTGGCTCCCAAACTTCCAGGACTCCTTCTACAGTATGCTTCTTTTTCAGACTTATTTAGCAAAAAGAATGCAGAGAAATTACCTCCCCACTGGGCATATGAGTGCCTAATTGACCTCTTCCCGGAAAAGATGCCCCCCAGGTGTCGAGTTTACTCCTTGTTCATTCCAGAAACTCAGGTGATGATAGACTATATTAAAGAAAACTTAGAAAAGGGTTTCTTAATACCTTCTTCCTCACCGGTTTATTCTGGCTGCTTATTTGTAGGGAAGAAAAATGGATCTCTCAGGCTCTGCATTGTTTATTGAGGAGTCAATGCGATTACCCAGAAGAACAGGTATCCATTGCCTTTAATCTATGAACTATTTGACAGACTCCAGGGAGCATTAATCTTCACCAACTGGGATCTATGAGGTACCTACAATCTGGTCTGTATCCATAAGAGTGATGAATGGAAAGCAGCATTTAAAACTGGTAATGCTGTTCAGAGTATGTAATGCACCAGCAATATTGCAGTCCACAGTCCATGAAATCTTCCATGATCTATTAAACTCTCATGTCATTATCTATCTAAAAAAATACTCATCTTCTCTTGTTCCCTGGCACAACATTGGAGCACCTGTTTGACATGCATCCAAAGACTTCAGGAAAACCAACTTTATGCTAAGCTTGAGATATGCACCTTTGAAAGAGCTACCCTTTCTCTGTTATATCATCTCATACCAAGGTCTGCACATTGACCCTGAAAAAGTAAGGGCCATCCAGGAATGGCCACAACTCAGAGGACTCAAGGTCCTATAACGATTCCTCAGATTTGCCAGTTATTAGCAATGTATTCACAGCTATTCTACCTTGTCAGCACGCTGACAAGGTAGAATAGCTGAAAGGTCTCATTCCTTTCAGCCAATAAACATCCAGGAGCCACTCTGCCAAATCCTTGATCCAGCCAGAATCCTAGCTACTGCAGTAATTCCACCTGTGAAGACCATAGTCCCCAAGATGTTCCAGGAAAAGATACTCTGCTAAGCACACAACTCAAACTTGGCAGGCCATCCTGGCACATCTAGGATCTTAGAATCCATCACATGCCACTATTGGTGGCCCTGAGTCAAGCATTATGAGGAATCATGCCCCAACTGCATAGCCAATAAATCCACACAGACTTGTCCCTAGGGACTTCTGCAAAACCTACTAGTTCCAGAGACATCATTGACCCATGTGGCAATGGATTTCATCACAGACCTGCTGGCTTCTAACAAATGCCCCACCATCTGGATAGTCATATACAGATTCTTGAAGATGGCCCATTTTGTACCACTACTCGGTCTCCTGAACTAGCCCATCTGTTCTTCTCTCACATCTTCTACCTCCACAGATTACTGAAGAGTATACTCTCTAACTGAGGCATCCAATTCACAGCCAGATTCTGGCAGAACCTTTGCCAAAGGTTCTTAGTTTCACTGCATTTCTCCTCCATCTACCACCCTCAGCCCAACAGATAGGCAGAAATGACTAATCAAATTCTTAAAGGGCATATGTAAATGAAATACAGGATGACTGGGCCATGTTACTCCCTTGGGCTGAGTTCTGTTACAACAATTTATATTGGAGAGTCCATGAGTTCCTCCCCATTTATATTTATTTATTTATTTAGAATTGTTTATATACCACTTTTACAACTAGGTTCAGTCAAAATGGTTTACAGAAGATATATACATATTAAACCATAAAATGATACATATAGATAAAACTAATATAATACTTATGACAAGTAAACAAAACAAAGGAATAAAAAAGTCCTCAACAAGTCTATGATCAAAATCCATGAATAGTGCTAGTAATTCCATCAATGGTACCTAGCCCCACAGCAGAAACCATGGGCCAGGAACTCAAAGAACTTTGGGAATGCACCCATCAATTACTCCTAACAGCATCACAATGATACAAGTGTCAAGCAAACAAAAAGCATTGACCAGCTCCACACTTTAAGGTAGGAAACATAATCTGGCTGAGTAGCCAGAACCTTCAGCTGAAAATCCCCTTGACCAAGTTCTCACCATGGTACATCGGAACATTTTCAGTCATACAACAGATAGGACCTGTCTCCTACCAACTAAATCTTGCCTCTACTATGGGGATCCACCGTACATTCCATGTCTCATTACTAAAACCTCAGTTGCTATCCTGGCCATCCTGCTTCATTCCAGGACCCACCAACACGGAAACTAAGAATATACCGAATATGAGGTGAAAGCTATACTGAACTTCCAGCACCAGTGCAGTAAACATCAGAATCTCATTTCCTGGAAAGGCTTTGGTCCAGAAGAAAATACATAGGAACCTGCATCCTGCACCATAAGCCTAAACCCAGAGGCCTGGGGAGGGAGTACTTTAATGATGGGCCAGCCATGGGCTGATCCCATAACTAGCCACACACACCCCAACACCACCCCTCGGAAATGTCACCATACTCCCTGCTCCTCCTGGGCCCTGCTTAGGTGCGCATGCGTGGCATGCACCAATTCTTAAAGGTCCACAGCGGGAAGGTTCCTGCGGCACCTTGGGATGACATCACATGCCTGACCCTTCATAAGCACTGAATGCACAGTGATTCCCCGCCTCACCAAAGGCCCTTCTGCACTGCAGTATGTGCTGCTATTCTCCTCTGTGCCTTTGCCTTGTTTGGTCTCTCTGATGTTCTGCCTTGCCTCCTGATTCCTTCTTGCCTTGCCCCATTGTCTTCTTGCCCTGCCTGTGTCTCAGTTCCTTGTGCCTCGTCTTTCTCTGCCTCACTCCTGGTTTAGACCCCTGCTTCGTACACTGACTGCTCTCTAGATTGCAACCTACCCTGACCACTGCCCGGACCTGACCTTGCCCTGATTGCTACCTGCTCTGACCCTCAACCTGCTTTCTGATTTGCTCTCATCCTGAGACTTTTTTCGCCTAAGTCATACTGGCCAATGGAACCCAAAGACTCAACCTACTGGGAAAGGGGTTGGTAAGGTGAAGCCCAGCTCTAGCGTTCCCAAAGCGAGTCTACCAGCGGTTTGCCCGTGGGGCTGTGTCAATCTCGCCAAAGCCAGAAGCTCACATTGCATGTTATTAAGATATTGATTTTTCCTACCCCAGCTAAGTTTATCTGGTGAGTGCTGAATATTGGCACATGCCATATAAATTTTTGCTCTGCCCCTAGATTGCTCCCCCGCTGTGCCTCTCTTTATCCAGATAAATTTTACTTGAGTAATGACTTACCTGGGTAAAATTTCACTGGTGATAGGGACTAGAAATTAAACTCTTGGGGTTTGATCTGCTAACTTAAAAGTCAGCTGGAGAAATCCTTTGGAATATCGATCTCATTATGATTTCAATGATTACAAATGGTGTACATACAGATTACAAGCGGTGTTCACACAAATAATAGCTCTCTTTCTTTCATCTGCTGCTAACCCTGAGAGTTCATATTTTCTTTGCAATCTAATATTAACTTTGAAGGTTCTGATAAGTTCTGAAATTGAATCTGACACCGTGGTAGACAGCGGCTATTGCCACTTACACAGAAAATCCATTTGGAAAGCCATCTTCCGATTCCAAAATCATTTGAACATTTAGAAGGCATGAATAATGGATGCGTTGCCAATCGCCTGAGCCAATGTGTAAAGTCAAACGTGACAGCCAGAAGACAGGAGGACAAAGCTTAGTAGAGTTAGCGAGGACTATTTCCCTTTCGAGAGATGAGTCTGGGAGACTTTTCAGATTTCCATAAAGCTGACAGTTCTATTGATAGTGACATAATAGGGCGAAAGAATGCAAATTGTTCAGCATCAGATTCCCTCTCCTTCCCATTTCTCTTGTCCTCTCAAACCTCTGTGCAATATATGCCTCTGCTTGCTAGCCGGTACAAGCAGAGAGCAAGTATTTGCTCTCCCTACCACTATAACAACACATATGAAGAGCAGATGTTTGCAGCCGCTGCTCTTGTCTATAGCGTGGCTATGCTCCATGCCATGCACTAGTCACAGTCAGACAAAGAAATTCACTGACAGAAAGGAAGGCACACTATTTTTTTTTTTTTGCCTAATACTAATTTCTAATGGGACAAGCTTTAGAAGCAAGTAATGGCACAGCACTATGGCAGCATTGGATCTAGCAGGTTTTTTTTCCTGCTCTTTGTGGTTTCCAACTGAATTGTAACCAGGGCTGGGATTCTGACACCATGAGCCTAGCTGGATATTTTTCTCCTCTTGAAATGTACTTTTTTTTTTTTAATGTTTACTTTAACATTTCTACATCAACTTCCTTCATAAAATATGAACCCGTAGAATTGCATACAAACACATTAATCATAAGACGTTTCTAGTACCATAGTCTAACCGCATCCCATTCTCTCTGGGGAAGAGGTAATTAAAACAATTAAACAAATATACCCTCCATAAAGTAGCATAAATACAATAGTAATAATAAAATAAAATACAATAAGGCAATTATGCTTAAAAACACAATGAATATCTCCCTAATATTTAAAGTACCCTCCAGCTTCAACCTACAATAGACCCACCGATTTGCAAAAATCTTTTACCTGCAATTCCCATCCCCCTAATTATCCGGGTCACTTTTCCACCTTACTCTGCTCATTGCAAGAATGGTTCTGACCCAAGAGCCATGTATCAGAGCTCTTTCTGGAACCTTGCAAATATTTTCATTTGTTTTAAATTCCTTACTTGTCTCAACTGAAACAAAAGTGCTTAAGACAAGTTACAGAATTACACATTTACATCTCAGCAGACAAATATCCTTTCAAATACACAGTAACTGCATAAACACCCATTACAGTCACAAAACCACTCAAAACATGACACCGTTATTCGCATATAACTGGGTACATTATAATAGTCACAAAAACACCGATTCCACACACTAATATGGCTAACGGCATAATAAGTAACAAAACACACAGCCCAAACTCGAAAAACTGTGACAAGCTGGCAAAGATTAAAATTAAAATAAAAAGTCCCAGAAAAGAATTTAGAAAAATAAACCTGCCTCTGCCAAAAAGAAACTTCAAATAGCAAAGTTTCCTCAAACTTTTTCTGAATTTCAAAAAAAAGATCCGGCAGCCTGATTTCTATCAGAAGATCACTGGCTCTGAATCCGGTCACTGGGGTGTCACCCATGAGCGATGCCCACAGCTTTCTCCCCTTCCCTAGGAGGCAATGACCACTGCTTTTACAACATTTTCAACCAAAGGCAATCTGGGCAACAGAATGAAGGAGGTGCCCAGCCACAAGGAAGTGTAGAGCTCTGCCACTGAGCCACCAGACCAGCTAGCAGTTTTCAGTAGCTCAGGATGTGTGCAGAGCATGTATACTTTTTTTTTATCCCACTTAAGTTCCTCCAGTTCTCAATGGAAAGCGACCTGCACTTTTACCCTTTGAAAAATGAACAAACGCCGCTAAGTAAGCACATTAGGCCTGGCCCTGCAGTAGATGCGCAGACCCCAGCAGTAACCTACTGCCTCATACCTGCTGGGAATGGGAGGGAGGGAGGAAGTGGCCTTCTGTCTACCTACCTAGGCTACTCTCAGGGCGGGGGAGGGGGAGGCAGAGATGGGCCTCACGGCCGACCAGGGTGGCTTCCCACAGCTGTGTGGCAGAGACACCCGACTTCTGGGTCGCTGTGACTGCATGGCCCAATGGGACTGTCATCCATGCAGTAGCTAGGAGGGCCATCCAGGACTTGCAGGGGATGTGAGGAGGTCCTGGATGATTGTGGCATCATGTCAAGGAGAGGGGGAGGGGGTGATGTAGTTATTTCCCCTTAGTCGTGCAGCTCCTGATTCACCCATTTGAATTGGCTGGGCTGAGAAATGGGAGGAAAGAGCCACAGCAGGGCTCACAGGAGGCTAAATGACCTCTTCTCCTGCCCTTCCCATGCTGCAGTGCCCTGTTTGCCTACTCTGCCTTTTCCCTCTCTTCTTGTATAGTCAGGATTCAGATTAAAGGCACTGCTCCAGTTCAGCTAGGTGAGAGTCTTGCCTTTATAGTTAAGGACATTTTCTCTATCAAACCGATTGCTCCATATTCCGTAGATTTGTTGCAGCAGGGAGTGGGTTCCTGAGCCGAGAGGGGGTGAGAATTTGAGTGGGAGGAGGAGGCGGGGGGGGGGGGGGGGGGGGTGGCCAAAAGAATTGCATTGCAGGGCATGGCAAAAGGAGAATGTGCCAAGCCCTGGTTTGGCAGCAGACCAGAAATTCTCATGCCGGGGTGGGATGGCCGGGAGGGCTGGCAGCCTTGCTTGGGTGGGGTGGGGGTGGAGCAGCTTGGGGATGCTCAGCCATTTACTTTTACTCAAGGAGTTTGATCTTGCTTATTGTGGCTGGTCAAACAGTCCAGGCCAGTGAAGGGTTCTTCCCCAGTGATTTGCCTTGCCTCTTCATTACTCCAGCCATGCACCTTAGGGTGGCTCAGGACCTTTGGTGGTGTTAGAATTATTAATAAAGCTGCGGCCATATTAATCCAATTAATTCTGAGAATGTTGCTTTCTTAAGTGTGTGATAATGGTCAACAAAACTATTCCTTTCTCTACCTCTCACTTGGAGTGGTGAAGTGGGGGGGTCTGCTCCGGTTAATAGCTTCCGTGTCATTTGCACCTGCTATTTGTGAGGTTGGCCAAGTAGAGGCGAAATCGAGTGCATACTTCTGGAAATCCCTTGTACTATCCCAGCCATGCTATTTTTCTCCCCAAACTAAACCCATCCATGGAAATGTCTCTTGGCTAAACCTGTACAGGTTCCGGCATCCACACACACTTTTACCTGCATTTGAGCAGGGCGCATTTTCAGTCAGGCTATTTTTCCTGGGTAAATAACAATGTACCTGAGTAAAATCTTTTCAGGAATTGCCCTTTCCAATAAGAAATTTCCGGCCCGATTCAGTAAAGTCTGCGGGAGAGCGGGCGAACGCCTGCTCTCCTGGCGCGCGCTCAGGCCACTCTGCTGTGCGCGCGATTCAGTATGCTAATTAGGCCCAACCGGTAAAACCAGGTAAAAGGAGGCGCTAGGGACACTAGCGCGTCCTTAGCGCATCCTTTTGGACCAGAGCGGCAGCTGTCAGCGGGTTTGACAGCCGACGCTCAATTTTGCCGGCGTCGGTTCTCAAGCCCGCTGACAGCCACGGGCTCGGAAACCGGACGCCGGCAAAATTGAGCGTCCAGTTTTCGACCCAACAGCCGCGGGCCAACTTCAAATTTTTTTTTTTTTTTTACTTTTGGAAAGTTTTGGGACCTCCGACTTAATATCGCCATGATATTAAGTCAGAGGGTGCACAGAAAAGCAGTTTTTACTGCTTTTCTGTGCACTTTTCCGGTGCCCGAAGAAATTAGCGCCTACCTTTGGGTGGGTGCTAATTTCTGAAAGTAAAATGTGTGGCTTGGCTGCACATTTTGTTTTCTGAATCGCGCGGGAATAACTAATAGGGCCATCAACATGCATTTGCATGTTGCGGGCGCTATTAGGTTCGGGGGATTGGACACGCATTTTTGGCCCCTTACTGAATAAGGGGTAAGAGAAATGCGCATCCAATGGCAGGTTAACAGTGCTTTAAGCTTTGTCATGTTTAAAAGGTTCCATAGCATTATCCTAAAAATGCAAAACTTGAAATTTTAGTAGTTGCTTTTTTTTTTTTTTTTTAGAGGTTCCTCATAATCCGAGTCCTTAAACTGTAGCTTAAGTAGCTTGAGCCTAAATCCTACCTGCTGTAGAGCATTCCCTTTTCTCTTCACCTGCCATCAATATGTGCCTAGTCTACCTACATCACAAAGAAAGACAACATGCAAGGCATGCTTGATCACATTTCCTTGGTTTTCCTCATCCCAGTGTCTGTCCCAGAATACCTTTTGGAGGATGGCCGGGTGGTGGTAGCTGGCGGTGGCTGAGCGTCTGGCCTATGCTGTAGCCACTGTTGTCTCGCAGTCAGAAAATGAGCATGAGCAGATGATACCTGAACATTTATACTGCATCCAGCACCACTGCAAAGGAGGCACGTTTCCAGCATGTAAAGGGAGAATTTCTGCCTAGGTATAGCTGACAGGCGTCCTGTGCTCTTTGGCAATCAGCAGACTTTAGGGGGGAAGGAAGAAGAATACATGGCAACAGTGACTCTTTGCCTTTTAGATGGGTCTGTGTGTTCATGGCATGGCTATTCCCATGTACTGGCATACAATTTCTGCAGAAAATGTGAAGAGCATTCTGTTCTAGAGGGCTTTTTCCCTGTGTTTGATGGATGTGTTGTAAAACATGACAGGGTGCTTGCAGAGTGGAATATATATGAAGGTAGAACACCCTCTATTATGGCATGACTGCCAGGGATGCACACTAGATCATGCAGTGATGGAGCCCTTGTGTATGGCAGATGAGACTTCAATGCTTTGTATCCCTGGACCCGTTGCCCTGTTTTGATGTATTGAGTGATTGTGAGGTTGTAATGCCATGACAGCAATGTAGTGGTGGAGAACTGCAAGATGTGTTTATGCTTGGCAAGAATCCTGAGCGCTGTCCTTTCATGGCAGGACAATTATGAGTGAAGAATATGTAGTTGATAATGGTAAACAAGTAAATGGCAACAAGGACATGTTATTTTAATTTAACACTCACCTTTCCAATGTAGGTTCAATAAATCCAATTTAAAAAAATATAAATATAATAAGAAATCATAAAAATGAATGTTAGTAATCTATCTGACAGATAAAGGACTGGATAAGAACATTAAGAACAACTACAGTAAGAATCTTAAAAGATAAAAATATTAACCTGTTATATCAACAATATAATAAATCAGAGTACTGCTATCTCTAAATCTAGAAGCCGTCAGTGAGCAGGCTGCTGCATTGTGTGCCAGTTAAAATGCTGAAATACTCTTCTTTCATAAACCTATGTAAACTGCATTTCAATAATCAGGACATGGATGCAAAATCATCCTCTTCCCATAGCCCAGGCTTTCAAGAGTTTAATTTCATGCACCCTCTTACTATGTGAAATGTAACTGCAGGTATGTGGTTGAAGTTATTTGCTAGCATGCCAACCCTGCATGTTGGCAGACACCTATGGGTGAAGAGACAAGAGGAAAGGAGGCAGTGCTCTGTTCATCCCCTTCACCCCATGGTTCCTCACTCTTGACCTTGACCTGTCCTGATGTCCCATGTCTAAACTCCTGACGACCCCCTCCCATCCTAAATCTGATCTTCCTACCACAACCCCATGACTAGGGGAGTCCCGGGATGGAGAGGGATTAGTCTACGGTTTGGGGGATTAGATTTGGGAGTGGAGGGGGAGGGAGATCGGATTTGGGAGTGGTGATTTGGGGATCATATTTCAGAAGGATGGTTGGACTTGAATCAGGGCCTCAGAACTGGGCCTGGAGATGGTTGGGGGTGGCTGCTGTCAGTACTTGTTATTGGTTTCTTGAGGGGGCTGAATTTGGAGATCATACTGGGTGTGTGAAGGGGGAATTCCCTAATGTTTATCAGTTCTTTCTGTTAGACTGGATTGCAGAGGAGATGATATTCTAAGGTAATGATTTAATGAGGGCACATGCTTGCTGCATATCATTACATTATTACCTTGATAGTTATTTCAGAATGTATGCATGTACACATTGCTTAGTATGGGGCCGATGCAAAAAAAATACGCGGAAAGTGGGCGCTGAAAAGTCAACGCCTGCTTTCTTAAGGCGCGCATGGTGTCCTCAAGGGGGGGGTGCCATGCTATATGCAAATTAGGGGGTCACGCTAGCAAGGAGGCTCTAGGTTCGCTTGCGAGCCCCTAGCGCCTGTTTGCTAACACAAGCCCGCGGCAGCTGCCGATTACGAAAACCGATGCTGGTAAACTCGGCATCCGTTTTCATTACTGGCAGTCGGCTGGTTATAAAAACCGATGCCGAGTTTACCGGCATCAGTCTTCCTAACTTGGTGGTCTGCCGAGGTTTTTTTTTTTTCTTTTTTTTTTTTTTACTTAACAAGTACAGAAAAGCAGTTTTTTCTGCTTTTCTGTACTTCTTTTACATGCGCTCAGCTTTTAACGCCTGCTCCAGGCAGGTATTAATACCTGAGAGCTAAATGTGCGTCTGAGACGCAAACCTTTTTTTTTTTTTTGAATGCAGAGTGAATTAGTAATAGCCTCATTCATATGCATTTGCATGTGATGAGCACTATCGCATTCACTCCGCGTCGGACGCATGTTAAATAGGCACTAATCCTCCTATTGCTTTAGGGGGTGGATTAGCGCCTATTTAACCCACGTCTGATTGCGGGTTATACAGTGCACTCGGCTGAGCGCACTGTATTGCATCAGCCCCTATATGTTTAAAACAGTGGTTCTCAACCTTTTTTTCTCTCTCACGACACACTCGACAGATGATGCATACAGGTGTGACCGTCACAGAGATAAATATAAACATACACTCTACATCCATAGGAACCCCCCAACAATAGCAGATATAGGATTGATTGTGCAACTGATCATGCAAACAAAATAAAATATTTCAAAACTGCAAACACATCACATAATACCCAATAGTTAAAACAGCAGTCAATCAAAAAAATAACTGTAAAAAAGCCACCTTTACTTACCCTCTCCAGCCAGTCTCCTACTCCTCTCCCTTGTAGGCCAGTAGAACACACCAGAAGTAGCAGTAGCTGTTGAAGTTTGATCCTCACAGCCTTAGGGCCTAAATCAGGCCTCCTTCCTCAACCTTGGAGGGTTAAGAAAAGTTGAAAGTCACCACAACACTGGTTGTCTTCTACCACCCTCAGGGTTGGAATTTATCCATGATGCTTACTTTTCTCCACCTCCTCAGGAGTTGGAAACAATTGGAACATGATTGTCTGTCCTCTATGGCTCAATGCAATCTGCTGCCTGAGGTGATAGAAGAGATGGCATCCCCCTCTCGAAACTCAAGGCCAATAAAATACATGACCAGTCTCGGTCTCTCTCTCATACATACCCATTCACCTCTCCCCTGCCCAGTCTCTCTCTCTTATTCTCCACTTATCTCTCCCCTGAACAGTCTCCTCTCACATACCAGTCACCCCTGACCAATCTCTCTCTCTCACACCAGTCACCCCTGACCAGTCTCTCTCACACCAGTCACCCCCAAACCAGTCTCTGTCTTTCACTCACCAATCACCTCCCCCAACCAGTCTCTTTTACACACTAGTTACCCCAACCAGTCTCTCTCTCATACACGAATCACTCCCCAACTAGTCTCTCTTTCTCTCTCTCACACACACACACACACATACTCAGTCACCTCCCTGACCAGTTTCACTCTCTCACACACTCACCTGTCATCACTGACGGTCGGCCCCTGTGACATAGTGAGGGCAAAGGTGACCGGCTGCCAGTATTCAAAATGGCACTGATCGCCTTTGCTCTCTCTATGTCACAGGGGCCCTCACTATGTCATGGTTGGCCCCTGTGACATAGTGAGGGCAAAGGTGATCGGCACCATTTTGAGTACTGGCATCTGACGGCCGGAGTGCAGGAGGTCGCTCCCAGACCCCCGGTGGACTTTTGGCAAGTCGTATGCAGGTCAGGAGGGTCCCCCAAGACTTGCCAAAAGTCCCTGGTGGTCCAGCGGGGGTCTGGGAGCATTCTCCTGCACTCGGGCCGTCAGCTGCCAGTAATCAAAAAGGCACCGATAGCCTTTGCCCTTACTATGTCACAGGGGCTACCGGTGCCATTGGTCAGTCCCTGTCACATGGTAGGAGCACAAGATGGTGCCAATGGCCATGTGACAGGGGCTGACCAATGGTACCGGTAGCCCCTGTGACATAGTAGGTCAAAGGCTATTGGCGCCATTTTGAAACCGGCACCGAGGGTGTGAGTGCAGGGGATGGCTCCCGGACCCCCCGCTGGACCACCAGGGAGTTTTGGTAAGTCTTGGGGGGGGGGGGGGTCAGGAGGGTGGGGGGTTGTAGTTAATTTAATTTTAGCGGGGAAACATATCGGTGCGCCATATGGCCGAATGCAACGTATCTGCCCCCTGATGAATCCGAATCCCGAATGCAACGTATGGCGTCCCTCTGCACATCCCTAGTAAACACTGTTTTAAGCAAGCCAATAAGTCAAAGCTTTAGAAGGCTACTTTAGCTATTCTACTAAGATGCTATTGTAGCAATTTCCAAAAGCTCTCTTACATGGATACAGTGCATTTACACATGTGTTAGGGTGTAAATGCTTTTGAAAATCAGGTCCATTATGTGTTACACTTACATGCCATAACTCCTTTGAAAATTCGCTTAAATGTTAAACTGAGACAATGGGAGATAAAGGGGTTGATGTAGTAAGCCGTGCTGAGCCTACTACGGGGTTTTACTCCAGTTATTTTGTGGGGTTTTTTGGCTCTAAACTGACTTAGGCACGTAATATAGATTTTAGCGCTGAAAAATCCATGCTAAAAATTCACATATGATTAGCACAGGCACAAACAAATACCATGTAAATGACGCTATTAACTATTACAGGGCCATGCAGGGAGCTGTGTAGCAGGGAGACATTGTAAAGCTCATTTTCAATGCAGGAATTTTAACACCCTAAGTCAACGCAGGTGTAAAAGTCTAATCACATTTCTGGTGCCCGTTTTAGTCCATTGCTGGCCATTGTGTGGCTGTCTGTGGGTGCTTCTCCGTTGCAAACATGGATTTCATACAATTTTTATTTTTTTTATAGATTGGTACATTTTGCGGGTCAGCTGAAGAATCGTGGTGGTAGGAGCTTTACTGTTAAAAAGAGGGAGGGAACACACCAAAAGAAGACAGTTTATTGCTGAAGAAGAGGGGGGTCCGAGAGGAGCAGGACTTATCTCAAGCCGTTTGCAGAAGGGCACACAGGCAGTGGATGTTCCACCTGAGAACAACATTGCTAGGGTGCCAGAGATAGATGTGGTGTGGATGTATAGACTGGGCTCCAAGGCAATTCTTTCTCTCTATGGCGAGATCAGAGATGATACTGATCCTCTAACAGATCGTATGTGTTTGTGGTTTATATAAAGTTTGCTTTATATTTTATTATGGATGTTATATTATTCTCCGCATCGATCAGTTGTTGGAGACTGTGTATTATAAAACATACTAGATGCTAAATAAAGTGGACATGCCATTCCAGGCTTGGTAAACCTTCCAAGTGCCTTGCACTCCTTCCAGAATACAGTGTCTGTGGCAACATTATCAAGGCATTTCAGCCAAGTACTAAGGGTCATGATGAAATGGATCATCAAGTGTCCACAGCAGCTTATGGTGTGGCAGGAGTTGGTGTACACTTCTTTGATATAGCTGGCATGCTGAATGTAATGGGCACAATTGATTGCACCCATGTTGTTCTTATCTGTCTCCCCCCCCCCCCCCCCCCCCAGATGGGAAAGAAATGGCATACCACAGCAGGAAGAATTTCCACTCCCTGAATGGACAAGTTTTATACAATGCACACATGAAGGTCATCAGTGTTATCTCCAGAAGCAGCCATGACGCCTTCATCCCTTGCACAGTCAGTGCTGGCTCAAAATTTTACTTAAAATAAATCATATGAAAAATTGAAATGTAAGCTCTCTGGAGTGGGTACCAAAAGCAGATTAGTGTGCAAGGTTCCAGAAGTTAATACTATTCATCTATAGAATCAAGTGGGTTGGGGATTGCTAAAAGTTGCAATCTAAGCTTGCTTGGGTGGGTGCCAAAGGCTGAATAATATGCACTTTTTGGTATTATGGGGCATACTAATCCACTACACATGTAAGCTTTCTGGAGTGAGTGCCAAAATCTGGAAATTAGCTGAAAAGTAGGACCTATTTTGCTAATCAATAGTATTCACTCCAGTTTTTATTTTTACAGGAAATTCTAGTTACAGCTGCAACCTATGGCTGTTCATGCCCTTGTCTGTGCCATATACAGTAGCAGAAATCTATTACAATGAAACATAGAAACATAGAAATGATGGCAGAAGAAGACCAAACGGTCCATCCAGTCTGCCCAGCAAGTTTCACACTTTCTTTTTTCATACTTTTCTGTTACTCTTGTCCCTTTAAATATTTTTTTTGGTTCTATTTCCCTTCCACCCCTGCCATCGTAGATAGCAGTGCTGGAGCTACATCTAAGTGAAGTATCCAGCTAATTGATTTGGGGTAGTAACCGCCGTAACAAGCAATCTACACCCATGCTTTTTTGTTTTACCCAGACAATGTAATTCAGTCCTTGTTGGTAGATGTCTGAATATAAAACATCTTTTCTTCATTCCCCCTGCCGTTGAAGCAGAGAGCTATGCTGGATATGCTTTGAAAGTGAAGTATCAGGCATTTTTTGGTTTGGGGTAGTAACTGCCGTAACAAGCAAGCTACTCCCCAATGAGGCACCTATGAGAACCAGTAAAATCTTAGATTGTACATTTGGTGTTCTGAAAAGCAGATTTAGTTGCTTAGACTAGAGGAGTGCTGCAGTATTTGCTGGTGAAAGAAGCGGATATCATTGTGGTACATTGCATGCTTCACAATATCGCTCTCCACCATGGCATTCATTAAGACGTGAATCTAGACCTTGAAATATTTTCACCCATCACAGACAGAGATTGCACAGCAAGGGGGAATGAGCTCTGTTGCAAGGCCATTTCAGACTACTTCGGAGGTACATTTGTATACATGGTGGGTCTCGGATGGTTTGACCAGGTGGTGTGTGTGAAGTGGGATTCTGACTTCAACAAATTTCTCTTCTCAGATCGGTGCCAAATCCCAAGAAGATGAATCCCAGAAGAAAAATGCACTATTTTTAATATGTTCACATTTCAAATGTGCCTGTTTTTTGGAAATGTTTTAAAAATATTTTCCCATTTTTTATGCAATTTTAATAAAGTGACATTTTTAATGACAGCCTCATTCTTCAGTGGTGTGGAAGTCTCTTGACCAAAGAGGCTGGGCCTGACCTGGGAGTTTCACAGCTGCATGGAAGACTCTGGACTATGGACACTGAGCCTGTGACACTTGTGAAACACCAAGGCTCAGCATCCTTTGTCCAAAACCTTCCACAATTATGTGGAAGTATGTGGACCAAGGATGTTGGGACTGTTACTGTTGGTCCAGGCCTGCATCCTTGATCCTGAGATTTGCAAGAACAGTCGTGCAGATCTCTGCTGCAAGAACGCAAGCCTGGAGCACCCCTTGACAGAACAGCATCTTTGGTCCAGAGATTTACAAGGCCAGTCAACAAGTCATAAGAATATAAGAAGTTGCCATACTGTGTCAATCCAAGGGTCCAGCAAGCCCAGCATCCTGTTTCCAACAATAGATAATCTAAGTTACAAGTTCCTGGCAAGTACCCAGTCTGGTCTTGCAAGTTACTGGATCAAGAACGCAGGCCTGGACCACCCCTTCAAGACCCTATAGAAAAAAAAGTCAAATGTGAAATTTCTAGATTGTTTCCTTGACTCCAAAAGCAATTGCACAAGAAAACATTTAGGATTGACTTCATAGTGATTGCATAAAATGTAAGGGTGTATATGCAACAAAAGTCCACAAATTCCATCAACAGGTCCATAAACTAGAGAAAGATTTGGAAGACCCACAGTGACAGCCTGGCAAGACGGATGGTATTCCCATTCCAAAGGAAGAGTTGTGGATGATCCACTGTCTCATCGAAACAGTGGTAATGAGCGAGTTGGGAAGATATCATCATTTATGAACACTGCAATGATGAACGCTGATGATGACAATGAAGTCATTTGTAAAAAAAAGAAAAGGAAAAAGGAAAAAGTGAGATGAAATGCAAGTCTGAAGATGTTCAGCTCCCCATGGAACCAGCAGCAATAGTGCTGTGGAATGTTGGACTGTAAATACTCACTGTAAGAGAAGAGATGAGCATCAGTGGACGGCGGATCAAGTGATAACAGAGTGAGATGAGACATCTGAGTGGGAGAAGCTTCCGCTTTATCACCATTTCCGCATACTGCAGTAACAAGCGATGACATGGCAGGGTTCAGAAACTGTCATTGGTGATGTGGCATGGCAGGATTCAGGGACTGTCTTTGTTGGTCCAGCCTGGCAGACTACAGATGTTTTGCTGTTCTCCAAAAGGGGGCCCTCTGACCCTAAAACCTGATGGATAGCTATATGCCAGCCACCGGTCACAGAAGAGGAGTGAAAGTCATCAGTGTTCCTGCATGGTAGTTGACTGTGGGATAGTCACTGGTGATCCAGCATGGGCCAAGATCAGTACAGATGGAGACATCTGTGGTCCAGCCTAGGGTCAGGTCCAGAAATAGTTGTGGTGGGAGTCAGCACAGTGGGAATCTGCTTCAGCCTGTGGCTATCACCTTTACCTCTCTGTGGGGGACTGCTGCACTCCATAGCTTCTGAGGATTCATTTGCCTCCTGTGGGAACATGAGCTCAGTCAGATGGTTCAGTGTCCGATTTCCATCTCACAAAGTGGAGTCAAGGTCAGGTAGGACACCAGCAATATCAGACAACACGCGGATGCAATCCGATATCACATTGGCAGTAGTTGTGTTCTCCCTTGCTGATGTTCTGGTCTCTCTGGTGCACTTCCTTTCACATGCATTCCATCTCTGCATGTATTGCCTTCTATCTTGTCATCATACTGGAATCTATGAGTTCCGACTTCACAATCAGTTCCACCTCAAGCTGGTCCATCATCACATCCATAGAGGAGGGAGGTGGTTCGATAGGTGGGAAATTTGTCACCCGGAGGCCCACCACTAGCCACAGTATCACCTGGAAACTCATCATGTACACAGGTGCCAGTTGTCTCTGGTACATCCATGATGTTGGACAATGCTATATCTGGTCACTTGAGGTGGAGCTCAACCAACTGATGGTCCTCTTGTGTGGCTGCCAATGTCTCGCTTATCCACTGCAGACTTCTGTTCCCAAAGATCAAGCCAAGGCCTGGCTCTCTTTAGCCACAACAGGACCCTCTATGGCAGACCCCTCTGTTTCCATCATCTGATGACCGCCCCCTTTCACAGTGTCTGAATTCATGCCCACACTATAGACACCAGTCACATAGTTCCACTGTAGAGCCATCTGGACCAGGTCCTCTGCTGCCATCTCCTGCACCTCACAAGGCAGGACACCTCCTATCCAGTGTAAGGACCATTCATTCTGTGCCAGCTTGGCCTTGGCATCCTCTCTAGTATCTTACCAATAGTGCTTGAGCTGGTCCAATATCTTGATGGCTACTGGCAGGCTGCTGACATCCTGGGTATTGTTCTCTTAGATCATCCTCTTCACCTTGGTGGATGTCTTCTGTCCAAGGAGTACATTTTTCTTTCCACAGACCACCTTGCCAGAAGGTCATTCTCTTCTTCCAAGAAGAACACATCACACTGATGCTGCTTCTCCTCCAGCTGTTTGCTGCTGGTTCCTGCCTGTTTCTCACTCTCAGATAAGTGGTATGGGTCCCTACCCTCCTAGGCACTGTTCCTAATCCCAACTCCCATCACCACCTACTGTTCTGGCACCTCCACCCTCTTTTTCCTTCCCCCTCTAACTGTACCTACAACATCACACACACCTCTCCCATCCCATCTCCCTTCCCTGGCTATGCTCAACCATTTCACACATCACATTCCTCCTATTCATTCCGTTACCTTTTGCCCACCTGTCACACTCATTCTCTACTCCACTCATACCCTCTCTGTCATGCTCCATTCTTACCACAGCCACAAACACTCACTCCTCTCTTTCAGGAACCTAAAAAAACAGCCAAAACAGACCAATGAACAGATGCACTCAAAAAGATTCACTCACTCAAGAACATAGAGAAAAGACAAAACAGAAAGGAATACAGCAAGGGAAAAACAAGCATCACAAAAGATACCACTTAGCAATCTCAAAATAACAACTTCAACCACCAATCCAACCATCAACTCCAACATCTATTTCAGCCAACTTCGAACACCAGCACCTTGACCTGGAAAAAGAGCCTTTTATTCCCCTTCAAGGAGTATCCAAGAATATTTGATGGATATCCATGCACCACCAATCACACCACAGTTTGGTTCATGTCACTTTTACCAACCAATAAGGAACTCTGCAGTATTTTTTAAGTTAATGCAGTTTTTAATGCCAGTTTTTCCTAACGTTTTCTGCATCAAGGCTTTATTGCAAGTTTTTGTGAGGTTTTTTTGTTTTTTTTTAATTAACACAGATTTTTAAAGTGGGGCACATTTACATACCATTATGTTACTACATTGAGTTGGGCTGCTCGTTTTATCATGCAGAGTATTAAAAATTGACACTAAAAATAGTGCCAATTTTGGCATGGGTTTTATTACATCGGCCCCAAAGTGACTTACCCAAGGCCTCAATGAGTAATCGAAGGAAGAATGGAACTCAGGTCTCCTGGTGCTCAGTATATTATTCTAACAACTCTCCCCACATACTCATTTATTTCAAGGCAAGGCTTCCACTCAAGTGTCCTTCCTCTCCCAAAATCCAGATATACTCATAAAAGATACAGCATCTATATTACAATTTTCTGGAAGGAATTAAGCTAATCCAGGGAAGCAGACAGGAATGGAAAGGGAAATTCTTGTGTTCAGAATAGCCTGACCATTGGACTTCAGGCCATACAGAGCAAGAGCAGACGAGACATTCCCAGTTTTTCAAACTCCTGCTTCAAAGCATTCTGTGACTCTCTCAATATAAAAAGCTTTGAAGCAAGTTTTGAAAAACCAGGACTCACTCATCAGAGCCTAATGGACCATAGCTAAATGATAAACCCTAACGAAGAGCTGAAATCCTATACAGTTTATGTGCCTCCACCCTTGCTCATCTCTCAGGATGCACATGGAAATAGATGGATTAGTTAAATGGATATTTTAAAAGGCCTGGTAAAGGCCTTTGTAACACACCAAACATTGGTATGCAATGCACAGATACATGTTGACTGTGCTACGCCACCATTTACATTCTTTTCAGTGTCTAAAAATCTCCCATAGGCTACTTTTAACAGAAAAATCCACTTCTGGGCTAATATTTATATTATGCCATCCCAGGTTCATGGTATGAAAAGCTCTCTCACTAGCTCTAAGGTCTAAGATGTGACAGACAAGGCGATGTGTCAAAGTGATCTTAAATAATAGGTAGTGATTGGTATGAAATTACTTTACCCCACATGCTGTCTTCTCATTATGTGTGATTAATCAACAGCATATGACTGCTAGAAGACTGCTACCCCTGCCAAAATATGCTTTCATTTCACTGAAATATAAACAAACAAAGAACCAACAGTGCTGATCTGCATAATAACAGAGCAATGTTTACTGGAGATCAAAAATGCATCTATTAAGGAAAGCTATCGTGCAGCTCATCCTTAATCACACACTGGCCTAATGATAATCGAAAAATGATATGAGGTTAACTATGAGTTTTTCTCCCCCTCCCCTCCCCCACTTTCTATTTTTCTGTCAAGACTTTGGAGCCCACTTAGTCAATGCAAATCAGCCAGATGGCCAGAAGAATATTTATTACAACAGATTATTAAATTCTGTTTGGGTAGAAAGACACGGACTAGATTTTCTAGTTTAAAAATCCATTCTTAAATGGTAATGTGATTATTTAAGGTCCTGAATTTTCAATATGCACTGTACAGCTATGTAAAGGTCAACTTAGATTAGGATGGCTGGAAACTGTTTAAAATTGCTGAGCCAAAAATAAATGCAATGAATTTACAGAAGGGGCCTTTTCTGATAAAACAGAACTCCATATTTAGGCGATCCTGTTGCCGAGACTGGCAACTGAGCAGGTTGATGTGGTGATAAATGTCAGTGCCAATGAGACATTCTCTAATGGGATATTTCTACAATGGGAGTCTTAATGTCCTCTTAGCACTACCGATTTTCCTGAAGTTTCTGGAAGATAAGACAATCACTTTGTGCAGCTCTTCTGCACTGCTGTCTATTACTTTCCAGGGCTGCAAGTAGGTAATCGAGGTGAAGAGGGCAGGGAAACTGCACAACCAGAGAAAACGAGCAGGACCGCATAAAACTAAACAGGCTGTTGGCATCATCTCTTGGTTCGTGTAGGCAGCATGGCACAGGAGTGGAGGCTGACCACAAAGAGTAACAACATCTGTCACGGCAGCATTCGTCTTAAACTGCTCTGTAAACTTCACGTGTCAATTAGTTGCTTTACCCGATGGACAGACCAACATGGAAATCTATGTTATGTCCGTTGTAATTATGTATTTCCATCATTTCTGTCTGGAAAAAGGGAGAAATGCCCCTAAAGAATATCAGAAATTGGCCATTATAAGCAAAATCCAGCTTTTTTCCTACAGAAAATAGTAGAACCTTAACTCCTATCAGAAACATTAGAAATGTAAAATTAGAACTTTTACTAAAAAAAATAATAATAAGAAAAAGCTGAAATCCTTCACATTAACAATTTGGGTGTTGAGAAACATATTGCAGTTGTTTTGGAAAATAAATTAAAATTCCGTTATTTGTTAAAGCCTGGGGCACATATCAATATGTCAAATCCATATGGCAAGAAGTAATGCCTGCCTTATACCAATTAAAAAATATACTTACAAGTTTAAAGGTTCTTATCAGTTTCTTTGCACTCCTAGGAGCAGTGTCACAAATGAGCTCAAACAGATTAACATCTGATGGGTCCATGTGGTCTGTGAATGTAATGCATGACACCATTGCCAATGTGGATTAAAAACTGTTAAAGAGTATGGTTGGTAATTTGTGCATTTTAAAACAACTGAGTCTGAGTAGCAATCGCAGACACTGTTACAGTCAGTGACTGCATCAGAGAGATTGGACTCCTAGAGCACCAAGTTCATAAGATATGTTAGTGCCCCTTGCACCAACCCTACACCCTCACAGATGCACCTGTTAGCTGCATTGCACTCTCTGCTGCTCAAAAGATGGGCAAATATATAAAATATATATCATGCACTCTAGTACAACATATCATATAGTGACATATAAATTCATTAAAAAAAGGTTTTATTGCTGTATACAAAACCTTTTATCAAAAAACTTCACAAAGCATTTAATTACTATTCATTATTGGATACATAGAGTAAATAACAAATATTCACCATAAAAACACATTCATACACTCAAACACACCATTAATTTTTTTTTTTTTAGAGAATCTGTATAATACATTTATTCCACTTCCTCTTTTCACCATTGTATTCTATTTCTCCTGTTGTTCTACTTCCTCCGTTGTTCTACTCCCTCCATTGTTCTACTCCCAACATGTTTCGCCATGCAATCGGCTTCTTCAGGGGAGCACAATACACAGCTCTTCAAAGGTTCCCTCCACAAAATCACCCAAATGTATCCACACATTTAAGGACTCATCCCAACACTCCCATTTTTCAGAGGGTCCACATCTCCAAAAAACCTTAACCGTTAACTTCCATCAGTAACGCTCCTGAGCACTCAGCGTTCTCATAAAGCTATTTATCTAAGCAGTAAACAATTTAAAGGGCTCTACCTAACACTCGCACCTTGCAGAGAGTGCACAACGTCAAAATACCTATGCCGTTGACTTTCATCTATAACGCTTAAAAGTCGGCTTCCCAAGGGCTCAGCGTTCTCAGACCACCGAGCACTGTTATGTAACAGCATTCTCGCTCCACTTTTAGGTAACAAATGCCATCCTATGGTCATTCACCAGTCTTAAACATTTAATCAGTTGAAACATTTTAGATAAACTTTAAAACAATGAGAATCCTGAGGTTTCTCTCACCCAAAATAATTTGTATGACTAGAAGTGAAAAGGAACACACATTTGGGGATCTCCCCACATGTACATTTTTTTGCATACATAAATTGTATTTCCATGCTTAAAAATGTATTTATATGTGTAAATAAAATTAAATAAAACATGCAACTAAAAAAGAGAAAACTGAAATGAATCATATTTTCCTATGAACATCCCTAACCACCACAAACACAAATGCATTGATTAGCTGCATCTGTTTGGGTGCTACTGGCACATAGCACCCAAACAGATGCTATACGTCAGTAGCATCTTTCCGATAGTACAAACCCTGTGACTAGTACTAGACAATATCCATGTTACAAACATTCATGGATTGGCAGCAACAGTGGATATGCACTGTCGCAACAATTAAAAAAAAAATGAAAACAGTGTGGGCATTGGAAAGTGTCATGCATAGTCTACAGGCCAAATCAATTATACTGTCAAATGCAAAACTGTGTGAGATATAGGAGCATGTAGATATGTTTTTTGTTTCATTTCATTTTAGGGGTGGTTCCTTTTTTTCTTGTATAAACTTTTTCGCTTTCACTTCATGTGGTTTTAGGGTGAGCTATTTTACAATGGTGAGCACTAAAAAAAGACACCCCCCCCCCCCCCCATGAATTCCCCATAATCCTCTTAACATCTGCCTTTAACTGGGAACCTCTCCCAGGGCAGGAGCAATCCACCGTCACTCCAGCTTCACCAGCATCTTGTCTCATCATGGCGCCAGACTTTTCATTCACATCCCTAGTAAGTGATACTTCCAGAATCACAGTCACATAAATTCTTTTAAATGTTTACCTATTTCTCCCCCCTATTTTCTTTTTTTTTATTCAAAATTGTTTTCCTACTACACAAAAAATTCACTCAGCAGTGGTTCTTACTTCAAAATGTCCATAATAATAACTACTTGCATGTAATGGCGGCATATTCATTGTGGATATGAAAGTCTTAATATTGTTGTATAGGTGTTTATGAATTGTCATCAGCTTTTAAAAGGCAAGTTACACTGGTATATCCAGGTAGAGAATTATACTCCACACAGGAATTATGTTTGATGATACCCACTCATTGTGAGGTGAGGTATGTGAAGTCAAAGAGAAGAGCTTTTTCTTGATATGGTCTGGGGTTATGGAATTCGTTACCTAGGTCATTTGATTTAACCCAGATTTTGTGAAGTCTTGAAAAAACTGAAAAGCCAGGCTCTTTGCTAAAGCATTTATGAGTGAGTTAAACCTGTGGTGCTTTTGATTAATTCATGTTTTTATTTCTGCTATTTTATCATTTATTTTTGTTTTAGATATTTTTTTTTTATATTATGTGTTCATTCATGTTCTTGCATATTATTATTATTATATTATGTGTTCATTCATGTTCTTGCATATTATTATATATAATGGACTTAGGAGGAAGTGTTGTCTGTCTACAGCAGATGACCTGAAGGCTAATCTGCACACTTCTCCAAGCAACCCCAGAAGATAAACAGGCCAAAACCGAAACAATTGTGGGAGAACTGGCACTACGTGTTGAGTGCCCGCTCTCCTGAAGCGTGCCCAGCCACCTCTCCTGGGCATGCAATCCTATATTTAAATGAGGGGTCATGCGAAAAGGAGGTGCAAGGGAAGAATACATGCCCCTAGTGCCTCCTTGGCCCTGGAGAGGTGGTTCTGTCAGTGGGTTCAAGAAAACGACCCTCAATTTTACGGTTAGGAAAATGGATGCCAGTAAAATTGAGCATCCATTCTCCTAACCGGACTGGCTGGCACTTTTTTTTTTTTTTTACATTTTTGGTTCCTCTGACTTAATATTGCTAGGCTATTAAGTTGGAGGGTGTACAGAAAAGCAGTATCTTCTGCTTTTCTGTACACTTTTCCAGGCTGCTCATAAATTAATGCCTGCCCTTGGGATTGGCTGCACATTTTACTTTTTGAATTCTGGTTGAATGACTAATAGGCCCATCAACATGCATTTGATGAGCACTATTAGTTTTCAGGGGGTTTGGCCGCTAAACCCCTTATAGTATAAGGGGTAATAGATAACCCTCGAAAACCTGTGTTGAACAGTGCACACAGCCCAGCGCACTTTACTGAATTGGCCCAACTGTGAGCTACCTAGACTTCAACTTCCACAGCCCCCGCACCATTTCCAGCTGCAAAAAACTGGAAGGCAGACATCTCCAGAATGCACTGTGATCCAACTAAATTCTAGCATTCACAACCTCTGCATTCTTTATAGCATTAGAGAATCTGAAGGTTCATGTGCATACTTCTCCCAGCAGCCCCAGCAGATGATTCCAGAGGACACAGCAAGCTGCCTAGGTTTCAGCACCAAAAGATGAAAAAGAGACAGAAGTAAAAAACATTCTCAACAAGACTACTGAAGGTCTGTTTATACCTCATAATAAATGTCATTAATTAAAGAAGGGTGTCTGCAAGCTGGTAAACACTTGTGTTCATAAATGACAACTGATCTTCTCTATCATTCACCTTTAATATCCCATTTTTACAAATTTTGTAAATTCACATAAAAAAGTTCCAATCCCTACATCAGCCAATATTTTGTTGCCATAACTTCATCAGAGGAACAATCTATAAAGTTGCTTATCTGAACAGTGCTGTCTCCCAGATTAGCATGTCTCAAGGCATAGTTAATGGAGTCCAAGCAAACTAATGCCATCTTCATATAGCTAGAAAGTAATAGGGATGTGCATTTGTTTTACCCAAATGTTAAAAATGAAGCAAATAGGGCCACTTTACTTTTTTCATGGGGCTACAAAAGGAATTGAGAGGGCCCCTGCAAATTAAACAAATCCCATGGTAGCTAGGCCTGAGGATAGGGCCTTGCCTGGGGAATAGGCCAAGGCCTAAAGCAGAGGCTATGGCCTATGCCCGAGCATGATGCCAATGTTTCAGCCTAGGCCTAGGCCTGAGGCTGGGGCATAGGCTGTGGCCTGACACAGGGGCTGCAGCCTACATCTGAGCGCAACACCGGGGCCTTGATCGAAATCCAAGCAAAGGTTGAGCCCCATGAAAAATTTTGTTACAATTAGGAAATTTCCCAACCCCTACTTACCTGGTCCAGGGGGGATCTGCTGGCAAGTTCGAGGCCCAAGCCTTCTATAGGCTTGGGCCATGACCTTGGTGTAAGCCATATTCAAGGCCTGGGATTAGAGGCCTGATCCCAATACATTGGTCTAGGCCCTACATCAGTTTCTTTCCTTGTCCAGTAAATGAAAAACTAAACACATTTTTTCACCCCTGCACACCCGTAAAATGTCATGATTTCAGACATGACACATTAAACCTCATAGGAAACTGCAAGAAAATAAAATAGAAAATCACTAAACATAATAAAACAAAATTAGATGGGCTATCATACAAAAGCATATCAAAGTCAACCCAGTCTCTAAATAATAGATCCAAATTTGCACCTTTTGTAGTAATCTTTTGGAAATTTCACCCTGGCAATTCTTCTGTATCACATCTATGACACAGAAATGCAACTTTCCAAAGGTAAGCGAGTATTCCATGCAATGGGTAATAAAAGGGGCTGTTAACCTGGTAGTTCTTAATGCAGCTGCAAAGTTTAATGACCTGACATTGACTGGCCGTCAGGTTTTCTTCACGTTCAACATATCACAGGGACACTGAATAATATATATCACTTCTGCTCAAAGAAATGATACAACCACTGAATTTATGTTTGTAGAACATTACACACAGAGCAAGTTCCATAAGGTTCCATATGAGTATATAAATGGCCTGTGACCGACGGCCCGCAAATGCGCAGTAGAGACCAGCTCTACCGCGCATGTGCGGGCGAGCACGTCGCTCTGAGGCAGCTTCAGAAAGAAAAAAAAATGGCGGCGTCCAGTGGCAGCAGCGGCGGTACCGGCAGCGGGCGGCGACGGCGGTAGCGAGCGGCGGCGGTGGCGACGGCGGTAGCGGGCGGCGACGGCGGTAGCGGGCGGTAGTGAGGGAGGGAGAAGAGAGAGAGAGGGAGGGACGGACTGAGTGGGAGGGAGGGACGGAGAGAGAGAGTGGGAGGGAGGGATTGAGTGAGGGGGAGGGATTGAGTGAGGGGGAGGGACTGAGTGAGAGGGAGGGAGTGGGACTGAGTGAGAGGGAGAGGGGGGACTGAGGGAGGGAGTGGGACTGAGGGAGAGTGAGTGGGACTGAGTGAGTGAGAGGGAGGGGGGAGGGAGTGACTGAGTGGGAGGGAGGGATTGAGTGAGGGGGAGGGACTGAGGGAGGGAGTAGGACTGAGGGAGAGGATGGAGGGAGTGGGACTGAGGGAGAGGATGGAGGGAGTGGGGACTGAGTGAGAGTGAGTGGGACTGAGTGAGTGAGAGGGAGGGAGAGAGGGGGGAGTGAGTGAGACTGAGTGGGAGGGAGGGACTGAGTGATAGGAGAGGGAGGGTGGGAGGAGTGGGTGAGGGAGGGGGTGGTGAAGAGTGAGGGGAGAGAGAAAGAGGGGGAGGTGAGAGACAGAGGGATGTAGCCCGTTTTAACGGGCTTAACGGCTTGTATGAGTATATTCCATCTTGGACCCAGGAGTGACATTTCCAATGCAAGTTCTTAAGGAAGGCAGCCATCACAGGTTTTCTTTTTTTTACCAGAACAGCTGGAGAGTATATGTACAGCGCTAAAGTGTGTATTTGTCAGCTATTGTTGCCCATTCAGACAGCCTATGTTTTATTCATCTAGCTGTAGAAGCCTTCCTAGAGTGCACATTTTTTTTTATTTTACTTGCCATTCCTTGTTAAAATAGCATTGAATGAGAGAATGTACCCATAAGTTGGGATGCACAGCACCAATCTCACCTGCAATGCCATTTTGGCAAGGCATAGCAAGAAAAATCAAAGCATAAGCTCTTTGGGGCTGGTACCTTCAGCTGAGCAGTGTGCATCTTGGTGCTGTGAATTCCATGTTGGTAACCTGTTCAGCTACATGTGCCCCTCCCAGAAAGTTTATGCTTTCTTATGCTAGCTGTAGACCTGCCCCAGGGAGCTTAAGCTTTGATTTTACTAGACATTCCTTTCTCTGGAGTGAGCACTTACAGCTAGTGAGTAAAGAGTAAGCTCCTTGAGATGTGCATCACAAGGAGCCAAAGTTGGGATGCACAGCACCCGTGTACTATTCAGCTTCAAGAGTTTACGCTGGAAATTAAATTTCTGGGTCCGAGTTGGAGTAAACTCACATTTCTAATGGCCAAAGTTCTTCTATTCCTTTTACCAGTCTGAAAGAAGCAACTAGATACTACCACAAGGCCACAGAAATGTGAGTAAAGTTATACTCCTGTTCTGACTCAGTAGTTACAATTCCAGCATTAAGAAAAGGTGCTTTATGCTGTCTGCCTTTTAACATACCTCCCTGCATTGCTGGAGAACAGCTATTGCCTTCTTTTACATGGGATTTGCATGCACCTGTGCTAAGCATACTGCAGGTATTTTCGGTGCTAAAACCCATAAGGGTAGATTTTCAAACCTACACGTGGGCGTAAATGTGCATGTGCTACCCGGCGCACACACATGGATGCCCAATTTTATAACATGTGCGCGCAGGTACACACATGTTATAAAATTGGGGGTTGGCATGTGCACGGGGGTGCACACTAGTGCATCTTGTGCTCGCCGACGCCCGCGGCCTTCCCCCATTCCCTCCCCCTAATCTAACCTTCCTACCCCTTCCCCTAACCTTTCCACCCCCTAGCCCTATTCTAACCCCCCTGACCTCTATCTTTTTTGCGCCTGCCTCTGGGCAGGTGCAAGTTGCACGCGCCGGCAGCCTGCCGGCACGTGATCCTCCAACTCAGTGGCAAATGGCCACTGGGCCGGAGGCCTCTGGCTCTGCCCCCACCCCAGGACCACTTTGCCCAGACCCACCCCTTTTTTAAAGCCCATCTTGGGGTCAGGAGGGTCCCCCAAGACTTGCCAAAAGTTCCTGGTGGTCCAGCAGGGGTCCGGGAGCGACCTCCTGCACTCGGGCCGTCAGCTGCCAGTATTCAAAATGGCGCCGATAGCCTATGCCCTTACTATGTCACAGGGGCTACTGGTGCCATTGGTCAGCCCCTGTCACATGGTAGGAGCACAAGATGGTGTCGGCCATCCATTGCTCCTGCCATGGCGCCATTTTGAATACTGGCAGCCGACGGTGTGAGTGCAGGAGATGGCTCCCAGAACGCCCGCTGGACCACCAGGTAGTTTTGGTAAGTCTTGGGGGGGTCAGGAGGGTGGGGGGTTTGTTTAAATTCGCTCCTTTAGACGGCCGAATAATTCAGTGGATTTGTTGTATTCGTGGGGAATCGCGATACGTTTCACTTCCCCACGAATACAACGAATATGGTCCTATACGTTGCGGATTACCAATACGCTGGAAACAAATGCATACCCCTAACGCATATTGTATAGCCGCTAATCCCCTTATTGCATACAGGGATTAGTTAGTGCCTCTACAACCCGCATCCAACTGCGGATTAACAGTGTGCTCGGCTGAGCGCACTGTATTGCATCGGCCCCTAAGTTTGGTAAGCAGAATGGTGTGATTTACAGAATCAGAAGCAGAAGATAAATCTTATTAAATACCAATCTCTGCCTTTCCTGAATCCATGGCTCTTAGCAAGAAATCATTAACAGAAACTAAAATTGATTCTATCATTTTAAATTGAATGCTCATTAAGAAAATCCCCAAGTTGTCTGAGGACCAACTCTCAAGCAACTTTCCCAGGGAAACCAAATTAGAGATTGGTCTATAGCTTTAAACATCATCAGCAGGCAACCTATTTTTATTCATTACTAGTCAAATCAAGGAAAGCTGAAGAATCTCTGAAACCATCCCTTCAGTAAATGATGAGTTAATCAATTTAGAAAGAACCTCTAAAACTCATTTTTCAAAGAACTAAAAATCAACATAGGACAAGAATCTAAAAGACAGTGAGATCTCCTCATCTGAACAAGAAAAGTCTCCCACCTCCACCTTGGACACAAAATCAAAAGTATTCCAACAATTATCAATTCCCACATTAGGAGATACAGGATCATCAAGTAACTCAGAAGGAGCTATCAAAACCAAAGCAGCCATCTTATTTATAAGGAAATCTTCATATCCTTGTGGAATAATATTAACGCTTAGATATTCAGTTTGAGGAGTCTGCAAAAGTTGATTGACAGTGGCAAACAACTCAAATGAGCAATTTAAGGAGGTTTTTGTTTTTTTTTAATGAGCTGAAATATACTGCTTGCCATAAAAAATGCTCTATACTCCAGGCATTGTATGGAAAACCGCAAAGCTCTCAGGTGATGGTGATTTGTGCCAATTCCTTTAAGTTTTCCTCAAAGAACACATTTTTAAGTTATCCAGTAAACCAAGGAACCCTGCACTCGATCTAAGTCGCAATTAATTCACATTAGACTCTTGCCTCCAAAAATTAGACCCTGGTTTTTTAATCCCTTCCCTGAGCAAGCCTTCAGTATTCCAAAATCCAAGACAAGCAGGTATTCAAATAACAAGGATTTTATTTCTTTGAATTACACATGACTAGACATTCATTGCAAATTCATCAGTTTTTTTTACCTTGTCCAGCCAGAAATACACTTAACGCAGTAATTACTGATCACTTGGTTAGAATCAAATCACACACACAAAAAAAGAAAAAAACAGTCTCACTATGTGACATCTCAGCTCTTCCAGCGTCTAGGTGAAATAACTGATATCCATTGAGGATGGCTCAGACTAGCTTGGCTTACAGCAGAGTTAAATTGGCAAGCTTTTGTTAGTTTGGTAGCAAATCTTTGCTTTATGATATGGAGGGCCAGAAACAGCCCTACCAGTAATTAGGAATCTTTCTTGAGCACCATCATTAATTAGCAAAGCTCACCACAGAGGTTTTAGGTTCTCATAGCCAATTTAACAATTTAATTACTTTGATAGTAAGCCTTCTTGTTTGAAAAGCAAAACATCAGTGTCAGTAATTAAGGTCTGTCTTGCAGCAAATCTCCCACACAAAAGTCTCTGCGTTACAGCTCAGTAATGTTACAAGAAGCGGAGCTCTGCCTGGATTCTGCTTCTCATCCCACTCTCCGGAATTCAGATAATACCATCTCGGAAGCAGTAATGATCCAAGGCCACCATGGTTTCCAATTCCTGGGAAGACAGATCAGGACAGTTAACTCATTTATCCAGAGGAATTTCATTTCTATGCAGTTTAAAGTATCTTGCTAGCAGATTGGGTCATCCATTCTGTGACATTAATGTTAGGGCTTGCTTAATGAACTTCACATGTGTCAGATTCTGTCTTTGTAGAACTGCAATAGAGTCTATATGCCACGGTAGCCCTCTACATTTCCCCCAAAATCGTTTCCCTTTAAAGCAGGTTTAGACTTAGTTTTTGGGTACTTGCCAGGTTCTTGTGGCCTGGATTGGCCACTGTTGGAAACAGGATGCTGTGCTTGATGGACCCTTGGTCTGACCCAGTATGGCATGTTCTTAGAATAGAAAACTCCTTTTAACTACTTAGAAGAATTAATTTATCTTTAGCTCTCTTCTTCTTCAGCTGCAGCTTCAGCTGTGGCTCTCTCCCTTACTGCAAACAAGCTACCTATTTACGCTGCTAGTAGCCTAAGGCTATTGTGCTGCTGGCTACACCCTGTCCTACATCCTTACCAATTGGCTGCTGCTAGAATTTAGTCAGTAGGGGTGCTGGGAAATTTAATTTACCTGGCAGCCATCTTAGTTTTTCCTTATTTTAAACTACCCAGATCCCATCTGGTAGCCTTAGAGATGTATATTTTTAAGCAGAGACTAACGGCCTAGTAATCATCACAGATACCCAATGGAGAAAACTTTTAGTAAACAGGCCCCTTAGACCGTAAGCCCTCTGGGGACAGGGAAATTGCCTACTGCACCTGAATGTAATTCATTTTGGGCTACCAATGGAAAAAATGTGAGTTAAATCTAGCCAATCTATTTCTTTATTTATTTAAGGTTTTTCTAGACCGACATTCGTTGGGAACATCACATCGGCTTTACAATGAACAGCGCTGAAACAAAATAAACAACAAGAGGGGGGTTGACTAAATATGAGGGTGGATTTTTGGTAGACTATATTTGAAGTGCTAACTAAGGTATTTTCTTATTTCAATATGGCTACCTTGTTAACTTGTGTCTTATACACTTCCATAGTTTTTTTCTTTCAAGTTTCTTGATGGAAAATATAAAATGCAAATAAAAAGATAAAAAAAAGCCAGTAAGCAATGTCTTAACCAATATGACTGAGAAAGTGATAGAAAAAGCAAATTGAAGGTGACTAGTGGAATGTCAAAAGAATCAGTGCTGGGCTTGGCCTTCTTGAATGCTTTTATTGGTGATATTTTAGAAAGACAAGACAAGACAAGACAGAAAAATATTCCTGTTCCATGATTATATAAATGCTAATACAAAAAAAGCTCATTGTGGACTTACAGGAAGGATAGATGGCAGGGTGTAAATTCATGTGCCCCTTCATTCCTGTTCTCTAGTACCCTTCTCCCACAAAAGGCACTCTATTGGGCTCCCAACCCAGAATGCATGCCCACCTGGGTTTTTGTGGAGTTGTATTACTAGTTGGTGAATGTCACTTCATTGGGGTGGGGGCTGTGCATGGGATATGGGTTGAGTGTGAATAGGTGCCTAGACTGTATATGTGCATGTGTGGCTTGGCTAGATTTGACAGGGTATCCATAGTGTTTGATTGGGGTTGTGTATGGCATGATTGAGGGAGTGAGTATATATCTGGGATGTGTGTGAGGTGGGCATGAGAGGCTGGGATGTGTGTGAAGAGGGTGGGATATGTGTGAAGAGGGTGGGATATGTGTGAAGACCCTAGGACTCAGTGTTTCACAGCAGTAGCAGTAAGGGAAAATAATTGAGAGAGAGAGATAAGCCAAATCATCGTGGAAGCTGTCCCTACCTAAGCTGAAATCAGAAGGACGAGAGACACCAAGAAGAAGAAAATTGTGCCTCGAGGTCAAGAGGAGGCATCGAGTCAGAGACTTACTCTTTCCAAGTTTACCGAGACTGTAAGAGAAGGAGGTGCTGCATCAGAAAAGGAGGGTCCTGAGAAGGATGCCAGGCATTGGATCACCAGGCCTTACTGGCAGTGATCGACATCATCGATGACGTCATGGTTTTTGTTTTAGGACTTACAAGCCATCCATAAGTTACACGATAGGAACCCCAGCGCGGGCTGTGCGCATAAATATTTAGATGCTGGTTCCAATCATAAATCCTGGAACACCCATGCCCCATGGATCCATCTTTGGATCATGCTGGGTTTTTAAAATTGCCATCCTCTGTGTCATCCGCCTGCACATGCTCAAATGGGGCAGGGCAGCAAACACAATGATCAGAAACTCAACTGCCTTTCATATATGTAGCAATGATATAAAACGGAGTATATAAGTCAGGGGCCAAAAAAAATGAAGGATGAATTTTAAAAGGGTGGTCACGTTTTTGGCAACTGAACAATAATTCAAAATAATGCAGAAGTAATTTCAGAAATCCTAGGGTCACATGGAAAGAGACCTTGCTGTCATTACCTGAAGGTAATCAGTGATCAAGAAATGAAGGCTAAAAATATATTTGAGTAAATAAAAAAAGCTCTGGGACAGATTTTCAAGGGGTTATGCGAGCCGGGCCCATTTTGAAAATGCCCGGTGATGCGTGTAAAGCCCCGGGACGCGTGTAAGTCCCGGGGCTTGAAAAAAGGGGTCGGGCATGTGTGGGCGGGCCAGGGCGGTCCGGGGGCAGGGTGGGGGCACGGCCAGAGGCCTCTGCATGGCTGCTGGGCCTGGGATGGCGCTCCGGCAGTCGGCCGGTGCGTGCAACTTACTTCAGCCCCAGGGCTGAAGTAAGTTTTGGAACAAAGGAAACAAAAAGGAAAAGGTAGGGGGAAAGGGTGGGGGAGGTAGGGGAAGGGAAGGGAAGGTGGGGGTGGAGGGGTAAGGAAGTTCCCTCCGAGGCCCCTCTAATTTCGGAGTGGCATGGGAGGGTACCGGGGAAGGTAGCGTGGCTCGGATAGGGCTCGGCACGCACAAGGTACACAATTGTGCACCCCGCGCGCATGTTATAAAATTGAGCATACATTTGTGCGCACCGGATAGCGCGTGCATACCTTTTAAAATCTGCTCCTATATGCAGTAGGAGAATGAAATAATAATTACTCTGGTTCCAATCTCTGGCGAGAAATGTCCACTTTGAATATCATTTTCTGTTCCGGAGCATGCAACAAAGAGATGTTGAATAGGTAGAAGAGATTCAAAATTTCACCAAAAAAGGTTCATTGGTTTCTCTAAAAGCCTTATTTTGAGATAAAGATGTCTTCATATTAAGTAGGGTATATGCTGTGGTGAGTGCTATTCGGGGGTGGACAGAGAAAGACAAGGTGACATCACCGCCTAGGGTGGCTGGACATCCTTGCGCCAGCACTGACTTCAGATAGCTCATTATGCATCTACTGAGCAATTGTACTGTTGTACTAAAATACCTAAGGTGGAGTTCTTTGGTTGCTAGCAGCTAGGGGCCTTCTTTTTGCAATATACTGGGCTAAATAAATAAATAAATAGATAATAATTGGACATGGTGCCAATTGAAAGGCATTAATTACTGCAAGTCATGATCACTGCTTTTAGTTTTATAGTCTCTCTCATATACCGAGTCAAAAATTTCTAATCACTTTGACCAAGCTTTTATAAGAGTTAAATACCAATCAACGTACATTGTAGGAATGAAACTGCTGAAATCAAGAAAGGAACTTTAGCTATATTATGACATTTATTTGATTTATGCAAGTAATATATTCACTGAAACTTAGAAAAACTGGCTAAATAACACACAGAGTGATTAACACAAGTGTAGGAGAGAAATGAGTGTAAAGCTAATAATAGGAAAGAAAAAACACTTTATTACACATTTGGAAAGATAAGACAAACTCAGCTAGGGATCCTTAGAACAATGTTTCTGAACTCTGAATGCCTCTGTGAAAGCAAGTATTACTATTAGTGGAATGGGTCAGAAGGGATTCGCTTATGAAGCCAGAGTCCAAGTGCAATATTTAAGGAATTCCTCCTAGATACTGTGCATACACTTGGACCTCAGTTATTATCTCAGATATTAATTTTAGTGGCCAGGGCAACTTCTAAAACAGACTGACATTTTACAATGTACAGACACATAATAATCAATGAATTAGCTTAAAATGGCATGTGAAGGGCCAAACATAAAAACTGTAGTTCAAATCTTTAAAAAGGACTGAGGAACAGTCTTTACCAACTGTGGAGACATAGAGTGGGGAGGAGGAAGAGTTGATGGAAGAAGAGCCAGTGCCGGTGAAAGACCATCCATTTCAAGCAGTGCAGTCACCTGGTTAAAAACCCTCTGCTTGGTCACATTGGGACATGCCTAGTATAGCCTGGAGTGAGTTTAAAACCACCAAGCCCTTGGCCTCAGCAATCTGTAAGGTCTGTGGACCCTTGATTCTGTGGTGAAGTTCATCTCAGCTTACAGGTAGGCCCCTTAGGACCTCACTGACAGCTGGTGGAGTGACGTAGGAGAGAGACTGGCCAGGAGCTTCACCTATTCCAACCCTTTTCCCCTTGATTTGAGCCCTTGGGTTCTGGGGATCTTCAGGACTTAGATGAGAGTCTCTATGGCAGTGATGTAGGTATCTATCTAGGTGCAAAAGTCCTTTTAAAGTATTTATTACAGTGGAGACGTATAAAAATGCCCAACTCTGGACGAGTTTCACCACTCTTCCAGCGGCTGCCTCATGAGCTTGCTATTCAAGATATGAACATGAATCGTTCATATTTCAGTCTGATTTGAAGTAAAGCATCAAAAGTCGGTGCGTGTCAATTACGCCCTTTTCGGATATGCTGTCTCTCTCTACTCTTACAGATAAGATGAGAGGTACCTTATAGCAGCAAGGCAGAGTGGCATGTGAGATGTCAGTCACTCTGTTGATACACACTTTCTTTATTTATTAATACATTTATATAATGCTAATATACAATTCTTAATGGTTTACAAAATACATACACAACAAAACAAAATCCATAAGAAAAATAAATGTCTAGCAAGTCATAATAATAATAAACATGTAATAACATCATATAAACAAAATTAAAAGAATAAGAGCAATAAAAAAATAAAAAGAACAAAATAATATTTAAAAAACAACATATAAAAACAAAGATATAATTGATCTGCTAATTTTACTTCACTTCATTGCAATCCAATTTGGCCTGAAATTAAAAGAAAAATGTTACCTTTAACATAAGCCTGCTGGAAGAGATGTGCTTTAAACAGCTTTCTAAATTTTAACAAGAAATCCTCATGTTTAATCTTTCTAGGCAGCATATTCCATAAAATATGTCCTAAATGATAAGACAGATAAAAGATCCTGAGAAGTTGACCTATGGATTTGTGTAGGCTGATACAGTTTAAGAGCAGCATTAAAAGTAGGAGAAACTAGGCCATAAATGCCTTTAAAAACAAGCAGTAGGAGGGGAGGAGTAAGATAGTGGCATGAAAAGACATGCTCTGCTGCTGCTATTTAATATTTATCTTCCGTTCCTTTACCTAATTCAAAATGCCTCCTAAACGCAAAAGGAAAGCAAGGGTTTATCCCTCAGAACCTCAACCTTCCTCATGGCAGCTTACCATTCCGCAGTTTGTGTCGTCTGCGTTGGATTCAGGGGCAGGGGTGCCCGTTGCCAGCATCATAAGAACATAAAAACATGCCATACTGGGTCAGACCAATGGTCCATCAAGCCCAGCATCCTGTTTCCAACAGTGGCCAATCCAGGCTACAAGTACCTGGCAAGTAACCAAAAACTAAGTCTATTTCATGTTACTGTTGCTAGTAATAGCAGTGGCTATTTTCTAAGTCAACTTGTTTAATAGCAGGTAATGGACTTCTCCTCCAAGAACTTATCAAAACCTTTTTTAAACCCAGCTACTCTAACTGCACTAACCACACCCCCTGGCAACAAATTCCAGAGTTTAATTGTGCGTTTAGTGAAAAATAATTTTCTCTGATTAGTTTTAAATGTGCTGCATGCTAACTTCATGGAGTGCTCCCTGGTCCTTCTATTGTCCAAAAGAGTAAATAATCGATTCACATTTACCCGTTCTAGACCTCTCATGATTTTAAACACCTCTATCATATCCCCCTCAGTTGTCTCTACTCCAAGCTGAACAGCCCTAACCTCTTTAGTCTTTCCTCCTAGGGTAGTAGTTCCATCCCCTTTACGATTTTGGTTGCCCTTCTGTGTACTTTATTGCAATAATATCTTTTTTGAGATGCGGCGGCCAGAATTGTACACAGAATTCAAGCTGCATTCTCACCATGGAGCGATACAGAGGCATTATGACATCCTCCATTTTATTCACCATTCCCTTCCTAATAATTCCTAGGGATGTGAATCGTTTTAGGACGATTAAAATTATCGTCCGATAATTTTAATATCGTCTTAAACCGTTATGGAACACAATACAATAGAGATTCTAACGATTTATCATTATAAATCGTTAGAATCGTGAGCCGGCACACTAAAACCCCCTAAAACCCACCCCCGACCCTTTAAATTAAATCCCCCACCCTCCCGAACCCCCCCCCAAATGAGTTAAATAACCTGGGGGTCCAGCGGCGGTCCGGAACGGCAGCGGTCCGGAACGGGCTCCTGCTCCTCAATCTTGTTGTCTTCAGCCGGCGCCATTTTCCAAAATGGCGGCGAAAAATGGCGGCAGCCATAGACGAACACGATTGGACGGCAGGAGGTCCTTCCGGACCCCTGCTGGACTTTTGGCAAGTCTCGTGGGGGTCAGGAGGCCCCCCACAAGCTGGCCAAAAGTTCCTGGAGGTCCAGCGGGGGTCAGGGAGCGATTTCCCGCCGCGAATCGTTTTCGTACGGAAAATGGCGCCGGCAGGAGATCGACTGCAGGAGGTCGTTCAGCGAGGGTTCCGGCGCCTCGCTGAACGACCTCCTGCAGTCGATCTCCTGCCGGCGCCATTTTCCGTACGAAAACGATTCGCGGCGGGAAATCGCTCCCTGACCCCCGCTGGACCTCCAGGAACTTTTGGCCAGCTTGTGGGGGGCCTCCTGACCCCCACGAGACTTGCCAAAAGTCCAGCGGGGGTCCGGAAGGACCTCCTGCCGTCCAATCGTGTTCGTCTATGGCCGCCGCCATTTTTCGCCGCCATTTTGGAAAATGGCGCCGGCTGAAGGCAACAAGATTGAGGAGCAGGAGCCCGTTCCGGACCGCTGCCGTTCCGGACCGCCGCTGGACCCGCAGGTTATTTAAGTCATTTGGGGGGGGTTTTAATTTAAAGGGTCGGGGGTGGGTTTTAGGGGGTTTTAATGTGCCGGTTTTGCGATTTTTAGATTTTTCACGATTTTTCACGATATTTTACCCCCCCAAACGGCAACAATACGATTCCCTCCCCCTCCCAGCCGAAATCGATCGTTAAGACGATCGAGGACACGATTCACATCCCTAATAATTCCTAACATTCTGTTTGCTTTTTGACTGCCACAACACAGTGAGCCAATGATTTCAAAGTATTATCCACTATGACGCCTAGATCTCTTTCTTGCGTGCTAGCTCCTAATATGGAACCTAACATTGTGTAACTATAGTATAACAAGGGTTATTTTTCCACATATGCATCACCTTGCACTTATCCACATTAAATGTTATCTGCCATTTGGATGCCCAATTTTCCAGTCTCACAAGGTCCTCCTGCAATTTATCACAATCCGCTTGTGATTTAACTACTCTGAACAATTTTGTATCATCTGCAAATGTGATTACCTCCCTCGTCGTATTCCTCTCCAGATCATTTATAAATATATTCAATAGCATGGGTCCTAGTACAGATCCTCAAAACAAGAGAGAGTTTTCTACAGCTGTGGCTGCAACATCTTTTAAGGATGTGTAGAAGGAAAACATTTGTTTCGTTTCATTTTTCATTTTGCAGGGACCCAAGTTCATTTCATTAGTTTCATAGGGGGGAAAAACAATTTGTTTATTAGTTTCATTCATTTTTTGTTTTGCCATTAAAGTCAATGGGGAAAGTATTTGCAGCCTATTTTTGGCTGCAGAATTGGGGTTTTCTTTTCAATTCTGATGAAACTTCTGGGGAGCAATCATCAGAATGAGAAAAGAGCTCCAAGGTACTTAGACTGTGGCAAAGCAGCACCAAAGTGGATTGAATAGCCTAAGGCACTGTAAAGGGGCAAAGGAGTACCAGGAGAGGCAAGAAGAGTGCTTTAATAGAGGTGCAAAGCAGCAGCGAGAGTGTCAAAAACACAGCACAGTTTCAAAAGAGAGCACCAATAACAGTTGCATGAACCTTCGAAGGCAGCACAACAGGCAAAGTGGCAAGCAAGTGGCATCAACATCCTACAACACAATGAAGGGGGAACATAGCAAGCAGAAAGGGTGTCAGAAAGGGTGTCAGAAAAAACCACAAGGTGCTGATAAATGGACAAAGCTGCATAAAGACTAGCATCAACACACTGAAATACCCATAATGCGTTCCAAACCTCCCAAAAGCACCCTTTAACTGACCATCAGCTGTTACGAGCGCGCGCGGAGCGCAGTAGTCTCAAGCGGGTGGTGAGCCCTTGGGCCACGGCAGGACTCAAGGAGGAGCCCCAAGCCACACCGTGGGAGGTGAGCTGGGCAGGCATGGTGAGCCAGGCGGGTACAAAAGCAGGGAGTAAGGAGTGGAGTCTGACCCTCAGCCGGACCTGCACGCCCATGGCAACCAACACTGGGAAGTTGATTGATGAACGGTCCTCCGACTGTTCCCGGCCCTTTCGGACCTGTCGCTGGGTACGGCAATGGGTGGCAGGCCGGACAGAGGCGAGGGCAGACAGAGTCCTTTACACTGAAGACATCGTAGACAAGGCAGGTGCAGAGACATCGAATGGCAAGGACTGGTGCAGAGACATCAAATGGCAAGGACTGGTGCAGAGACATCAAAGGCAAGGGCAGGAAGGAGACATGGGCACTGTCCCTAAGGGCGCCCTAATCAGCCCACCCACGGGACTGAGTCGCGGACCACCCCGTCCCATACGCGCCCTACTCAGCCCAGGAAGGCTGGTCGCAGACCACGCTGAGAGTGGGAGAGCACCAGGAAGACAAGGCGGAAGAATACTGCACTCCAGGCAGTCAAGACAGGAACGCTGCACTCCAGGCAGCACAAGGCAGGAACGCTGCACTCCAGGCAGCTCAAGGCAGGACATCAAGGAAAAGCAGGAACTGGATCAGGCACAGGATCAGACATCAGGTAACACATCAAGGCAGACATCAGTAACATCAGGTAGCGGACATCAAGGTAAGACAGGACAAGGCGCCATCAAAACAAGGTAGACCATGGAGGACCTGGATCGAGGAAGAGGTACAGGCAACTGTAGCCCTCAAT
This sequence comes from Rhinatrema bivittatum, assembly GCF_901001135.1. NCBI lineage: Eukaryota > Metazoa > Chordata > Amphibia > Gymnophiona > Rhinatrematidae > Rhinatrema > Rhinatrema bivittatum. The sequence goes on along the minus strand of NC_042616.1, from coordinate 787,729,591 downwards.
CCGAAGGCGAGTTGCAAGTGACAAGAAAGTCCTTATATACTGGAGGTTGTAGGCAACTCCCTGGGAGGAGTTTGCCAGGACCGCCCCTCGCTGGCCCTATAAGTGGGGTAGAGAGCTGCGGGCCGGCCCCTAGGAGAAGGGCGTCGCCAAACAGGAAGTCCAAACGCAGGCATGCAAGCCACAGGCAGGCCTCAGGAACAGCTAGGCCTCCCAGGCCCTGGAGCAAGTCCCGGATGGTGCACAGGAGAGGCCCTGGCTTCGAAGCGGCCTCCGGGAGGAAGGTAAGATACCTCCTGTAGTGCAGCAACAGGGGGGATCGCAACAATCAGCTATATAATTGAGTGGTGACCGACGTACTACGAATTCGCAGTAGAGAGCAGCTCTCACTGAAGTGCCGTGCTTGCGAGGATGAGACAGCTCTCACCAACGTGCCATGCCTGCGCGGAGAATGCACAGAAAGGAGCAGCTCTGACTGCGCTAAAGAGAGCTCTGATCAACGTGCCGCGAGCATCCAGAGCTCTGACCGACGCGCCGCTAATATCTCGCTCGTTTTAACGGGCCCATGAGCAGCTGTGACTGCGCAGAATAGACAATCTGGCCGGCACACCTTGCCCGTTTTAACGGGCTTAACGGTTTGTTTCTATAATAAAAAATGGTTGTATAATGTCTGTAATTACCAGAAACACCAGTAATTTCCTAGTGTACTCACCAAAAAGTTATAAAATTTGCCTAGCCTACCAGAAACAACAATTTCACCTCCTCCACCAGTTCCTTTACGATATCTGCATATGGACTCTCTACCTGGGTTACATCAAGCTAGGTTGAGAGAACATTGCACAAATCTCATCTTTGTGTGAGTTTCTCACTCCAGAGGTCATAAAATCTTCACAAGAGTGCACTGTTCTGGGGGAGAGGAGAGAGGAGAGAACCAAAGGAACATTTTACAAATTACCTCAAGCCATTTTCCTGATTGGACCAGTTGAGGGTGAGGACATTGCCCCGGACCCGGCCCCAACATCGTGGGGTCACTCCAGTGATGTCATCGAAAGGTCCCAGAAGGCCTATAAAATTGGTCCCTCCTGTGGCACGCAGGAGCCGCTGGTGCGATGCTTTGCTGGAATATTGATGACTGGAGAAAATTTGAATTGATGAAGTGGATTCGAGACTCTTCGTAAGTAATAATATTATTTGTATCTTCTCTCTCTTCAAATCCCCAACCCAGGGATTTAAAGCAATTAATGTACAGAGATTCCCATAGGAAGGAGACTCTAAATCTGATACTTGGCTACAATTGTATGATATGCCGCATACTAAGAGAAAGGCACGGATAAGGGAGATTCAGACATCATCTCCCTTACCCATTCCATTGCAGCCTCAGATTTCCTCTTTATGGCAACAGCAGAGAAGTCAGAGGAAGGGGCTGCAGTGGTGGATGATGCTTTAGAGCGAGAAGTAAATCCATAGGCTGAAGCCATTTCTTTAAGTCCCGGTGCTCTTATTTCTCCCTAGTCCCTCCCCACCATGTGAGAGTTCAAAAAACTTGGTTGGCCCCCTTATGTTGGATGAGGGAACCGAGGACATAAGTATTACCTTAAAGGATGGTTTAAGGAATGGAGACCTAGCCACTGGGGATAGGGAGGAATCCAGGATTGAACCAGAGATTATTTTACATCCAAAGTCATCGGAGATTACCATGGACATCTTATAGTCAGCAATCAAATCCTTGGAACTGGCGATAATTAAATGTACTCAAAATACTGCTAATTTTCAACAGAGAGTATTACATTTGGAAAATACAGTTTCTATATGTAATAATAAAGTGGTTTTGAGTGAAGAGAGGTTGGAAAAGGTGGAGACAGTACAAAAAAATCTAGTGAAATCTGAAGTCATTAAAGAAATTAGAATTTCTTGAGAATTCTTTAAAGTATTCCAACCTTAGGATCTTCAACTTTCCCATGTAGAGTTTAATATCTGCTGGTGAAATGTTCAAGGAATATTTACAATATATTTTAAAAATGCCAAATCAGTCATTACCGGCATTAGCAAAGGCTTATTATTTACTTTTAAGATCTAATAGAGAAAATCAACCTGGAAATATGCAGCCAGTGGCTTCTATTAATTTGTCTGAGGTAAAAGAAACTTCAGTTAGCACTGATATACCTACTAGAGGGACACTTCTTGTATCTTTCTTGTTTTCAACTGAGAGAGATACAGTTCTCCCTTTATTTCTCAGGCATCATCTTGACAGGTTTCACGGACAACAGGTGTGGATATATCCAGAACTTTCAAGGATAACCCCACTGAGAAGGAAACAGTATCGGAAATTAAAATCGGAAATTCTTGCAAGTGGTGCTGGATTTATATTCAAATTCCCATGTAGGTGTGAATTAAAATATCTAGAACAGAAATATGTTTTTTTATAAGATATCTCAATTACAGACTTTCTTGGATTCCCATCCCCCAAATGTGGAAATAGGTTAAGAGCAAATAAAAGTTCCAGCTATTTATCTCTGAATATAATGAGAAATGAGATTTAATCATCTGTTCTCTATAATTAAGTTTCCTTTAAATCGTTCATGTATAATTGGTTTTCCCTGGTAATGCCTTGAGAAAATACAGAGAATGATTATTATTATTTTTGAAATATTTGTGATTATATTTTGATTTATTACAATATGGGGTAGATTTTAAAACCCCTGCGTGCGTAAATCCTCCCAGATGTACGCGCGCAGGGCACTCGCGTGCCGGCGCGCCTATTTTGCATAGGCTGCTGGCGTGCGCAAAGCCCCGGGACGCGCGTAAGTCCCGGGGCTTTCTAAAAGGGGTGGGGGCGTGTCTGGGGGCATGTCTGGGGCAGGGGCGGTGTGGGGTGGGTCCGGGGGCGTGGCGACGGTTCGTGGGCGGGCTGGGAGGGCGGTCCCGAGTCCCCCGGCTCTGCGGCCTGTGCCGGGAGATGCCGGGGTGGCGCGCACAAGTTACGCCTGCTTCAAGCAGGCGTAACTTGCCCAACAAAGGTGTGGGGGGATTTAGATAGGGCTGGGGGGGGTGGGGTAGATAGGGAAAGGGAGGGGAAGGTGGGGGGACGCAGAAGGAAAGTTCCCTCCGAGGCCGCTCTGATTTTGGAGCGGCCTCGGAGGGAAGAGGCAGGCTGCATGGCTTGGCACACGCAGGCTGCCGATTTTGCGCAGCCTTGCGCGCGCCGACCCCAGATTTTATAAGATACGCGCAGCTACGCGCGTATCTTATAAAATCTGGTGTACTTTTGTTCGCGCCGGTGGCGCGAACAAAAGTATGTGCGCGTGTATTTTTTTAAGATATACCTCTATCTGTATACAAGTACAATGTTTGTTGTTAATGATTTTGAAATGCAGAAATAAAAAATTAAAAAAAAAAAGAGTGCATTGTTCTGTTCGTACATCACACTCTGTATGTCAAAGTGGCCCCTAACCCCTACACTAATAGCTACACCTCACCTCGAGTTACTAGGTGGGCCTCCCATAGAGATATAAATACCTACCTAGTATGAGGGCATTATGGCTAGGCACTCTCTCCTCCCCCCCCCCCGAATGAAACTAATAATATGTTTCATTCGTGGGGGATTGCTATTCATTTAGCGGACGCACAAATGCAACAAATATGTCCCTATTCATTGCGGATGACACATTCGTTGAAAACGAATGCACATCCCTAACATCTTTTAGCCCTCTGGACAACCAGCCTCCATCCAATATCCATGGCTCTACCCCGGACGCATCGCATTGCAGCCTGATGGTGTAGATGGATATGATAACTCTGGGGGAGCCAAAGGAAATAGAGGCCACGTTGAAGAAAGTTTATCATCGCTGGGAGGAAATGGCAACATTTCAGCTTCAAGTGCGGGATCAACAGTCACAAGAGTAACTTTGCCTTATTCACCTCTATTGTTTAATTTACTTTAGTTACGCTCCAGTTATACCCTTGTTAAATGTAAACCGATCCGATATGGTTATTACTATGAAGGTCGGTATAAAAAAGTGTTAAATAAATAAATAAATAAAGAGGGGGAGAGAGTCCTCCTTCTGCAGACTAGACACTGGCTGGTGCTAGTGTTAGTTACTCTGGATGCACTATGGGACTATCACTAAGCCTGGGCAAGCGTTCTCTGAGAGCGCAAGGAAGGTAAACGATATTTCTAATAAACTTGAATCTTTGACTGCAGATACAGTCCAACATCAACAAGAATTCTCTGTCAAGATTTCTTCTTTGGAGAGAGAAGTTAATGTGGTCAGAAAGATTCAATCTGCTATTAAACAGGACTGTGCAGGTTTCCATAGAAGAGTGGAATTTATAGAAAACAAGCTGAGACATTTAAATTAGCGCTTTTTGAACTTTCCTAAAGTGGTGGGCAAATTACCTTGTATAATCTTAAATAGATATTTTATAGAAGTTTTGTCATGTACTCAAGAATCTCTTCCCCCCACCAATAAGGTTTATTTTTTACCAAATGGTCAAATGAATCAACCTGCAATAATTGCTAGGGATCTGTCTGCCTTCTTGGAATCCTCCACAGTTTTTAAATTTTCATTATCCAAGAAACGGTGCAATCTCCGTAACATCCGCAATTTTAAAAAGGCTTTCTTAACAACATTATTAATCTGTGGGTGAAAGAGAGGGAAGTATCCAAAATGACCCCCAAATTACGAACCGTACTTAATTTATTTTTTTTATTGCAATTTCAAATATAATTCAAGAAGCTACACTTGAAATAGAAATAAGAAACGGACATACATTCTTCACATTACAGAAAAAATACCATGATAGAAATAAAAGTAATACAAACATACAAAGAACTATCAACACTACTATAATTCTCAAATATAGGGATATCAATACCACAAATTTGAGGCAATACTGGTAAATATCAAATTAAAGTAAATAACTGGCTAGTGAGGACTATATCTGAGATACCTACATTCTGCCTTATGACAATTAATTGTGCATTGGTGTAGATACAGATAAAGAAGTTATCTTGTTAGACACAAAGGCAGTCAATTGAAATGGTTGAAAAAATATATAGGAAGCATTTTGATATTTTATGATGCATTTACAAAGAAATTTTAGAATAAAGAATGCTCCTATCTCCAAAACCATTGGCTTAAGGTGTTGCAGTTGAACACTGCTGGAGAGATAGTGGACCCTTGGGCCGGCCTACCTAGGGAGACAGGGTAGGCCGGGGGGCGGAGCCACAAGCAGGAGGTGTTCACCCAGGAACCAGGGACCCCCCGGGAGGAGCCCGTAGGGCACCGGGTCCTCGGAATAGAGACAGAAAGTCCAGGGGCTGAGATAGGCTTGACCGGGACCAGAGCAAGCAAGAAGGATAGGAAGTCCAAGGTACCCGGAAGGCAGGGGAAGGGCTATACAGGTCCGGGGGCCAGCTGAAGGCAGGGCAGCAGGCGGCTGCGGAGTCTGTAGCAAACCGGAGGCTGAAGCAGGCTGTAGGCTGTAGCGGAATCGGTAGCAAACCGGATGCCGAAGCGGGCTGTAGGCTGAAGCGGAGTCGGTAGTAAACCGGATGCTGAAGCAGGCTGTAGGCTGAAGCGGAGTCGGTAGCAAACCGGATGCTGAAGCTGGCTGCAGGCTGAAGCGGAGTCAAAGGCAAACTGGAGTCGGAGGCAGGCAGCAGGCAGAAGCAGAGTCAGAGGCAAACCGGAGTCGGAGGCAGGCAGCAGGCAGAAGCGGAGTCAGAGGCAAACCGGAGTCGGAGACAGGCAGCAGGCAGAAGCGGAGTCAGAGGCAAACCGGAGTCAGAAGCAGGCAGCAGGCAGAAGCGGAGTCAGAGGCAAACCGGAGTCGGAGGCAGGCAGCAGGCAGAAGCGGAGTCAGAGGCAAACCGGAGCCAGAAGCAGGTAACGTGGAGACCACCAGGAACGCAACTAAGAACAACTATGGAGTTGTGAACCTCGTTGCAAGGCGATGAGAGAGAGTTTGAGCGCTGGTTATATCGGGACTTGGGCGTGATGTCAGCAGTATGGGCGGGGCCAGGCTTCTGGGAGCTGAGCGTTCAAGACGGACGTCCTCGCGTGCGTGCGAGACTGAAGGGAAGCAGGCACGTAATGGCGGCCGCCACGTGGAGTGAGAGAAGCCCCCGGGGTCCGGAGCGGGCGGAATGCGGTGATCCCTGAAGTGGAGGTAGGCGGACTTGGGCCCTAACCGGAGGGAAGCGGTAGAGACCGCAACATAAGGAGCAGAAATTGCTTCCTCTTTTTTTGGGACTGCTTTGATATATCTGGAAAACGTTGCACTTTCATATTCAAAAAAAGATCCATCTTGTGACGAAACACCATTTTGAAAATCCAGTCTTTGTCAGATTCCATCAAAAAAGAAATGACTAGAGTTGCTGGGGTAACCAAGTCCTTTTGGGTTTCCAAAAGAGCGGTGACATTTAATGGTGATTTTACAATAGGAGAAATTGCTAATATATCACTAGAATCCTTGGAAATCTTCTTGAAAGTTGGAACATAATAAATCTGAGAAATGAGTGGGAAGGCATTTTCATGAATCTTCAAGATCTCTAGCAAGTATTTCTTCCACATTTCCTTAGGGGCCATAATAGGGTTGCTTGGAAAATTAATAAATTTAAGATTTTTGTTTCTAAGGCCTGGATTTATCAAAATGCACTAAATATTGCATGTTTATTTATTTATTTGTTTATTGAGTTTTATATACCGTCATTCGGTGAAGCCATCACAAGATTCAAAGTGTCATGTATTTAACAATTGTGAATTAAGATATAACAGGAATGTGATAGGAAAAGGAGTGTGTTTTATGGTAATAGGCAGTTTATCGCAATTTGTGCTAATACCTATGTGAAGCATTGCGATAACTTTTTCACACTATGCAATAAGTGCCAGAATTGTATTTCCTACATACAACCACTGGAGGGACCATGTTTAGTAGGTCTAAGCTCCCAGAGAGCCTAGCTGTCAGGGCCCTTCTACAATGTGAGAGAGAAAGAGAGAGAGAGACTGACTAGCTGTATTGCCCTCTCAACCTAGCTTGATTGACTCTCTACCTGGGTAACATCAAGCTAGGCTGAGAGAACACTGCACAAATCTCATTTTTGGGTGAGTTTCCTCACTCTGAAAGTCATCAAATCTTCACAAGGGAGCACTGTTCTGTTTGTACGTCTCATTTTGAATGTCAAAGTGGCCCCTAACCCCTACACTAATACCTAAACCTCACCTCAATTTACTAGGTGGGCCTCCTATAGAGATATAAATACCTACCTAGGATGAGGGCATTCTCATTCTTTCTCTCTCTCTCTTTTGTTGTAGAGGGCCCTGACAGCTACCAATCGTTAAAGGGGCTTAACGCATGCAAAAATGCCTTATAGCAAATTGATAAATGACCCTGTAAGTTGGTTTCAAGATTTTCCAAGCGAGTGGTAAGCCAATGATTTTCCCTGATATTACATTGCTGTGGATCCGTCACCTTTCCCAAAACATTCTTTGAAGAAACACAGTCCACTTTAATATTATTTATGTCAACTTCTGCTATTTTTATATGCTCATCCAGCTTCCCTATAGAAATAACCAGAGGGTTAATCTGGCTAGTAATATTATTATTGAGCACCTGTATAGCGTCCCAAAATGCATCAATTGTTGCGGTCTCCACCGCTTCCCCTCTATCCGCTCTGCACTGCGCTTACCTACAGTGGTGGAAACGCCGCCCCCGCGGCTCTGTCGGTCCTTCAGGGCGTCCGCCATTACCAGCTCGTCTCCCTGCCGCCACGCGTGCGCGTGAGGACGCGCACTATGGACGCACAGCCGCCGGAAGTCGGGCCCCGCCCGGGCTAACGATGCCACGCCCCAAGCCTGATTTAACCGGAGTTCGGTTACCGTCTCATTGCCTTGCAACGAGGGTCGCTACTGGTTAGTAGTTCTGAGTTGCGCTTCACTTGTTCCACGTTCCTGCTTTGACCTCAGCCTGTTCCTGACTCTGCTTCTGCCTGCCGCCAGCCACCGACCATTACCCGTGCCTGATTCCGCTCCTGCCTGCTGCCAGCCTGACCTGGGTTCGTCTCCGTTCCTACTCACAGTCTGTTCCAGTTCTCAGCACTCTACAGACTCCGTTCCTGCTCGCAGGTTGCTTCATCTCACGGCACGCTACAGACTCCGTTCCTGCTCACAGTCTGTTCCAGTTCTCAGCACGCTACAGACTCCGTTCCTGCTCGCAGGTTGCTTCATCTCACGGCACGCTACAGACTCCGTTCCTGCTCACAGTCTGTTCCAGTTCTCAGCACGTTACAGACTCCATTCCTGCTCACAGCTTGCTTCAGCTCATAGCACGCTACAGACTCCATTCCTGCTCATAGCTTGCTCCAGTCCACAGCACGCTATAAGACTCTGTATCTGCTCACTATCTGCTCCAGCATACGCCGGCCCCAACCAGCCCACGGACTACAGCATTCTTATTGGACTACCTTATCATACTCTCTGCCCAGGCCTTCTTCTACTATAGAGACTCTCACTGTTCTCCTAAGTCCCAAGGTTCTAGGACCCTACGGGCTCCTCCTGGGGGGTTCCTGGTTCCCGGGTGAAGACCTCTGCCTGTGGCTCCGCCTCCCGACCTGCCCTATCATTGGGTTAGTTCGGCCTAAGGGTTCACTCCTGGTCTGCAGCTTCCCAGACTGCAACATCAATAGTCACAACCGAAGGTCTTACGAGCGCCACAGGTTGGTATAATGGAGGTTTTAAGTTCTTTACGTCATCTTGCCCGACAATGTCATCAATGGAAGAGTCCCCCACCCTGGCTTGATCCTCCACAGGTTCCAACAGGGTTGCAGCATCTTGAAGATCTCGAGTTGACGCTCTCTCTGACTGCTGGGTCTGTGCATGAACCTCAGCAGGGTTAGAGGGGGTGAGCCATTCCTCCAGTGAAAATGAGATGAAATGCTCAGGGAGGTGTATTTTTTATGGGAATGAAGAATTGGATGTCATCCACATACAATCAAAAATTTACATCCAGATTTTCCAAAATGTGACATATTGGGGCTATTTAAATATTAAAAAGAGATGTGGAAAGAGCAAACCCTGAAGGACACCAATTTTAAGGTCAAAAATAGAAGATTGAGAGTTAGGAAGAACAATCCTCTGGGCATGCTAGCTGAAAAATGAAGCAAACCAAGTGCATGGGGAGCCACATAGCCCAATATCTTTCGACGTTTCAAAAGCAATGAGTGATCAATAGTGTCAAAGGCTGATGACAAATCAAGAAGTACCAGAAAAAAAACAGTTCCACTATCATATTCCCTTCAAAACAATTGAATTGAGAGCAATTGAATTGAGAGCAATTGAATTGAGAGCAATAATGTTTCAGTATTGTGTCCACTTTGAAGTCCATATTGATGGATATCAAGTATGTTATGAGTGTTCATAAATGTAATTGACTTAAAACAACCTTTTCTAAAATCTTGGCCAGGAAAGGAAGGTTAGAAATTGGATGGTAATTTTTTAAATCAGAAACATCCAGATTCAATGTTTCTAATACTGGATAAACTGTGACAGCTTTAACAATGCAGGTAAATGCCCTTCTTTAAGTGAGAAATTAATAAACTGAGAGATAAAACCAGCAAGCTCAGAACGTAGTCATTTCATTGAAGCATTTGAGCCATCATTTAGAGGACAATAAGTAGTATTTAAATACTTGATAATTTCTGCAATTTCAGAGGCGGACACTTCTTTAAAACAATCTATTAACACAATTGTGAAAAACGGTCGTCATCATCTGGTGCATCCCCAACCTTGCCAATTGTCAGATTCAGTACAATAAAATTATCATTTTTTGACATAAACTTTTATTATATTCCCTGCTTGAACTTGATCTAGCTGCTGAGTGGAATTTTGATTTTGTTGTGAAATGGGCTTTCTGAATGAAACTTATCACATTCAGAACATGTAAATAGATTCTAATGAGTGTGGTTTGGTTTTCCTGGTAATTTGTAAAGGTCGCTTTATTTAGAAATATCTTCTCATATTCTGCAGCTTAACTCTAGCTATTCCATTTCCTGATTTTCTGGTTTTGCATAAGTTTTCTTTGACTACTGTAAGTGTTTTCACATTCAGGAAGTAGAAATGAATTCTCTTATGCACTTTTTCTCTTGAGGTGGTATTTCTTCCTTCTGTCTAAGGTTGTTGTGGACAAATCTCCCAGTGTAATCAACCATCAAAAAAGGTGGTAGAACTAGGCTGGGATTCTGGAGAGGTAGAAGAACTATAGAACAGGTGTTGAGATAGTAGAAACTCCTCTATGGTGGAATAAGCAGCATGGTATGTAGACATGTGGCAGAAAATAGAGATGTGCTTCATTTAAAGATATCTGGTTGGGCTTCAGATTGGCCACTATGTGAAAAATTTCATTTTCACATGATTCTTTTTTTTCGGCAATTTCCGCCGTTGTGTAATAATCTAGTATCTAGTATCTAAATAGAACAGAAATTTATATATGACTTTAAGGCTACAGCTCCCCATGGTTTAAATTTGGATATAGATTACTCTGTTTTTTTATGATTTTATTCATTCATCCACTGTGTATTTTACAATCCCTCATATCTTTTACCTCAACATTTTTTAAGTACATATTTTCATGGTTTTATTAGCTGGCATGTTTTCTTAATTCATTTGTTTGCTTTTTTATTTTTTATTTTTATTTTAAGTATTATATTTTTTATGATGTCATTATTTATATTTTTTTTGGATTAATCGTTCTTCTATTTTTACATATTTTCAAATTCTTTATATTATACCATTTTTTGTTTATATTTTATTTTTTATTTATTTACTTATTTAATTTTTACATGCCAGCTTCATAAGTACCATTTTTTGAGATATTTTAAATTTGTTTCAATATTTTTATATTACAGACTATCTTAATGTACAGTCTTTTTTAAGACTTGGATTTTTTCACCAGTACACGAATTGAGTTGAGGTAAAGGTCATATATTTGTTGATCTGATCTAATTTATTACACATAACTGTCACATTTTAAATGTCACCCCACACTTTTATGTTACCATTTTATTTGTGTGTTTGAGTTATGTTTTTATGATTTTTATTATTTATTGATATGTGTTATTTGTATGTTGTAGCCCCTGATGTAGCCCCATTGTAAGAGGGTGAAACTCGGCCAGAGTTGGGCACTTTTTACATACTCGTGTTACCTTCCAATAAAGAAATCCATTTCGGACATCTGGCTGCTAATCCTGTTTTGTTGCCCCCACGGCTTTGTTAGACAGCCTTCCTTGCTGTTTCTTCAGTCCAGATTTTCAGGACAGGTTGATCTAGCTCTGGTTTTACCCCACGGCCTGCAGGGACTTGTAGTCCTGCTTTTCTTAAGGAATGCAATAGGGAAGTCAGAACTATAAGTTCCTGCATTCCGTGGGGTAAAACATGCACTGGATCAACTTGTCCTGAAAATCTGGAGCCAGTTAGCAGCCCTACCCCCATATGCAGCACCATGATTCTTTTCCACACGCAAGCAGACCTGCACATCCCTCTGATTTTCTGTCCTCCAGCCCTTACCTTATGACATGTGACACTCCTCGGGGGGGGGGGGGGGCAGTAACGATGCCCAATCACTCTTGCCCGCCTGGCAGTCACAGTAAATACAGTGTTGGCTTGCTCTCCTTGACATGTGCAGTCGGTGTGAAAGACACAAACACCAAAGCTGGAATGCCAGCCGCCTAAGATATACAGTGTGAGGATTCCACTCTGTTGGCTTTTGTAATAAGTATGGTATTTTATTGCTGTTTTTTTATTGCATTGTTATAGGAAGGTATGCTTTACAAATAAATGTTCTTGTGTTACGATTGAAATATAATGTTGCTAAAGAAATATTTCTCCTGTTTAAATGTGATGTTTAACCCCATGGTTACTACCTTGACATGCATCTCTCAGAAGAGTGCTTGTGGTATTACTGTGACTTCACTCACAGGTAATAACAGGACAGAAACTGCACAATTCAGTATCCATTATACCAGTTGCAATGACAGCCATTGACCTATTGCCATGCACTTGTGTAATAATGAGCCCGGGATTTACTGTAGCTCCACTGTTTTCATCTGCATTTATGCCGGCTGGCTTTGAAATTGGGAATGTGTGACATTTTATGAAAGGGGTTCAACACGCTGAATAAACATGACTCTTGAGTTGTCTGGGCTGCACTTCCTGACTCAATCGCATATAGAACAAATACATTTATTAAGCGAGAACACCGGGAGGAGAAATGATACTCTCCTGTCAGCGAAAGGATACAGCAATCAAAAAGATAAGGTCAACCTTAAATGTAAAAAATGTTTATCCTTTTCATGCATAGACAGATTGCCACGAATGTATCGCCACTCGCCAGCCTATCACAGTCTCACTAAAGAGAAGCGTCAGCTCTGCTGTCCTTTATTCCCGGGCTGTCCCATTCAATCATGCCAAAAGATATTTCGAAGGGAAAGAAAATACATTTTTCAGTGTGACAAAGGCAGCTTAAGCACCAGCTAGCTTTATGCACTCTCCACACATTGCTGTGATTTACCGAGAGATTTGTCAGTGGAGTAGAAAGGTAGAGTGTAAGGATTAAGATGGCTGTTGGGTGTGCAAGAGCAGGTTTCATGTTCTTTTCTCCCCATCAGTCACCGGCCACACATTCATCTCCCTGCATATTTCTCCCCCATCATCTTTCGCTCCTCCTTCCCCATTTATTTTTCCTCTTTCTTTTGGTGTCTTCCTGCTTCTCTTGCCTTCTCTATGCTGCTAGATGTTGCTGACTTTCTCTCTCTCTCTCTTCTTCCAGTATTCAGTGGGGGAAAATACTACAGGACTGGCTCCTTCTCCTTTCTGTGGTTTGCTGCATGTATATATTTTCTTCCCTGATCAGCCTCGTCCTGCCCTCTTTCTGCAATAGAGTCTTATATTCTTCTTTCAATGTATTTCTGCCTTGGACACTGTTTTATCTACCCTCATAGGCAATTCCTGCTATGTAATAATATCATAATTTTAGTCTTAAACTAGAAATTTCATTGCATAAAGAGGCAATACTATACTAAACAAATAGTATGAAGAGAATGATTTGTTCCTACTAGAAAATAGTCTGTATGCTACAAATCATATAATATTGCATCACATACTAATATAACTAGCATAAAGCAAAAACTAAAAGAATCATTAAGTCTTAGAGGGGACAGAAAATTTAATGTAAAAAGTAGTCCATTATAGTGGACAAAGAAAAAGACAAACTAGCAGGATAGACAGAATATTTACCTTTACCCTCACTATGTCATACGACCTGTATGACATAGTGAGGGCAAAGGTAGCGCCGGCACCATTTTGAATATTGGCAATACGGCCCGCGTGCAGGAGGTCGCTCCCGGACCCCTGCTGGACTTTTGGTAAGTCTTGTGGGGGTCAGGAGGCCCCCCCCCAAGCTGGCCAAAAGTCCCTGGGGACTCCTGCACTCGTGACGTCGGGTGACAGGAACCAAAATGGCGCCGGCGCTACCTTTGCCCTGTCATATGGTAAGGGCAAAGGGCCACCGGCGCCATTTCTATTAACGCAGCTGTGGCCCGAGAGCGGGAGATCGCGCCGGGACCCCCCCACTGGACCCCAGGTAATTTAAAACATTTTGGGGGGCTTCGGGAGGGTGGGAGATTTGTTTTAAAGGGTCGGGGTGGGTTTTAGGGTTGTTTTGGTGTACCGATTTTCCCGCCCTCCCCGATTTACGATTTTTTACGATTTTTTACCAAAAAAAAACATGACGATTAGATATCCTTCCCCCCCCCCCAGCCAAAATAGATCGTTAAGACGATCGATCACACGATTCACATCCCTAATTTGTAACATATACATACTAAATAGAAATGATGGTAGAAAAAGACCAAATGGTCCCTCCAGTCTGCCCAGCAAGTTTCCTATGGTAGTAACTGCCGCATATAAGAGGTATGGGAACCAACTTTTCAAACTGATTGGGGGTTGCTAAACTCCTCACAGATTAACATTCCCTGGAAACAGTGAAGGAATTTGTTCAATTTTGAAATTACTGAAGCACCCATAGCATCCACAAAGCCGACGCCTATGGATAGAGGTCTATAAAATCTTGAGTGGGGTGGCATGGATGAGAAGAAAAGAGTTATTTACCCTATCAAATAGTAGTAGGACTAGGGTCACTCCATCAATCAAACAGGCAGCACATTTAATTTAAAACAAATTGGGGAAAGTATTCTTTTACTCAGCAAAAACAGTTAAAGGTGAATTTTAAAAGCCCTAAGCACGCCAAAGCTGGGAGATACATGCGAGGCTCAGACTGGTGCTTGCCACAAGGATTTTAAGAAGCTCCTGAGAACACGCATATCTCCCAGTATGCATATAAATTGAAAAGTTAAAAAGGGGTGGAGCATGGGTGTAGTCTGGGCAGAATATCAGTGGGTCATGAGTGTTTCAGGAAGGTCACTGTTATGATAACATGTGTTTTGTGGATCATTGGGTGTTGTGGAGGTGACCACGCCCATGGGGAGGAGCCCTATGAGGAGCCATAGCTCTGGGCTAGACTCGTACACACAAAACACAGGAAGGTTCTTTATTATACAGCTTGATGATCTCCACCAGAGGTGGCAGTAGTGAGGCAGTCTGTAGTTGTAGTCTCAAGAACCTCGGCAGAGGGAGCCCTTCTCTCCTTTGCTGACGTCAGGAGGTTCCGCAGCAGGTCTCCCAGCGAGGAGATACTGTGGATGAGATAGTGAGTACTCTAACTCTCAGTCTAAGTGTTAGCTGTTGGTATGCGATTCCACCAGGTATGTTGTAGAAGGTACAGGCACCAAGACAGGGAGAGCAGGTCCTCGAGGAGTGAGTATCTGTTCCCTGTAAGCACCTGAAATAAAGCAGAGGGCCCTCGAGGAGAGGGTACCCAGTTTATCATATACCCCGAAGGGTAGAGAGAGCTTCCTGCGGCAGCACGGAAGCAACAAAGTAGCTTAGACAGGAATGGATTCGAGTCCTTGTTAACTTGGGGAGCTAGCAAATGAATGAAGGTAATATACCCAGATGGCATGATGTCAGCATGAGGGAACACCCTCGAGTTTCATGCCAAGGATGGTACAAAGATGTGGGTTGATCTCATGTGTGCACCCTAGTAGGTACCTGGGAGGAGCAATGGTGGGAGGCTGCACCATAGCTATTCTGGGGACACCAGAGAGGTTGGCTTGACAATGCTGCAGTAGCCATCTTGCCCAGGTAAGCAGGAGGAGCCGTGAATAAGGTGAGGCAAATGGGGCAAAGCCGTCGAGGACCGACAGACACAACAGTACCCCCTTCAAAGGGCGTCCACGCTGTTTCCTACCAGGTCTTGGTTTTTGAGGATGCAAGTTATGGAAGTCCTGCAGCATCTCTTTATCCATGATATTAGACATTGGTTTCCAAGATTTTTCTTCAGGGCCATACCCTTCCCATGACAGAAAGTATTTCCATACTCTGCCTCATCTTCTCACATCAAGAACTGCATCTACTTTATATTCGATGTCTTCTTCTGCATCAATAGGTGTAGCTTCTGGTACCTTGTTGGAGAACTCACTATGGATCAATGGCTTCAATAGTGAGACGTGGAATGCATTGTGGATCTTTAAAGTAGATGGTAGCTTCAGACTGTGAGATTGCCCAGTCATCGGAGAATGGGAAATGGTCCAACGAAGCGAGGAGTGAATCAAGCTGAAGGCAGTTTAAGTCTTAAGTGCTTCGTGGAAAGTCAGACTTTATCACCAGCTTGAAGTCTGGAGCCTTGCAGTGATGAGCATCTTTTCCTTTCTTGCTCGAAGTCCTGCTTTAGTAAGCATCTCTTTTGTCTATCTTTGGCAGTAGATTGAGCTGCCAGGGATGACACTGATAACAGAAGTAACAGTGGTGGCAGGGGTAGTCATCCGTAGACCACTTCAAATGGTGTTGATCCAGTGGATGTTGCTGGATGAGAATTAATGGCAAATTCTGCCCAGTGCAACAGTTCACGCCAATCAATCTGGCGAGTGTTCACGTAGGCACGACTGAACTGTTTATCCTCTCTGTTTGTCCGTTGGATTATGGATGGTATGCGGAGGTGAAGGAGAGAAATATTGAACTTCTTACATAGTGCCTTCCAGAAGTTAGCCGTGAATTGGGCTCCTCGATCGGAAACTATGTGCTTAGGCAAGCCATGCAGGCGGAAGTTGTGCGTCATGAATAGCTTGGCAAGCTCCATAGTGTTGGGTAAGCCTGGGAGAGCCACAAAATGAGCCATCTTCGAGAACCGATCTATGGTTACCCAAATAGTGTTGTTCCCTCCTGAAGATGGTAAATCAACCATGAAGTCCATGGCGATACGTGCCCAAGGTTCCTCTGGCACTGGCAAGGGTTAGAGTAGACCCCATGGATGACCCGGTGGAGTCTTCTGTTTAGCACAGTTTGCACAGGAAGCGATGTAGGAGAAAGTGTCTTCCTTCATGGTGGGCCACCAGTAATAAGTCTGAAGTTTAGACAGGGTTCTACATTGACCAGGATGTCCTGAAAGTTTAGAGTCATAGGCCCAAGCCAATAACTTCTTTCTGAGGTTCTTGGGTATGATAGTCTTTCATGCAGGTACAGGGTGGGTAGCTGCCAATATGACCTTCTCTGGGTCAATGATGTGTTGTGGTTCTTCAGGTATGTCCTCGGAGAGGAATGAGCAAGATAGAGCGTCGGTTCTGATATTCTTTTCTCCAGGGCGGTACTTGAGCACAAAGTTGAATCTGTTCAAAAACAGAGACCATCTCGTTTGTCTATGATTCAGGCACTGTGCATGGTGGAGGTACTCCAGATTCTTATGGTCTGTGAAGACTGTTACTTGATGTTGCGCTCCTTTGAGCCAAGGTCGCCATTATTCAAATGCCATCTTAATAGCCAGAAGCTCCTTATCTCCTATTCCGTAGGTTTTCTCTGCAGGAGAGAAGTGGCGGGAGAAGAATGAGCATGGTTGTAGAACTTTTGAATCACCAGCCTGGCTTAATACGGCCCATACGCCAACGTCTGAGGCGTCGACCTCCACGATGAAAGGCTTGGAGGGGCCTGGGTGTCAAAGACACGGCTTGCTGGAAAAGGTATCTTTTAGTTTCTGGAATGCAGCTATAGCCTCTGGAGACCAATTAGCAACATTGGCACTTTTCTTTGTCATAGCTATAAGCGGTACCGTAAGTGAAGAGTAATTCTTGATGAAGGTCCTGTAATAGTTGGTGAAACCTAAGAAGCGTCTGAGAGCTTTTAACCCAGTGGGTTGCGCCTATTTCTTGATACTCTCCAGCTTCTGTGGGTCCATTTGGAAGCCTTCTATGGGTCTATTTGGAAGGCTTAAGACTTGGTTATTTAAACAAGCCTTTCCCGAGTCTAACTGAGTCACTAATATCCATTAAGAGTCCTTACTGCACAATGTAAATTTTTTACTTATGTAAAGATACTGTACTGCACAATGTAAATAATTTACTTCTGTAAATATTCTTTTATTTTTGTCTCCTTCCTCCCCCAGTTCCAGCAACCCTGTTATATTGTAACTTTTTGTTTTCTTCTGCACTTGTTAAATGTACAATGTTATCGCACCCCCTGTTATCTGTAAACCGGCATGATATGATTGTATCATGAATTCCGGTATAGAAAAGCTCTAAATAAAATAATAAATAAATAAATAAGCCTTGATTGGAAATGATGTAGCCTAAGAAAGGCACTGATTCCTTGTGAAATTCACATTTGGATAGCTTGGCGTAGAGATGGTTCTCCGGAGTCTCTATAGTACTCTCTTAACATCCTCCTGATGAGTGGTCATGTCTTGCGAGAATATCAGTATGTCGTCCAAGTAAACAACAACACACTTATATCCCGGTAAATGTCGTTCATTAAATTTTGAAAGACAGCCGGGGCGTTGCACAAGCCGAAGGGCATCACTAGATACTCAAAGTGACCGTCCCGAGTGTTGAAGGCCGTCTTCCACTCATCTCCATTTTGAATGCGAAGTAAATTGTAGGCTCCTTTCAGATCCAGTTTGGAAAAGATTTGAGCTCCTTGTAGTCTGTCGAATAGCTCTGAAATCAAAGGCAGGGGGTAATGATCCTTTATTGTTATTTCATTGAGGCCCCTGTAGTCTACATATGGACGTAACATACCGTCCTTTTTGCCCACAAAGAAAAAGCCTGCACCCGCAGGGTACTTGAATGGTCTTATAAAGTCTTTTTGGAGATTTTCCTGAATATATTCGGAAATGGCTTTATTTTCTGCCATGGACAGGGGATACACTCTACCCTTGGGTGGCTCTGTATTAGGCTTTAGATTAATAGCGCAGTCATAAGGTCTGTGAGGCAGAAGTACATCTGCAGCTTCTTTTGAAAAGACATCTTGGAAAGATGCATATTGAGGCGGCAACCCCAGCATCACTGGGGTGGTAGGCATTCAGGGTAACGGAACTACCTCCTTCAGGCATTTATCATGGCAGTCTGGACCCCATCTAGACAGTTCCAGTGTAGCCCAATCGAATTGAGGCATATGCTGCTGCAGCCAAGGTAATCCCAGTACTATAGGGTGCATGGCCTTCTCTAAAACAAAAAAGGAGATGGTCTTAGAATGGAGGGCACTGATCCATAGACACACTGGTTCAGTGCATAGTGTTACTTCACCTGGTAGGGGTCACCATGGATGGATGAAAGAAGTAGTGGAGGCTTCATAGTGGAAGTGAAGATCCGTAGGTGCTCCACTAATCGTTGTAGAATGAAATTGCTTCCTGTCCCAGAGTCCATTAGGGCAAGAGTCTGGTACTCTAAAGGTCCACAGATCAGGGATACAGGAAGAAAGAGCGGAGGAGGAGGAGTGGTGAGACCTAAGAAGAGTCCTCCCGCAGGACTTACGTCTGCCAGTTTCCCGGACATATAGGGCAATTTTGGACAGCATGACCGGCTTGTCCATAGTACATACACAGCCCCAATTTCTTCCCGCATTCTTCTCTCTTTAGGAGTCAGATAGCTTCAGCCTAACTGCATAGGTTCTTCTTTGCCGGCTGCTGGGAGCGGAGGAGCATGCCTGGGTGTGGACTTAACTTGAATTTCACTCAGACAGGGTCTCCTGGGAGTCTTGGTCTCTTGAATCTTGTCGCGAAGTCGGCGATCGATCCTTATAGCCAATTTCACTAGTTCAGCCAAGGTCTCAGGCATCTCACGAGTGGTGAGTTCGTCTTTCAGATGAGAATTCAGTCCTTCAAAGATCTTCTGGCATCTCGGGTCCCAGGATAATTCAGACGCCAGTGTCTTGAATTTGATAGCGAAGATTCTGCAATGGTATACTGGGCAGGATCATCGAAAACTGACTTAAACAGTTTGAAAAATCCTTCAAGGTCATGAAGGATTGGATCCTTGCACTCCCACAGCGAAGAGGCCAAGACAATGCTCGTCCATCTAGATATGATAGAATGTAGGTAGTCTTGGCATAGATTGTGAGAATGTGGCCAGGTTGTAATGCAAAGGGCATGCAGCACTGATTAATGAAGCCTCTGCATCTCCATACTTCTCCCGAGAAGCGGGTGGGAGCTGCTAGAGGCACAGTAGTCTTGACCGTCACCTCAGACGGTTCAGCTTCTTTACCTGAAGTGGAAGGCGAGTTCATCTGTGTGTGCAGTAGATTAAATGCAGTGGTCAGTCCTTCCAGTGCAGTCCGCTGTTCGGTGATCCGCTGAGCCAGGCCTGGAATGGCCTGCAACGCAGTGAGCTAAGCCATATCCATGGAGTTAGCAATCTGTTATGATAATGTGTGTTTTGTGGATCCTTGGGTGCTGTGGAAATGAGCACGCCCACAGGGAGGAGCCCCATGAGGAGCAATAGCATTGGGCTAGACTCGTACACACAAAATACAGGAAGGTTGTTTATTATACAGCTTGATGATCTCCACCAGAGTGGTAGTAGTGAGACAGTCTGTGGTTGTAGTCTCAGGGACCGCGGCAGAGGGAGCCCTTCTCTCCTTTGATGATGTCAGGAAGTTCTGCAGCAGGTTTACCAGCGAGGAGATACTGTGGATGAACTAGACTGAGAGTTAGAGTACTCACTACGTGTTAGCTGTTGGTATGCGATTCCACCAGGTATGTTGTAGAAGGTACAGGCACCTAGGCAGGGAGAGCAGGCCCTTGAGGAGCAAGTACCTGTTCCCTAAAAGGCACCTGAAATAAAGCAGAAGGCCCCCGAGGAGTGGGTACCCAGGTTAGCATATACACCGAAGTGCAGAGAGAGAGAGATTCCTGCGGCTGCACGGAAGCAGCAGAGTAGCGTAGACAGGAACGGATTTGAGTCCTTGCTAACTCGTGGAGCTAGCAAATGAGTGAAGGTAATATACTCGGTTGGCATGACGTCAGCATGAGGTAACGCCCTCAAGGTTTGCAGCAAGGGTGGTACAAAGATGTGGGTTGCACGCGCACCCTAGTAGGTAGCTGGGAGGAGCAATGGTGGGAGGCTGTACCATAGCCGTTCTGGGGACGCCAGAGAGGTCGGCTTGATGATGCTGTTGTAGCCATCTTGCCCAGGTAAGCGGGAGGAGCCGTGAATAAGGTGAGGCAATTGGGGCGAAGTCGTGGAGGACCTAGTAAATAACTAGGCGGTTGCTTGGCAAACTATATTGTAGCCAGCTGAGGGGCCTATTTATTAAAGCTAATTAAAAACTTGATTTAACAAATATATTTGATGTTCTTCAAGGGGGATTAGCTGAAGGGTGCTACTCCTTTAAGGGCAAATTTTAAATGCCTGGCACGAATAAATCCCGGCCTTTACGCTCGTGGCCAGGCCTTATGCACGCCGGGCGAATCTTCCAAGAGGCCAGGCCTTTTGGAAGGGGCGGGCCGGAGGGCGTGTTTTGGGCAGAGAGGTGTGGGGCTGGGGCGGGATGGGACAACACCATTGTTCGCTGTTCCTGAGCCTTGCACACCTGCCGGCTGCCGGTGCATACAACTTACTTCAGCTCGGGAGCTGAAGTAAGTTGGGCCACAAAGGTAAAAAAAAAAAACCAAAACATTTTGATTTAAGGGTTGGGGAGGAGAGGGGAAGGAGAAGGAAGGGTAGGGTAGAGGGTATGGAAGTTCCCTTCCAGTCCGCTGCTTAATTGGAGTGGACTGGGAGGGAACTGGAGAAAGCACTGATGCGTCACCGTGCGAAAGTCACAAAAATGTACCCTCCCTTAAGAACATAAGAAATTGCCATGTTGGGTCAGACGAAGGGTCCATCAAGCCCAGCATCCTGTTTCCAACAGAGGCCAAAACCAAGCCACAAGAACCTGGCAATTACCCAAACACTAAGAAGATCCCATGCTACTGATGCAATTAATAGCAGTGGCTATTCCCTAAGTAAACTTAATAGCCACTAATGGACTTCTCCTCCAAGAACTTATCCAAACCTTTTTTGAACCCAGCTACACTAACTGCACTAACCACGTCCTCTGGCAACAAATTCCAGAGCTTTATTGTACGTTGAGTGAAAAAGAATTTTCTCCGATTAGTCTTAGATGTGCTACTTGCTAACTTCATGGAATGCCCCCTAGTCCTTCTATTATTCGAAAGTGTAAATAACCGAGTAACATATACTCATTGAAGACCTCTTATGATCTTAAAGACCTCTATCATATCCCCCCTCAGCCATCTCTTCTCCAAGCTGAACAGCCCTAACCTTTTCAGCCTTTCCTCATAGGGGAGCTGTTCCATCCCCTTTATCATTTTGGTTGCCCTTCTTTTTTGAGATGCAGCTACCAGAATTGTACACAGTATTTAAGGTGCTGTCTCACCATGGAATGATATAGAGGCATTATAACATTTTCCGTTCTATTAACCATTCCCTTCCTAATAATTCCTAACATTCTATTTGCTTTTTTGACTGCTGCAGCACACTAAGCCGAAGATTTCAAAGTATTATCCACTCTGATGCCTAGATCTTTTTCCTGGGTGGTAGCTCCTAATATGGAACCTAATATGGAACCTAACATCGTGTAACTACAGCAAGGATTATTTTTCCCTATATGCAACATCTTGCACTTGTCCACATTAAATTTCATCTGCCATTTGGGTGCCCAATCTTCCAGTCTTGCAAGGTCCTCCTGTAATGTATCACAGTCTGCTTGTGATTTAACTACTCTGAATAATTTTGTATCATCCGCAAATTTGATAACATCACTTGTCATATTCCTTTCCAGATCATTTATATTTATATTGAAAAGCACCGGTCCAAGTACAGATCCCTGAGGCACTCCACTGTTTACTCTTTTCCACTGAGAAAATTGACCATTTAATCCTACTCTCTGTTTCCTGTCTTTTAACCAATATGTAATCCACTAAAGGACATCGCCTCCTATCCCATGACTTTTTAATTTTCATAGAAGCCTCTCATGAGGGACTTTGTCAAACGCCTTCTGAAAATCCAAATACACTACATCTACCGGTTCACCTTTATCCACATGTTTATTAACCCCTTCAAAAAAATGAAGCAGATTTGTTAGGCAAGACTTCCCTTGGGTAAATCCATGTTGACTGTGTTCCATTAAATCAGGTCTTTCTATATGCTCTACGATTTTGATCTTGAGAATAGTTTCCACTATTTTTCCCGGCACTGAAGTCAGGCTCACTGGTCTATAGTTACCCAGATTGCCCCTGGAGCCTTTCTTAAATATTGGGGTTACATTGGCCACCCTCCAGTCTTCAGGTACAATGGATGATTTTAATGATAGGTTACAAATTTGAACTAATCAGAAATTTCATTTTTGAGTTCCTTCAGAACCCTAGGATGCATACCATCTGGTCCAGGTGATTTGCTACTCTTTAGTTTGTCAATCTGGCCTACTACATCTTCCAGGTTCACAGTGATTTTGTTCAGTTCGTCTGACTCATCATCCCTGAAAACCATCTCTGGAACTGGTATCTCCCCAACATCCTCATTAGTAAACACGGAGACAAAGAATTCATTTAGTCTTTCTGCAATGGCCTTATCTTCCCTAAGAGCCCCTTTAACCCCTCTGTCATCTAATGGTCCAACCGACACCCTCACAGGTTTCTTGCTTTGGATATATTTTACAAAGTTTTTATTATGAGTTTTTGTCTTTATGGCCAACTTAATTTCAAATTCTCTCTTCGCCTGTCTTATCAATGTTTTACACTTAACTTGGCAATGCTTATGTTTTATCCTATTCTCTTCAGATGGATCCTTCTTCCAATTTTTGAAGGATGTTTTTTTGGCTAAAATAGACCTGTTCACCTCACCTTTTAACCATGACAGTAATCGTTTTGCCTTCCTTCCACCTTTCTTAATGCGCGGAATACATATGGACTGCGCCTCTAGGATTGCATTTTTAAACAATGTCCAAGCCT
Organism: Rhinatrema bivittatum; assembly: GCF_901001135.1. Lineage (NCBI taxonomy): Eukaryota > Metazoa > Chordata > Amphibia > Gymnophiona > Rhinatrematidae > Rhinatrema > Rhinatrema bivittatum. Next base: position 787,706,206 of record NC_042616.1, on the reverse strand, counting down.
TTTGAACACTTTTAACCTTGGCAGCTGCACCTTTCAGTTTTTTTTTCCTAACTAATTTCCTCATTTTATCAAAGTTTCCCTTTTTAAAATGTAGTGTTAGAGCTGCATATTTACTTATTGTCCCCCTTCCAGTTATTAGTTTAAATTTGATCATGTTATGATCACTGTTGCCAAGTGGCCCCACCACCGTTACCTCTCTCACCAAATCTTGTGTTCCACTAAGAATTAAATCTAAAATAGCTCCCTCTCTTGTTGGTTCCTAAACCAATTGCTCCATGAAGCAATCATTTATTACATCCAGGAACTTTATGTCTCTAGCAAGTCCTGATGTTACATTTACCCAGTCAATATTGGGGTAATTGAAATCTCCCATTATTATTGCACTGCCAAATTGGTTTGCTTCCCTGATTTCTCTTAGCATTTCATCATCTGTCTGACAATTTTGTCCAGGTGGACGGTAGTATACTCCTATCACTATACTCTTACCCAACACACATTGGATTTCTACCAATATAGATTCTACTGAGCATTTAGTCTCTTGTATGATCTTTATCCTGTTGGACTCTATACCCTCCCGGACATTAAGTGCCAGACCCCCACCACATTGATCCTCCCTATCATTGTGATATCATTTGTACCCTGATATAGCGCGCACCACTCCCAATTTTATAACATGTGCACACCAGCACGCACATGTTATCAAATTGTGCGTCCATGTGTGTGGCCAGGTAGCACGTGCACATAAACCTGCATGCATATGTTTTAAAAATCTACCCCTTAGTGAATCCCACATTCATGGGGACACATGTTCCTGCAGCCTAAAATACAGTGTTGAGAATCTGCTAGGGAGATAGCACTCTGATGTAAATCTGCTAGTGAGTTAGCAGTCTGTTAGGGTTCTCCGTGAGGAGTTAGAAATCTGTTATATCTGTTAAGAAAGCTGGGCGTTAGATGGGAGGAGCAATCTGAATGAATGGCTCCTAATAAGGAGGAGTCAGCTATTTTGTAGTGTCTCAGATTCTGTTATATTCCGCTATGCTGGGAGTTAGAAATCTGTTATGAATCTGAGATAGTGAATCCCTGGGCCGGTGGCAGATGACCACACCCCCGGGAGGATATCCTGAGAGGGACCACCAGCTAGGCTTGAGTATGGAGACAGACACACATTAGTTCTTTTATTAAACATGTTTTGGAAACCACCAGAGGTGGCAGTAGTGAGCTGATATGCCCGTCAGGGCTGTAGTTCCTCAGGCACTGGACCCGTGATCCAGAATGGCTGAGCTGTTGAGAAACTGTAGAAAGTGAGTACGTAGAGTAGACAAGGTTCATGAACAGAACTAGATGACAAATCTCACATAATGTCTCAAGGAAGCTCAGGAGCTGGAAAGGTTTAGGCCCTTGAGGAGTGAGTACCTGGTTCCAGGGAAAGCTCTGAGAGAGCGATGGTAACTCACAATTGTTTACAGCAGCGATAGCTTCCAGGCAGTAGAGAATCTTCAGAGTGTCCAGGAACATGGGCCCTCAAGGAGCGAGTACTGGTTCCTATCTGTAATCTGAAAGTAAAGAAAACAGCGAGGCCCCCGAGGAGTGGGTACCTCTGGTAAGTCCAAGGAGGCAGAGTAGCTTGGGAGTAAAACCGAAGCAATCCCCTTGCTATCTCAGTTAGGTAGTGAATTAGAGACCTTTAAATATTGGAAGCGGATGACGTCATCTCAGGGGGACGCCCCTGAGGTTCGCGCCCTTGCTGGTACTTCAATCAGAGCGCATGTGCCCTAGGTCATCAGGCAACATGGCGGATCTGCAACATCAAGCCAGTCTGGGGACACCGGAGGGAGACGGCATGGGGATGCCGTGGCAGCCAGCCATCCATCAGACCCGGAGGCAGTCGCCACAGAGGTAAAGAGGGCAGAGTGAAGGTGTCGAGCAGCGATGGACGCAACATACAGATATTATCAACATCAGCAGTAGGGCCAGTGCAAGGGCCAGTGCAAGGGCCTGTAGGTCCCTAGGCAGACCGATGTAACACTTCCCACACCATCAGCCTGAGTTGAATGTGCCCTCTGACAGTGGTAAATATATACAGTTATGGTCACCCTTTCTCTTTCTCTCATGTCGCGCAAACCTAGTGGTGCTCTGTGACTAAATTTTCAAGCCACCCTAGGCCCGCCTAATGGTTGCTCCAGCCCTGCAACAGTGTTTGTGCATTTCCAGCAGCAGACACACACTTTCCTACCCCCTCCCCACTCTGATCCTTAAAGTAACAGGTTGCCTTAAGTTACATTCAAAAGTCTCCTTCCAAATGAGAGCACCCCCTAGTTCCCAGCCCCCTCTTGGTACACCCCCTCAACATATGTAAGATGTTTTATCCCCTTCCTTCATCTAAAACCCCACTTCTTCCCAACACACAAACATGTGCCCCTCCTCCCCACCCCCCACTGTTTCCCCTATGACTTCCCCCTTACCTAATTTTGTAGCTTCTGGTCCTTCCCCGGGGCTTAAGCAATCACAGCTACTGATGTCCTGCTGGCATAATCATTCAAAATGACACCGGCTGACCTAGGTCCTTTGCCCCTCACGTATGGGGAAAAGGGGGAGTCTCAGGTCAGCCGGTGTCATTTTGAATGGAGGTACCAGCAGAGCAGGAATAAGTGGGGAAGGAGATGGAAGCTTCAGGATAGAGTAAATGAGCTGTCGGGATGGGGGGAAGCGGACATGGGTGGGGGTGAGCAGCTTTGTCATGCTGGAAGTGGTGGGGTTTTAGTAGAAGGTGGGGGCTAAACTCACATAAGTTATGGGGTTGTACAGGGAAGGGAAGGAGCTGGAGGGGGATTTCATGTCAAAGGGGACTTTTTTTTTACAGTGGTTGTAGCTTTTGAGTGCAGAGAGCTGTTGTAACTTAGGGCTGCCTGCCCCTTAAGTATCTGGGAGAGGAGGGGGGCCGGAAAGCATTGTCAGTCATGAGAGCCTTCCATTTTTCTTAGGGTATGAGGGACGGGGAGAAAAGTTACAGTAATTATACCTCTTGAAATAATTGAGATTCAGGATGACTTTAATTTTACAGTTGTTTCTGGTGTGTACTGACAATCTAGGCTAGGTATCTTTAGATGCGGTAACCCGAAGCAATGAAATTGACAAGGGAGATATTCAGAACTACTTAGCCAGATAAGTTAGGATTATCTGGCTAAGTATTAGTGGCTGACTCTCTGTCCCCACTGAACAGCCACCACTTAACCAGTGAAATAAATGGCTGGCTAAGTGACGGGAGGAATGATGGTGTTCTGAGGAGGAGCCAGCTTAGGCCTAGATTCATCAAACTATTGCATGTGATAGGAAGAGGGGTGTGTTTTATGGTAATAGCTTATTTATTGCAAAGTGTGCTGTCATAGTGCTTTGCATAGGTATTACTGCAGAGTGTGAAAAGTTATCACACTTTGTGGTAAGTGCCACAACTGCTGTAATAACCACTGGGGGGGGGGGGGGGGAGGGAGAGAGAGAGAGAGAGAGATACTGGCCATAATGTCACTCCAAGATGAGATTTGGGCAATGTTCTCTCCACCTAGCTTGATGTTACTCAGGTAGAGAGTCCATCAAGCTAGGTTGAGAGAACATTGCCCAAATCTCATCTTGGAGTGAGTTTCCTCACTCCGAAGGTCATCAAATCTTCGCATCTCACTTTGAATGTCAAAGTGGCCCCTAACCCCCTACACTAATACCTAAACCTCACCTCAAGTTACTAGGTGGGCCTTCCATAGGGATACAAATACCTATCTAGGGAGATGACATTATGGCCAGTCTCTCTCTCTCTCTCTCTCTCTCTCTCCCCCCAGTGGTTGTATGCAGGAAATACAACAGGTCTGGCACCTATCACAAAGTCTGATAATGTTATTGCAATTTGCACTAACTTAGCTCTTCACATAGGTAATTAGCACAAATTGTGATAAACTGAATATTTGCATAAACCATACCCCTTTTGCTATCGCATGCGATACTTACCGCATTTTGATAAATCTAGGCCTATGTGTGGAAAGCTTTTCACCTGTAGAAATCCCCTTGGGATCTGCCCTCTTTGAGGGTCATTTTCACCACATGCATAACCCACATGCAAAATAGTGGGTTATGCATGGTCCTAGCTTTCTACAAATGTGCCTCGGGTTTGTGCATGTGAAAGTCACCATGTAATGCTATTTGACCCCTACATCCGCCCACATTGAGCATAGGCATTCTGGGGGAGGGGAGGGGGGAGAGGGGTTGCCAGGGATTCTGGGCAGGGTTAGCATTTACATATGCACTTTTCTATTCTGAAAATTAGATGTGAAATTTTTCTCAGGAGAAAAAAACCCCTCATTGCACAAATGACCAGATTTGGGGGAATTTTGCCAGGATAATTTTCAAAGCAAAAGTATGCACATAAATTCACCTTCAAATTTAATATACGTTCTGTGCCTACCAGCCAACATATTCCTGTGGCATCTCTGAAAATTATCCTCCCAGGGTTTTACATTTTCCAGTTTCCTGTTCATTTAATGGATCCAGAATACAAAATAATTCATTTAACAACATACAACTGAAATATTACAACATGAATGCCAGATAGCGCTGCCTTTTATTCCGAGTTAGCCAGATAACTTACCTAGATTAGTCTGATCGGCCCATAGGACTGTCCTAAAGTTAGTTAACATAGCCAGATATATTCAGCTACTCGACTGCTGATAAGTTTAACTGGCTAACTAGCTGCTCAATTTCTACCTCCAGATTGCATCTACATTTATTGTGAGAGATAGGGTGCCAAGAGCTAACAGCTTGATATATATTAACCTGGTCAGAAAGTCCATGGTACTCTGCATGAAGCAGTTTCTCTTAATAATCCCCTCTGTTAGTCCAAATATTTCTTCTGTGTGTATCAGTAGCACACGATTGTTCTCCCAAGGTTTACGGGCCTACAGGTTTTAGGCATCATTTAGAACGTGCCAATAAAAGGATAGACTAACATCAAGTTTTCCAACTGGAACAGCATGAGCCTTAGAAAGCTCTCTCATTCCTCTCTATATTCCTGTGTGAGGTCTTTGTTAAGTTTCCTGTAGTATTTATTAGTCCCTCTTCTATGTAATTTTCAGTATGCACAATCAGCACAGAGCCTCCATTGTCTACTGTCTTAATAATAATATGCCATTTAGTAAATCTTTTATTGCAATTCCTTTTTTGAATGAAAAAAAAAGGCTGTATGGGATTTTTCTTCTCTTGTTGGAAAACTCTCTATATAGTTGACTAATTGACTGTTGTAGCTACTTGAGGGGGGGTTCAATTATGTTTCTTTTCTATTCTTTTCTTTTTTAATTTTGAATCCAGTGTGTTGGAAGTGTTTCTACCTTGTGAAAATGTACTTTTAAGTGCCATTGCCTTAAACAAAAGAAAAAAAAATCTGAAGAGCAGAGTAAAGTGGAATTTCATCCAGTTTGGTAGAAGGGGAGGCTGTCAGCCACTCTGAAAGTAGTAAAACCTTACGCTGTGTGGCTTCAAGCAGCTTCTTATCCCCATTTGGTTTGCACACCCTGCAATGGTGCTAGTGAAGGTTTTGTCTGCGGACGTTCTGATGATACTTCTTAGGTTCTTGTGCAACCGTGACAGCAATTTTCACAAGTGCATGGCTGGGCAGGAGCCAAGCCGGCGGGTCCTTTCACCCAATGGATTTCACAGCAGTTGCCAAATCAAAAAAAAAATTTTTTTTTGTAATTTCTTTGGGGGGAAAAAAGAAAGCACCCCCAGAGATTTATAGCTCCTTTTTCTGCAGAACCAGGTTTATAGTTCTCCCCTGACCTAACATCTCAGCCCACTGCCTCCCCTCTCCCTAATCCTGAACATAGAACCCTGCAAAGTGGGACTATGCGCAGAATGCTTTTCATCTGTAGAAATCCCTTTGAAATCTGCCCTCTGTGAAGGTCATTTTCACTGCCATTTCTGCATGCAAAAAAGTGGGTTATGCATGGACCTAGCTGCTACGAATGTGCCTCGGGCTTGTGCATGTGAAAGTCGCCGTGGAATGCTATTTGACCCCTACATCCGCCCGCATTGAGCAAGGGCATTGCGCGGGAGGGGAGAAGGGGGCTGCCAGGGATTCTGGGCAGGGTTAGCATTTACATATGCACTTTTCTATTTTGAAAATTTGAAGTGAAATTTTTCTCAGGAGAAAAAAAAAACTCATTGCACAAAATAACAGATTTTGAGGAATTTTGCCAGGATAATTGTCAAAGCAAATGTATGCGCATAACTTCACTTTCAAAATTAATATACATTCTGCGCCTACCAGCCAACAAATTCCTGCAGCATCTCCGAAAATTATCCTGCCCGGGTTTTACCTTTTCGAGGTTCCTCTTCATTTAATGGATCCACAATACCAAACGATTCATTAAAGAACATGCAACTGAAATTTGACAACATGAATGCCAGATAGCACTGTCTTTTAACAGCTTCATATCCTTTGTTTTACAAAGAGTATTTAAATGTATTTAGAGAAGAGAAGCGGTGTCATAACTATCAGCACTTCAATTACAAAAGAAATTATTTAATGGGGAAGCAAGTGACTTAAATGGTCATGAATAGATATTTAATGTAAAACTAATAAGAGAGCTATTGTGCGTTAATTAAATACTAATTGACTATTCATGCATATTTAATAAGATTAAAGCTATATCAGGGGCACATGTGGTTACAGTGCAAATAGATTAATTGATAGCAGCCTCTGACTTTAACTTACCATTAAAAATTAAGTTCACTAAAAGGGACATTGTCAGTCCTATGGGACAATCCCCATATTGATTGCATTAAACTTAAAAGAAAATTACACAGAGGGAAGGAAGAAAGAAAGAAAAATACTTGTGAATCCTGAGCTATTAGCCCATGTGGATCATTGTCCAAAAAGATTTAATAAGAATAGAAAACAAGTAACCACTTTTTTTTATTTTTTGTGGTGGGGAGGGGATCAATTTTGAGTAGACCAACTGGTTGCATGGCACAGGAAGACCTTTTTTTTTAATATTATTGTCCTATTGCAGCTTGTTTTCAAAAGAAAGCTTCCCAGGTTGTTTGCTTTCCACAATTAGCTTCCACAAAATCAATGCCAACAAAAGGCGCGCACGCTTCTCACCTCCTTTTTTGTGTGTGGGTGGCCAATAGGGGAGAAACGTGCAAGGGAACACTTGAAAGCGTAAATGTGCACATACTATCTACTCCCCTCAGCTAAAAACACCCAATGTGATGAAACCTTTTAACCCAGCTGAAGGTTTGCAGGATGTGGAAACCCACAGGCACTTTCAGCTAAGCATAAGGAAGGGAGAGCAGCTCTGAATCAGAGCAATTTATCAAGAAACTGCACAGTTACTGGTGTACATGACTATGAAAAACTGTCCTCAAACATTAAAGAGAAGCCTGAACTAGCAATAACTGAGAAAAAATTGAAAACCTATTTGATCAAGCAGGCCTTCGATTTAATTATTTGAATGCTGCTCTCCAGCACAACCAGCCTTACCTTGATAATTTAGCTGGATAATGGTTAGGGATGTTCATGCAACTGTTTCTTGAAATGACTTGAGCAGGGATGAATGTCTATCCAGTTGTTTCCTGAATTGAAATGAGCAGTATTTTCCCTTTATTTTTACTTTTGTTTGTATGTAAGGTGTTTCGGTTTTAAGGTAATCCACCTTGACAAAAACTTGCATGAAGTGGAATATAGATCTTTTAAATCAATCAATCTTGGGGATGTGAGGAGGTGGTGAATGCTTGCAGAGTTGATGCAAAAGAGGCTAAATGCTGGTAGGTGAGAAGGGGAGGAATGCTGGGGAGAGGTGATGAGGGAGTTGAATGCTAGCAGGGAGGGGGTTCTGAAGACCCCTCCCCCCTCCGATCATGGTGCATTCATAGGGTACATTCATAGGGTGCCACTGGTACTAAAGCTGGCGCTGCTTGCCAATGGGAGTGGGGCCAGGATAATCATGCAAAATGTGTTTGCTGTGCCATGAGGATTGAGCAAGTGTGCCACAAAATAGAAAAGGCTGAGAATCAATTCCCTAAAGGAGAAGAAAGACGGGGAAACTATGATAGAGATGTTAATAGCAAAAGAGAAGAAATCCTTTTTCAGTGGAAAGGAAGGACTAGAAGAAGGAGTCATGGTACTGGGGTTCCAATGGTGGCCTGGGCAAATAACCCCGAAGGAGTCAAATTATAACGGAAAATAAATGAAAAGGCAGGGAAGTAACAGCCTGAATGCCAAACCTTAACTTTCAATTCGTATAAATAATGTTTCCTGACGCCAAATTGCCTGTGGTCACAGACATGTTTATCTAGTCTCTAAGACTGTCCTAGCTTCTGATACTGTCCTTTCTTTGTACTAATAATAGAGATAGAATTTTGCAAAAAAACTCCTGGGGGGAAAAGTAGAGATGTCCATATTCAGCGGCGTAGGCAGTGGGAAAGTTCTCCGAGTAAAGTTAGCTGGATAACCTTGCTCACACATTCAGTGGGATACAGAATTGCTATGCATTTTCCTGCTGTGCCAACAATTCCAGCTTTTTAAAACTGAGTTTGTTTAATTCAACTCACTCAGTCTCTCTGTACACTGGCTTCAGTGGGCTGGCAGTTTAGCAAACTGAACTTTATTATTGGGACAGTCTGTGCAGTTGAAATCCCCAGTCTGCCTCTTTTGTGCTTACAAACAAGCTGTGTGTGTGTGTGCACACCACACACGTTACATTAGTGCATAGCAAGGCACAGTGACAGTGGGCAGTGGGTAGTTTAATAGGCTGAACTTTATTATTGGGAAAGTCTGTGCAGTGAAATCCCCAGTCTGCCTCTTTTGTGCTTACAAACAAGCTGTGTGTGTCTGCACACCACACACATTACATTAGTGCATAGCAAGGCACTGTGACAGTGGCAGTGGGTAGTTTAGCAGACTGAACTTTATTATTGGGACAGTCTGTGCAGTGAAATCCCGAGTCTCCCTCTTTTGTGCTTACAAACAAGCTGTGTGTGTCTGCACACCACACACATTACATTAGTGCATAGCAAGGCACTGTGGCAGTGGGCAGCCAGTAGGCACTAGGCAGTGCATTAAATCCATAATGTCAGGGAAAGCTAGATGTGGTCAAGTGATTGGGACTGGCAGAGGAGGCACTTCAAAAGGCATTAGTGCCAGTCCCCCATTAAAGTTAAAAGGGTCCTGTTGCAATCTAAACTCTTTGGAGGGCAGGCAATTCCATCCAGAAAAAAATGAAATCTGACCATGATGCATTGCCATCGCCACCACCTGTTTCTGACCCTGTAGTTTTGGAGGTGAGGGAAGGGGAGGCTGAGTCATGCCAGACAAAATGTTGATACCCAAAAGTAGCAGGGGGACAGAAGTCTCGACTACGACAGCGTTGACAATGTAGCCCAGTCACTGTTTGCTTCTGATTCAGATGAATCATCTTGTGTGGGATTCTCATCAGAAACAGAAGTAATAGCTGTCTTAGCCTCCACTTCAGTACAGCTGGGGAGAGATGAAACTTATGAGGATGAGGAAGAGCAGTCAGTGCAGGCACAGAGGGTGACTGAGGCCCCTGGCATTGCTTCTCAGGGTACACCTACTACTTCAGCTCCAGTGCCAGCATCCACCCCCAAGGCTTTAGAGAAGGGAGGATCACGAAAGACATCTGCGATCTGGAGCCTCTTTAAAGTGACAAATGACCCACGTTTTGCTTTGTGTAATTACAGTGGCAGGGCTACTAGCAGAGGCAAGCAAATGGGACATCTATCTAATTTTGGCATGACGCATCATATGAAGAGGCAACACCCAACAACAGTACTGTCATCTGGGGATGGTGGCAGTACCAGTCAGGGGACCCATTCCAAGCAGCATAAAGTGGTTCAAAAGCAGCAGAGTCAGCCCACGCCCTCATCACCTTCTAGCAGTCATGTGGCAGGCCAGCAACCCCCTGACATGTGGCAGAAGCGACAACCCACCATAGAGGAAATGGGGTGGAGTGTGGTAACGCTATACTGGGGTAGGAGGCAGGCAGCCTCAAAAGTTGTAACCAGGAGCATGTGAGAAATGATTGCCCTTGATGACCAGCCCCTGCAGTTAGTGGAGAATGTAGGTTTCAAGCATTTTCTGAAGGTCATAGTTTCAAATTAAAAGTCCCCTCCAGAACCACATTTAGCAGAAAGGTCATCCCCAGCCTGTACAAGCAGTGTCGCAGTCACATGCAAGTGCTGCTAGCTAAGGCAGAGGGGAGAGTGCTTTCACCTGTGATATCTGGACCGCCATGAATGCTGCATACTCTTACCTCTCCCTGACAGCACACTAGTGGGACCTGGCTGAAGCAGGGGCAGGCAGCAGCTCTATTACTGAACAAGTATCAGGGTGGAGGTGGGCTTTACTGCACACCCACCTATAGGACCAGGCCCATATCACAGCTAATATTCTAGCATGCATCAGACAGATGCTGGAGGGCTAGCAACTACACCAGTGAGACAGGAATCCACAGGCAGGGTTCTTTGTCACAGACAATGGTACAAACATGGTTAAGGCAATAAACGACGGGTGTTTTAAGAACATCCGATGTTTTGCACACACTCTGCACCTGGTAGTGAAGTCAGCTCTGGGGTTGGATTCCAATGACAAAGAGAATGAATACCTGCATAGGTTAATACAGAAGTGCAGGAACATAGCAGCGCACTTCTACAGAAGTGTGAAGGTGGGGCAGGTTCTCTGACAAAAGCAGACTGATTTGGAGATGCCTCACAATTGTCTCATATAAGACATTGCTACCCGGTGGAATTCCACCTTTATGATGTTCGAGAGGTTAGTGGAGCTGCAGACACCCCTTCATGAACTTTCTGGTAGAATGGATATAGGTGTGTAGAATCCCCTAGGGCATCATGATTGATTAGTCATGAGTCAGCTGGTAAAAATCCTGCAGCCCTTCAAGGATGTCACGGAGGAGCTGAGTTCCAGAAGTGCCACCTTGGCTGACATCATCCCTATAGTTAATTTCCTGGATGAATATTTGGAGGCCGTTAAACAGGAAGAGGGAATGACAGTTGAGGTGCTGCATTGTCTGGATGTTTTGCAGCAGCAGGTGGAAGAGAGATTAAGGCCTTTAACAGAACAGAACACATCCATGCTCGCTACAGTCTGTGATCCCCTTGTGAAAGGAAACTCGCCCTACAGTACGATTGTCTCTTATTGGTGAAGGACCTGCTGTTAGCAAAAGTCAGTGAAAGGAGCGCCGTAGGCAGAGACAGATTAGGTGTGAAGCAGAGGTGGAAACAGCGAGCACTTCAGAGAGTTGTACTAGCCCAAGCAGGAGCAGCACTCTGTCAGCGACAGATAGTACCTCCTCTTCCACTTCAGAACGCCAAAGGCATGTTGCCCATAAATATTCATCTGTTGTGTGATGGGCGAGAGAGAAAGCAGCTGGCATGAGTGACTCTCAGCCCACCCAAGAAAAGGAGACACCAGCACAGCTGTCAGTGACATGGTATCTCTCAGAGCTGACAGAGAACATGCAAACAAATCTGCTGGCATATTGGGCATACAAGTCTACTGTCTGGCCACACCTAGCCAAAGTGGCTCAGCGATATCTGTCAGGTCCACCAACCAGTGTGCCCAGTGAACGTGTCTTTACAATGACAGGGGATATCATGCACCCTCACCGCTCAAGGCTGGCACCAGAGTTGATGGAAATGCTAGTGTTTTTGAAAGTAAACCTGCCTTTGCTTAGGTTTCCAAAATTTCCCTGTGAATGACAAGATGAAGAAAAGCAATTGAAAGCCTTGCAGCAGCTTAAACTGTCTCCTATGTTCCAGATAATATAAGCACCGCAGCACATGTACCTGACCTGAAACGCTGTGAATGACCATCCACTATCCAGGCAGTACGTCCCTACAAGGGCCTGACCTCAAACGCTGTGCCTGACCATCCACTGTCCAGGCCGTACATCCCTACAAGGGCCTGACCTCAAACTCTGAGCCTGTCCGTCCACTGTTCAGGCCATACATCCCTACAAGGGCCTGACTTTAAACGCTGTGCCTGATCAACCACTGTCCAGGCCGTATGTCCCTACAAGGGCCTGACCATCCACTGTCCAGGCTGTACGTCCCTACAAGGGCCTGAAAAACGCTGTGCCTGACCGTCCACTGTCCAGGCCGTACGTCCCTACAAGGGCCTGACCTCAAACGCTGTGCCTGTCCATCCACTGTCCAGGCCATATGTCCCTACAAGGGCCTGACCTCAAACGCTGTGCCTGACCATCCACTGTCCAGGCCGTACGTCCCTACAAGGGCCTGACCTCAAACGCTGTGCCTGTCCATCCACTGTCCAGGCCGTACATCCCTACAAGGGCCTGACCTCAAACGCTGTGCCTGTACATCCACTGTCCAGGCCATATGTCCCTACAAGGGCCTGACCTCTAACGCTGTGCCTGTCCATCCACATTTGGAATGTAAGAACATAAAAAGCTGACAAGATGGTTGGACCTTGCAAATTTCCTATGCTCAATATTTTTCATGACCTTGCCAACAGTAATGTTTCAAGTACTATTGAAAACTGGTGGTAGTTGTACTCTAGCTCATCCTCTGTATTCCCATTGTTTACAGAGGCACTGTGTAAACCACAAAGTCAACATAGGTTGATATTGTAGATTTTGACTTGAACAGCGGTTTTCTTATTTCTGAGAGTTCTTCATGTTCCTTTGTCATCAGCTGAAGTGCATAAGTACAGTTAATAGCTTCTGGGTATTCAAAAATAATCTCCAGCTCAGTTCTTGCTTCACAAATGGCAGTCTCCATTGCTCTAAAAGCATCCTATGTTGAATTATCTTTCAGAAATGAAAAAGATACCATTTTCTTCTGGCAGTGAACCAGTTCAGGAAGAAGTGGCAGGTCAAACCACAACATACCTGCACAAAGGAAATCCTCTATTGCTGTGCTTGTCCGTCCAGGCCTTATGTCCATACGTGGGCTTGACCTCGACTGCTGTGCCTGTCCATCCAGGCCTTATGTCCCTAGGTGGGATTGACTCTATCCTGTATTGCTGAGCCTGTTCGTCCAGGCCTTATGTCCCTACAAGGGTTTGACCTCGATTGCTGTGTCTGTTCATCCATGCGTGGGCTTGACCTCTGTCCTCAACTGCTGTGCCTGTTCATCCAGGCCTTATGTCCATACGTGGGCTTGACCTCTGTCCTCGACTGCTGTGCCTGTCCGTCCAGGCCTTATGTCCCTAGGTGGGATTGACTCTGTCCTGTATTGCTGTGCCTGTTCGTCCAGGCCTTATGTCCCTACAAGGATTGCTGTGCCTGTTCGTTCAGGCCTTATGTCCATACGTGGGCTTGACCTCTGTCCTCGACTGCTGTGCCTGTTCGTCCAGGCCTTAAGTCCCTAGGTGGGATTGACTCTGTCCTGTATTGCTGTGCCTGTTCGTCCAGGCCTTATGTCCCTACAAGGGTTTGACCTTGATTGCTGTGCCTGTTCGTTTAGGCCTTATGTCCATATGTGGGCTTGACCTTGATTGCTGTGCCTGTTTGTTCAGGCCTTATGTCCATACATGGGCTTGACCTCTGTCCTTGACTGCTGTGCCTGTTCATCCAGGCCTTATGTCCCTAGGTGGGATTGACTATGTCCTGTATTGCTGTGCCTGTTCGTCCAGGCCTTATGTCTTATGTGGGCTTGACCTCTGTCCTCTATTGCTGTGCCTGTCCATCCAGGCCTTACGTCCCTAGGTGGTATTACTCTGTCCTCGATTTCTGTGCCTGTTCATCCAGGCCTTATGTCCATACATGGGCTTGACTGCTGTGCCTGTCCATCCAGGCCTTATGTCCCTAGGAGGGAGTGACTCTGTCCTGTATTGCTGTGCCTGTTCGTCCAGGCCTTATGTCCATACAAGGGTTTGACCTCGATTGCTAGGCCTGTTTCTCCAGGTCTTTTGTCCATACGTCGGATTGACCTCTGTCCTCGACTGCTGTACCTGTTTGTCCAGGCCTTATGTCCAGTCCTAATAGCTGAACCCTCGTTGCAAAGAGAAACCTCAGTATCTGGCAATTAAAACTAGTAATCCTTCACAGCATGGATCCTTAAATAAAACAGTTTTCTTTAATTTCAGGGCAGAGTAGAGAACTTCCTCCGTCTTGTTTATGAAGTCATGATCTGTTTGCAAATGCTTAAATCCTAACAATTTGAACCATTATACACTCTAGGGGCCAATCCATTCCAGGGAGCCCTGTCCTGTTCAAAGAAAGGGAACTCTCCCCGGTGTTGCAGCCTATCTCTTAGTACCTGTTGACCCATGTTGAACCACATGGCACCCTGCTCCATGTTGCCATGCTTTGATGGCCACTCTAGGGACCAACCCATTCCAAGGAAGCCCTTTCCTGCTCAAAGAAAGGGAACTCTCCCTGGTGTTGCAGCCTATCTCTTAGTACCTGTTGACCCATGTTGAACCGCTGTTCACAGTGAGACCTCTTCCTCGTCACCACGCTTTGAAGGCTCGTGCCCCACTCCAGGGGCCAACCCATTCCAAGGAAGCCCTTTCCTGCTCTAAGAAAGGGGACTCTCCCCGGTGTTGCAGTCTATCTCTTAGCACCGGTTGACCCATGTTGAACCGCTGTTCACATGGTACCCTGATCCACATCGCCACGCTTTGAAGGCTCGTGCTCCACTCTAGGGACCAACCCATTCTGGGGAGCCCTTCCTGGCTCAAAGGAAAGGGAACTCTCCCCAGGTGTAGCCAGCCTGTATCTTCCCTCTGACCCATGTTGAACCGCTGTTCACATGCACCCTCCTGTCTCAGCTTTGAAAACTCTCGTTTGTATATCAGCTGTGTCCACCAGATTTTAAAAGACCAGCGAGAGCTCACTAGACACCAATGGAAACACTCCAGTCTAGGGTCAAACCTATTCTAGGGAGCCCTTTCCTGTGCAAAGGAAAGGGAACTCTCCCTGGGTGTAGCGAGCCTGTATCTACCCACTGACCCATGTTGAACCGCTGTTTACATGGTAACCTCCTCCGCCTCAGCCTTGAAAATTCTCGTTTGTATATCTGCTAACTCCAGCAGATTTTAAAAGACCAGAGAGCTCACTAGACTCCATCGGAAACACCCCATTCTAGGGTTGAACCCATTCTAGGGAGCCCTTTCCTGCACAAAGGAAAGGGAACTCTCCACGGCTGTAGCCAGCCTGTATCTAACCTGTGCCTCTGTACCTTGCTGCCATACACCAGATGACTCACTCAACTCCTTGTGGTGTTCTGGCCACTATCATAGTTGCTCAGTGTGTTGGTGCTAGTGTTTCTGCTTGCTATGTTCCCCCTTCATTGTGCTGTAGGATGTTGATGCCACTTGCTTGCTGCTTTGCCTGTCATGCTGCCTTCAAGGGTTCATGCATCTATTATCGGTGCTCTTTTTTGAAGCTGTGGTGTGTTTTTGACACTCTTGCTGCTGCTTTGCACCTCTATTAAAGCACTCTTCTTGCCACTCCTGGTACCCCTTTGCCCCTTTAAAGTACCTTAGGCTATTCATGCCACTTTGGTGCCACTTTGCCACAGTCTAAGTACCTTGGAGCTCTTTTGTTGTTCTGATGACTGCTACCCAGAAGTTTCATCAAAATTGATAAGAAAACCCCAATTCTGCAGCCAACAATATGCTGCAAATACTTCCCCCATTGACTTTAATGGGAGGCGGAAAATGAATGCACGTATTAATGTATTGGGGGTGCCATTGGATGTATGCAACGACTTTACCCGCCGTCGAATACGAATACCGAATCGGATGAATCCTTACCCTCTGCACATCCCTACAAGCTACTCCCTGCATTTTTGGTGAATGGAAATCCTTTTTTTTTCACATTTCCTCTTGCCGTTGAAGCATAGAGCAATGTCGGAGTCGCATTTACCGTGTGTCTGTCTATTGAATAAGGGTATTATCTCCAGGTAATAGCAGTCTTTCCCACAAGCCTCCCTCCCTTCCTTCACATCCTCCAGACTTTATGGATCCACAGTGTTTATCCCATGCCCCTTTGAAGTCCTTCATAGTTTTAGTCTTCACCACTTCCTTTGGAAGGGTTGTTCCAGGCATCCACCACCCTCTCCATGAAGAAATACTTCCTGACATTGGTTCTGAGTCTTTTTCCTTGGAGCTTCAAATCGTGACCCTGGTTCTGCTGATTTTTTTTTCCAATGGAAAAGGTTTGTTGTTGTCTTTGGATCATTAAAACCTTTCAAGTATCTGAAAGTCTATAACATATCACCTCTGCTCCTCCTTTCCTCCAGGGTGTACATATTTAGATTCTTCAATCTCTCCTCATAAGTCATTCGATGAAGACCATCCACCTTTTTGGTTGTCCTTCTCTGGACCACCTCCATCCTATCTCTGTCCCTTCTGAGATACAGTCTCCAGAACTGAGCACAGTACTGCAGGTGAGGCCTCACCAAGGCCCTGTAGGACTCCTACATCAGTGTTTTTATGCCTATATTTTCCTATACTTAGCTTCATGAAGAGTGTTAGTATACACCAGGGGCTTGTTTAGACACTGAGTTTGAAATCTGCTTTAATGGAACCATCAAATCCTTACCAATCTCTTGCTATAGAACAGATGTTTCATAAATAAGGAGGAAATGTTTCCCAAGTGGTCAAGAACCGCCTCTAAAGACAAAGCCTCCTTTGAAAAAATTTGCAAAGTTGTCTACTTATCCCACCCAACCAATCCAGTATCTGAAAAATGTATCATGCAATGATCAATCCAAGAGACTGGTTGAATGAAAATATCTTGCACAGAAATCACATGGTCTTTTGCTGAAGGAGAAAATAATAAGACAGTGACCTGCCAAATGTCTAGAACCTCTAAGCCTTTGTGCCAAACCACAAAAGACATAGGGGTTAAAAGTCAACAGCATTTAGCCATATAATTGGGAGAGTGATATTCAGCGCCACTTATCTGGATAAGTACATAGCCCGATAAGTATTTATCCGGCTAAGTGGATAGTGAGAAATGGGCATTTCAGGGAGGAGTTACTTATTCAGTTAACTCAGCCAGATAAGTGTCAATATTTGGATTTCTCCAGTTAAGTTAACCTGTTAAGTTAGATAGCTCAAGAGCAGGTCTAAAGTTAGCCGAATAAGACACCCTGCTAAATAATGATTTTTTGGGGGGATATTAACAGCTTAGCTGAGGAATATCCCTTGTACGCGAGCCGGGTAAGTCTTATTCAGCTAACTTACCTAAACATTTATCTTTCAGAGGTCCGTATTCAGCTACTGTACCACTTGGCTAGTTAAGCAGATAAACCTTTCTGGCTAACTTAGGCCTGGATTCACCATTTTATCTCAGAATGGTGAATCCAGAGAAAACGGGGGGCGGGCCTGCGAAAGCCAGCAGCCTTCGCACCACTGCGGTGTTTTCGCTGCTGGCTTTCACACCCAATAGCGCCACCGTGAAAGTTGGTGCTATTGGGCATGCTACTGGCGACGATAATGTTCTTTACCTTATCACCGCCAGCGAAGACACCACCAATCTGCCTCCTTGCCGCCCCAACTCTCGCCCTTCCCCTAAGGGGCGAGGCCGTGCCTCCCTTCCCTTCTTAAAGGGATAGTGCAGGTGTGGTCCTCTGAAGACTCCTCCCTGGGTGTTCCTGGTTCAGCCCTACAAAAGGGCTCTTCAGCCAGTCCATCATCGCCTTGGCAAGGAGCTAGTCCTCCTGGGAGCTTCTCCTCTCTTGGACTTCGCTGTGTCCTGTTCCTGCCTGGCTTCCATTGTTCCAGTCCTGATGTCTCCGCTGTTCCAGTCATGATGTCTCTGCTGTTCCAGTCCTGATGTCTTCATCTTGTCCCAGGTCCTGAGTATCCATGCCTCCGGAGATTCATTGCTTTTACCTGATCCGAGATTCCAGTTCCAAGTTCCGTGGTTTTAAAGACTGTTCCTGTTCCGACTCCGGAGGATCCAAGGGGTAACTAGTCCTGGCCTATGTCCACATCCAGAGCTTGCACGTTCCTCTCGTGGTCCATGACCAGCCATCTGGCTGAGTAGGGTGCACAGAGGACAGCGTAGTTCGTGACCAATATGTAGGGCACCTGAGGGACCTTGCTCACCTTGTCTCGTCCCCTGTGTTCCAAGCTCCACATCTTGTCTTAGGAGTTCCAAGTTCCACGTCTTGTCTTCAGAGTTCCAAGCTCCACGACTTGTCTTTGGACTTCCAAGCTCCACGTCTTGTCTCCAGACTTCCAAGCTCCAGTCCCAGACTAGGTTTAGTCTTGCCGCAAGGGCACATATCCCTCGTCCCGCTCTAGGGAGCGCCCCCTAGTGCTCCCTTCCACCGCAGCACAACAATGAATAGACATGGAAGATAAAATCCTTCTTAAACACATTTCCCATAACTCTGTCCTCTTTTTCCTATGCTAGCAATGTGTAATAAAGCATGCTCTGGGGGCATCACCTGAGAGATATTTACCCCTCCCCCCATTCTCATTAAATCATGTTTCAGTCATAAACAAACATAAAAAAAACTTGATGTTCAATTGCCAGGTTCTGTAAAATATGCCATTTACTACATGTAGATCCAGCAAAGCCATCAATGTGTTTAACAATGCGAATTAGGGTGCATTCTGTCCTGCATAAGCATTTTGGAGGAATGGACAAACATCTGTTAATTTTCCTATCCAACATTATGCTGGGTGGTTTTTGAATTCCTATAAGTAACATTTCGATTTTGATCCAAAACAACAGAAAGAGAAGCCACCTCCTCCCCACCTCCCCAGTCTACAAAGGAACCTAAATAGACCTTCACCACTGGAAAAAAATAACAAAACCATACAAAACCAAATACAGGCAAAATACCATTCTCAAACGAAAGTATATTACCAGGGCCATTTCTCAAGGGGTCACATCTCTTTTTCTCTGTTCCATACATAGATATCTGGAATCCATGTATTATATATGCACACAAATAGATATAGATTATCTATCTATCTATCTATATATATATATATATATATATATATATATACTGTATATGCAGGGAAAGATATAATTTAAATATATCTATGTGTGTGTCTGTGTGTGTATATAAATATACATTATTTTTATAGTAAAATGATTTGGTAACTTTAGGTCTAAATGAGTATATTATTTGCGTTTTTCTAATAAATAAAAGATTTTGGCTCATCTGAAAAGTTTTGGGAGGTTTACCGGTATTTTGTTTAAGTAACTACCAAGTTAAATTTACATGTGTTCATTTTTTGTCATTTCAAAGTATGTATATATATATATATATATATACACACACACACACACACACTCACACAGGTAAGGCAGTAAGAGATTGATAAAAGCTAGGCTCTTTGGCCTCGTGTCACATGCGCCGAAGGTTTGCAATAAAATACTTTAATGCTCTCCATGCCCTGTTGTATTGCTTCTTTATTCCATAGAGACCTTGTCTAAACAAAAGACAAAGTTCTCAATTAATACATAATGGTGAGTTATCAGCAGTGCAGAAAATTGTTTTACCACAGATGCATGTCTCCAGTGCATCAAGCGCAGTAGCTCATTTACATTTCAGACAAAATAATTAATTTGCTTTTGCTTTTGGATTTTCTTTGCATATCCTGCATTTAAATAAATAAATATTTCAAAGGCAGTGCTGGAAGCACTGCCTATAGTATATCTGGGATAGGGAAAAGTGCCAACCCCCGCTCCCCACCCTCTCTACAGCAATTACCTGCCAAAGTGGAAAGATGCGGTTTATGTAAACTGTAACACTGAGGCTTACAATTTGGAGCATTTGGGTTTATGCTTCTACAACTGATATTTCTCCGACTATATTTCATATTTCATTAACTTTTCATTGAGAAAGTTGTCATGAAATCTGTCAACGAGGATTGCCACATGAGGAATGCACACACAGTGATAACATTTTAGTGAAGATTAGATGAAGTCATTCTCTAGAGGGGGTCTTTTTTTTTCATTTTTCGATATGTTCCATTTGACGGGTTTTATGAGGTATTTTTCATTTTGAGTCGAAATAATTTAAATAAATAAAAGCCCCTGGCTACCTGCCCCACAAGAAGTCAGGAGTGGGGCTTGAACCTTCAGCCTTGAGTAGTCACAGGGACTGTGAATTAGTAGGAACCTTGGAAAACTTACTAAGCACGTTAAAGTCAGGGAGACCCATCTCTGGAGAATTCCAATTGGAATATTTGGGGTTGGGGTTTTTGGCTAAAATGTACTAACCTCCTCCACTTCCACAGCAATAAATTAAACAGGCAACAAAGAAAGATGGGGTTTTCTGTAAACTACAGTACTAAGGCTTACAATTTGGGGTATTTTTGTAAATGCTTCTATGACATATTTCTCCTTCTATACTTCATATTTTCATAATTATTCAATGAGAACGTTGTTAGACATTTCAGCAAGGATTTCTAGACACACACACAGACACAAAAAAACCTTGATAAGCTCCCTTTCACATACATATACAGAAAAAAATACAGGTGTGCCCCCATTTTCACACACACACACACAAACAGACAGCCTCCCATCCTCACACACACACACGCACAACCCAGGCAGGCTCCCATTCATACACACACACATACACACACATGCACAATCCAGGCAGGGTCCCATTCTCACACATTTACAACCCATGCAGGCTTCCATTCACATACCCCCCCCCCCACACACACACACACACATACACCCAAGGCAGGCTCCCATTCACAAACACACACACACACACATACAATATTCAGGGAGGCTCTCAGTCACATAAACACACAACCAAGTCAAGTTCCCATTCAGTCATACACACACACACACAACTCAGGTAGACTCTCAGTCACATACACACATATACAACCCTGGCAGGGTACAATTCATTCATACACAACCCAGGCAGGCTGTTAAAGAGGAAGGAACTCTGGGGTCTCATAAAGTCCTCCACTGCTGCTGCATGCATCATTCAATGGGAAAGGAAAGCGGAGATCCTTCTACAGCTGAACGAGTCCATTCTGTGGCTCCAGCTGGTTTGCTGGCCCCACAGTATTTAAAAGCCATGGAGCTAGTACTTCCTCTATGTAGATCTCACAATCCAGGAGAACGTGGAAGTGCTAGCTCTGCAAGTTTTGAATACCGCAGGACTGGCGCACCAGGATGAACTGCAGAACAAACTCTCTCTTCTGTTCTGGAGTCAGCAGCATGTGGGTTGGGATCGACTAGAGGCTGCACAGACGTCTCTCATCTTGAGCCATCGATGGTATGGGCTAGGGGTGTGCATTCGTTTTGAACGCATATGTAAAACGCAACTTATATTTTTAAAAGAGAAAAAAAAGGTTTGATGCGCAACGCATCGCGACTCCCCCCCCCCCCCCCCCCCCCCCCCCCCCCCCCCCCCCCCGAATTTAAAAGGCCTGAACCGTGGGAAAAATGAAATTTCCCGTGGCGGGCCAAAAATGAAGCCCGAACCGAAACTTAACCGAACTCTTAACCTTTCCAACTGCTCCTTTCAGATTTTTCCTAATCATTTTCCTCATTTTATCATAGTTACCTTTTTGAAAGTTAAATGCTGTTGCATTAGATTTCTTTAGTGTTCTCTCTCCATTTATTAAGGCAAATTTGATCATGTTGTTTTCATTATTGTTTCAACACTATTACCTCGCATCGACTCCTTTGTTCCTCTAAGGACTAGATCTAAAATAGTTTTCCCTCTTGTTTCTTGTACCAGATCCGCCATGAAGCAATCATTTATCCCATCTAGGAACTTTACCTCTCTAGCATATCCTGATGTGATGTTCACCCAGTCAATACTGGGGTAAATGAAATCACCAATTATTACTGTGCTGCTGATTTTTAGGGATGTGAATCATTTATGAATGATTAAAATTATCGTCAGATAATTTTAAAATTTTCTAAATCGTTAGAGTGCACGATACAATACAAATGCCCCCGATTTATCGTCAGGGGCATTTGTATTGTATCGTTAAATAGGGCGCGGGAATTATTTGGGGGAGGGCAGGAAAACCGGCACACCAAAACAACCCCTAAACCCACCCCGACCCTTTAAAACCAATTCCTTACCCTTCCCCACCCTCCCGAACCCCCTCAAAATGTTAAGTTACCTGGTGGTCCAGTGGGGGGGTCCCGGTGCGATCTCCCACTCTCGGGCCATCGGCGCCATTTTGGCTGCCACTAATTAAAATGGCGCCAATGGCCCGATAAAAAGAAAACCCACCCGACCCTTTAAATCGACCCGACCCTCCCGACCCCCCCAAAACCTTTTAAAATTACCTGGTGGTCCAGGGGGGCCTCGGGGAGAGATCCAGGGGGGCCTCGGGGAAAGATTTCCCGTTCCCAGGCATCAGCTAAAAATAAAAATGGCGCTGATGCCCTTTGCCCTTACCATGTGACAGGGTATCCGTGCCATTGGCCGGCCCCTGTCACATGGTAGGAGCACTGGATGGCCTGCGCCATCTTTAAAGATGGCGCCGGCCATTTTACTCATCAGCCCCTATTATACTATACTCTATAATTACTAGAGATGTGAATCGTGTCCTCGATCGTCTTAACGATCGATTTCGGCTGGGAGGGGGAGGGAATCG
Organism: Rhinatrema bivittatum; assembly: GCF_901001135.1. Classification (NCBI taxonomy): domain Eukaryota; kingdom Metazoa; phylum Chordata; class Amphibia; order Gymnophiona; family Rhinatrematidae; genus Rhinatrema; species Rhinatrema bivittatum. The sequence goes on along the minus strand of NC_042616.1, from coordinate 787,683,597 downwards.
TATTGTTGCCGTTTGGGGGGGGTAAAATATCGTGATAAATCGTTAAAATCGTTAAAACCCGCTAAAATCGTTAAAACCCGCTAAAACCCACCCCCAACCCTTTAAATTAAATCCCCCACCCTCCCGAACCCCCCCCCAAATAACTTAAATTACCTGGTGGTCCAGCGGCGGTCCGGAACGGCAGCGGTCCGGAACGGGCTCCTGCTATTGAATCTTGTTGTCTTCAGCCGGCGCCATTTTCCAAAATGGCGCCGAAAAATGGCGGCGGCCATAGACCAACAGGATTCGACGGCAGGAGGTCCTTCCGGACCCCCGCTGGACTTTTGGCAAGTCTTGTGGGGGTCAGGAGGCCCCCCCCAAGCTGGCCAAAAGTTCCTGGAGGTCCAGCGGGGGTCAGGGAGCGATTTCCCGCCGCGAATCGTTTTCCGTACGGAAAATGGCGCCGGCAGGAGATCGACTGCAGGAGGTCGTTCAGCGAGGGTTCCGGCGCCTCGCTGAACGACTTCCTGCAGTCGATCTCCTGCCGGCGCCATTTGCGTATGGCCGGCTCCATTTTCCATACGGAAAACGATTCGCGGCAGGAAATCGCTCCCTGACCCCCGCTGGACCTCCAGGAACTTTTGGCCAGCTTGTGGGGGGCCTCCTGACCCCCACAAGACTTGCCAAAAGCCCAGCGGGGGTCCGGAAGGACCTCCTGCCGTCGAATCCTGTTGGTCTATGGCCGCCGCCATTTTTCGGCGCCATTTTGGAAAATGGCGCCGGCTGAAGACAACAAGATTCAATAGCAGGAGCCCGTTCCGGACCGCTGCCGTTCCGGACCGCCGCTGGACCACCAGGTAATTTAAGTTATTTGGGGGGGGGTTCGGGAGGGTGGGGGATTTAATTTAAAGGGTCGGGGGTGGGTTTTAGCGAGTTTTAGTGTGCCGGCTCACGATTCTAACGATTTATAACGATAAATCGTTAGAATCTCTATTGTATTGTGTTTCATAACGGTTTAAGACGATATTAAAATTATCGGACGATAATTTTAATCGTCGTAAAACGATTCACATCCCTAATAATTACTCTATATTATACTATACTCTATAATAGGGGCTGATGAGTAAAGATGGCTGGCGCCATCTTTAAAGATGGCGCAGACCATCCAGTGCTCCTACCATGTGACAGGGGCCGGCTAATGGCACGGATACCCTGTCACATGGTAAAGGCAAAGGGGCATCGGCGCCATTTTTATTTTAGAACAGCTGATGCCTGGGAATGGAAAATCTTTCCCCGAGGCCCCCCTGGATCTCTCCTCTCCCCGAGGCCCCCCTGGATCTCTCCCCGAGGCCCCCCGAGGCCCCGCTGGACCACCAGGTAATTTTAAAAGGTTTTGGGGGGGGGTCAGGAGGGTCAGGTCGATTTAAAGGGTCGGGTGGGTTTTTTTTTTTTAGCGGCACGGGCCTCCCTAAAAAAAAAATTAGCGATGTGAATTGGAATCGGAAACGATTCCAATTCACATATCTTAACGATCAGATTTTTCCCTCCCCCCAGCCGAATCTGATCGTTAAGACGATCTGGCACATGATTCACATCTCTACTGATTTTATTAACTTCCCTAATTTATTTTACCATTTTATTGTCTGTTTGTTCAGTCTGGCCATGTGGACAGTACTATACCCCCACTGCTATTTTGTTCCTCTTTTCACCTGGAATTTCTTTCCATAAAGATTCAACATTGCATTTGGTTTCCTGCAGAACTTATAACCTGTTTGCTCAATGCCCTCTTTAATACATAGTCCCACCCCTCCATCAATTTGATCCATCCTATCATTTTGATGTATGTTGTACCCTGCTATCACAGTGTCCCATTGATTATCCTCCTTCCACCAGGTCTCAGAGATGCCAATTATATCTATCCCTACATCCAGTGTTATACATTCTAACTCTCCCGTCTTATTTTTTTTTAGACTTCTAGCATCTGTATACAGACATTTCAAAGTCTGTTTCTTGTTTATATTAACAACCTGCTCATCAGGTTGGTAATTTAGAATCTATCTGCCCTTTGCTTAAAGGCACCTGCTCCATTTTAGCAACTATTGCAACCTCTACTGGGCTGCTCTAATTTCCCTGTTCTATTAGTATCCTCCAAAGATACATCATTCTGCACAATGCACTTATCAGTGACTGCCAGCTAGTTTAAAAGCTGTGCTATCTCCTTTTTAAAAGTTAGTGCCAGCAGCCTGGTTCCATTGTGATTAAGGTGGAGCCCATCTTTTCAGAAAAGGCCCTCCCATCTCCAAAATAATGCCCATTTTCTAATAAACCTAAAACCCTCTTCCTTGCACCATCATCTCATCCTCAGATTTAGACTGGAGCTCTGCCTGCCTCTGGGGTCCTGTACGTGGAATAGGGAGCATTTCTGAAATGCTACCCTAGGTGTTCTGAATATTAACTTTCTACCTAAAATCCTAAATTTGGTTTCCAGAACCTATTTCCTGCACTTTCCTATGTCATTGGCACCCACATGTATCAAGACAGCTGGCTTCTCCCCAGCACCATCTAAAATCCTAGCTATGTGGAGCGTAAGGTCCACCACAAGGCAGGCACGTTATCAAGCAATCCTTATGTCCACCAGCCAACCAGCTACCTACCTTCCTAATAATCGAATCACCAACTATAACGACCATCCTAACCCTACCAAATGCCCGTGGAGGATATGTCTCCAGGGGCAAATGCCCCTGGAGACATATCCTTAGAGACATATCCTGGAGACATAATAGATCACCTTGAGGGTAGGTCCTAGCTACAGGATTGCTTCCTGCCTCATCAAGCTGATGTTCTCCAACCAGGTGACCTTTCTCCTGCAAAGCAGCACAGGGGCTGCCTGATTGGAGGTGGGACTCTACTATGTCCCTGGAGGTCTTCTGTTTATTCATCTCTTTCTCCCTTAGCTCCTCCAAGTCTGTTACTCTAGCTTCCAGAGATACGACTCTCCAGAGGGCTAGGCGCTCTTTAAACCTAGTGCACACATACAACCTCTTGCCAGCTGGAAGATAATCAAACATATGGCACTCAGTGGAAAAGATTGGAAGCCTCTGTTTTGCTGCTGGACTACTATCTGCATCTTAATTTTGTTGATTTGTTATCGAGTTAAATTTCTAAGGGGGTAAGGATGTAAAGCTAATCAAAAGTACTTTTAGTCAATTGATTTATTTTATATTTATCTATCAATGACCCTCCAAACACCACAATTAATCTAGTTATATCTACCTAGTTACCCATCTTATTGATGCTTATTTTGAAGTAAATTCCTTCTGTATAAAATCTGTAAGTAAATGTATAGAAAGGAGGTTTGAGGTGCATGCACCACTAATCATGCCCTTCTGGTACTGTTGAAGGTGTGGACTCTTGGACCGAGGTAGACTTGGCATAACCTACAGGAAGGAGCCCTGTATGCTCCACCATTGGCTGGTGGAGCTGGCTGTGGCAGAGGTCCAAATGTAGCTTCACCTATACCAGCCCTCGTTCCCCTTAGGCTGAGCCCTTGGGTGCCTGGACCAACAGGTCTTAGGCGGGGGCCTCTGCTGATGAGCTGGATGTCTGTGGAAATGGTCAAGTCACAAGCCAGGGTCTGGGGCAGGTGAAGCTGAAGTATAAATGGAGGCAGATGGTGGTCAAGGCAGGCAGCGTTCGGATGTGATCAGAAGTCAGGTGGGGTTCAAACATAGTCGTGAGTCAAGCAGTGATCAGTGGCGAGCAGAGTTCAAACATAGTTGAATGTCAACAGGTCGAAGTCAGACCTGAGATCCATCCAAGGGAAGGCAGGATGGGTAGGCAGGCAGGGAAACAAGGAGCAGCACAAGCAGGCAGGCAAGACATGGAAGACACAAGATGAGGACTGACTACAGTACAAAGATGAAGACCAGGACCTGAGGAACAAGGACTAGAAACTGAAGAGACGAAGACCAAGAACACAGGTAGGAACACTGAGGCAATTTGCTCTACTTCGCAGTAGTGGACCTATTGCCAAGACAAAGAGGAATTGCTGCAGTGGATTTTTGTATGCCTGTTGTGATGAGGTAATCAATGAGCACCACTGGCCTTTTCCCTCCGCGGGCCATTTAAATGAATGTGCATCAGATGTATGCGGGCCTTAAGGGGTTCTGGGAAGAGCAGTGGCATTGGAGGCATGCTGAACATGGTGGCCTACCACGCATCCATTCGGGGTGCTATCTAGCATCGGAGAGTGTTGCTTCAGCCTCAGGACTGGAGGTAAATGTAGCAGTCGATGGGGCAGACCCATGGACCGTCAAACACAACAGGTCCTCTTCTGCTGCAAGGGGTGTAGGGCCTCTCTGGATTCTAGGGCTATAGAGCTTGAAGCCTGGATTCACTTGTGGTGACCTCTGGAGTCTTCTCCTGGGGATTGCTGCTATCACTGGCATTTTTCCTAGTCTGAACTTTTTATGTGTTGCCTGAGGATGAAATATGTTCACCATTTTTGCTTTAATCAGAACATTTTTCTCACTAGTGTATGTGTAGATAGATAGATACACTAGATAACTCCCATTGAAATTTTCACACAGTCCCTCGTTGGGAGTCCAAGAAGTTGGGCTGAAGGGGAAGGCCTGCCTGAAAGGCTATGCCTTAGTTTTTTTCCTGAACTTAAGGCAGCTTGGCTCCAGGTGCAAGGTTAGTGATACTTTGTTTCAACATTATTGGGACATAAAAGCTGAAAGCGTGGAGTGTCATGCAGGGCGATCTGGCAGTACTCAGCGGAGGAGGGGAAAGAATAGCCATTTCTGCAGACTGAAGTTTCCTTAAGGGCATGTAAGGGGAGAAAAGCTGGAGGAGGTATTTAGGGGCCTGTTAATTCAAGCATTTGAAGAGATGGCAGAGATGTTTTAAATTTTAGCCTGCTTTATACCGGAAGCCAGTGAAATTGATACAGAATTGGCTTGATATGACCAGTTGCTTTTGCACTGAACCAAAATTATCGCAGGTTGAACATTGGCTTGATCAATCCCACACAGTAGATCAACTCTGTGATTCAGCAGTTAACCTTCCCAGGAGGTGGCCATGTAACACTGCCCCTTCAATGATGGGAACAATTCTATATCTACATGTGGCACACTCTGGCCCCAACGGGACTGAATTCTGCAATTGGTTGTGAGTCCTTTCTGCAAGGGTAGCCCATGGAAAAGTAGCCTGCCTGCGTGGGACTGGTATTGGAGGCAGGCCACGTTTCCATGGGCCACCCTGTATAATCCATTTTGGTTATGCTTTCTATTTGTTTTATTTCCATAAGGATTTTTTCAGCGCTCTTTTTGAACAGTCAGGAACAACGGCTGTCACCGTCATTTATTAGTTGGTACTAGATTAAAAGGTTCTTTTGATGTTTGCCTCTCAAGAGCCTCGTTTTTGATTCCTTTCAGATCAAGTATGAAGGAGAAAGGCTGAGACAGGTCGTACGGAGATAGTGTTGTGGTCATTTCATATCATTTATATATTTTCTCATGACCATAGCAATATTGCACATAATAATTTATTCCCTGTTTAATCAAAATGGATTGGGGTATTAGGAGGCTGGGTGCTGATCTTGGGCTACAGTGGCCATTACTGGCTGGATTCTGTGTATGTGTTTTAGATTTATTTTGCCTATTGTTTATGTTTCCTTTTTTATTATATAAATTTTGTTTTTATGTTGTTGGCATCAAGAAATTTTATTGTACGCCACCTTGCCAGCCTAATTGGGCTGGGGAGGTGGTTTATAAATATGATGAAAGAAAGAAAGAAATGAGGACCAAAACACAGCATCTTGACCATCCAATCTGGCCTGTTATCCTGTCGCCAATGATTACTGATTCCTCCCAGTTTCCAGGCAATAAGTATGACCACCTGTCCTGTCCATTAGGGATGTGCATTTGTTTGAAATGAATGCTGTTTCCATAATGAAAAAAGTTGATTTTTGATTTGTTACAAATGGGACAAACTGAAAATGAACTTACCTGAAAATAACCAAAAATGTTCAGGTCTGGCTCACTTGTGAGGTGAACGGAGGAGCTCAGGTGGCAGTAGTCGGACAGGGGGCTACCTCCAGGGAGACCCCGCTTATATTCTTTTATATATATATTTCTAACATGTATTTCACTTTGGTAAATGAACTGGAAAGAAATAAACATTAGGAGGTCATTTTCAAAGAGATATGCAGGAGTTGAACAAGTAAAATGTGCACGCACATGAATACAGTAGCATGTAAACATGTTTGGACTATTTTATAAAACTTGTGGGTATATGCATATTTGCAGTTTCATGAGTAAATATTACCAGGGGGGGGGGGAAAGGGACAATCTAGGGGCAAGGTTCTATAGTACAATTCACAAATTATTTGTATTACCAAACTTGATTATTACCAAACTTTTCTGAATAATTTTACGCATGCTAATTGACTTGCACAATTGAAATTGGACCCGTGATTCCTCTGTAGTTTTGAGTGGAAGGTCTGGATGATCTGGTGAGGGTTTAGGGTGAAGTGCTGGAGGGTTCAGCTGAAGGTCTGACTGAACTTGTGCAGTATCGGTGAACTGATGTTTTAAGTAAGTGCACAAGTATTTTCAGAAATGGAATATGCACAAGCTTTATATAATACCTGCCTCCATCTTTAATTCTAGGTGATTTCTTGTAAACTGTTATAATTATTATGATTTTATTATCATGATTTTTATATTATACTGTGGGTATTTCCCCTGTCCTCAGAGGGGCTTACAATCTGAGGGTGAATTTTAAAAATGTTGCTTGCATTAAAAGAACATATATATGAGCCACACGTCAGCAACTCATATTTTAAAAGCTGCAAATTACATGCATAAGGGACGGAGTTGGGGCATGTCATGGACATTCTTAACTCGTGACATCCTCATTTATTGGCATGCGCACGAAGGAGCGCAAGAAAGGAGCTTGCCCCTTTGTGCGCCTCTTCGCGCGTGCCTGAAGTGATGCCTGCAATAAATATTTAAACACCACCCGTACCAAACAGCTATTACAATGGAGTCAACCTTCTTAATTGAAACCATCACAGGACAAGGAATATATGGAAATCTTCATAGAACCTCACAACACAAGCAAGGAAAAAGTGCAAAACTGATCTACCCCACGATAAGTAATAACTCTCCTATAATCTCTTCTTGCCTAATGCTTACTTTCCTATTCTGAACGTTCAATCACTGTCAAAGAAATTTCCATTGATAAATGGCTCCTTGTGACCCTGGGCAAGTCACTTTCCCCTCCATTGCCTCAGGTACAAACTTAGGTCTGGATTCATCATTCTTCGCAGAATGATGAATCCTGTGAAAATGGAGGGGGGGGGGGGCGAAGGGGAGTGGGCCTGCAAAAGCCCGCAGCCTTCGCACCGCAGCGGTGTGATTTCTGCTGCCGCGGTGCGCCAGCTGCCAGCTTTCGCACCAAATCAATTCATCCCACTTCATACTACCCTTGTCTGATCACCAACTAATAAAAGCACAAATATCCCTCCTCAACACACAACAAACAATATCACATATTAATCAATCATTCACATACAGAAAAAAGATAGAACCAAAAATACTTGAAGAAACTATTAAAAATAAGATAACTGATTTTAAACATGATAATGCCTCCTCAGCTTTTGAGTCATCATCATTGAAATAGCCAATAACCTATGCGCTGTCCAGAAAAAAACTTTCAAAAAAGAATGCAATACTTCTAAACAAGGGAAACGTTGGTATAGTGGAGAGCTAAAACACACTAAACAAACCCTGAGAAAAGCTGAAAAGCAATGGTGGAAATGCTAATGTATAGCATCACAAGAAAAATGCAAATCCCTTTTAACAAAATTCTGTGAACAAATCAATAAAACAAAAAAAGACTATTATGCCAAAGAGATTCATAGTGTATTATTTAATTCCAAATTACTCTTCAAACAGTTAAAAACGTAATCAAGGACCCATCTTCCTCCATCTCGAATAACTACGACTTTTCAAAGAACACTTGCAATGAATATGCTACGTCTTTGTTAGATAAAATCAATAGCTTAAAAACACAATTTTCCACCTGCATACAAACAAAAGAAACTAATGAAAAACTTGGGCAAGCAAAAAGGAACACATTTAACTCACAGTATCAAAACTTGAAATGAATGAAATCATTACAAAAATTAAGCCTGCCATCCACCCTCTGGACCCAATCCCTGCAAGTTTCCTGAAAACAGTACATAGCATAATCACTCCAACAATCACAACCATGATCAACCACTCTCTATCAGAAGGATTGATCCCCGACAGAGCAAAACAAGCTGTGATTAAACCAATCATAAAAAATAAAACTGGCAGAATTGTTGACTGGGACAATTATCGACCAATATCCAACCTGTCTTTCATCGCTAAAGTCCTAGAAAAAGCAATACTATCACAATTAGAAAGCTACCTAAAAGACAATAATATTCTATACCCAAACCAATTCAGATTCAAAAAAGATCGCTCAACAGAAACCCTAATCATTTCCTTAACCAATCCAGTACTACAGGAGTTTGACAAAGTTGAATCCTATATCCTGGTACTAATGATCTAACAGCTGCCTTCGACACTGTAGAACATACCCTGCTATGCCATCAGTTGAGAAAAATTGGAATAGACAGAAATGTTATCAAATGGTTCTCCTCCTTCCTAGCAGATAGATCATTCCAAGTAAAACTGGACAATCACATATCAGACACCTTCACAATGGATAGAGGTGTCCCCCAAAGGTCACCACTCTCAGCTACACTATTCAACATTTATATGCTGCCTCTATGTATATTATTAATGGAACTAGGAATCAACTTCTTCCTATATGCAGACGACATACAATTCTACATCCCATTTGACAAATCATTTGAAAAATCTGCCTCGATCCTTTCAATATACATGAAGGCAGCACAACAAAAACTATATCAGCTGAAACTAACACTAAACACAAAAAAAAACCCCTGACATTGTGTGGTTAAGGAAAAAGTCCATGATAATCAAACTGCCATCTCTAGACTTGGGAAATGTTAACATTACACCCTCAGATCAAGTATGGGACCTAGGAATACAGATCGATGAGAACTTTTCAATGAAAAAGCATATAAGAAAATTAATTAAAATAGGATACACCAAGCTGAGAATATTACATCGGCTGAAACCATTACTAACAATATGTCTTCCACACTGTTTTACAAACACTAATATATTCAAACATCGATTACTGTAACTCCCTATTACTATATTTCTAATTTAACTGCTAATATGATGTATATATTCAATCCTTCATACAAGAAACATCAATATCAAATGGAAACTCATATGTTTATGTGAATGGAGACCTCATAAATGGATATCGAGTGTTATCATTTAACACACGACAGTCTGTGTGGATGTTTTATGTGGTAACCACTGCAGATACGCCAGTAACTTTTATGGCGCTTATGACAATTTTTAATCATTGGTCCCCATGCACAATTTCAGAATTTTTTCATTTTTCAATGAATTTTTAAATTTTTCAAAATTTATATTTTGTATATATATATATAGGTGACTTAGAAAGGACACTTATCGTTTATGTTTCAGTCCTTTTTCCAATGATCCAACGAAAAAAAGATAAAACAGTGCTTCAGTTCGAGTAATTAAACATCTACTTCACTGATAAACATAGTTTTTAGATACAACGCTCCTATTGTTTCGTCACCCTTCATAATCATGTCAACGTTCCTGGTTTTGATTCTCCATTTTGTTTTTTCAGCTGATTTAAACTGGCGTACGGCTGCTACGTCAGCCAATTACCTACCTTCTGAACCGACATTAACCAATGGCCTGTTGATTAGTGCAATTCAAATCAATGTCATCCAGTCTATGGAATCGTTCATGCCATTTGGCGCTTGTGAAGACAATATGAAAATCCATTTCTGCTCATGATAATTCAATTGGCTGTGAAGATCGCCACCCAGTTCCGACTTCTGCACTTGATCTATGATGGTCCATTTAAGCTTTTCAAATGTGGGTTGATATTGGATACAGTGTTTTAACATAGGAGCTTCTAAATTAGCGTTATGTATACGGCTTATTTATGTAGGATACACTATTAGACAAATTAAAGTGTGTTTGGGAGAACACAGAAGCTGTATACATAACGCTAATTTAGATCTTGTGGTGCATTGCTCTGATATTGCTATAGCTCCTTTTTGGAGAAAATATGAACCCTGGTATATGCGACCTATGATTAGAAAGCTCTAGTGCTTCAAGGGCTTCGCTTATAAGCCGCAAGCAGTCAGTGGCACTATATGACAGTCACTATATACCTCTTTTGAGAGACTGGATACAAGCTCTATGTAATAGCAAAATTTTTATTTGTGTGTTTAGTTCAACTTTTCTGCTAATTTTTGGGTACTTATCTGTGCAATTTAAAATTGCAGCATATGAGCACCCATGCGCTCATTTTAAAGTTACCATCCCTATTATTATGCACTTAAAATATATGCATGTATTTCTATAAAATAGGTATACAGATTTTATACAATTTGTACAGTTTATTAAACATAATTAAAACCAAATAAAAAAATAGAACAAATAAAAAACTTACATTAAAACTCTTCATCATACCTGCTCAAGAAATTTTCATTGAAAACGCCAAGGTCAAGGAAAAGTCAACTTAAATAGATAAAAACTTAACTCCTGCTCTAAAGGTCTTCGTATTTGTCTCTAGCCTAAGCTCTGCAGGTAAGGAATGCCAGAACTGTAGAGCAGCAATGAAGAGGAAGAATTAAGTTGGAGTAAGTGATGAACCATTACAGAAACTTTCTATGTTTTTCTCCACTGGAAGGGAAGCCAGTGCAAATCAATGAGAACCGCTGAAATGTGCTCACACATGTGTGAGCCTGCAATCAGCCCAGCAGCTGCATTTTGTAGGAGCTCAGGAGGTTTCAAAGCCACAGCAGGGAGACCCAAATAAACCACATTACAGTAACCAAGAAAGGGTAGAATTAAGGCCTGGATGACTGAGCAAAAGTCACTGGCATTGAGTAGCGTAGCTTAAAAAAGCCAGATCTAATGGTTGCCTTTTGGGGCAGAAATCTGAGGTATTTAATAAAGCGTGCAGCTCCTGCCACATATATAAAATACTAGCACAATTCTTCATTGGTCCACTTATATGTGCATTTGTGTACTGTGGACAATTTTGAAAGTTGGATTCTTGATGAACCCCAAAATCAGCATTGAAAAATATAAAACAGAATAAAAAATGAGCCATAAATAATTTTCCCCTGCATATCCTCATCTTTCTTATCTAGGACAGCCTTTTTGTCTTCCTGCTATGTAATCCACCATCTAGGATAAAAGAGCATAGAAGATGATCACCTTTTTCCCTCCAGTTCCCATTCTCTCTCTTGTCCAACCTCCTTGACGGTGCTTACTTCTTAAAGGTAGGGCCTGCCAAGCCCAGGACATTCACCCTTCCCGGGAAAGAAATGGTTCTCCTCCCCCACAATCAGCTGGGTCAGCAGGGGCTGGCCCCTGCAGGAATAGTTGGACTTGTGCACCATGGAGCCATTTTGTTGATGTCTCTGCACACTTAAGCCTGTCCGTGCAAATTCCGAGGGGGGCTATGTTTGTGGCCGGGCTCTGCACGTGCCGAGCACATTTTAGAAAAGGCTCGGCCACACGCATATCTCCCAGTGTGCGCAGAAGTGCCAGGCCAGCGAAAAGGGGTGGGGGAGGGGCGGGGGATGACCGGGACAGCAGCCATTAGGCCCTGCCCTGGGGAAGCGCGTGCCGGCAGCCGGCCGGCGTGTGGTACTTACTTGTCCCCTGAAGAGGAAGTAAGTACTGAAACAAAATAAATAGGGTAGATAGGGTCGGGGAGGAGAGGGGAAAAGGGAGGAAGGGAGGAAGGGGTATAGGAAAGTTCCTTCCCAGTCCGCTCTTTAATTGGAGTGGATTTGGAGGGAACTGACCAAAGGCCTTTCACGTCCTCGCACGTACTTTACAAAATTCCCTGCCCAGCGTGCGCGAGTTGCAACCCGCCCACACATGCGACGATGTGCACATATTATAAAATGGGTACATCCATGTGAGTGCGCCAAGAACCATGTGCACATGGTCGCACGTGCACGCGGGTTTTAAAATCAACTCCATAGTCCCAGATGCTGAGATCATGTGCACACAAATTGCATGTATATATTTGTATGTCTATTTCCCTCCATATTATGCATTCTTTTGTTTATATACTTGTCCAACAAAGCACATAAATTGGGAGGTGGAGATAGATACCTGTATTTTGCTGCATGTAGCAACTACCACTTCCTCAGGTCGGTGCACACTTGCCTGCACGTTTGAAAATTACCTTAATTACTAACAAATCATCAGGAGTCTGAGACAGTACAACCTTGAAATATTTCTGTGATTGAAACTATTGACCCTTGAAGGTCTGGGAATCATGAAGTAAAGTTTACAATTGTGCATGCTAGTTTACAGTAAAAGATCAAACTTTAAACATTTCACGACCCAAAATCAAATTGGGAACAAATTACTTGTATATTCAGCCAATATCATAATTAGCAATCGCACCAACCAGACGACAGGATTGTACAAGCTCTCAAAAGTTAGTCAAACGTAAAAAAATATCACCTGCAACTTGTTTTGACATGTTATTTCTGTTAATTGGGATATAAATGGGTCATAATCATGGAAAATGGATCTGCTGTGGCCCAAGGGTTCAAATGTCATCCATGTCAGTGCTGATGTGTTGGTCTTAATCATGCTGCAGTATAGGTTTGAGGAGTAGCATCTTCATGACAGAGCTCAGATCAAACTGTGTTACTTCTCCAGCAGTGGGTACAAAGAGACTCAGACTGCACAGGTCTTTTTTTTACTGTGCAGGCATGCAGTATCACTTGTAAAGGGGTTGATAAATATTTATGTTTTGTAGCATCTTAAAGTGTATTAATTACAGATATATTACAAAGACAGGGCCAGCCTTGCACAGGTGGTTTGGACATATGTTGGGTGCTACAGTTATAATTTGGGAAGGCTTCGAGCATGCTGGTAGCCAGTGCAAGGAATAGATTTATAGAGAAAACATCTGCTTGCGAGAATTCTGTTCACATCTGTTTAGAAGCAGCAACTCATCACATCCATGGCTCATCGCCGCATTGCAGCGAACATTTGCATTCACAAGTTGAGTGCAAACTCCAAATAGTAATAACAGAAGCAATCCCCAGCAAGTTGAATACGTCAAAATGGTTTCTTAGTTTGCTTTAGAAGTTTTGATTTCATAGATTTGCAAGAGCGAAAAATATAATTGCAGTTTATTTTTTCAGTCAAAACAGAAAAAAAAAATATTTTAATTCAAATATGGATAAAAAAATGCAATGGGTTCTCAATCTATAGAACTATCTAATGCAGAAAACAAAAACTAAAGACAACGATAAAGAAGAGATGTGAAAAGTTAGGGAAGTGATTGCATATTGAAATATAATAGTACCTTTGCACTACAGCTCGTGCTAAAAATGCATTTGCATGCATAAGCTAAAATATTTATCGTGCACAATAAGATGTCACTTAATATATGTTGCTGCTGGAAATGACTTACAGTGGAGTTTAATGGAGCCACACGGTGGCAATATTCAAGCATACATGATATGCATGATTGGGGCAAGTTTCAAACTCTCTGCACTGGAGCAAAGACCATGTGTACTTTTTAACCGCTGGCTTTGCACCAATTTTCAAAGTAAAAGTACTTTTCATTTTGAAACTTACCATTGCCTGCAAATTATGCACAGACACTTGCACCTGCTTTTTCGGGGGGGCGTAACTTTATAGGAGAAATAGGCACCCAGGTGTACATTTTCAAAATGGTTCTGTGCCTAAAAGTGTACCTGCACGAGTGACAAGTATGCGTGTATATGCTTTTTATGAACATTGACAGTACAGGATTATTTTCCGTTTCTTACATACATTTTACCAGTCTAGGAACATTCTGGGGCGGGGTTCAGAAGTACACGCATTTGTAAGAGATATACATAAACTTGTTCATGCACTTTTAAACCTGCTAATTGATTCATGCAGATGAAATCAAACTTATCTGTTGTGTGCAGTTTTTCTGTAATAAAGGTCTAGGAGATCTGGTAAAGATTTAGGATGAAGTATGAGAAGGGTCTAAGTGACCTGGAGAAGAACTGGGTGACCTGCTGGAGGTATTGACAAACTGGTGATTCCAAGTACTTGATGTATATTTTCTATAATATCTGCCCCTGCATTTAATCCTGAGTGCTTATTCGTGGGGTGGCACAATCATTTGGCACGTAAACTATACATACGTAAAATGGGTATCAAAAAATGTATTTTCTTGCTTTGGAAAGAAACATGCATTCTGAAGCATACATGTGTACTTCCAGAGCAGAATTTATAAAATACTAGGTTTAATCTCTATGCATCCACTTACATATAAATGTTGAACCGTTGATAGGTTTGAAAGTTGGACTCCAAGATTTGAAAATGGAATTTACCCATGTATTTTTTTGTTCCTGATCTAAATATGCCTCCAGGAATACCGCCTCTCATTTCAGCTAAAAGGACATGCATTGTGGAACAATGTAAAGAGGATGGGCAATTTATAGAGAGCCATTAATGAAGGTAAGATGCTTTTCACCCACATAAATCAGTTTGCCCTTGATGACGTTAAGGTAAAAAACTAGTATGATAAAGTGAGAGTCAGAACCAAAGAGATGCTAGGAAGCATATGAAGGAACATCACCCGAAGAGGCCTGGGTTCAAATCCCACTTCTCTTATTGATGTTCCTTGGCCAAGTCACTTCATCTTTCATTACCTCAGGTACAAACGCATGAATACATTTTCAAAGGGATTACATGCAGAAAGTTACTGTATATGCACATTACTAGCCAGTATTCACTTACAGCAACATTTTAAGTCCCCTGCGCGCAGGGAAAACTGAGATTATACGCGCGGCCGGGCCTTGCATGCGCTGCACGCATTTTAGAAGCCCAATTGCGCGCGTAAACCCTGTTACGTGCACAAGAACCAAGCCTCTATCAAGGGGCGGTCCCGGGGGTGGGGCAGCGTGGAGCTGGAGGCCGCCAGTACAGTGGCCATTTGCCGCTGTGCCAGGGGATCACCTGCCGGCAACTTACGCCAGCTCAGGAGCTGGCATAAGCTCCCAAATAAAGTTCTGAAATAAAGAAAATAACAAAAGGTAGGGACTGCAAAGAGGGTTGGGGAAGAGGGAGGGAGGGTAGGTAGGTAGGGGGGAAGGAAGGTTCCCTCCCAGTCTGCTCCTTAATTGGAGGGGACTGGGTGGGAACTGGGGGAGACCCGATCTCGTCACCGCATGTAAAAAGGGCAAATCTCCCACCCTGCGCATGCTGGTCTGTATTTTATTACATGCGCATGCCGGCATTCGCATGTTATAAAATTGCGCGTCCACGTGCGCACGCCGGGTAGCACGCGCACATGGAGGCGCGCGCATATATATATTTTTTTTAAATCTACCCTTTATTTGCTATTTTATAAACATCAAAAGTGCACATCTATTTTTGGTCTTGTGCACGCATTTACTGGTGCAGAAAAGGGGTGGTCTAGGGATATTCCAGGGTAGGGTCAAGAGGTATGCAAGGAAGCTGCTATTTTATAAGAGATGTATGCAAATACATTAGCCAGCATATTTGCACATTTTTACACCTGCTAATCAGTTTGGGAAATGAAGTTGGACTTGTCTTTTGTCTGATATTTTTAGGCAGGAGTTCTGGGTGAAGGTCTAAGGGATCCAGGAGAACTGGAGGTGGACTGGGTGAACTGGTAGAAATAGTGGCGAACTGTTGATTTCAAGTGTATGGGCATTTTATAAATCTCAATCAGGGTTTTATGTGTACATGTTATATATTTTTCCGCACTTTATATGTGCTTTTCTGTGCACCCTCCGACTTAATATCATGGCAATATTAAGTCGGAGGCCCCAAAAGTTAGAAAAAGTTAAAAATAAAAAAAAAAAAAATTAAAATGGGCCCGCGGCTCGCGGGTTGAAAACCGGACGCTCAATTTTGCCGGCGTCCGGTTTCCGAACCCATGGCTGTCAGCAGGTTTGAGAACCGACGCCGGCAAAATTGAGCGTCGGCCGTCAAACTCGCTGGCAGCCGCCACTTCCGTCAAAAAAGAAGCGCTAGGGACGCGCTAGTGTCCCTAGCCCCTCTTTTTACCGCGGGCCCTAATTTAAATAAATTAAGTTATTAAATCGCGCGCACGGAGAGTGGCATGTGCATGCGCCGGGAGAGCGAGCGCTTGCCCGCTCTCCCGCGTGGTTTACTGAATTGGCCCGTAAGTCAGCTTAATTAATAGCAGGTAATGGACTTCTCCAAGAACATATCCAATCCTTTTTTAGACCCAGCTACACTAACTGAACTAACCACATCCTCTGGCAACAAATTCCAGAGTTTAATTGTGCGTTGAGTGAAAAAGAACATTCTCTGATTAGTTTTAAATGTGCCACATGCTAACTTCATGGAGTTCCCCCTAATCCTTCTATTATCCGAAACAGTTAATAATCGATTCACATTTACCTGTTCTAGACCTCTCATGATTTTAAAGACCTCTCCCCTTTCCCACCTGAGCAGCCCTAACCTCTTTAGTCTTTCCTCACAGGGGAGCTGTTCCAACCCTTTTATCATTTTGGTCGCCCTTCTCTGTACCTTCTCCATCGCAACTATAACTTTTTTGAGATACGGTGACCAGAATTTATTTATTTATTTTATTTAGTGTTTTATATACCGGCATTCAAGATAGGAATCACATCATGCTGGTTTACATTTAACAGGAGGTGTAAAATGAAAATAAAATAAACAGTAACTAAGAAGTTACAATAAAACAAGGATGTTCAAAACTGGGAGAAGAAGGAAAGGCTAAAGGAAATTAACAGAAAGAGCAATTATTTACAATGTTCTAGGAATGTCTGACTATGGTTGTCGTTGGATTGAATTGTACACAGTATTCAAGGTGTGGTCTCACCATGGAGCGATACAGAGGCATTATGACATTTTCCGTTTTATTCACCATTCCCTTTCTAATAATTCCCAACATTCTGTTTGCTTTTTTGACAGCTGCAGCCAGCCACTGAACCGAAGATTTCAATGTGTTATCCATTATGACACCTACATCTCTTTCCTGGGTCATAGCTCCTAATATGGAACCTAACATTGTGTAACTATAGCATGGGTTATTTTTCCCTATATGCATCACCTTGCACTTTTCCACATTAAATGTCATCTGCCATTTGGATGCCCAATTTTCCAGTCTCACAAGGTCCTCCTGCAATTTATCACAATCCACTTGTGATTTAACTACTCTGAATAATTTTGTATGATCTGCAAATTTGATTACCTCACTCATCATATTCCTTCCTAGATCATTTATAAATCATTTGAAAAACATGGGTCTCAATACAGATCCCTGAGGCACTCCACTGCCCACTATCCTCCACTGAGAAAATTGTACAATTAATCCTACTGTTTCCTGTCTTTTAATCAGTTTGTAATGCATGAAAGGACATCACCACCTTTTCCATGACTTTTTACTTTTCCTAGAAGCCTCTCATGAGGAACTTTGTCAAACGCCTTCTGAAAATCCAAGTATACTATATCTACCGGTTCACCTTTATCTACATGTTTATTAACTCCTTCAAAAAAGTGAAGCAGATTTGTGAGGCAAGACTTGCCTTGGGTAAAGCCATGCTGACTTTGTTCCATTAAACCATGTCTATGTATATGTTCTGTGATTTTGATATTTAGAACACGTTCCACTATTTTTCCTGGCACTGAAAGAGATGATAAAGTCTCTTTATGGGCTTTTGATAAGATCTCACCTAGAAATTTTGAAAAGGTACCTATAGACTTGAGCTGGTACAGAGAAAGACAACCAATGTGGTTCAGGGTTTACACAAAAAAAACATATGCGATGAAACCTGATGGGTAAATTTTAAAACCTATGCGATGCCCGCACGCATATGTGCTCCTGATTTTGTATTGTATTGGACCTCTAAACCCCACCTACCTACCCACATTTTTTTTTAACTTACCTGCTCCATGGAGTAGCAGTAACTACCGGTGCGCGCTTCCCCGGGAAAGCACTTAATGGCCAGCCCCTATCCCGCCCCACCCCGAGACCCCTCCCCCAGCCTGCCCTTTTTTTGCAGCCTGGCACTTCCACACTTTCTGGGAGATACGCGCGTGGCCGAGCCGTTTCGAAAATGCGCTTGGCACGCTCCCGGCCAGGTCACTCATGTATCTCCCAGGATTTGCACACTCCGGGCTTTTAAAATCAGGTCCTTAGACCCTAAATATGAATATTCTAAAAGTGAGATGATACCACAAAGGTATAAATCAAGCATAGGAACCAAACATTTTTTCAGCGTTAACAATGCTCTGAATCTAGAACAAAAGGTCACAGTATGGAGCTCCAGGGCAGGGCTTCACAGAAATGGTGATGGATGCATTGAATGGTTTGCTAACGGAGGCAGTAGACACAAAAAAGTAACAGAATTCAATTGCACGTGCATACTCTCACAGCTTATAAAGTGGCATATATGCTGCTTTTACACATGAACACCCTTTGAAAATTCACTTGTAAGTTTATACCTGAAGCAATGTACAGGAACTTGATCAAAGTCACAGGGAAGATGAGCAGAATTTGAACCTGGTGTCACTAGCTCTCAGTCTCCTCTTCAGACCCCTAGATTACTCCTCTTCTCTAAGAGGCTCCAGTTCTCATAAATATGATAAGAATCCCAACACCAACAGACTGTAGGGCCTGATTCATCAAGGTATTTTACAATAGACACAGAATGGGAGAAATGGTCTAGTGAATCAGGCCCTTAGACAGGAATATTCTTTTGTACTCGCAGCTATACCGTAGGATTTATCATTCCTCTATAAATACAGCAGAATGATGAGCCTCAGCCAGAAATGAGGCGGGAGGGCCCTTATCGCGACTTAAACATTTAAATGAGGGAAAAGGGCGGGGTAAAAATAATGTCATGCCGGAAATAACACCACCCTTTTGCAGTGGCGCGATGGGGGCGATAGTGCGCAGCCGGCCGCATCGTAGTGGTGCATTTTCTTTCACCACAGTTGTGGCCGCGCCGCACACTTTCACCCCCATAGCGCCACTGCAAAAGGTGGTGTTATTTCCGTCACTACTGCCAGCGATAATGTGTAAAATATCATCGCCCGCAGCAGTATCAGCATAAAATTATTTTTACCCCGCCCTAACCCCAGCCCTTTTCCCTCATTTAAATGTTAAAGTCACCATAACGGCCCATTGCGATTTGAAAAACGCCCCCCATAGTTTGGGAAAAAGATGCCAGAATATGCCATATGACTCCAAGACAAACCCAGTGAGGATTTTCATGAATGATTGGTTAATTACAAACTTCAAGATTTTAAATAATACAGAGACTGAAAATCAAAACTCCTAGTGGGATCCATGTGAACACAGAAGCTATTTATTTATTTTCTTTTGTTACATACCAAACAGGTTTATTTATAACACACCAAACCAGTAAATGCTCATGCTGAGGTACAACAATCAAATAATACTTTATCTAGGTTATACAAAACAAATCACAAATCAATAGTCTTGTGGTTTGTGGATCAGAAGATTGCAGATTTTGAGTTATTGATCTGCCTAGCTCTATGTTTTTCTACATTTCTTTCCTTTGTTTTGGCTGAATTATGTCTACATCTATTTTCAAAAGCCAATGCATCAGCTTCTGAAATATGAGAAACTTTCTCTGCTACTCATTTTTACTAATTCTTGAGCTTTCTTCCTCATCCGTTCTTTTGGTTTTACTGATGTTTTTTTACTATTTATTTAAACTTGATTTATCACCTATCCCACAAACCTGAAACTACCGTATGTACACCACTAAAAATAAAAATAAAAATAAACAATATAAATAATGGAGAATATGGAAGAATAAAAACCCCAAATACAAAAAACAAATATACACCATCTGGAAAAATACAGCTAGTATTATGTAAATGACTCCTTTCAAAGGTAAAATAATAATACTGAGTCAAAAACTCTGTCAAAGCAAACACAGCTATCTAACATTAGTATAAACTAGTCCAAAGCTATGTCAAAAAGGAAATAAATAAAGAACATAAGAACATAAGAAATTGCCATGCTGGGTCAGACCAAGAGTCCATCAAGCCCAGCATCCTGTTTCCAACAGAGGCCAAACCAGGCCACAAGAACCTGGCAATTACCCAAACACTAAGAAGATCCCATGCTACTGATGCAATTAATAGCAGTGGCTATTCCCTAACTAAACTTGATTAATAGCCGGTAATGGACTTCTCCTCCAAGAACTTATCCAAACTCTTTTTTAACCCAGCTACACTAATTGCACTAACCACATTCTCTGGCAACAAATTCCAGAGCTTTATTGTGCGTTGAGTGAAAAATAATTTTCTCTGATTAGTCTTAAATGTGCTACTTGCTAACTTCATGGAATGCCCCCCTAGTCCTTCTATTATTCGAAAGGAATGTCTTCCATCCAATCCAACCAAACTGAAAACTCCAAAAGTAAATAAACCATCATAAAAGTAGCTTATTATTATATACCAACATTTGATCTGAGACATCACATCTGTTTACATTCAGGTATTGTAGATATTGCTCTATTCTCAGAGGGCTTACAATCTAAGTTTTTGTACCTGAGGCAATGGAGAGTAAAGTGACTTGCCCAAGGTCACAAGGAGTGATGGCAGGGCTTAAACTGTGGTCTCCTGGTTCAAAGCCCAGTGCTGTAACCACTAGGCTATTCTTCCTCCCTCAACTTAGAGCTTATAGCACATTCATTTTTCTGCAGATTCCAAAAATGCTTCTACTAGCTATTCAAGACATAGGTATTCTAAAACAAAGGGACCCACTACAAGGATTCAGTGAAATATCTTTCTGAACAAATGAGACTTCAATAGAACATAATTTGCACCTAGGAATGTACTGCCTAATTGATTTAAAGAGGTCTAACTCCTTAAAGGTTAGGCTTTCTGGGTTTAAAAAAAAAACAATAATCATAAGAACATAAGACTTGCCATACTGGGTCAGACCACAGGTCCATAATGTCCATTATCCTGTTTCCAACAGTGGCCAAGCCAGGTATGTACTTGGCAGGATCTCATGGTGTAAATAGATTCCAAGCTGCCTACCCCAACAGTAAGCAGTGGTTTTCAGCATAATAGTTAATTAATTTTTCCTCCAAGAACTTGCCCAAAGCTACACAAATAACTTTCACCACATCCTCTGGCAATGAATTCCAGAGCTTAACTATGCTCTGTGTAAAAAAGTATTAGTTGGGAATGTATTACTTAATAACTTCATTGAATGTTCCCTAGTCTTTGTACTTTTTGAAATAGTAAATGATTCTTTACGTGTTCCATTCCACTCATTATTTTATATATCTCTATCATATCACCCCTCAGCTGTCTTGTCTCCAGGCTGAAGCATCCTAACCTCTTTAGCCTTTCTTCATAGGGCAATTGTTCCATCCCCCTAATCATCTTGGTCTCCCTTCTCTGTACCTTTTCTAATTCTGCTATATCTTTCTTGAGATGTGGTGACCAGAACTGCACACAATACTCAATATGAGGTCACACCATGGAGCGATACAGAGGCATTATGATATTCTCTGATTTATTCCTTTCCTAATAATCCCAGACTTTCTATTTGCTTTCTTGGCTGCTGCTGCACACTGAGAGAAGATTTCAATGTATCTTCAACGATGACACCTCGATCCTTTTCCTGAGTGGTGACTCCTAATGTGGAACCTTGCTAACTGTAGCTATAATTTGGGTTACTCTTCCCTAAGTGCACCAATTTGCATTTGTCCACATTAAATTTCATTTTCCATTTGCATAGCCACTCTCCCAATTTTGCAATGTCCTCTTGCAATTTCTCAGCATCTTCTTGCAATTTAACAACTTTGAATAATTTTCAGTCATTGGTAAATTTGATCATCTCACTTGTTCCAATTTCCAGGTTGCTTATAAATATATTAAAAAGCAGTGGTCCCAGAACACATCCCTGAGGCACTCCATTATTCACCTTTTTCCATTGGGAAAATTTACCATTTCGCCCTACTCTCTGTTTTCTATCTTTTAACCAATTGGCAATCCACAATAGCACACTGCCCCATCCCATGACTTTTTAACTTCCTTTTTGGAAACCCAGATACACTATATCAGCTGGCTCACCTTTATCTACATGTTTATTTACACTCTCCAAAAAATGTAGCAAATTTGTAAGGCAATACTTCCCTTGGCTAAATCCATGTTGGCTTTGTTCCATTAAACTATGCTTATCTATATGTTCAGGAAAGGCAATGCAGGTTTGTCCTGCATTGCCGTGTATAACTCAGGGAAAAGCGCGCATAGGGCGAGACAGAGTCTGTTGGAGGGTGGGGGGAACAGTGAGGGGATTGGCCCTCATCTATGTGCTTGATAGCGCAGTGCTTATATTGGCATTATTTATTTATTTATTTAACAGTTTTTTATACTGACCTTCATAGTAAATTACCATATCGGATCGGTTTACAGTTTAACAAAGGGAAAATAACTAGAGTAACAAATTCACGTAAACGAAAGATAACAATAAGTAGGAATAAGTCAAAGTTACAATCAACAGGGGGAGAGAACTTGGAAGCTTGCAACAACCTGGAAAGAAGAAAGGCCGGTAGATGTATTTTTACCATAGAATTAAAAACTTAAGAACGGTGCTTTAACCTGAAAGTCTCAGACAAACATTAGGCATTAGGCAGGGCAGCAGCGGTAGGGATGCGTGGCTCGTTGTTGCTTCAGGTGTCAGCGTTTTGTAAACTTTGGGTTGTGGTGCAGCTTTGTCTCAAGCTATTAATTGATTAAATCATTATTTCTCCTTACTTTTGTTTCGTCCTTCATTTTCTCTCATTTTTTCTGTTCCGAGTTCGGGTGCTTAGATTTCGCATGGCCTTCGGCGCAGCGGCTGCCTCATGATTTTCAAGCTCGAGCATGCTAAGGAAGGGGCATGAGAGAGGCGGTCACATGGGTGCCCGCGTGATGGCTACCAGGCCCAGCGATGGTCAGAGGGGTGTGGCCAGACGGACTCCCAGAGCCATGGTGGTGGCGGATACATCGGTGCAGGCAAGTGTGAGCGGTGCTTTGCCTCCTGTCACCAGCTCAGGCGAGAACGGGCCGGAGGATGACCCTGATCCTTTGCAGTTTTTGAGCGTTGCAGCGGCCAACCTAGCAGGCGTCTGTCCACTCGACTTATCACTTAATGCCTCCAGGACAGTTTGCTGCTCCAGGCAGCCCAACTCAAGGGGCCGCTGGGTCAGAGGCAGAGCCCGTCCTGAAGCCGAGCAGTAGGGACAGAGTGTTTGAAAGGAGTGGGGAATGGGGTATGGCTGTGTTGCACAAAGCACAGGCAGCCTTTGGGGAGAAGATAAAAGGTGCGGGTTCGCGTAGGGCCGCCATTGCTGGAGGAAGGCAGGTGGCCTTTTCCTCTCACGAGGCAGGTCTTTTTAAGGAGTTGGGTAGGCCCAGTGGCATGTTGGGGTTTGCAGGGTGAGGGGAGAAGTCTAGAGCGGGTGGCAGTTAGGCCGCGGCTGCATTTCCTGAGGCCAGGGCCCTTGATCCTCACGGCAGTGGCTGGGTTTACAGTCTTTTCATGTATCCAGGGCTGGGACGAGCAGGCCCCAGGACGTTTTTGGGGACAGCTTGTTGGATGCGCGAGATTGCTATCCTCTTCCTGGGTTTAGTGGTTGGCCATCCTGGCAGAGGGAAACAGGTGGAGTGTTGGAGGTCTCGGGTACTGAGTGGGTAGTGGGTAGGCAATTGGAGCGAGGATTGGGAGGTGGAGGGGGGAAGCAGCGGGTTTTAAACAAGGGAAGTAGGGGGAATCAGGGGCAGGGTGAGTTTGGTGCAGTGGTGGGCCCTGCGGCTTCTCCTTTTCTTCCTACAGGTTCTCAGCAGGCAGTTTACCCAAGCACTTCCAGGACTGAGGCATGGAGGGACCAGATCTTCCCTAGGAGCATGGCTGGAGAGATGGGAGGGTGAGGGGCAAGCGTCGGAGCGGCTCATGGTGGAAGGCTCAGCACGAGTACTGGATCAGGTGATGTTGATCCCCGGGGCAAGCAAAGGGAATGAGAGTCTGTGAGGAGCAGGAAGCGGGCACATACATGTCGTTCAGGGTCAGATACAAGCTCCTCGTCATCCACTTCTACTTCCAGCACGTCTGCGGGGGCGGCCAGGCAGGAAGGGGGAGGTCCCTCTCAGGATATGGGACATCCAGCATTGGCATCTTTGACTGATTATGGGAAGAGGTGCCTAATAAGTTGAGGAAGAGGATTATGAAAAGGAAATATGTCAATATTTTTAGATTATTGGAGGATAGGAGAGGGGCTAGAATGGAAAAAAAGGGGAAGAAAAAGAAGAAAGGTGAGACTAGGGGACCCAGGGTTTCCAAGAATATAGTGAATTGGGTCAGGGTTTCTTCAGATTAGCAAGCGTAGTTGGGCATTATCAGCCTACTTTGTTTGGCGGGTTATTAGCTTATGGGGATAGCATTTTAGGGACTTTTCAGGATTACAAGGGTTGGGTGTGGCTGAACTATGATGAGAAGTTTAAAGACAAGATGGCAGGTAACAAGTCCATGTCTTGGGGCACGCAAGACATTAATCTGTGGCTAATGCAGATGACCAACAAAAGTGCCAGTGGCTTAAAGAAGGGAGGGACTGCCTTCGTTGAGGCGGGCGGAAGATCAGGGTGAAGTCATGTGGTCAGGGGGAGTTTCTTTCGGGACTTTGGAGCGGGGTATAAGGTTGGGTCCGGGCAGAAAGGGGGATTGGGAATGCAGGATGTATGTTGGAGATTTAACAAGGCCATGTGTCTGACATAGACTTAATTGGCATCTCAGAGACATGGTGGAAAGAGGATAACCAATGGGACAGTGCTATACCGGGGTACAAATTATATTGCAATGACAGAGAGGAGCAGTCGGGAGGAGGTGTGGCGCTTTATGTCCGGGATGGCATAGAGTCCAACAGGATAAACATCCTGCATGAGACTAAATACAAAATTGAATCTTTATGGGTAGAAATCCCTTGTGTATCAGGGAAGACTACAGTGATAGGGGTATACTACCGTCCACCTGGTCAAGATGGTGAGATGGACAGTGAAATGCTAAGAGAAATTAGGGAAACTAACCAAATTGGTAGTGCAGTAATAATGGGAGACTTCAATTACCCCAATATAGACTGGGTAAATGTATCATCGGGTCACGCTAGAGAGATAACGTTCCTGGATGGAATAAATGATAGCTTTATGGAGCAATTGGTTCAGGAACCGACGAGAGAGGGAGCAATTTTAGATCTAATTCTCAGTGGAGCACAGGACTTGGTGAGAGAGGTAACGGTGGTGGGGCCGCTTGGCAATAGTGATCATAATATGATCAAATTTGATTTAATGACTGGAAAAGGAACAGTGTGCAAATCCAAGGCTCTCGTGCTAAACTTTCAAAAGGGAAACTTTGATAAAATGAGAAAAATTGTTAGAAAAAAACTGAAAGGAGCAGCTACAAAAGTAAAAAATGTCCAAGAGGCATGGTCATTGTTAAAAAATACCATTCTAGAAGCACAGTCCAGATGTATTCCACACATTAAGAAAGGTGGAAAGAAGGCAAAACGATTACCGGCATGGTTAAAAGGGGAGGTGAAAGAAGCTATTTTAGCCAAAAGATCTTCATTCAAAAATTGGAAGAAGGATCCAACAGAAGAAAATAGGACAAAGCATAAACATTGGCAAGTTAAATGTAAGACATTGATAAGACAGGCTAAGAGAGAATTTGAAAAGAAGTTGGCTGTAGAGGCAAAAACTCACAGTAAAAGCTTTTTTAAATATATCCGAAGCAGAAAGCCTGTGAGGGAGTCAGTTGGACCGTTAGATGATCGAGGGGTTAAAGGGGCACTTAGAGAAGATAAGGCCATCGCGGAAAGATTAAATGATTTCTTTGCTTCGGTGTTTACTGAAGAGGATGTTGGGGAGGTACCCGTAATGGAGAAGGTTTTCATGGGTAATGATTCAGATGGACTGAATCAAATCACGGTGAACCTAGAAGATGTGGTAGGCCTGATTGACAAACTGAAGAGTAGTAAATCACCTGGACCGGATGGTATACACCCCAGAGTTCTGAAGGAACTAAAAAATGAAATTTCAGACCTATTAGTAAAAATTTGTAACCTATCATTAAAATCATCCATTGTACCTGAAGACTGGAGGATAGCAAATGTAACCCCAATAATTAAAAAGGGCTCCAGGGGCGATCCAGGAAACTACAGACCGGTTAGCCTGACTTCAGTGCCAGGAAAAATAGTGGAAAGTGTTCTAAACATCAAAATCACAGAACATATAGAAAGACATGGTTTAATGGAACAAAGTCAGCAAGGCTTTACCAAGGGCAAGTCTTGCCTCACAAATCTGCTTCACTTTTTTGAAGGAGTTAATAAACATGTGGATAAAGGTGAACCGGTAGATATAGTATACTTGGATTTTCAGAAGGCGTTTGACAAAGTTCCTCATGAGAGGCTTCTAGGAAAAGTAAAAAGTCATGGGATAGGTGGCGATGTCCTTTCGTGGATTGCAAACTGGCTAAAAGACAGGAAACAGAGAGTAGGATTAAATGGGCAATTTTCTCAGTGGAAGGGAGTGGACAGTGGAGTGCCTCAGGGATCTGTATTGGGACCCTTACTGTTCAATATATTTATAAATGATCTGGAAAGAAATACGACGAGTGAGATAATCAAATTTGCAGATGACACAAAATTGTTCAGAGTAGTTAAATCAAAAGCAGATTGTGATAAATTGCAGGAAGACCTTGTGAGACTGGAAAATTGGGCATCCAAATGGCAGATGAAATTTAATGTGGATAAGTGCAAGGTGATGCATATAGGGAAAAATAACCCATGCTATAATTACATGATGTTGGGTTCCATATTAGGTGCTACAACCCAAGAAAGAGATCTAGGTGCCATAGTGGATAACACATTGAAATCGTCGGTTCAGTGTGCTGCAGCAGTCAAAAAAGCAAACAGAATGTTGGGAATTATTGGAAAAGGAATGATGAATAAAACGGAAAATGTCATAATGCCTCTGTATCGCTCCATGGTGAGACCGCACCTTGAATACTGTGTACAATTCTGGTCGCCGCATCTCAAAAAAGATATAATTGCGATGGAGAAGGTACAGAGAAGGGCTACCAAAATGATAAGGGGAATGGAACAACTCCCCTATGAGGAAAGACTAAAGAGGTTAGAACTTTTCAGCTTGGAGAAGAGACGACTGAGGGGGGATATGATAGAGGTGTTTAAAATCATGAGAGGTCTAGAACGGGTAGATGTGAATCGGTTATTTACTCTTTCGGATAGTAGAAAGACTAGGGGACACTCCATGAAGTTAGCATGGGGCACATTTAAAACTAATCGGAGAAAGTTCTTTTTTACTCAACGCACATTTAAACTCTGGAATTTGTTGCCAGAGAATGTGGTTCGTGCAGTTAGTATAGCTGTGTTTAAAAAAGGATTGGATAAGTTCTTGGAGGAGAAGTCCATTACCTGCTTTTAAGTTCACTTAGAGAATAGCCACTGCCATTAGCAATGGTTACATGGAATAGACTTAGTTTTTGGGTACTTGCCAGGTTCTTATGGCCTGGATTGGCCACTGTTGGAAACAGGATGCTGGGCTTGATGGACCCTTGGTCTGACCCAGTATGGCATTTTCTTATGTTTCTTATGTTCTTATGTTCCCAGATTGTAAATTCAGGCACGCATGTGCTACCTGCAATGGCGCGCACCTGGTCTCCAAGTGCTTGCAGTCACAGGCTACTTCCCTGGACAGAGGAGGGAAGTAGGGAGGGCGGTTTTTCAAAGGCTGACTTGCTGACCATGTTAGCAGCCATGTGTAGATGGTTGCAGCACTATCCTGATCAGGGAGTGGCGCATTTTCTTTTCTGGGGTTTTAAGGAGGGTTTTCGGATTTCGTACTGGGGCAGGGTAGCCTGGGGGGGGGGGGGGGAGAGAGCGAGGAATGATAAGTCCACTGTGCGCTTAGCAGACATTGCATGGGAGAAATTGCATGTGGAATTGTAACTAGGTAGGATAGCAGGGCCTTTCGTGGAACCTCCTTTTAAGTTCATGCATTTGTCGCCATTATCAGTTGTGCCTAAGAAGATCCCCAGGGAAATACAGATTGATTTTGAATTTGTCTTTTCCTAAAGGGGAGTCCATTAATGATGGGATACCCAGAAAATATTGTTCAGCAGTATGCTTCTTTTGATGAAGCTCTACAGCTTGTCCAGAAGGCGGGACAGGGCGCTTGGATGGCGAAAGCGGACATAGAGTCTGCTTTCAGGTTGTTGCCTCAATGCTTATACATCCATCTAGTGTTCCGTTGTTGGGGCTTTCCTTCAAAGGGAGTTTCTTCATGGATCGATGTTTACCCTTCGGTTGTGCAATATCATGTGCTTACTTTGAAGTTTTCAGCAGCTTCTTGCAGTGGGTCACTGAGCAGCATAATGGTTGTTCCCAGTTATTACATTATTTGGACGATTTTCTGTTCGTAGGTAGTTTTGGGTCCCCAGTGTGCCAAATGCAATTGGATGGTTTTATTCAAGTGGCAGGAAGTCTGGGGGTTCCTATTGCTGCTGACAAGACTGAAGGTCCTTCACAGTGGTTAACTTTCCTGGGAATCGAGTTGGATTCTGTGGGTATGGTGTCCAGGTTGCCTGAGGATAAGGTAGGTAGGTTGCAGGAGTTGGTACAGGAGGTAAAGAATGCTAGGAAGGTGACTTTATTTCAAATGCAATCTTTGATAGGTTAGTTGAATTTCACTTGTAGGGTGATTCCGATGGGTAGGGCTTTCATCCGGAGGTTGACCTTTGCTACGAGAGGTGTCAAAGCAAAACACCACTGGATCCTTACGTGTTGGATTAAGGAGGAGTTGGGGACTTGGGAATCCTTCCTAGCATCATTCAATGGAGTGTCTTTGATCCCGGAGGATGAGATTTCCAACCAGGATCTTGAGCTCTTTTTGGATGCAGCGGGCAGCACCGGTTTTGGTGTCTATTTTCAAGGGCAGTGGTGTGCGCGTCAGTGGCCGGTGGATTGGACAGAGAGTGGATTAATTAAGAACATAACCTTTTTGGAGTTATTTCCGGTGGTGGTGGCGCTGGCTATTTGGGGTGAGCGGTTAGCCACAGACGGGCAGTCTTTTGGTGCAACAATCTGAGTGTTGTGGAGGTTATCAATAAGTTATCGGCTCATTGCCTGAAGGTTTCTGCCTTGTTGCAGGATTTATTGGCGTATTGCTTGTGTTTGAACATCAGTATCAGAGCCAAACACGTGCCAGGGGTGCAGAACA
Source organism: Rhinatrema bivittatum (assembly GCF_901001135.1). Classification (NCBI taxonomy): domain Eukaryota; kingdom Metazoa; phylum Chordata; class Amphibia; order Gymnophiona; family Rhinatrematidae; genus Rhinatrema; species Rhinatrema bivittatum. Next base: position 787,654,111 of record NC_042616.1, on the reverse strand, counting down.
CCATTGCTGATGCTCTCTCTCATTTTCAGTGGGTGATCTTCGGAGGTTGGCCCCTCGTGCAGAGCCTTTTCCGGAGGAGATATGGTGGCTCGGGAGAGCGAAGAGTGTACATTGATTCAGCAGTCTGTTGCTCCTGCTACTTGGGCAGGCTACCTAGCTGGTTGGAATGAAGTGGCACGTTTCCTGCGCACTGAGGGCTGGATGAGGGGGCCGGTTGCGGAGAACCTGTTGGTGCAGTTCATGTTGTGGGCCAAAGGGCACGGGTACTCGGTTTCAACGGTCAGGGTGCAGATAGCTGGGTATGCCTTTTTCCAAAAATTGCAAGAATGGGGTAACCTAATGTTTAGTTTCCATTTGAAGAAGCTATTGGGGGGTTGGCAGAGAGCATCTGGGCTGGATATGGACTCTCGGATGCCTATACAATATCAGGATCTAATTGTGCTGATCATTTGGTTACCAGAGGTTTGCTGGTCTACGTTTGAGGTTCTGTTATTTAAAAGGCATTTTCGTTTTTTCAGGGCCATGCGGATAAGTGAGGTGGTGGCTAAGACCTCCACGACGGTATCTGAGAAGGGGTGCTAGCAGACCATGGACATGTGTCAGAGAGTTCCATGGTTTTGTTTCTTCCCAGATCTAAAACGGATCAAAAAGGTGCAGGGCAGGTAATCAAGCTTCTCCCGGCTTTTCCTTTTTCGGTGTGCCCAGTGTGCGCGGTGCACACGTATTTGCAGGAGAGGCCAAGGGTTTCATTGTCTTTCTTGGTACATGCGAATGGGAGGCCGTTAACTAGGTTTCAGTTCTCCAGGGTACGGCTTTCGGTGGTGGTGTGCCAGGGTGGAGATGTTAATGCGTACAGTTCGCATTCTTTTCGGATAGGGACAGCTACTTCCACTGCAAAAGGGGGCATTCTGGGTGCGGGCATACAGGAGATTGGGAGATGGAAATTGAAGGACTTCTTATCTTACGTGCGGAGATAAAAAAAAAAAAAAGAAGTAAGGTAGGGGCGCAGTGAGGGGTAGGGGAGTAGGGGGAGGTGCAGTGTCACGACTTTTGGGGAGGGGTTGTGATGGCTATTAACAGTGTTTTCTCTTTTGCAGAGCAAGGCAGGGAGGAGGGGAAACGAGAGTGTGTCTGGATCGAGGGCCACTCTTTTGTGCATTGGGAGCAAGTACGGGCTCAGCAGTGACCATATGGAGAGGACCTGTGTCTTGGAGGGCAAAATGTGACAGTTTGCTGGTTCAGCAAATGTGGAATGATGTGGGATGAACTTTTGTCTTTCCTGTGGGAGAGGGCGGACTGGTGGGGGGGGGGGGGTGCCGGATGTATTGTTGTTGCATCTCGGTGGAAATGATGTAGGAGCTAAAACTTGTAGAGCCTGAGTGACTTGCGTGAAGAAGGATCTGTTGCAAGTCTTTATTCACTGGCTGCGGATAAAGTTGGGCTGGTCTGACATTATTGTCAGGTGGGGGTGTAAGGCTGGCGTTTTGTGGAAGTTGGGGGTGCCAAAAATGAACAAGAATATTGAAAAATGGTTGGTGCGGGAAGGGGGGTTCTGGGTCGGCACAGTTGGTCTTGAATAGTGGAAAGGGGGTTCTTCAAGGGTGATGCCATACATTTGACAGATGTAGGGATGGATTTGTTGAACAATGATTGGCAGGAGGGGTTGGAGAAGGTGATGGGGGAGGTATAGAGTCCGCAGTGGGGGAACAAGGATGGCTGGAGTCGTCCTTGTTTATGGTGGAAACCCGAGCCCAAAGAATTGTTTGTGGAATGGGGGTTTAAAAGGAATGGGGGGGGGGGGGGCAGCTACATGGGATGGCCGGTGAGCTGAGGGGCTAAGCTCGAGGCCAAGTTTGCCTTCGCTGGTGGAGGGGAGGGTAAATGCTGTGTGGAGAATGGAGGTGGGGCTTTACCACTGGGACGAGGTAAGGTATGTGGGGGAAGTGAAGGAGGGGGTGGAGTCGGGGGATGTTATCATTGTTATGACTTGATGTTTATAGACTGTTAGGGCTCGGGTTAAGTGAATAAACTGTGGCCTGTTATAATGCCAAATAAGAATTCTGGTGTGGTGTGTTTTTTGTGGGACGAAGTGATCGAGCCCAGCACAGATCTTGACTCCTGTGTTAAGCAATTTTGTTCTTTATGATAGCTTCTACCATTTTGCCTGGACTGATGTCAGATTCACTGGTCTGTAGTTTCCTGGATCACCTCTTAATCCCTTTTTAAAAATTGGCATTACATTGGCAAACCTACAGTCTTCTGATACTGTTACAATTCCTTCTGTAGCTGCACCACAGGAGGCATCTCACCTTTTTCTGGAGGCCGCTCCGAAGCCAGGGCCTCACCTGAGCATGTGTCTGGATCCTGCACAACGGCCTGGGAGGCCTTCGGTGTTGTTCGGGGCCTACTCGAGGCCTGCTCCACTGCAGCCTGGATGCTTTGGTATGGGCCACGCTCTTCCCCTAAGGGGCGGGCCCGCGGCTCCTCTCCACTCTTATAGAGCCAGCGAGGGACGGCCCATCTGGACTCTTCCCAGGGAGTTGCCTGCTTCTGGCCTATAAAAGCCTTGCTCCAGCACTCATGGCTTGCTTTGCATTGGAGTTACACTTCTCTGGATGTCTCCGCTTCCAGCGAGCTGTCAGGTCTCCATTTCTGTTTTAGCTTGGTGTCCGGTGTCTTGCACGTCCTGATGTTTCACGATGTTCCTTGTGGTTTGTTCCTGACCCTGATGTTTTTAACCTGCTTCAGACTGCCAGTGTGCAGTAAACCTGCTTCAGACTGCCGGTTTGCAGTACATTACCCTGGACTGCTTCGTGCAGCATATTTCCTTTCCTGCACTGGTTCCACTCCCGCGGATGTGGGACAGGGTGGTCCGTGACCAGACCAATCGTATTGGCTGTGTAGGGTGCCCTGAGGGACAGTGCCAACGTCTGAACCTCCCTGCTTGTTTCAGAGTCTACGTCTACAGTATTTTGCTTCAGAGTCTATGAATACAGTACCTTGCTTTAGAGTCTACGTCTACAGTCTATGGTTCCCGAGTCTTTATCTCCTGTTTTTGAGCCTTCGTCTGCCCATGCCCTGAGTCCGGCCTGCTGCCTCTTGCCATCCCTGCGGCAGGTCCAAAAGGGCCGGGAACGGTCAGAGGACTGTTCATCACCAACACTCCACAAGTTGGTTCCAGAGGCATTCAGGTCTGGCTGGGGGTCGGGCTGCCTCTCGCCACCCACGTTACACCTACCCTTGGCATGGGATCGTGCCAGGGGCCCAAGGGCACACTTTCTCTAATGGGGACCACTCTCCTAGCGCTCCCTGGTAACAGATACCATAAATGATGTTACTGATATTTTACAAATTTCCAATATCAGGTCCTCAATTTCATTTCTCAGCTCTCTCATCACTCTGGGAAATATATCAAGTCGCATCTGTATGCACGTCTAATTGCCAGGTTCTTGTAGCCTGGTTCTTGTGGCCTGGTTTGGCCTCTGTTGGAAACAGGATGCTGGACTTGATGGACCCTTGGTCTGACCCAGTATGGCATGTTCTTATGTTCTTATGTAATGGAAAACAAAAAGTATGAATTTGGCTGCCGAAAGGAAACGTGACAGTTAATAATACATCATGACTGGAATCTGATTCCTGTAGGCAGTCATAATTACCTACAGTCTATAATTACCTCACATTATTAGCAGTAGGAACTTCTGCACAAGTAAAATTTTATACTAAAGTGTATTCTTCTCTTCCATTTACTATGAGCCCATCATCTTTCTTTCTTTAAATTTCTAAAACTATTTTGCTGACTCCCATTCACTAGTACTACCCCTATCATTATTACAAGAGCTTCAATTGCTGAATCATTTCCTCTCTGAAGCAAAATTTCTTCTTACAGAATCTTTAAACTATTTTAAAATAAAATCTTCTTGGTAATAGTACAGGTAATCTCATATATAGAGAATATGATTCTGATGGTCTGTACTAAGTAAAATATCATCGATAGTATATCCTTACACTACAGTATAAATATATCAAATAACGTTCTACATTGGATATTTGTACTTACTTAGCTACTTTTTTACCCAAGTTCAGGTTCTAACAATCTAAAGTGAATATTGTCATTCAGAGGTGATCAATCCTGATCCTTGTAGATTGCAAACAGATGTTGTTTTCTGGGTTACGAAGTTATGAAAATTGGCCTGGTTCTCAGAACCAAAATATATGCTCCAGGAATATTCATTGCAAACATCTGAAAACGTCAGGCCTGTTGTGACCCTGGAGGACTGGGGTTGTGCATCTCCTGCTGTAATTGGCTCAAGCCATGCCTTTTTGCCACGTAGCCTTTAGGATGTGGTTAGTGCAGTTAGTGTAGCTGGGTTCAAAAAAGGTTTGGATAAGTTCTTGGAGGAGAAGTCCATTAATGGCTATTAATCAAGTTTACTTAGGGAATAGCCACTGCTATTAATTGCATCAGTAGCATGAGATCTTCTTAGTGTTTGGGTAATTGCCAGGTTCTTGTGGCCTGGTTTTGGCCTCTGTTGGAAAGAGGATGCTGGGCTTGATGGACCCTTGGTCTGACCCAGCATGGCAATTTCTTATGTTCTTATGTTAACGATACAGTACATGCCCCATTTCCTCATGTGTCTGCTTCAATCAGAGAAGTTAACCTGTTTTCTTTTTTTATATTGACCTGCTCCTTGTTATGCCTGTCGGTCGCAGATGGCTGCGACTGCAAGTACTTACTGCTTGTTCCACACTTTTACCCTCCCCAGTCTGCTCGCTGCACGGGTCTGCCTTCATCGCCGTTTTCCCCGGGCCTCCTCGCGGAGGTGTGGACGCCATTACTTCCTGCTCTGATGTCAAACCCTCCTAGGCGCGGATGCTCGTCACAAGTCCTAACTTTGAAGCTGCTTTGGCGGGAACCTCGGGGGCATCCCCGTTTGATGTCACCGGACTCCTGTATTTAAGCTCCTGTTTTGCCCCCAGCAAGCTGACTTGGCAACAAGTTCCGTATGAATCCTACGCCTGCCTCTTGTTCCTGAGACGCCACTCCTGCCTGCCTCCTGGACCCTGTCTGACACCCGCTCCTTGGGGGTCAGTGTGCGCTCTATGGGGTCTTGCTCCCTGGCCTATCCTACTCCACGGGCTGGCCCCCGCGCCTTTTGGATATCATCTGGTTTCCTGCTCTTTCTCTTGGATCTCTTTGGGAACTACTGCAGAGACTTGTGAGTCCTCAGCCGGCCTTCCCCGCTCCTCGGCGTTGCGCCGTAGTATTCAAGACTGTTCACGCTCCCCGCTTCTCAGGCCGTGCTCACCTATTCTAAGACCTGAGCTTCCCCGCTCCTAGGAGCTGATCCTGGATATTCTACCATTGACAGCTGCCCCGTTCCTCGGGTCCGATTCTCTATTACTCAGCCAGCTACCTTCCAATCTCCAGGTACCTGTCTATGTGAGCTGCTGGATTTGGGCTCAGGCTCACTGCCCTGTGGGTTCGCCTACATTCTCCTGTCTATGCCCACCACGCTGCAGTTCCGCCCTTCGGGGCTGTCCCATCGGAGTATCTCCTGCTCGGCTGTCCAGGCGCCTGCAGCCCCGAGCTTTGCCTGGTGCCCTCCCTCACCAGAGTCTCCAAGTACTATCTGTAGCCTGCTACCCTACGGGGGTCACTGGGGTTCTCTGGGGTCTCCCCACAATGGTGCACAGAGCTTCCCTACACTCCAACACCTCGCCTCCTGATGGTGCGGACCTGTGGAGCTCCTCCTCACAGGCTGTGTCAACTCGCACCTCGGGCCAAGGGTCCACACACACACCAATCACAATACTACTGAGCCATTCATGAATCCTTGCCCCTGATTGCACCGCCTCCACCACTGCGGTACCAGGGGCACTGCAGTGGTTCTGAGCAGTGCCACTTCTTGTACTAGTAGCTGCCATCATTCTGCCAATTCACAGCACGAAGGTGGATCAGCAGAGAAAAGAAGTTGAACAGGTGTCAACCGCTTTCATATTTACCGGCATTTAGTAGAGTATTCATTTATTTCAAACGTATTTATTAATTGCTTCATTGATAAAATCTCCCTAAGCGATATACAGCATTAAAAAATACAAAGAAATACAAAATAAAATGCAATACCCCTGATCTACCCATTCATTCCAAAACGACTCCTTCAATCACTGTCAGACTGATTTTACTCGCTTGATGACAACAGCCACATTTTCAATTGCTTCCGGTACCTTAGTAAATCTTTAATTGATATTATCTGCTTTGCTGGAATGCTGGCAATGGCACACGGCAGATATACAGCGGGGAAAAAATGAATGCACTGGGTGTTGCAATAATAGGAATGTAATGAAATGGAGCCGAGTTAGCGCTCACAATATTATGAATGGATATGAGGGGCAGGTCTTGTATTTGATTTAGCGGTATTTAAGAAATGAAATGAAATAATATCCCACCCAGATTTGTAAATAACGTTCTACATTGGATATTTTCTTTTCTTCATGCCATTTCCAAGGATATTCCCAAACAGCAGAACAAGGGAGTAAGGGAAAACCATGCTTCTGCACGGATTTTCTAGCACTTTTTGACTTACAATCTATTGAAAATGACCTTATCCTTCTAGGGTTGAGGACGTTTTCAATGTCCGCTGCCAGTTTCCTGCTCCACCTTCCCTCCAAGTTTGGACCCAGTGGGGAAGCTTTCATAGATGTTTATTTTATTTCCAGGTAGATGAGAAAGGAAAACAGTTTGAACCAGTTCCTCAGAGCTGAAATTACGTTAAAGTGCTACAAATATTGGGCTTTGTTTACTTATTTTCTTTTTTTTTTTTTTTTTACTGCTGAATGAGAAATGCAGCAAAAACTTGAATGTCAACTCTAAAACAATATCTGATATTCAGTAATGAAAACTATGTTCATCAAAGTAGCAAAAGAAATATTACATACATGCTTTGAGATTTCAGAAGGAACCATTCTAGGCCCTCTGTTTATATCCTCAACATTGCCAATGGACCCAAATGTATACATGTGACTTTTACTGGCTTCCAGGAGCTCTAAAACCCAAAATATATTTGTCCATGCTTGAGGCAGGACTCAGTCCAGACTTGTGCCGCTGCAGCTGCATACTTCTCATTAGTTTATCTGGCAGTGATCTAGACACTGTTAAACCTTTGGAAGCATTGAGAAAATAGGGAATGTATCTGGAATAAACCCAATTATTTTACTATAACAACCCAAAAATCATTTTATCTGCCCTTCCATATTTTTAGAGATGAACTGAAAAACAGGAAATATCAGACGCCTCTATCTATAAACCTCAAAAAGTCATATACAAAATGTCTTTAAATGAACTCAAACCACACATAGACTAATATTTAGGAGATATGGATGAGCACAGCATTAGATATTTTAGTAGTGCTCAAAAGTAAAATCCACCATCTTTTTCCATGCAATGGACTGCTAGCAGTGTCAGATACAAAAAGCACCCATTATTCTTTCATCTGCTGCTTCATTAACCTAATTTTGTGCAATAACAATTTTTATTCATCCAACTAGGATTAAAAAATAAGATCTTATCTCAATATGTCAATAGACATAGACGAATGCATGCACTGTTTCATAACCCTTGCTTTGCATCACCCACAATGTTGTCAACCATATCATGGCCCAACCGGACATAGGCCCAAGTTTCAGAAGATAAAGCGTCTGTTTCAGGGGTTAGTTAAAGTGTTATCAAACGACTCCCAAAATGGTGGCTAGCTCACTGTAAACGTTTCAGTATGTTTAAATACATTTCTGAAACGATTGCGTACTTTTAAACATGAAATAGACTTTTCCATTTGGGAGCCACTTTAGTGTCATTCAGTCTCTCACACCAGCTCGTGCGCCCATACAATGCTTTCATCCCTCCTTCATAGCACACATGAAACACCTCCATTTACATTTGGTTCAGAATCAGCCACTGTACTTCTTTTCTTCACCTGCTGGAGCTGGGGAGAATGGAAGGCCCTCTCCTTCTTTTGCTGTCGCTCTTACAACCACAGAAGAAGCAAAAAGTGCCACAAAAAGAGAGGAACAACATGCACAAAAATGTGCAGTTTTTGCCCCCAACCTAACCTCCTTCAGTCAGCTATTTTACTACTAGGCCTGGAGAGAAGGAAAGAAAGCAAAGTAAAGGAACAGATAAGACAGGAAACACTAACAAAATCCAAGAATTAGGGGTAGGCATATAGATTTCATTTTGGTTTTTTTTTTTTTTTCCTTTTCAAATTCATTTGCTAAATTTGTTGTTTAATTCAGTTCATTTCATTTATTTCAGCTGCAATATGCATCAAAGAGAAAAAAAATAAAACGGAAGGAAGAGGCCACCTACTCCATGAAATCCTCCCCTTCAGCACTGCTGAAATAAAACAGTGAAACTGCTCTGGGCCTTCACCGATCTCCCTCACCCCAATGCAGCTTACCCCATCCACGGGCTTCCGGTAGTCCACATGGGGCAGGAATGAGCTCTAATCACTCTTGCCACCCTAGGTCCAGATTTGAAAATGGCACCGGCTGACCCTGACGCCAGCATGACCCTGACCCTGAAACGCTGGACTCAGGGCCAGTCAGGACCATTCCAAATCAGGATTTGGCAGGGCAAGCTCAGCTAGGTTCATTCTTGCCACATGTGGACTACTGGAACACGGTTGGGGTAAGCTATGTAGGGGGTGGGACAGGGAAAGGCCCGGGATTGGGTTTAAATGTTTTATTTCAGTGGTGCTGGTGGCAGGTGGAGAGATTTGGTGGCAGGAGACCGAGCTGGGGCCTGGAGGGGGTGGGCGGGGACTGCATTATGAAATGAGATGAAAAACCCAATGATTTTCACTAGATTTGTTTTCTTTTCATTTTCGAATGGCAATTAACAGTACAGAATGTTAAGATGCCTTTTTGCAATGTCATTTGAAAGTGAACGCACCGCCCTTATCAAGACTCTCAGAAGGATAGAAGAAGCTCAAGCACTACAAAGAAGTAAGAGCCTGATAGTAAATGACTCTAAATGTTTCTCTTCGTACTGGCCTGACCTAGATGCCGATGTGCCACTGTGAAGTAGTGAACTTTTACGCCCCAAGGAGCTGGTACTCAAGAAGCTTTCCTTGTGATAACTCATTTAAGTATTATGGAAATGGTCTGGCAAGGATTTGCTTTACACTACGCCTCCTGAAGGTGCAGTTACGTTTTGCAGAAAATCATCACCGTATAAAATTTTCTGAGTGTAAGTTTACTGTGCCAAAATCACGAATGTGCTGATTTGTGCAATTCCTCAGCTCTTTAGTGATTTTGGGTAATTTTAGCCAATGGCTTTGCAAATGCAAAATTCCATTGAAAAAAATGGCAACTAGCATGCGTTTACATTCACAAATGTGATTACACACACTATTTGCTATTTTTGCATGTGTTATCATGTCTGCAAAGCCCTTCAAAGCTGAGTGCCTTGGCCTCAGGTCAGGAAATTTTCAAAGGGACTTCTGAGTAAAACAGGGTTCATCAGTGCACACTCAAATGGTCTTTCACAAAATTGTCTCCCTAATATCTGGATAAACCTATGTGTTTATGTCATTTCTGCTTATAAGTTTAATCATATTGAACGGTGGCTATCCCGGGGGCGAAGTTATAGAGGGGATTGAGCCTGACTTCAATGCCGGGAAAAATAGTGGAAACTATTCTCAAGATCAAAATCGTAGAGCATATAGAAAGACTTGATTTAATGGAACACAGTCAACATGGATTTACCCAAGGGAAGTCTTGCCTAACAAATCTGCTTCATTTTTTTGAAGGGTTTAATAAACATGTGGGTAAAGGTGAACTGGTAGATGTAGTGTATTTGGATTTTCAGAAGGCATTTGACAAAGTCCCTCATGAAAGGCTTCTACGAAAACTAAAAAGTCATGGAATAGGAGGCGATGTCCTTTCATGGATTACAAACTGGTTTAAAGACAGGAAACAGAGAGTAGGATTAAATGGTCAATTTTCTCAGTGGAAAAGGGTAAACAGTGGAGTGCCTCAGGAAACTACACTTGGACCAGTGCTTTTCAATATATATATAAATGATCTGGAAAGGAATACAATGAGTGAGGTTATCAAATTTGCGGATGATACAAAATTATTCAGAGTAGTTAAATCACAAGCAGACTGTAATACATTACAGGAGGACCTTGCAAGACTGGAAGATTGGGCATCCAAATGGCAGATGAAATTTAATGTGGACAAGTGCAAGGTGTTGCATGTAGGGAAAAATAACCCATGCTGTAGTTACACGATTATAGGTTCCATATTAGGAGCTACCACCTAGGAAAAAGATCTAGGCATCATAGTGGATAATACTTTAAAATCGTCGGCTCAGTGTGCTGCAGCAGTCAAAAAAGCAAACAGAATGTTAGGAATTATTAGGAAGGGAATGGTTAATAGAACGGAAAATGTCATAATGCCTCTATATCGCTCCATGGTGAGACTGCACCTTGAATACTGTGTACAATTCTGGTCACCGCATCTCAAAAAAGATATAGTTGCGATGGAGAAGGTACAGAGAAGGGCAAGCAAAATGATAAAGGGGATGGAACAGCTCCCCTATGAGGAAAGGCTGAAGAGGTTAGGGCTGTTCAGCTTGGAGAAGGGGCTGAGGGGGCGATATGATAGAGGCTGATGGAGGGATATGATAGAGGTCTAAGATCATGAGAGGTCTTGAACGAGTAGATGTGACTTGGTTATTTACACTTTTGAATAATAGAAGGACTAGGGGGCATTCCATGAAGTTAGCAAGTAGCACTTTTAAGACTAATCGGAGAAAATTCTTTTTCACTCAACGCACAATTAAGCTCTGGAATTTGTTGCCAGAGGATGTGGTTAGTGCAGTTAATGTAGCTGGGTTCAAAAAAGGTTTGGATAAGTTCTTGGAGGGGAAGTCCATTAACGGCTATTAATCAAGTTTACTTAGGGAATAGCCACTGCTATTAATTGCACCAGTAGCATAGGATCTTCTTAGTGTTTGGGTAATTGCCAGGTTCTTGTGGCCTAGTCTGGCCTCTGTTGGAAACAGGATGCTGGGCTTGATGCACCCTTGGTCTGACCAAGCATGGCAATTTCTTATGTTCTTATGGTCTTATGTTCTATTTGCCCTGATCCTAAAAACTCCACTGACTAGCTTAGTTTTTTTGTTTCATGACTTACAGGTCATCCATAGCAGGTTATGCAGGTAGGGATCCCGGCACCCGCTGGTGTGTGTAAATACTTGTGCACTGATTTCATTCATATCTTTTTGTGGTGTATCTTTTTAGAGAATTCTTCTCCAAAAAGATACACCACTTCTCATTTGATTCAAGAGCACTCTTCTCTTATGTTTCAGCCCTCACTAAACCTCCCGGACCAAGCATCCCAGATGACCAAACTCTTAAAAAAGCCAATGAACTAGCCGACTTCTTTGACAACAAAATCACCACACTCGTAGCCCCTCTCAAAGGGCCATCTCCGCACACTAGCTTCACAAACAACCACAGCCCGCAATCATCTATAGCACCCGTTCTTCAACCCAACACATACACAGCAGCACTCGAAACTCTTGAACCCACGTCCACCTTAGAAATAGCGAACATCCTTAAGATAAAGCCATCCTCTCACCCTCTAGACCATATCCCACCAAACCTTCTGAGTTCAATCCCTGATATCATTGCCAAGCCAGTTGCAGACATCATTAACCGCTCCCTCACCCAAGGCCAAGTTCCCAACCAACTCAAGTTGGCCATGCTCAAACCTCTCCTCAAAAAACCCAACCTTCCCACTACAGATCCTGCTAACTACAGACCTATAGCAAACCTTCCTATGTTAGCTAAAATTATGGAGAAAGTTGTTAACAGACAACTTTCTGAATTCCTTGATGACAACAATATCCTCACCACTAACCAATTTGGATTCCGGAAGAAAAAGAACACCGAATCGCTATTAGCCACACTATCGGACACCATTATCTTCAATCTTGAAAAAGGCCAACCTTGCCTCCTCGCACTTCTGGATTTATCCTCAGCGTTCGACACTGTGAACCACTCTAGCCTACTACAACGACTAACAGACATCGGCATTACAGGAGCAGCTTTCAACTGGTTTAAATCCTTCCTAGAGAATAGAACCTACAAAGTCAAGAATAACAACAAGGAGTCTCACCCCATTCAAGCCAAAATGGGGGTACCACAAGGATCCTCACTCTCCCCCACCCTCTTCAACATTTATCTTCTCCCACTCTGTCATCTACTTACTAACCTCAAGCTCACCCATTACCTATACGCGGATGACATACAAATTCTCATCCCCATAACGGATACTATACATAAAACCATGGCTTACTGGAATAAATGCCTCTCAACCATCAACGATCTACTAGCCAGCCTCAACCTGGTTCTAAACACCAACAAAACGGAAATCCTTATAATAGCACCGGAACAAGCTGCCCCGCCTACCTCCAGCAATCCTCCAGACACCTCAGGATACACCACCTCACCTCAAGTCAGAGATCTGGGTGTACTCCTAGACAACAGACTCAGCCTCAATAAATTCGTAAATAACACTACAAAAGAATGCTTCTTTAAATTACAAGTTTTAAAGAAACTAAAGCCACTTCTACTCTACAGGGATTTCCGCACAGTACTCCAAGCCATCATTCTCCAGAAATTAGACTACTGCAATTCACTTCTGCTGGGCCTTCCCGCCTGCACCACCAAACCCCTCCAGATGGTCCTGAATGCCACTGCAAGAATTCTCACCAACGCCAAAAAAAAGGACCATATCACCCCGATCCTCCAGCATCTCCACTGGCTCCCCATTAAATACAGGATACAGTTCAAAACCAGCATGATGATTCATAAGGCCTTACATAGCATCTCTCCACTCAACTTAACTTTCCAGCTTCAACTACACACTTCTAAAAAGCCAACTAGAAGGGCATACCAGAACAGAATGGTCACCCAACCAGCAAAATCCTCCCTGAGGAAACGCGCACTATCCACAGCGGGCCCGTCTCTCTGGAACTCTCTACCACCAGACCTCCGCCTTGAGCCGTGCCATACTACTTTTAAAGTGAAACTCAAAACTTGGCTCTTCCTTCAAGCTTTCCCTGAGAGCTAAGAGCAAGAAGAGCAACAACCCTCCTGTTACTACAACAATAATGTAAAGTTCATTTGCTTTAGTTATGTGTTCTAAGTTGATCTTAGTTTGTATTTTACTCTATAATAGATTAATCGTTTGATATGTTCCATGTAAACCGCCATCCCAGCGATAGTTATCTCTGTTACCTGTGAACCGGAGTGATATGTATTGTATACAGGAACTTCCGGTATATAAAAACCAAAAATAAATAAATAAATAAATATTTTCTGGAATGCCCATGCTCTGCCCTTAAAAGAGCAAGGCCCCCGAGGAGCGGGTACCTCTGGTAAGTCCGAGGAGGCAGAGTAGCTTGGAGGAAACGTAGCTGAATCCGTATCCTTATCCTCTCCTTGCTAACTTAGTTTGTTAGCAATAACAGAGACCTTTAAATATTGGAAGCGGATGACGTCATCTCAGGGGGACGCCCCTGAAGTTCGCGACCTTGCTGATACTTCAATCAGAGCGCGCACGCGCGCCCTAAGTCTTCAGGCCACATGACGGATCTGCAAAGTCTAGCCGGTCCAGGGACGCCGGAGGGGCTGGATCGTGGTCCATGGTCTAGCCCTGGACCGGCTAGACCATGCCGCTGGCTGCCGCAGCATGGAGATGCCGTGGTAGCCAGCCGTCCATCACACCCGGAGGGAGTCTCCACAGAGGTAAAGAGGGCGGAGTGAGGGCATCGAGCAGCGACGGATGCAACACCTACAGAACCTCAATCCTGCAAACCAAAAAAGATTACTACTCTCAAAAAATCCACCACTATCAATATGATGCCCAGGCCCTCTTCGCCTACGTCTCACTCCTCACAAAGTCAACCCCCCCTCCATTCACAGACAACGATGCAAAAAACAAATGCAATGAACTAGCAACCTTTTTCCACACCAAAATCAGTGACCTCATCGCAAAGTTCCCTCCCCCTCTTTATACCAGACACAAAAACTCTTTCTTTGCCCTAGACTCCTTCGACACTACCTCCATTTCTGAGATATCAACACTACTAAAGAAAATGAAACCCTCTACTCACCCCGAGGACTTTATCCCTACGAAAGCTCTCCTTACCATTCCCGACACAATAGCCAAACCCTTATCTGAAATTATTAACTGTTCACTTACCATAGGACAGGTCCCCTCTGCTCTGAAACAAGCCATCCTCAAACCTATCTTAAAGAAACTGAACCTAGACACTTTGGACCCAGCTAACTTTAGACCAATATCTAACCTCCCATTCCTGGCTAAACCTTTGGAGAGAGTAGTCAACTTACAGCTTATAGATCACCTTGAAAAACATAACCTCCTTTACCCATCTCAATTTGGCTTCAGGAAATTCTTCAATACAGAAACCCTTTTATTATCCCTAACTGATACCATCCTTAAAGGTATGGACAAGGGCCAATCATTTATCCTCGCCATGCTAGACATTTCCTCAGCGTTTGACACCGTCAGCCATAATATCCTTATTGATCGCCTTACCGACATAGGTATCTCAGGAATAGCCCTGAGTTGGTTTGCATCCTTCCTAAACAATCGTCATTACAAAGTCAAAATTGGTAACCATGAATTGAACCCCATTAATCTAACACATGGCGTACCTCAAGGATCCTCCCTCTTCCCTACTCTTTTCAATATTTACCTTCTGCTCTTATGCCAACTTCTTGCCGACCTTGGACTTACTCATTTTATCTATGCTGATGATGTACAGAAACTCATCCCTGTCACAGATTCACGGGTAGATTTTCAAACAGCGCGATTTGGCGTACTTTTGTTGGCGCATCAGGCGCCAACAAAAGTACACCGGATTTTAGTAGATACGTGCATAGCCGCGCGTATCCGCTAAAATCCTGGATCGGCGTGCGCAAGGCTACCGATTCCGTATAGCCGGCGCGCGCCGAGCCGCGCAGCCTACCTCCGTTCCCTCCGAGGCCGCTCCGAAATCGGAGCGGCCTCGGAGGGAACTTTCTTTTGCCCTCCCCTCACCTTCCCCTCCCTTACCCTACCTAACCCACCCCCCCCCGGCCCTGTCTAAACCCCCCCTTACCTTTGTCGGGGGATTTACGCCTCCCGGAGGGAGACGTAAATCCCCGCGCGCCAGCGGGCTGCTAGCGCGCCGGGACGCGACCTGGGGGCGGGTCCAGAGGGCGCGGCCATGCCCCCGGACTGCCCCAGGCCGTAACCATGCCCCCGGACCCACCCCCGAAACGTTACGTACCGCCCTGAAAACGCCACGCGGATCGGGCCCGCCCCCCGACACGCCCCCCTCGGAAAATCCCGGGACTTACGCGAGTCCCGGGGCTCTGCGCGCGCCGGTAGGCCTATGTAAAATAGGCGCACCGGCTCGCAGGGCTCTTAAAATCCGCCCCTCAGTGTCCAATGCTCTTAAAACCTGGAACAACTGCCTTTCCTCAATCAACTCCCTCCTCAACAACCTCAAGCTGGCCTTAAATACATCAAAACAGATCTCCTTTTCATCTCCCCAGCTCGCCTTAACCAACCTACCTCAGTGCACCCCTTCTCTTTCTCCCAACATGTCAGAGATTTAGGCATCACTCTCGATAACCATCTCAGTTTTCAAAAACACATCAACAACATGACCAAAGACTGTTTTTACAAATTGCAGGTACTAAAGAAACTAAGACCTTTACTACATCATAATGACTGACGAACAGTCCTCCATGCCACCCTTTTCACGAAGATCGACTACTGCAACTCTCTTCTCTTAGGCCTCCCAGCAACCTCAATCAAACCACTCCAAATGCTGCAAAATGCAGCAGCGAGAATTCTAACTAACTCACGCAGATCAGACCACATCACTCCGATCCTCAAAGACCTCCATTGGCTCCCGATCCCATCCAGAATCCTCCATAAGAACCTTACAATTATCCACAAAACCTTGCACAACCAAAACATTCATTGGCTTAATGACTCCCTCCAATACCACACCTCCAATAGACCCTCCAGAACCGCTTACAAAGGATCCTTAGCCACTCCCGCTCACAATCTCTCCCAACTCATATCCACCAAAAAACATGTGCTATCCTTAGCGGGACCAACATTATGGAACTCTAAGCCATCTGAACTCTGCCAGGAACACTGCACTGCCACCTTCAAAAAAAAAGCTAAAGACTTGGCTGTTTGAACAATCCTACACTTGAATTATCTCCCTCCGCCAGGTCA
Source organism: Rhinatrema bivittatum (assembly GCF_901001135.1). Lineage (NCBI taxonomy): Eukaryota > Metazoa > Chordata > Amphibia > Gymnophiona > Rhinatrematidae > Rhinatrema > Rhinatrema bivittatum. The sequence continues at coordinate 787,637,779 of NC_042616.1, read as the reverse complement.
CATTCCCCTTCTAATTCCTCCTCCCCCCAAAATCTACAAGCAATTGTAATATAGTTATTGTTCTCTTGCTTGAAAAATCCTCTCCTAGGTCACTTGACCCTTTATTTTCTCCTACTCTCCCAAGTTCATCTATATCCCTGTTACATGTAACTTTATCTTTCCCTCTCAGTTCAAATATTACTCCCCTGTTACCTGTAAACTGATGTGATATGTTTATGAATGTCGATATATAAAAGTTTTTTAAATAAATAAACAAACAACTAAATGACGGACTTCTGAGAGATCCAGTTGAAAGTTTCTCCTGAAGTGTTATGGTGTGGAGAGTACATTTTCAATTCAAGGCTGAAGCAGTGAGCTGATAAACAATCTGCTTTTCCAAATAAGTGTATTTATATTTTTAAAGTAAACAAATATGATTTGGATTTTCAAAAATTGCATTTTCTATATTATTAAATGGGACTGATGAATGATACATCTTTGAACAGAAATCTGTGACTGTGTATATTCTGAAGGTTCCTATAAAACATTGATATGAGTGATGTTTCAAAGTGTTTTACTGACTCTTTTGATTATCCTTTGATAAAGAAAAATAATTGTAATAAATAGGTGTAGTGGATTGACTTCTTTGATCACATGAATAAATAAATACAATTTGGCAACCCTAATTGAATGAAATGAATTATGGAGCCAAATGAACCAAAATAGTGAACAAAACCTACATTTCTTTCCACGCACATCACTACTCTCTCCATCTTGAAGTGTGATGCTTTCAGAAACGTGTTCATTTCTTTTAGGTTAAATATGGCTCTAAACCCTGAAGTTTTTGTCTTCCTTTAGAACTCTAGTCATGACACAGACACAATCCTAGATGCATAGATTCATCCACTGACTTTTTTCAGGACATCTTGGAATTGGAGATGAAATAAAGTGATCCCTTTTCGATACCTGAGTAAAATTCTATTCAATATTTGTCCATCTAAGAACAATTCTACCTATGTAAAAACTGTTTCCCATTATTCTAAGGTTCAATCCATCCACTTCAGAAAAAAAAAATACTGTTCTACACCATATCTCATATTTTGGTCAATTGAGCTGAAAATCTCCTAATTAGGAAAAATATTAAACTCCTGCGACTTCTTTGAACTGGTTCTTGTGAAAATGAATAATCTTCCAACCCTTTCTCTTTAGCTTCTGAAATATCTTACTCATCAAGAATCACATAAAGTACTTCTAAATGTGAAAGAAGATGTAGAAACATGTTTTTTTACTCTTCTTTGACTCTACGAACTCTTTCAAAGAACTTCTAGACCTTCACCAAAAATGAACCCCTTAAATGGAAGATTGAGCAGAAAAGGTTAGGATGTGTTATCTATGGTCATTATCATCACAAAGATAACTTGTTGCAGTGACTATGACTGAAAAACTTTATTTACACCCTTTCTAAAATTCCTGCCAATAACTCTGATTGCAGAGAACATATTTACATTCCTAGAATTCTAGAAACAAACAGTCTGGAAATAACGTTGATAGCACCACAGCTTGTTTCAAAAGACTTCATTCTGGCCAGGTGTGCCTTGTCACTGGTAAAGTCTCTTTGCTTGAGCCAGTGAAAGGGAAATTAGTGTGTCTGGTCACCTCTGAGAATGCTGCATTCCCTTTCAGACCTGACCCCAGTTTCTAGATTCTTCTTGCCCAATTAGGCAAAAGAAAGATAAGACTTCATCTGGGTAATATTTTTTTTATCTGCATTATTTTTATTCTTCTTTTCTCCCAATTCCTTTCTGTGGGCTTGGGCCATGTTAATATTTAAGTGAATCACTGTAGAATTTGTTGTGTAAGTAGGTATTTTGAGCTTCTTGCCCTTAGTTCAACATGGCAGTCCGTGCATGCTCACTGTGCTTTCTCTATCCTTTTCCAGATGTTGCTGACATATTAGAGTGTCTTCAAGAGTGATAGAAGGGTATCCATGTTTTAATGATGCTGAGAGCGCACTGACCTAGTCTGAGCAAGGATCTTCTAGCAAAGCACCTAGAGAGAATTTATACGTTGGGTTTTTTAAGTAAAGGAATTGATCATTTTTATTTGAAGTTGTCAGTGAATAACTTTCTAAAATAAATGTGTCTAAGTGCCAAAGTTGGGAAGAGTCAAGCCCATAATAAATAAAATATATGTGTATAAAAATAAAGAAACATGAAATCAAGAGCAACAAAGGGCAGAACAGAAACAGAACTAGGAAAGTTGATTATTTGAGGAATGTATAAAAACTGTAACTTGAATAATGTGTCCAACACCACTCCCTAGGATCACAGATCACAAATCAGTCACATATGTAAATTACTGCAGCAAATGCAAATTATTGAAATAATAGGTATTATTTAGATAACACTGTGTACAATTTGCATATATAGCAGTTGCCCTTCTTGCTATACCTAAAAAAGGAGTTGAAAGAACCCGATGTATTCAAACTGAATGAAGAAACTGACATTAACTTATATTATGCTGAACTATATCATTCACCACATTTTCTATCTGTTCTGCTGTGGTCTCGTTACATCGATGACATTTTTTTCATTTGGACGCAGTCAGAAACACAATTACTTCAGTTTCACCAATGGCTCAATCAGATTGATCCACACCTTAAATTCACCATATCATATCACCAGGATCAACTTTCATTTCTGGACATTCAAATCAACAAATATCAGTCTGGTATTACTACGACTCTCTTTAGAAAACCTACGGATCGCAACAACTACCTACGCTTTGAGAGTCACCACCCCAGGAAATTTAAGGAGGGACTGCCAGTTGGCCAATTTTTTCGGTTGCGAAGACTCTGTTCAGATAATAGTGACTTCCATTTGCAAGCGCGCCTCCTTTCGGATAGATTTACAGAAAGAGGATATCCATCCTCTGTCATCCGCAAGGCATACAAGAGAGCCTCATTTTCGGATAGAACTCAATTATTACAATATAAGCAACGGAATGAGACGCCGAGTCTAATTTGTGTTCTCCGACACACAGAGCTCACATCTCATATCAAGCAGGCTATCATTTCCAACTGGCATGTTCTGAGTCCGCACTCGGTTTTTCATGAACTTCCCATGTTCGCCTATTCACGAGGCACTAATATTAAGCAAAGAGTTGTCAGAGCTGCATTACAACCCCATCTCACGATTACATCTGGTGAATTTACAGTATGTGGCAGATGTACTTTATGCTCCTTAGCCATCGTTGGTTCTCATTGGACAGATCCCCAAACAGGATATCGTATCACACATAAACACACAGTAAATTGCAACACTGATTTTGTGATTTATGCACTTTTGTGTCCCTGCAACAAAATATATGTTGGACGTACAAGGCGCAAGATCCGGATACGCTTAATAGAACATCGCAGCAGAATTAATAACAGAGATGTTAAATCTCCGGTTGTTTCACATTGTATATCACAAATGCACACTTTTGAAGATCTCAAGTGGCTTATTTTGGAACACGTGCCTCCACATTGGAGAGGAGGGGACAGAGTCTCACAATTGAATTATAAAGAAAACCGCTGGATTTTTCAATTACATTCCACTGAACCTCGAGGTCTCAATGAAAAGGTTGAATGGTTTTCTCTGATCTGACTGACACAGTTCATATTTCAACCCTATCATTAAAATGACAGATTGCAGAGTTGTTACATTGATTGTAGGGCTGATACATTGAATCCCTATCCCTATTATTAGAATCACACGTTGTAAAGATTGTTTCTGCTATGCATAGTTTCTTTGTACTAGGCATAGTTCCTTTGAACATCGATAGTTTTATTTTAAATTCAAAACATCCTTACACGTCAGTATTCACATTCAGCCAGCCCACATTCACATATTAATTTTCCCCGGTGAGTTTTTTTTCAAGATGGCCGTCTGTCAGACGTCATCACCCATATAAGGTGAGTTATTCAAATCACAGCATCCCCAACAGGCATCCCCCTCAAAATGGCCGTTCTCTGACGTCATTTCCCTTATATGGATTTCAAAGTTTTTTTCTGCAATCAGCCCTTCGGCGTCATTTCCGTTCTCTGTCATTACTACACGGAGGATTTTCCTTTAAATACCGGCGTTTTTCTCAGCGCTTTGCCTGTCATCCTGCAGCACAGCCGCCGCGAGGTTTCACTTCTTCAAGTGCCTGTAAGTACTTCTTTGGAGGCTTATTGAGTGCATTTAAGCAAGAATCTTTTGTTTTAAAGTTGGTTTGTTTTCCAGCACATTTTTTGAAGCTTTTTTAGCTCATACAAGTTTACTTTTCTTTGCAAGTTGCTTTAACCTCGAGCACAGTGTCAGCAGATAGCTCAACTAACTGACATATGCCTTTTGCATTTCCATTGAGTTCATTTGGTTGAATGTTAGGCACAACATCAGCACCAGTCTCTGGACACTTATTGCATTTATATTTTGTGTCCTCAGTGAAATTCTACGAGCGTGCGTATTGACTGCAACCAAAAGGCTCAGTAAGTTTTCCTCACCAGCCTGATATTGTTTCATTGTCTCTTTTAGCCCCGTAGGCATATTTAAGAACTGTTTTTTGTTTCCACACAGTATCATAAGCATATCCTGAAGGATCCCTGAGGAAGGAGTCTAACACTCCGAAACACCGCAGTGTTGGAGCAGCCCTTCAGGGTTATATGCATAAATCTTCTACATGTGGAATCAGATAAGTGCTCACACGGTAGTTGTTTGGCACCTAGTGGTAGCACTTTCTAAGATTCTCAGCAACCGATGATTATTCAAGCCCAGTAGCCATACGAGCTTGCATATATAAGCCACTCAGCTTACTGTGGCCATGTATGATGGTTGCTAGAGAACACATATAGAGTTCTCTTTAGCCAAATCTTTCTTTGAACTATAACTCAAGCATAAACCTGTTTCTGCCACAGAGTCAGTGTGGTACCAAGGGGGAGAGGTGCCATAGCCCTTGGGTGCCTGGTGAGAGCACAGGCACCCAGGGGCTGATCATAGGCAGCACAATGAGGGAGAGGCAGAGGTAGTGCTTACATCTCATCAGTGCCAGAACACGGAGCTTCTCTCCTCGACCTCCCTGGTTCCCTCTTCCTCATGCCCTGCAGCCCAATCCCAACCAGCAGCAGGAAAGCAGAGCCAGCAGCTGCACTGTGAGCCGGCTCTTTCTCTAACATAATCTTTATGCTGCAGGCACCTATCCCAACCATGTGGTTCACAGCTGTTTAAACCATGTGGGGTCCCATGGAAACCTACAGAGCACTGCACCATTCAACTAGCTCTTCTGTTCCAGACCTCCTGGATTTGTTGCTTATACATAGGGACTTCTGTGGGTTAATGCAGGTGCAAATTTCATGGACACCTTTTGCAACTCAGCTGTGAATGCTGGAGCATTTTCAAAGGGAAACTCCATAGGGACTTTCCCTTTAAAAATGAGCTTGCAGATGTTTAGGTATGAATGTAATCCACTTTGAAGTGCTGCGAAAAGTGGAATATAAATCTAAATAAATAAATACACTAAATAAATAAGGTATAATATGTTCAGGGTTATGGATTAGTTTTTAAACCAAATGAAAAAATGCAATCTAACACATTTCTTTCCATTTCCTTTAAAAATGAAATGAAAAGAAAACCCCCTGAAATTAGTTTTTAATTCTTCTACTTTCATTTGACAAAATGAAGGAAAAAACCTTAAGATGCAAAATCATGCACATCCATCCCCTCCAGCTTCCAGACCACATGAATTTCTCCCATGGAGGTCTCTGATGTGGAAAAGAGCAGGAGTAATCTCCGTCTTCTGCCTCGCTGGCTCCATTTTGAAAATGGCAGCAGCTGGTCATAAAGCCGGCACCATTTTGTTTTATGGTTGAACAGCCTACGACCATAAAACAAAATGGCAGCAGCCTCAGGGCCAGCTGGCACCATTTTTGAATCAGAAACTGGCAGGGCAGAAGTGACTGGAGATCGCTCCTGCCCTTTTCCACATCAGAAACACCCACAGAATCCTTTTTCATTGTTTCTTTTTTTTTTTAGGGGGGGGGATGGGGGGAGGGTAGTGGTGGTAAAATGTGGATGTCCGTATTTAAAAAGATTATTTTGGACTTAGCCAGATAAATCTGGGGATTAAATATCTGCCCCCGCTGACCAGATAATCTTAGCCAGGAGATCATTACCCAGATATAGGCAGTTAACAAAAATAAAAATCCTAGCAGTTAAGCAGACCTGATCACCCTCCCCCTTTGTTCCCCAAAATAATCCTAAAAAGTTAGGGCTTATCATCTGATCCTCCCGCCCCTAAAAGAAGATGCAAACTCCACCAGAAATTAAAATCAAAGTCCCGACGCAGGGCAACTTCCTGCCCCCCTCCCCCATCCTAGAGCAATGTAGGACACGGTAGGAAGTGTGGGCAGACTTTACTGCCTCCCGGCTTGTCCTTGGGGGCTTGGAGAGAGCCAGGTGGGGCAGGAGGATGAAGTAGGGGTTCGGAGAGGAAAAGGAAGGCGGGAAAGTTTGGAGGGGCAAAAAAGAACCAGAGAAGCAAGCCATTGATTTTAATGTTTATTTATGTATTTATTTATTTAAAGTTTTTGTATTCCGACATTCGTTTAGAAAACATCACATCGGTTTCCATAGAACAAAAAGTGGCCAACAGGGCTTTACATAAAAACAAGGGGATGTACGAGGGGAACAGGTCTCTGGTTGCCATGAGCTGACTTTCTTTTAATTATTTTGGAGGGGGTGATCAGGTTACCCCCAGATAACCTTAGCAGTGTACATTCAGCGCCATATTAAAAAAAAATTATCCAGGTAAAGTTATCCAGATAACGTTAGCCAAGTATATTCGGTGGGAAACTTGAGCTGCTTAATATTCAGTTAAAGCTAACTGGGCAACTTTACTTGGAGACTGCTCGCAATGGGCTTCATAATGTTTATTTCATTTAAGTAAATGAAACAAACCAAAACATACATTAAAAAAAAAAAATCCTCAAAGAACAAACAAAACGACTCCTGTTTTCCCTTGCACATCCCTACAAATTACCAGCAGAGCTGCAAACTGCCCAGAGATTGAAAGTTACCTCCTTAATGAAGTGGATTTCTTGTTTTCCCGTATTGTGATCTGCAATAACATTCATCCACTGTTACTTTGAAATTATCTGCTGACCTAAGTCCACCACTGCTCTTACGCCGTGAGAATCTAAGCCAACCTATTTCATTTATTCGTTAATCGTTTTACTTTGTGCTCTGCATTTTCATTAAAATATCCGGGACTGAAAGCAGGCCCTGCCAGGAGTCTTGCTCGTATTTTCCTGCTCACCAAGTATTTCTTATTGATGACTGCAATGTCAGTGCAATAATTTACTGCTGCATCATCAGGGCTGTATGTTATAATAACTTAATGGAGCAGAAATGCATCACAGATGGACAGATAATTCAGAGCTGGAAAAAAATTAGAGAAAAAGGGATCTCTTTGTATAAATAATGTGTTGTGTTTTTTACTGGAATTAGACTGGATAGGAATGTGATCATAAAATAGTCAACAAGTGCCAAGACATTTTTTTTTTCACAGCAGAATGATCATTATTATCATGCTATGAGTTGTCAATCTCCAGCAGACATTCAATATATAATTATGAATCTGGCATGAGTGGAATATGACTTTTCTTTTCTTTCCTCGTTTTAGTCAGAGGTACATAGCAAAAGATTCCAAATTCCTTTTTAATTTTAGCTCAATACCGGTTTTTTTATTTCAGAGCTTGTTGATATTTATGCCAGACTCCACTTTATTAGGGAGGTGCATTTAAAACAACACATAAGTCATTATTAGTTGTATTTGTTGACCAAAGAAATGAATGGAAGAGTCCCATGAATGAAAAAAAAAATTGTGTCTTTAGTTTATTTTTCCCATTAATTTCTATGACCCATTGAAATCAATGCCTGTGTACTGCTGAGCAAAAAAAAAACCAAAAAAAAAAAACTAGGGATGTACATTTGTTTTAAACAAAATAGACAATGGCAACAAAATTGTCTATTTCATCTTGGTTCAGGAGCACCAAGAAATGAACAAAATAAAAGACAAAATTCCGCAAAAATTAGTATTTTGTGTTAGTGTGAACTAAGGGGACTTAGTGCTCACTAAATGTATGTTAGCATTATCCTTAGTTAGTGCACACTAACTGAGAATGTTACCAATAAGTTAAAAAGTATCAATTGGGGGAGCAGTTTGTTAGCTAGAAGTATGGTTCTGCATTCTCACTGGCTGTCTCCTTAGTTACTTATTTGTGTTGCCAAGGTTGCAAGATGGTGTTTGTGGGGGGTTGGTCAGTGCCTAGTAACAAATGTAAACAAACAATTGATTATAATAATACCATTAAGTTCTAGTCAGCAAAAACAAAAGAAAGTAAAGCAAATGCATATTTTCAATTTGCCAATCACTTTGCATTTTAGGATATGCATATTTTGAATTCCCATGTGTGTGTCTGTGTGTTTGGGTGGGGGGGGGGGGGTGGCTGGTGAGAGGGGACGTAACTGAGGTGAATGTATGATGTGTCAGGTGGGGGAGAGATTGGTTGAGGTGGTAACTGGTAAAATAGAGGCAGCCTGGTACTTGGGGGGGGGGGAGATTGGTGAGAGGGGGAATGAATGGGGGGGCTGTAAGGAGTGGCAGGTGAGAGAGAGATTTATTGAGGTGGTGACTGGTGAGAGAGAAGCAGCCTGGTATGTGGGGGTAAATGGTGAAAGGGGGAATGACTGGGGTGACTGTATGGGGCAATATGAGAGAGAGACTGGTTGCCTTGGTGACTGATGAGAAAGAGGCAGCCTGGTACTTGGGGGAGTGACAGGTGAGAGAGGGAGTGACTGAGGTGACTGTATGGGGTGACAGGTGGGAGAGATTGTTTGGAGTGGTGACTGGTGAGAGAGAGGCTGCAATGTACTCTTGCCCTGCTATCAAGCTAGGGCAAGAGTACATTGTACAAATCTCATCTTTGTGTATCTTACTGTGCATCTAAAACTGCCCCCCAAACCCTAGACCACCATCAAAACCTCGAGTTACTAGTTGGCCTTCCAACAGTGGTATAAATAGATGACAAATATGGGTGTCATCGCAGAGGCTGGCTTTCTCTTTCTCTTTACCTCTACTTCTACTCCACTCTCCCTCTCCTGCCCAAAACAGAATTTGTGATAAATATCACAAATCCCAGTTCAGGCATATCATACATCATAACTCCAAGACAAAAGGTGTAGTTATTTCAAGAGTTAAAACACATGATAACATGCATTATGCTATTGCACGCAATGCTAAACACCCTTCATTTTCATAAACTCCTCCCCTTCAACTAAATTTTCAAAATTTGTATATGTAGCTCATCCTAATGTGATTTGAAAAATGACCCTGTAAGTCATGTGAGTGCAAACTCCAAAATTAGGGAAAACCAAAATAAACATCCCCAAACCATTTTAAAAACAAAATCAGATAACAACCCAAAACAAAAAGGATACAAATTAAATTAGTGCACATCCCTAAAAACACCTGGTAGTTATAGCAACCAGATCTTGCCTCTATGACCTCACCACCATGTCAGAATCCTATCAGAGCTGAGGAAGACTAGCCAGAAGGCAAATCAGAGTGTGGCATCTGTTTAATTAGCATATAGCTGCTATATGGATCAAGCTGCTATATGGATAAAGCTACTCCTTCTGTAAAGTCTGAGGCTGTTAAAAAAAACAAAACAGTCTGAATTTCCTCTTCACAGAGAAGGTTGTAATTGTAGAAGCTCATAGAATTTTAAAAACTTAACTTTTGGATTTGGCACCGGTAAGGAGATGCATTTAATCTTCTCTGGACAAGAGTGGTCTCACCTACTATTCCAGAAAGAAAGACAATGCATTGCTGCTGATTTTGATTTTTCTCTTCACCTAGCTTGGGTCAAGGTGGGAGGCAATGTAGAACTATCAATTGCAGAAGTACTAGTGATTTTTTTTAATCTCTTTCATGTTCATCAATAAGATGAACAGTGATCACTTAGAGAATGAAGAGGAAAGACTTACTAGACTGCCAGTCTTTTTTGTCTGATAGTGTTTTGTTTTTGTGAGTGGAGTCAGTCAGAGCTAGTTCACACAACCCAGCACATATACACTATATATATATAGATGTGTATATGTGTGTATGACAGACATTTTGCAATACAGTGAATGGTACTGAAAATGATGGTACAGTTACAATATCAATAAATTAATTTGGAATATCCAAATCCTCAATAGTACTTCAAAAAATGCCATCAAGTCAGGAAAATGGAGAGGAGGGGATATTGTCAAGATTGGCAGCTTTGGAAGGTGCAGCAATAAAAAGGCATTCCTGCACCTAAATTAAAGAGATATTTTTATTAGGTCCAGAATGGAAGAAAATGAAGGCAGGTTAATGTAGAATAAATTCAAATTTGGAAAGCATATGTCACTCTGCCTATTTCTCTCTTTCATGTTTTGAAGCAGAAGGAAACCGTGGGGCAGTCATCCAAGATAGGCAGTGGCAGGGAAAGAGCACAGACACAGGCAGGAAAAGTGAAAGAGCCAAAACCAGCTGTACACTTCTGTACATTATTTACTGCTTCTGAAGCAATAGAAGCAGTATTTTCAACAACTGATTCTGAGGAAGAAGTTTTCCTGGGATTCCCTGAATCAGTACTTAAAGAGCTTATAGCTGAAAAACATTTGGAAGAATAAGTTATTAGCATCAGCCCCCAGTTCATTGATAGGGGAGATAGATGATGAAAGCAACTCCCATCAAGAGCAGGCATGAGAGGTAAAGAATATGAGCAATTCGCCTGGCATTTTTTCTTAGGGTCCACCCTCTAACTCAACTCTAGTGCTAGCATCAGCCTCCAAGGATGTAGAGAAGGGTTTGAGGAAGAAATCAATAATCTGGAGGTACTTTAAAGTAAGGGAGGATTTGTATTTTGCACAGTGTATTCACTGCAGGAAGGAAATCAGTTGATGGAAGAAAATAGCACATCTCACAAATAAAGGTATAATAGTATCACCTGCAGAAGCAGTTCTTGTTAGCATTGGCATTAGGGGAGAGTGGCAATACTATCCTGGGGACTTCTTCTGCCACTCCAAGTAAAGCCCAGAGGAAAGGGGTTGAAAAGGGGAACAGTTTTATTCAAGCTTATCCCATAGCCCTTTCCACTAGTCCAGTGGCATGCCAGCAGTTCCCAGCCATTCTTCTGAAGCAGAAATCTATTGTAAGAAAAATAGGGTGGTGCTCCTTGGACTATTCTGTGGCAAGTAGAAGGCAGGTTCTTAAATAGTAATTAGGAACATCAAGGAAATGACTGCCCTTGATGACCAGTTCCTGCAGGTAATGGAGAACATGAGCTTTAAGCATCTACTGAATGTGTTAGCCCCCAATTGCCCTCAGTATTACATTTAGTAGGAAGGTCATCTCCATCATGTACAGCAAGTACTGTAGTAACATGCAGGCACAGCTGTCTAAAGTAGAGGGTATGCATTTCACTAGCAATATCTGGACCAATAGATACATGCTTACATCTCCCTGATGGCATACTGGTGGAAATTGGCTGAGGCAGGGGCTGGCAGCAGCTCTAGCATGGATGGAGCCTCAGGGTGCAGGTGGACTTTCCTGTATACCCAGGTGATGCATATCCTTATCCCCTATACTTATGCAATATTCTGTCAGCCATAAGAAAAATCCTAGATGGTTGGAAGCTATACCAGAGAGGCAGGAATTTTCAGGCAAGTTTCTTTGTGACATACAGTGGTATAAATATGGTAAAGGCAATAGAAGATTTGGTCTTTCAGGATATCCATTGTTTTATACAATTGTTGCACCTGGCAGTGAGGGATTTTCTGGAGTTGGGGCCCAACAATGATGGGAAAACATTCCTGAAGAACCTGATAGAAAGGTGCTGGAAAATAGCAGGACACCTACTATGTGAGAAGCAGGAAGAATTCAGGATGCCTTACAAGCATCTAATTCAAGATGTTTGCACCCATTGGAATTCCACCTATATGATGCTGCAGAGGTTAGTGGAGCAGCAGACACCCATTCTTGAGCTGTCACGGGAAACAGAAATAGGTATGTAGTGCCCCCTGGGATATCATGATTGGGTAGTGATGAGGCAGCTGGAACAAATCCTGAAGCTCTTCAAGGATGCCACTGAGGATTTGAGTTCCATAAATACCACACTGAGCAGGGTCATCCCTATAGTAAATATTCTGGAGCAAATGTGAGATGGTTTCCATAGGCAAGAGGAAATAGAAGTAGAGGTATTGCACTTTCTGGACTCCGCAGCAGTAAAATCCACTGTGAGGGGCTGCTTTGTCCTTCTCGTTGTGCCTTGGTGTATTGATGCCACTCTTTATGCTGCTTTGTCCCTTCATCAGTGCCTAGAGTTTTTTTACTGCCACTTTTTATACTTTTTTCATCCTTCGTAGTGCCTTAGGATATTTATACCACTTTTGGTTTTAATTTGCATCTCGTGCTGCATGTGAGGGTTCATGCCACTGTTGTTGGTGCCCTCTTTTGACGCCTAGGAGTGTTCTTCCAACTCTTGGTTCTTCTTTGTTCCTTTCACAGTGCCTTGGAGAATTTCTGCCATTGCTAGGGAGAAACAAAATATGAAATGATTCAAAATTTCCTATTTTGTTTCATTTCATTCTCAAAGCAAAATGATTAAAAATCCAACAAAATTTTATTGGTTTTCAAGTTTTGCTTTGAAAACAAAAAAAGTTAATTCAAAAAACCTAGGCCCCGGCCCAAAGCCGGGCCTCACCTAGGGAAAAAGCTGAGGCACAAAGCGGGAAACTTGGTCTTTGCCTGAACATGATGCCAAGGCTGGGGCCAGTGCCTGAAGATAGGCCCAAGGCTGGGGCCTCGCCTAGGAATAAGCCATGGCCCAAAACAGTAGCTATGGCCTTGGTCTGAGTGCAATGCTGGGGTCTTGGCTGAATCCAATGCCAGGGCCCAGTGCAAAGGCTGGGTCCTAACACTGGGGTCTCAGCCCTGACCCAGGCCTGATGCCAGAGCCCAGCCTGGATGCTTGGTCCCATTACCAGACCCAGAGTCAGGCCCAGGCCTAGCACCCAGGCTTTGGAGATCTTCTTTCTTCTTCAATGAAATGATGCCATTTGCTTGAGAGACACCGGAATTAACTCTGGCACATATTCCCCAGGGGAGGGCTTCATTTTAATGTATGGATCAGGCCCCAGCATCGGGTCTGATTTCAAGCTGAGGCCATGGAGTCAAGACCAGATCTCTGGACCAGGCTGTGGCATTGGACTTGGATCTGGCACCTGACCTAGGCTAAGGCCAAGACATTGGGATCCAGCCACTGGGTCAGACCCTGGCATCAGGACCCAGCTTCTGGGTCAGACGATGGTGTTAGGCCAGGGAATGGATAAAGGAGAACCTTGTGTAGGGGCTTGGCCGAGGTCGCAGTGACCTACCGCTCCCTAGGCCTACACAAGACTGAGGCTTCAGCCTGGGCCTAGGCATCAGGAACAGGACTCAAAGCCTGGTACTGATGCCTAGCCCAGGCTGAAGCCTCAAAGTTGCATAGGCCTAGGATGCAGTAGGTCGTCACGACCTCAGCCTAAGCCTTAGGCAAAGCCCTGGTTTCAGCCTGGGCCTAGGCCTTGGTGTTGAATCCCCCCAGACTAGGTAAATGGGAGCCAGGGAGGATCCTCGCTCCAGCATTTTTTCAGGTGGCAGGGTTGGGGGGGCTGGGTATGGGAAGCCCCGTTTCTTTTTTGTTGTTGTTGCCGTATTCAGGAAAGGGAAGTTTAATGTTTATTTCATTTTTAGTGAAATAAATAAAATAAACATTAGACAAAATGAAATTTGTGTGGTACCACCCCACAAAAACAAAACAAAAAATGAAACAAAAATGTGTCTTCTTCCCACCCCTACCCTTTGCCTTTACAGTGCCTTAGGCTATACCTGCCAGTTTTGCTACCACTTTGCTACATTCTTGGTTCCTTGACAATCTTTCCCCCTTCTGATGAGATCTCCCCACATGTTTCATTAACATTTTTTGAGAAAATCCCAATTTTTGGAACCTAAAATCAGCTGCAGTCCTTCCCCTTTATCTTTAATAGTAAACAAATGAAGAATGACATGAAGAAACGATTTATTTTTTATGAGAAACTAATGAACCGAATGGAAGTGCCCTGCAAAATGAATGAAGAAACCGAAACAAATTTTTTTTCTCTATACAGAGCCTACAATTTATGGCAGGGGTGGCCAGCTCCAGTCCTCGAGAGCCACAAGCAGCTCTGGTTCTCAGGGTATCCGCAATGAATATGCATGAGATGGATTTGCATGCACTGCCTCCATTGTATGTAAATCTATCCCATGCATATTGAAAACTTGGCTGGTTTGCAGCTTTCAAGGGCTGGAGTTGCCCTCCCATCCCCGCTTTACTATATTCTAGTCAATTGAAAAGCCATAAGGGGTCTCAGAATCATTTAGGCTTTATTTACCAGAGTTTTGCTATAGATACCACAGGAAGCATCATCTTTGCATTTCAGTACAGAAAAATGACTTGTCTATCCTATTGCAGTGCTCACAGTGAATTCATTTAGTTCATACTCAGTAGGTGAAACATTACAAGCATGACTGGGGGTCACATTGATTGAGCCACAGAAGAAAAAGTGTTCAGTTCTTCCTTACTTCCTTCCCAAAATATCAACACATCATCAATATAACGTTCCCACAGCCTGATATGTGTATCAAAAGCAGGCCCAGAACCACTAGGTGTGCAAACCGTGCAACTGCAGTGGGCGGCACACTCGGTGGGGTGACGCCGGAGACAGGGAGAGGCCCGTGCTGCCAGCAGTGGACCCGATCCCACCAGCAGCAGAACAAGGTGGTCAGTGGTGCTGCCAGTAGACCTGATCCCACTGGCAGCAGAAGAAGAGCGTCCTTGGTGCTGCCGGTAGACCCAATCCCACCGGCAGCAGAAAAAGAGGAGGTCCGTGGTGCCGCCGGTGGATCCAGTCCCATTGGAAGCAGAAAAGGAGGAGGCCCATGGAAGAAAGAGGTCTGTGCTGCCAAGAAAAAGCCGCAAGGCTCCGCAAAATCAATGGCATGCTCACTCTCACTTTCCCACACACAGGTACACATGTTTTCTCACTCTCCCACACACAAGCACACATGTTTTCTCACTCTCCCACACACAAGCACACATGCTCACTCTCACTCTCACTCTCCCACACAAATGCACACATGCTCTCTCTCACTCACTTTCCTTGACTTAGCAGGCAGCAGCAGCAGAGCCTCCTTCAACCCCCGTGGCCAAGGGAACATCTTCCAGCCACAGGGCATTGCATTATGTCCTGCAGGGTGCGCTCCTCTTCTTCCTCAGCAGCACGGCCCCACCAAAATCAATGGCTTGGTCAGCACTGCCTTAGTAAGTGGAGAAGCAGCACAGCCCCACCTGAATCAGCAATGTTGCCAGCAGGGCTGTGCTGCTTCTCCACTTACTATGGCAGTGCTGACCACGCCGTTGATTTTGGTGGGGCCGTGCAGCAATCAGACCAAACTGTGTCCTATCTGCTAGAGAAGAAGTAAACCTAGGGTCTTTCGTTAATTCAACTAGGTGTCCAAGCAACAGATTGTGATGAATTGTATCAACCACAGAACTTAGATCCAAGAGATCAGAATCCTGTCTGACCCTAACCCAAGAATCCTGTCTGACCCTAACCCAAGGGACTATCATAAATCTGACCCTATAGGGTCAGATTTATGATAGTTCCTTGGGCAATTTATGATAGTCCCTTGGGTTAGGTAACCCAAGGGACTATCATAAATTGCCATCTCCCAATTAAAAAAGAAAAAAAAAACAAAAAACCAGGGATGGGTTCATTGGCTATAGGTATTACCAATTATTAGGCTTATTCAATTACCAATTATTAGGCTTTTCAATATTTGATAGTTAATGTGACTTTCAAGGCATACTTCACTTTCAATGCATATCCAGCATAGCTCCCTGCTTCAACGGCAGGGGAGAAGAAAAACTAATACTTCACACATATCTCTGCTTCAACGGCAGAGAGCTATGCTGCCGCTTACCCAACTAATCAAACTTAACATTTCACTTGGAAGCAGCTCCATCACTGCTCTCTACATTAATAGTGGGGGTGAAAGGGAAATAGAACCTAAGGTTACTAAGAGCCAAGAGAAACAGATACGTATGAGAAAAAAGAAGTGTGAAGCTTGCTGGGCAGACTGGATGGACCGATTGGTCTTCTTCTGCTGTCATTTCTATGTTTCTATGTTTCTATATGTAAATCATCAATCACTGAGACTAATGCGGTCTCCACATTTTGATGGGCCCTAAATTTCACCTGAATGTCATCCAATAGATCAATATCTTCACAAAATTCCTGAAACTGTGCCAATAGCACTTTCTTTCTCATTTTAGCTAGAAAAGACAAGTTTGACACCAGTCAGTCATTCTGTAATTCAGTAACAGCCAGTCATGGTTTCTTAAAAAGTAGGGATGTGAATCGTTTTCCATATCGTCTTAACGATAGAAATCGTGTGGCAGGGCAAGAAAATCGTCTTAGGCACGATTTTTTAGTTAAAAAATCGTTAAAAATCGTTTTTTCCGATTAGTGCGCACTAACTCGAGTTAGTGCGCACTAACGGGAGTTAGTGCGCACTAACTGGGAGTTAGTGCGCACTAACTGAAAATGATACAATTTGACACTTTTCAGGTCAGTTAAGGTCAGTTTAGGAATGAATATGTATTCCTATTGGCTGCCCTCTTATTTATTCATGTTACCAAGTTTCCTACTGACAGTATATGGGGGATGGGAAATGGAAACAGTTGGTAGCTTGACAAAACAAGTAATGTGATCAGTCAATGTGACTAGAACTTGTGCCCTAACCCTGATACCAGGGGTATTGTGATCTTCCTGCACACAGTGCCCTATCCCTATTAATACCAGGAGTGTTGTGATCTTCCTGCACACAGTGCCCTATTCCTAATACCAGGGGTGTTGTGATCTTCCTGCACACAGTGCCCTATTCCTGATACTGGGGGTGTTGTGATCTTCCTGCACGCAGTGCCCTATTCCTGATACCGGGGGTGTTGTGATCTTCTTGCACACATCCCGGTATCAGGGATAGGGCACTGCATGCAGGAAGATCACAACACTCCTGGTATTAATAGGGATAGGGCACTGCATGCAGGAAGATCACAACACCCCTGGTATCAGGGATAGGGCACTGTGTGCAGGAAGATCACAATACCCCGGAGGAGTGAGGGGTCAGGCAGCTCCCCCCTGTCTGTGAAGCCAGCCTCTCACTAGTAATGCAGGGAGGGAGCTGTCTCAGACTTCACCATCCCCCCCCCCCCCCCCCTTACCCACACACCATTCACTAGCTGGGACATGGGGGAAGTCAGGAGTGAGGGTCAGGCAGCTCCCCCCTGTCTGTGAAGCCAGCCTCTCACTAGTAATGCAGGGAGGGAGCTGTCTCAGACTTCACCATCCACCCCCCCCCCCTCACCCACACACCATTCACTAGCTGGGATATGGGGAAAGTCAGGAGTGAGGGACAGGCAGCTCCCCCCTGTCTGTGAAGCCAGCCTCTCACTAGTAATGCAGGGAGGGAGCTGTCTCAGACTTCACCATCCTCCCCCCCCCCTCACCCACACACCATTCACTAGCTGGGACATGGGGGAAGTCAGGAGGGAGGGTCAGGCAGCTCCCCCCTGTCTGTGAAGCCAGCCTCTCACTAGTAATGCAGGGAGGGAGCTGTCTCAGACTTCACCATCCTCCCCCCCCCTCACCCACACACCATTCACTAGCTGGGACATGGGGGAAGTCAGGAGTGAGGGTCAGGCAGCTCCCCCCTGTCTGTGAAGCCAGCCTCTCACTAGTAATGCAGGGAGGGAGCTGTCTCAGACTGGTATCAGGGTTAGGGCACTGTGTGCAGGAAGATCACAACACTCCTGGTATTAATAGGGATAGGGCACTGTAAGAGATGACTGTAGTAGATTGAATAAAGATCTGATGTTTCTGCTCTCCTCACACCAAACAAAAACAACACACAAGCAGAGAAGCCCTTCTTACAAAGCTGAGCTAGTGAGTTAAGTAGGAGGAAAAGTAAACATACTGGTGCCAGTGTGGCTACTTAAAAAATACACTTACCAACAATCAATTACATATATTTGAACTGTGTACAGTTCCAGCCAGGACCACCTTTCTAAAATGCACAGTGATTGGTAAATTCAACATGCACTAGCATTTCAGGTGCCTGCTAACAAAAATAATAAACAAACAAGTTCTAGTCACGTGAGTGCTGATCATTACATTACTTTTTTTGTCAAGCTTCCAACTGTTTCCATTTCACATCCCCCCAACCATATTGGTAACATCAATAGATAAGAGCACAGCCAGCCAATAGGAATACATACATACATATTCATTCCTAAGTGACCTTTACTGACCTGGGAAGTGTGAACACTTTGTTTCATTTTCTGTTGGTGTTCGTTAGTTTCCAGTTCCATTTCCCATCCCCCCAACCATCACCTCAGTGGTAACCTTGGTAACATCAATAGATAAGAGGGCAGCCAGCCAATAGGAACACATATTCATTCTTAACTGACCTTCAGTGACCTGGAAAGTGTTTATTTGTATCATTTTCAGTTAGTGCGCACTAAATCGAGTTAGTGCGCACTAACGGGGAGTTAGTGCGCACTAACTCGAGTTAGTGCGCACTAACACGATTTAACGATTTTTAACGATAAATCGTTAGAATTTCTATTGTATCGTGTTCTATAACGATTTAAGACGATATAAACATTATCGGACGATAATTTTAATCGTTGAAAAACGATTCACATCCCTATTAAAAAGTGGACTGTGAGCTGTTCTTTACATCAATGAGGGGGTGATTACTATTCCTCAATGACCTATTCACAAGCAACTTAAATGTTTTTATGCACTTCTCAATTCTTAATTTAATCAAACGAGATGGGCAAAGGTCTAATTGTGACATTATAGCTTGCAAGTAAGGTATAATATCTGCCAAACCAACCTCAATAAATAAGAACCAAGACTTTTCAACAAGAAAAGCATACACCTCTTTCTAACCAGTCAAAAGAGTAGGGGATAAACTCTTCCTCTCGATCTGAATAGTTAACTCTTTCTAAACCTTTTTCATTTTCAGTACAAAATACTAAGCAAAATTCTCACAATCTAACCTAGGTCCCCACTGCCCTCTCTGGGTGTTACGGTCGTGGACCCTTGGGCCAGCTGGGACGGTGGATGGTATGCTGTGAAGGACCACAGCAAGCGTCACAGCCGGGAGGCGGCACAGAAGAGGCTTCACCACTGGAAGTCCGAGGTCCCCCCAGGAGTAACCCATAGGGACCCTGACCTTGGACTTAGGTGGGATCCTATGCAACCAAGGATCCGGGCAGCGGCTGAAGAGATGGACTGCTGGGCCCCAGTAGCTGGAGAGTCTTCACCCTCGGAAGCCCACGGCTCCCCCGGGAGGAGCCCATGAGAGCCCGAGCTGCTGGGACTTAGGAGAATCCTCTGGGCCAGCAAGTACCGGATACCTGAGGTGATGAAGAAGCCAAAGTCAGTGTCCAAGAGCGAAGTTGGGTCGGAAGCCAGAAGTCATAGATCCAAACCAAAGCCAGGGACAAAAGCAGAAGACGGAGTCGTGGGATGGAGCCGGGTCGGGAGCTTGAGGTCAGAAGACAATACCAAGCCAGGAACGGAAGCTGGAGACAAAGTCATGGGACGGAACCGGGTCAGAAGCCAGAAGTCAGATGTCAATACCAAAACCAGGGACGGAGGCTGAAGAGTAGTCAGGAGACACAGCAGGATCAAAGCCAGAAGACACAAGAGACGATCCAGGATCTGAAGCGGCAACTAGAGACTCAGATAAACTGAGGAACCTCATTGCAAGGCGAGGTATTGCTGCAGCTGCCGGTTTTAAATGGCCCAGCAGCGTCTGACATCAGCAGAGGAGCTGTCCACGTTTCCCGCGCTGGCCCCTTTAAATCTGCAGCCCCAGTGCATGTGCGCGTGTGCGCCTAGGGGGCATGGCCAGCCGCTGATTGGCGTCTCCCTCGCAGGGAGAACGCCGCGGAGGACCGCTCCTTGGGTCTAGGAGACCAAAGTGACGGTGTTCCTGCGGCTGGACCGGGCCGCCTGGTGAGTGCAGGTCCCGGGCAGTGCCCCGGGGCCATAACAGTACCCCTCCCTCCTACGCCCCATCCCTTGAGGCCGGGGTTTACCAGGATGATCCAGATGAAACTGGTGGAGAAGGCCTTTGTCCAAGATGTTGGCGGCTGGCTCCCAGGAATTCTCTTCGGGGCCGTAGCCCTCCCAGGAGAGAAGGTACTCCCAGCACCTGAGGCGGAACCGTACATCAAGTACCTCTTTAACCTGATAGATGGCGTCTTCCTGTGCCTCGGGAGTGGCTGGTGCAGGCAACTTCTTGTGGAAGGGAGAGAGAACCAGAGGCTTCAACAGGGAAACGTGGAAGACGTTATGGACCCTGAGCGTGTGCGGGAGACGGAGGCGGTAGGAGACAGCCCCTATCCTATCTTTGACAGTGAAGGGCCCAATGTACCTTGGGGCCAAACGCATCGAAGGGAGCTGTAAGCGGAGGTGTTTGGTGCTTAACCATACCTTCTCCCCAGGAAGGAACACGTCGCAAATGGTACACAACCTTTTTCATAATAACTGCCGTGCGCTGGAGTCTCTCCCAAGTGGATTTCCAGATCTGGTTGCAACTGTCGGGCGGTGATCTGTACAGCTGGAGACGGCACATCTAACGGTACTGGCAAAGGAGGCCATAGACGTCTGTCATAGACCGTGTAAAAGGGGGACCTTCCAGTGGCGGAGTGCTTGTGGTGGTTGTAAGAGAACTCCACCCACGGGAGCAAGGCCACCCAGTCATTTTGCAGGTCTCCCACGAAGGAACGGAGGAACGTCTTCAAGGTCCAGTTTGTGCATTCTACCTGGCCGTTGGCTTGGGGATGGAAGGCGGTAGTGAAGTCGAGCTGGACCCCAAACCTTTCACAGAGCGCCCTCCAATACTTTGCCATAAACTGGGAGCCCCTGTCCGAGGCGAAATATATGCTGCATAAACAAGTTCACCAGTTCAGGTGCGGAGTGCAGTTTGGCGAGGGGCACAAAGTGAGCCATTTTAGAGAACCTGTCTATAGTAACACAGATCACTGTTTTCCCTTCTGGAACAGGCAGATCTACAATGAAGTCCATTGACAAGTGGGTCCACGGTTCTGTGGGCACAGGTAGAGGCTGAAGGAGATCCCAGGGACGACCGGTGGGAGTCTTCTGTCGGGCGCAGGTCGGGCAAGAGTTAACGTAGAGTCGGACATCCCTCTTAAACTGAGGCCACCAGTAATACTCAGAGTAACTCCTGGGTCCTGGCTACTCCCGGATGGCCAGTGGTTAGGGAGTCATGGGCCCAGGAGAGGACCTTTTTCCGCAGTCGGAGGGGCACCACAGTCTTCCCCATCGGGACCATGTCAGAGGCCGCGAGGAGCATCTTGGCGGCGCGCACAAGCCCCGGGACGTGCGTATGTCCCAGGGCTTTCCAAAATGGGCTGGCCGGGGGTGGAGCCAGGGGCATGGCAGAAGTCCGCAGGTGGTCCCGAGTGCTCCGGCAGCTGGCCGGTGCGCACAAGTTACTCCTGCCTCGGGCAGGCATAACTCCTGAAAAAAAGGTAGGGGGGGATTTAGTTAGGTCTGAGGGGTGGATTAGATAGGGGAAGGGAGGGAAAGGTGGGGGGGATAAAAAAAAAAAAGTTCCCTCCAAGGCCGATCCAATTTCGGAGCGGCCTTTGATGGAACATGGAAAGCCATCAGGGCTCCCCTTAGGCTCGGCGCGCGCAAGGTGCACAAGTGTGCACCCCCTTGCGCGCGCCGACCCCGGATTTTATAACATGCGCATGGCAGCACGTGCATGTTATAAAATCGGATGTACATTTGTGCGCGCCAGGTAGCGCACACAAATGTACCCCGCGCACGCTTCTTTAAAAATCTACCCCTGGATATATAAATTGCTTTGTATTCAACTGTGAGCATATGGTTGATTGTTGATATAAATTAGTATAGAAGTTGTTTAAATTAATAAAAAAATGTAATGTCTGTATTTAGGTATATTTGAAAATTGATTATATACTTACCTTTATTGTGCTGATGAGATACTTTTTTAGGGAAGTATTTTAGCCAATACACGTTCTCACTGTGAAAATACCACATTCCAATTCCATAAACTATATCAATCCTGGACAACATCCTGAGAGAAAATCACATCTAAAGTGTTATCCTAGATATGTGTTTGCATATATATGTTCTGGGAAAAAAACTTGAATTAATCAATTCAGTGCTGACTGCCTTGAGCAGGCTGTTTGGTTTATGCACAACCTCTAACAGTTTAATTAGACGATGGCGGACAATAGTTCAAAGGTCATATTCTGCATTTGTGAAAGAAATTTGCTGAGGCACACTTATTGGTCTCCAGCCATTGTTATGGTGATCCGAGGGCAAGTTGAAACCATGGTATCATTATGCTGTAACACCAAGAAGAGTAACTCTTTTGGTTGTCTCTGAGAAATCCTCTGCTCTTTCCCCTCACATGGCTGAGGTGTTTATTAACAGAATCAAGGAACCAAGACAAGTGTATTTACAGCCTAAGCCAATGCAAAGGGAAGAGGGAACAGCCTGATGGAAAATAAAATTGAAAGTTTTCAATCTAGCAGGCTGAAAAGCACCTGCCAGAACCAAATACTGTTGGTCAGATGATGGTCTGCTGTCAACTATATTGAGAAAATATGATTTAAAAATACTCATAAAAATAACAAATGGACTGGCAAACAAAAAGCTCTTCCATCTTTGCCAGTGAAGAGCGGAATTGCACAGATGGTTTGTCAGAGATTACAATGGCGCGCACACATTTATTTTGGCCCTCTCTGTTGTGGAGGACAAAGCTAATTAGGGTGGCCAACATAGCAGTCTTTCATCTAAAGCTGGGAAGCAAGAAGGCTGAGAAAATATCGATCGGCCAGTACTGATATTATTCTCAAGGATTCAGTGAATTTGGAAGTCATGAAGTTTCAACCTCTTTTTTTCCAACCCCTCCCCCCTCTCTCTCTTTTCTCCCTAATAGTTTCTAAAAGAAGGTTTAATGAGCCTGATCATTAAACCTTGCTCTGTTGGCAGAATTTGATTTGAGATCACTTTCATTATTGCATCAAAGTGACATGCCGTAGTTCTCATGTTTGCTACTGTGTGTATATATGCTTGCAGGTAGATAAATAGAAAGATGCACATTGAGAATTATGTCAGGTATCGAGCTGTGTTTGCAGTAGGTAGGGGCAAATGAGATGACTCTTACAGTCATTGCCTGCCTTTAAAAAGACCCAGCTGAAACAAAGGTTTTATATGTGAATAGAAGTTGACATTATCTTACAATTTTGTATATATTTGCACAAACATTTAACATAAATCAGAAAACTGACACCCAAAAATATCTGAAGAATTGGTTCATTACCAACATCCCAAAAAGTCGGGACCTATCTCAGCTACCCCACTAACTGTCAGGCCTGACCAGGGCCTCCGCAGGCCCCTCTACTTCCCCACCCCCCACTGCCAATAAACTGTGGTTTCCCCATTGCTGTCTAACTGGCCGGGTCCCTCTGCCTCGTCCCACTCCCCCCACCCCTGTAACTAAACCCAGGAGCGGCTCAAGGCACTCTGCTGCCTGAGGCGAAGGATGAAATGGCACCCCTCTTCCTCCATGGCCCGGTGCAGGTGAAATAACCGAGAACCAGGGCAGGGGGAAAGCAATGGAGGGTGAAATGACTTGCCCAGGGTCACAAGGAATGGCAATAGGATTTGACCCCTGGCTTCCCTTGTTTGCTCTAACTACTCAGTTTTTGGGCCTGCACTAGGGGCCACCGGAGAAATGTTTAATGAGGTGGGGGAGGACTCCACCTCTTGGGTCTAGAAATAGGACTCCTCCATTCCCTATTGCCTGCCTCCCACCCTTCTCCAGGATCTTCTCCCTGGTGGTGTGAGAGGTTGGTGAACGGTGGGAGTCTGTGTGTGTGTGATACAAGGGTATTAGAAGCCCTAGACAAACTTTACAGCCTTTCATTCCCCCTTCCCTCCCCTCCCCACATAAATAAAACATCCATTTTAAAATACCTAACCTAAAAAGGCAGATTGCAAATGGAAAATAGAAAGTACAATCTTCTAAAGTAAAAATATCACTTACAACAAGATATATATATATATATGTATATATATATATATATATATATATATATATATATATATTATATAGGCATACACTGCAAAAATACTGTTATTTCTTAACAACTGGATATAAACTGTAGTAATGATATGACAATTTTGTTAAATAATGAACTACGTTATTTAAAGTGCCAATAATATTACACCTATAACGACAACAACCCTCATTCGGGAGACAAATGTTTGCACTGTGGCATGTTTCTTTCTATTCACTTAGATGAATATGGGATTGGTAACCCATTACAAAATGAATTGCTCACCGTGAATAATATATAATTATCGGGTTTGTTGTGGTAGGTTTTTTTTCAAAAAGAATATGAACTTTGATGGTTCCTTTCTTTCAATTTTTTCAGTGTTTTGACAAATTCTTTTTTTATCCGTACACTATATTCATTGCGAAGTGTATCCACAGATAAAAGAAAGAGAAGACACTTATCGTAGTGTTGAATTACAGCGGCACTTTAACTTCTGTGCCCTGTCCAAAACGCCCGACTGTGTACCACAGTTTCAACCTTAAACTGCTTGTTCAACAATGCCCGACACAGCGTGTGTTTCGTGGAAAGAACTTCATCAGGATCTCGGGCTTCAAGTTTCTCTGCGGATAGAACTCTCAGCGTCTTGGCGTATGAATACGCCAAGAGTTCTATCCGCACAGTTCTATCCTCTCAGCGGATAGAACTCTGCTGAGAGGAGTTCTATCCACAGAGAAACACTTGAAGCTCGAGCCCCTGATGAAGTTCTATCCACGAAACACATACTGTGTCGGGCATTGTTGAACAAGCAGTTTAAAGAAACTGTGATACACAGTCGGGCGTTTTGGACAGGGCACAGAAGTTAAAGTGCCACTGCGATTCAACACTACGATAAGTGTCTTCTCTTTCTTTTATCTGTGGATACACTTCGCAGTGAATATAGTATACGGATAAAAAAAGAATTTGTCAAAACATTGAAAAAATTGAAAGAAAGGAACCGTCAAGGTTCATATTCTTTTTGAAAAAAAACCTACCGCAACAAACCCAATGATTTATATATTATTCACAGTGAGCAATTCACTTTATAATGGGTTACCAATCCCATATTCATCTAAGTGAACAGAAAGAAACACGCCACAGTGCAAACATTTGTCTCCCGAATGAGGGTTGTTGTCGTTATAGGTGTAATATTATTGGCACTTTAAATATACTGCAAAAAAGCACACTATCAATAATAATAGTTTAATAGACTTAATAAATTACCTTTTTCATAGTATTCAAGGTGGTTTTCTGGATCCCATATGGTACCTCTCTAACCCATCATTATTTGTTGATTATAACTATGAATGTTACTTTTGTAATCCACTGTGATCTTTACATGGAACAACTGTATATGAAATATCTACATAAATAAATAAATGAATATTAAGCCTATGGTAAAGTGGACTGGGTGTGGCCTTGGCCCACAGAAAGCCAGGAATAAACTGAACTACAATTCCAATGTAGTAAGCCTTCCAATTCATAATTCCCAGCACTCAACCTATGAAAAAGCCATACTGCAAATATTATATCAGGCCCTAAACACCAATATACATCCTATTAGGAAAACAGATTAAAGCCAGGTTGTTGTAAATCCCTACACAGAAACTACATGCTAACAAAATACCTAAAGCCTCAGTCACACAAGCAGAACACAGACTCTCACCAAATACAGAACAAAGAGATCATAAAATATAAATTGAAACGTGCAGACAAAAACTGAACTGGAAATCACAAGAAGCCAAACTCTGTAAGCAATGCAGACATAATCAAGAAATATAAAACATTAAACATAGCAATAAAAAGAATGTCAAATCTGCTGATAAATTCAGCCAATTAAAAACATGTATAAAAATGTTTAAAAGATTACCAAACAATAATAAAATATTTCAAAACAGCAGATACATCACATCCAATAATTAAAACTAACAAGGATAAAAAAAAAAAAATCTCCCTCTCTCCATACCTGGAAACTTTAGATTTCCAGTCCTCCTGAGATTGTCGTAGATTGAAGGAGAGTGAGCAAACTTTAATCTGTCTCACACACACACATATATATATATATATATATTTTGGCCAGCTTGGGGGGGCCTCCTGACCCCCCCAAGCTGGCCAAAAGTTCTTTTTGGGCCGAACGAGCCGTCCGGCGCGAACGAGCCGGGAATCACGTGACGCCGGCGTCACTCGACGTGCCGCCGACGTCACATGCTTCTCGCCAAGGATTGCAGAAATGGCGTCCTCACTCCTCGCTCCATCACCAGGGAGTTGTGGTAAGTCGGGGGGGGGGGGGGGATTAAGGAGGGTGAGGGGGTTTATATTTTTATTTTGGCTCAACAATCGCGATTTCCCACATATCGAACATATCTATGTTCGATATGTGGGAAATCCGATCGTTTATGTCGAATCAATTTTTTAAGTTAAAAAAAAATATGAGTTGCGTTTTACTAATGCGGTCAATCCGAATGCACACCCCTAATATATATATATACAGATATTCTCACACACACACATGTGTGCAGGCACTCTCCCTCATAGACACAAATATATATACATTTATACAACAAAACCCCTTCTCATATATATACAAACACACACAAACAACTTCTCATATATACATCTACATACACACACACCCTCTCATACAGACACCCACCCTTTCATATATACACATACATACACACCCCCACCTTCTCATATGCATATACATACCCTTTCATACCCACTCACAAAGTCAAAGTCTCTTACACACATTTTGGACCTTTTCTCTGGCTGCACAGCAAGGTCTCTTCTGCCGCCAGATGTGGGGAAAACACTGGCAGCATCTCAGATCCTTTCCTGCCGCTGGCTACATGGAAAACGCTGGCCAGTCTCCTTTCACTTTGCCTTCTCAGGCCCCCAAACTCCTTCACCCTCCACTATCTCTCCCCTTCCCCGCTAGGCTCAACCCCTTTCATTCTATCTCCACTTCCAGAGTTTGATCCCTCTCTCAATACTGTCCCTCACACAGACTCCCTCTTTCCCTCTCTCTCATGCACATACCTACCCTCTCGTACAGGCACCCTCTCTCTCTCATGCATACACCTTCACAAAGGCTACCTATGTCTCTTTCTCTCTCTCTCTCTCTCTTTCTCACACACAAACACACACACACACATATCCCTTCACACAGACTCTTCTCTCACACACTCCCTTTTTCAAGCACAAGGCTACCAATCTCTCACAAACATACACATTCCTTCACAATCTCCTCACAAAGACTCCCTCTCTCTGGCACACACACACACCCCCTCATTCATGCTCTTCCAGACACACACACACACACACAGACACTGACTTGTAGTCTTAAACACATAGCTCGACACACAGTTTCTCAGTATCTCACACAACCAGTACACACAGAATCACCG
This sequence comes from Rhinatrema bivittatum, assembly GCF_901001135.1. Lineage (NCBI taxonomy): Eukaryota > Metazoa > Chordata > Amphibia > Gymnophiona > Rhinatrematidae > Rhinatrema > Rhinatrema bivittatum. The sequence goes on along the minus strand of NC_042616.1, from coordinate 787,610,032 downwards.
GGCCCTGCTCCACTCACGGCATGCTGGGACATTCACCTCTGTCTTCACTGCGACATGGCACACCAAAGCTGTTACAGTAGTGGATCCTTGGGCCGAAGGGGAGTTGACGCCACCTATGGGGAGGAGGTCCACAGGTTCCCACCGTCAGCTGGCGAGGCCTGAGAATGACTGAGACCCCGAGGAGCCTTCACCACTACCAGACTTCATTCCCCGCAGGTTGAGCCCTTGGGTACCGGGGCTGGCTAGACTTACGTGGGATCTCAGGTACAGGGAGTCTCGTGGTCTAGAAGCCAGGAAAAGATCAGGGCAGGCGGCGGTGATCGTGGTCTAGTAGTCAGGCAAGGGTCAGGGCAGGCGGCGATACTCGTGGTCCAGTGGTCAGGCAAGGGTCAGGTCCGGCGGTGATTCTCGTGGTCCAGTGGTCAGGCAAGGGTCGGGTCTGGCAGTGATTCTCGTGGTCCAGTAGTCAGGCAAGGGTCAGGTCAGGCAGCAATGTACGTGGTCCAAAAGTCAGGCAGGGGTTGAAATCCAGAGAATCCAAAACGAAGACAAGTGTCCAGGAATTCCAAGCAGAACGGGAGCCAGAGGAAGCCAAGGCAAGGTCTGAGGGCAGGCCTTGCATAGATATAGGCCAGGGCCCAAAATAGGAAGTAGGGGCAGCGCCTGCCGCTGTCCCTTTAAAAGGAGGGAGGAAGTGCGCGTGTGCACCTAAGGCAGCTGGGAGGAAGAAGCTGCAGTCTGCTGGGCCGCGCCAGGGGGCCGGGGAGGCAGAGGACGGGCGGCACAGGAGGCCGCAGGTCTGCTGCGGCTCCCCGCCGAGACCACGATCCCTGGAGCGAGAGGAATGCCGGCGCGACGCCGGTAAGTGGAAGGGGTCCGGCCGCGGACCTCCGTGGCTGGTGCCCCTAATAAGAGCCTCCTTCCTCTTCGCCGCCTTGCAGCATGCCGGGGCCTCCTTCCTCACACAGCAAGCTAGGACCTCATTCCTCTTCACCACCAGGGCTCCCTTGATATTCGCTGCAATGCGGCATGTCATAACCTCCTACTTCTTTGCCACCGCGTGGCATGCTGGGGCCTCCTTCCTCTTCACTGCCACGCGGCAAGCCAGGGCCTCCTCGCTCTTCACTGCGACGTGGCTCACCGGAACCTCCTTGCTCTTCACCACCGTGCGGCATGCTGGGGCCTCCTTTTTCTTCACCACAATGTGGCAGGCCGGGACCTCCTTTGTCTTTGCCGCGAACGGGATGGCCGCTCATGGCACAGTTGTGCTTGCTCCTAATTCTGCGCAGAAACTGGAATTTCTGCGTGTGGGGCAATTCTGCAGTCCGCAGCAGCGCAGAATGCCCTCAGGACTAAGAGTTTGCCTAAGGTTTCAGGGGCAATTTTGCCACCTCAAAACCTTGCCACCTGAAGCCGCCTCACCCTGCCTCACTATAGAACTAAACCAGAGCTAGGGAGTCCCCATCCCCCACTTACTGCTTCCTTGATGGTCTTCAGTGAAGTAATGTGAAGAAGCAATTCCCAGTCATTCCTGCCCCAGCAGCTTCCCTTAAAATTGGCCGTAAACCTTGTTTTATTGCTGTATTACTTTACGACTGTAAAACAATATGGTGCCAGCCGGCCAATCCTGAGACCAATGCAATTTTTAAAGGGGAGCCGGTGAGGCAGACACGACTAGGACTCACGCTTGCTCCGTTCTTCACCGAAGACCCCATGGAAGGGGTGAGTGGGAGCTGAGAAGTCCCCGGTCTCAACTGATTTATGCTGGGCAAGAAGCAGAGAAGCCCAATTAGGTCAGGAGTGGCAGGGGAGCCTAATTTTCAGGGGGGAGGGATAGAAGGGCTCATGGAGGGCTTGGTCAGACTAGCTATAGTAGGGAGCCAGGAAGGACCTATTTTGGTTTGATTTGTTTTTTAAATTTAATATTAAAGTTCAGCAAATGAACCTAACTGAAATAAACATTAAAAGAACCAAAACCTGAATAATTAGAATAATAATAATAATAATAAATAAAAAAGAAAAAAAGAAAAATCAAACGGAAACAAAAATGTTCCCCTTGCACATTGGCTGCTGCATCCAGAAGGGTTATAGGTAATGTGGTGTATAGGATAGGGGAGAAATGGCGTAGAAGGCGAGAGAAACAGAGAGAGTAGGAAGATAAAGAGGAGACATACAAACATGTGCTTGAACTCTTCAAAAATAAATCTGCATTTATTTATACAATGCCAATGAATTTCCAAGCAAAAGATTAGCAATGGACAATGTTTCTTCCAGCACTGCAGTATAATTTAAAGGGGCTGATGAAATAAGCCGTGTTGACTCTTGCATTGCGTTTTAACCCATTGCAACAATATGGATTTTTTTCACTCTAAACTAACCCTCACAGTAATGGGGGTTTTAGCACAGAAAAAAACACACGCTAAAATCTAGTTTAAAACCTGCACTACGATTAGCACATGCTTATGCAGACTCCATGCAAATGAGTGAATTTGCTAGTACCCTGCAATGCATGGAGGTGATAGAGCACCTCCTACTGGGCACTCATGGTATAAAAGGACAAAGTCACTGGATGCCAGAGCCCCCCGTTTCCTGTGAAAGATTTTTCAAGATTCTTCAGCAAGCGTTGGCAAATTCTGTGGGAATTTTCTTTCAAAATTTGGTGGCAATTATGTGGCAGTTTTGCATAATTTTGCATATATTTACAATTTAAATATTTTTTTTTAATTTACTTTATACAAATAAAGTTTTCTGACATTTCCGTGTCCAGTTAATTTATTTGGTGATCAGAGCTGGGCAGGAAAGAGGAAAGGGGATTTAGGAATGGGAAGAGAGAGGGGAAACGTAGAGAGATAAGGGAAGGAGGAGGACAGAGGGAACGTGAGAAGAGGAGGGAGGGAATGGAAAAGGGATCAGGAGTGGGGAAGATAAGGGATGGAGAAGTGGGAAGAAGCAGAGTATTGGGGTGGAAGAAAAGGAGGGACGAAGAGGAGGAATGAGAGGAATAGGTAGAGAAAGAAGGTAGGAAGCCACATCCCCTCTTTCCCTTATCCCCCCTTCCAAAGTCCCCTTTGATCCCCTCGCTCTCCCACTTCCTTCCCCACCCATACCCCCCACCTATTCTAGTTCCTTTCCTCCCCCTCTCCCACAAACCCCTCAATCACCCTGGTTCAACTCTCTCCCCACCCCACAATAAACCCCTCATTTTCTCACTGGTTCACTCCTCACCAAAAAAAAACCCCTTCAACGTTCCTCCTGATTCACTCTCTCCGCTCCCCCAACAACCCCCTCACTTTCCCCTAATTCTCTCCCTCACCCACAATAAACCCCTCACGTTCCTCCTGGTTCACTCCCTTCCGCCCAGTGATCCCCAGTTCACTCCTCCCTTCTCCCCCACCGGATCCCTTCACTCACCAGTGTCTACTGTGAAACAGGAGGAGGTCAATGGCAGCCTTGCAGCTCCCCTGGCCCATCCTCTCTCCTCCACTACTGGGACCTGGGCATTGAACTGCTTGGTTGAAAGTGTGCCATTCAGGCCCAGGCAGGGGAGGAGGGACCATGGACCGGAGGCGCTACCAGGCTGCCATCCTCCTCCGCCTGTCTGGAACTCATAGGAGTCAGTGAGCTAGGGGATGCAGGGGGAGGGGCTAGATTGCATCGTCCACTGCCACCAATGATTTGTTTTTTTTGCTTTGAAATGGTTCTCGGTATCCTGCCATACTTTGGCCAGGATTGGCTAATTCTGCAGCAAAATCCTCATCATGGCTGCACTATTGAAAGGGGCTGGAGGAAACTGGATTTATGATGGGTGTGAAGCCCTTAATGCATGCATTAGGAGGGTTTCCTGTTACTTATTGTTCCATGTCACTCACTGACTAGAAATGTCTTCCAGGCGAGGATGCATATTCCTCCCAGAGGCTCACGGCTTCAGCAGGAGTAAGGTGTTCCTTCCATTGCCATTGATTTGGAAGTCTCTCTGTCTCTCAGCTCTTGTCTGTGCAACTGCACAGATTGCACTATAAACCTACATTACTGAACAGCTGAACATTTCCATCTAGTGCATGCTCAGAATACTTTCTGAGTTACTACCACTTGGGCTCTCTCTCTCTGACTCCCATTGTAAATTCAGTTTGCTCTAGCCCCCTTCAAAAGGCCCCAATACACGAGGCCCCCAAGCCAAATGAAAGCTTCTCCATCCACTAGGCCTAACAGATTTCGGCCTGTAAGACAACTCTGCAAAGGAATGTTACAGGACATTTGCTGTGTGTTTGTTTTTGCTTATAATACAGGAAAGTCACCAATTCATCCATGATGTATTGTTGGATTCTGGGTGCCAGAGACAATGTTCAAAGCCAATGTTTTAGCAAGGTGTTGCTCTAGTAGTGTGAAATGAATGACACAGACATGACTATTTCCTCTCTTCTTCTGATGGAAAGGCATCGTAGCTAACTTTGTACAGAAGCCCCATTTAACATCCTGAAAGTGATGTTTCACTTGTGCTACTGTCCTGTTGGAGACTCCAAGGCTATTTGTTTCTAAATATGCTCCTTTGCTGCTTTTCTTGAGTCTATGCCAGACAGGATGCTGTGCTTCTTGAGGACCCATCTCCAGAATGGAACCCTGACCATTGCCTGGATACCGATTCTGCACAACCTCCACCTGCCCTGACATTGGCCTGGCTACAAACTCTACCTGACTGCTTTCCATGGGACCCTCACATAGTGGTGCTGGCCTCAAAACCCAAGGGTGCAACCAGTGGGGGGAAGAGGCTGGTAAAGGTGAAACCTAGCACCTGTCTGAGCGAGTCTGCCTACTGTAGGTGAGGCCCAGCCGGTTCTCTAGCTGTGCAGTGCCAATCCCACCACAGCTGAGGAGCTTACACTTCGTGACAGGTACTTTCCCCAAAGGAAATGAGAATTTCACCCACCAGGAAAGAACTTGCACAGTTCTCTAATGTGGTAAGGACTTCCTTTATACATCTGTGCCAGATTCACCAGTTGTGCAACTATGCTGAAAAACACAATCTTGTTCCCATGATATATACATTAAATCACTAGGGATGGGAAGAAGTAAAATTTTGCTTTGTTATTCATTTTGTTTTGTTTTGGTTTTTTTTGGGGGGGGGACATTAAAAATTGTATTTATGTAATGTTTATTTCATTTATTTAGTTAAAAAAAACAAACAAAAGAAACATTACAAAAGAAATGAAAAAAAAAAAGAAACAGGGCCTCCTGTCTGAAACACCCATCCCTCCTACCTGAAAAAATGTTGGGACCAAGACCTCCCCAGCCTCCACTTCCTGGTCCGGAAGGAATCCAATGATGAGGACTAGGCCCAGGCTGAAGCCCTAGATTGCAGTAGGTCGCCGTGACCTTAACAATTCTGTGGAAGGCTCAGGCTTAAAGGCCTGGTCTTGCCATCAGGGTCTAGGCGTAGACCAAGACCCAGGCACAGGCCCAATGACAGGGCCCGGTCCGGAGGCCAGGTGCCAATGCCAGGGCCTCAGGGTGGAACAAGGACCGACACTGGGGCCTGTCCTGGAGGCCTAGGCCTTGGCTGGGTCCCAACACCTGGGCCTGGGCCTAGGTCAAGATCTTGACCCAGGCCCAGGCCCAATGTCAGGTTCTGGCCTGGGCAGTCCATTTTCCTGTATATCAAAATGGCAACCTTGACTGTAGATGGAGCCACCATAGTTAATCTAGGCCATGCCCTGGTGTCAGGATCTGGCTCCAGACTGAGCCCTAGTGTCAGGCCGGAACCTGTGCCGCAATGTTGGATCCCTGATTGGGAAGCAGATAATTGGAGACAATTTTTGGTGTCTCGGCCAACACATAGACTCTGGCATCATGCTCAGGCCTAGACCAATAATTATTCATTGGCTATAGCCTCCACCTAGGCAAGGCCCTGGCCTTGGACCTAGGCCCAGGCCCTGAGATCATGCTCGGGCATAGACAGAGACCTCTGCTTTGAGCCTTGACCTATTCCCTAGACCCCAGCCTGGGTCCTGGACCTAGGTCTGACGGAATGCTTGTTTTTTTTGTTTTGAAAACAAATTGTGGAAACCAATGAAATTTCATCAGATTTTCAATTGTTTTGTTTTCAGAATGAAATAAAATGAAATAGGAAATGTAATCTCATTTCCTATTTTGTTTGTCCTGAATGCTCATCGCTATTAATTACCAGCCAAATCAACAACTATTGCAACTCTCTATTGATACATCTGATGAAGTGGCTCTGGTCCTCAAAAGCTCATGCATCAATAAATGTATGAGCCTATAAGTTACCTCTTGCTTTTTAATTTTTTTTTCTATGTAATGACATCGTAAAATACAGTCTGAAGTGACTCTAGCTTCTACAGAATGCAGCTGCTAGAAACTTGGTAGGGGCAAAAGCAATCAATCACATAACACCAATACTACACCAGCTACACTGGCTCCCAGTTAAAAGCAGGATACTATTTAAAACCCTCTGCTTCATCAACATCTACAAATGTGTGAATAAACGAGTCACTTAGTATTTTTCTCAGATTCTTTTCCTCTACATATCCTTTAGAAAACTCTGATCCTCCCAAAAGGCTCGTTTCTCCTCCCCTCCTCTAGCTTTGGCTAGACTATTCTGTGCCTCAAGTTATCTTACCTCACTTTCAGGAAAAAAAAAAAAGCTAAAGCATAGCTCTTTAGCTACACTTTCTCTTAGAATACCCTCAGCAGATACACTCAGTCTTTCTGACCTATCTACCTGAATCATCAATGCTTCTCAATGCTATCTATTGTAAATTTGATTCAATTGTCATTGTAAATTATTTTCACTTTTAGTGAAAACGTGTTTTTTAATCCAACTTGAGGCCACTCATGAAAAAATAAAAATATCAGAAATCTATAAATAAATAAAAACCAAGCTCTTTATAGCAGCCTTTTGTTATGGCTGGAGTAGTGGACCCTTGGGCCGGCCGTGCGGAGCGATAGAAGAATGTGAAGAAGACTCCGCAGAGATGAGATGGCCGGGAGGCAGCATGGACCCGGGATACCAGACAGAAGCTTCGCCACTGGAAGCCCGAGGTTCCCCCGGGAGGAGCCTGTGAGGATCCAGGCCGCTGGGACTTAGGAGGGGTCTCCCGCAACGGACGGTCTGCAGAGCGGTGGATGTTCCAAGGTCAGTGCTGGCAGCAGACAAGGATAATTAGTAGACGAACCAGAATCAGTTACCAGGAAATCAGTCCGAGAGCAAGGTGAATGTGAATGAGACTGGAATGAGGCAGGGCCAGGAGCGGGAGCTGGATCAAGGCTGGAGCAGAAACGGAAGCTGGATCAAGGCTGGAGCAGGAATGGAAGCAACTGGATACTCACACCAGAGTGAACCTCATTGCAAGGCGATTTCCTGGAGCAGGGCCCGGGTTTAAATACCCTGCCAGCGTCTGACGTCACTCTGGGGGCCGGCCGAGGTTTCCCGTGCCTGCAGCTTTAAAAGCTGCCTCTTCGTGCGTACGCGGTGGGCGGGGCCATGTCCGGGAACTCAACGGCGAGTCCCTCGTGGAGACGCCACAGCAGAGAAAGGCCCATGCAGGCCTGGAATTACGCCGGAGGGACCGGCAGACTGCCGGGGCTGGTGGGGAAGGTAAGAGCCCGGTCGCGGGAGCCGCGACCGGGATCGCAACACCTTTGACCCTCATTCAGTCACCTAATCCTGACTGGACTGCTTTAATCTCAGTCTGGGACTCTCCTGTCCCAGCTGAGCTGAGCATTGTCTATCTCACTAACCACCAGACTCTAAAGCTTTAGGAAGCCTCACTGTCTGATTTACTGATGTGACATTATACTTGCTGCTTAACCTGAAATCGGCGTGAATTTTTTGTTTTAACGTTCAGCGTCTTTCTGCCGCCGACTGTCAATGTCAAAACAACCGGATGTGCAGATTTAGACCGCAAACGTAAGTTATGAGGGAACTCTTTAATTTAATACAATTCTTTATCACGCTGGTATTATCTGATGAGTCTAACATTCTTTTTATAGTACACAAAGAATTCTTATCGCAGACGCACTATTGACCACCACGAATCAAGTGTCCTATCTCAGTCCACCGCCGTTTATTAGTAGTTGTAGTTACATCACTTCAAGGATTGTGTCATTTGATATTGTTGCAGGTATTTATGACCTTGCCGAGATTCATGAGCTTACAAGTGATTCTCTGATGAAGAATTAATTTTCGAAACTTTGCAGCATCGGGATTGTTACACTGACAGCACGAAGTCTCTATCAACTACGATCCTGGCATTATAACAGAGAGCATAATACAACAGTCTGGTAAAACAAGTTTTATGTATACCAGCACATACCTGACCAACAGCTCTGGGGCAACCAATGATTATAATACATCTAACACCTACACTGGTGGGGATGGAATAACAGTAGCCCGATGGGCACCAGTAGCCTTATAAAGGCACTATATGAGATTTTCCCCAGATGCTTTCACACAATCCCTACCCATACTTGTGCTAGACTTTTTTCATGTATATTACCCTCTATCTGTTGCATTATTTGCTATTAAACTATTTCAAACCTATTTTATTAATTAATGCTGCTGAAAACTACTAGGGAAGGAACCCTGGTAAATTGTCTTAAATCTACCCAAAATATCTTACCCTCAGTTAATTTGGTGTAAGACTACCCTAAAAAACTTTCATTGTTCATCTCAAGGCCCCTACACCAAATAGAACAAAAATAATCACACTGATCAGCACAAAAAATAAAAATTCACCCAGATGTATTGATAAAGTTTCCGAACAGTAAACAAAATATATTTCATAATAGCAAACACGATATATCATCGTACAACTTTATAACAAATTTTTAGCAACCTCCAGTTTGATTTAAAAATCTTATCTCTGGCTATAGCAATTCACAACAATATTCTCAGTGATTCCTAGTTTAAAATCAAACATATATTTGAAAATTATAAGGTAATTTTTGGTATTCTGTTATCTTAAACTTGTGACTGCCTTTTAAAATTGTGTGATCATCTCTGCTTTACAATTTAAAAATCCTACCCTTCGTGGAAATTTCTCATCCACAGGCTGGAAACTGAGAATTGCCAGTGGCTGTCTGTTACCTCCTAAATGTCCTCAAGATCTCTCATGTGGGTCTCTCTCTCTCTGCTATATAGGATACTGTAGCATTTGTATATATATTACTGCTAGTCCTTCACTAGTACTGTGAATCTGTCATACAGCTGGATATAACTGCCCTGGTATTATAGTAACTTGGTGCTGCAGTTATGCACAGCTGGTTGTGTGTTTATAAGTGAATTGGTAGTAAGTAAGAAGTTCTTTCAAGAATGAGTAAGTATTCAAAGTGTGTTCTGCCAGCAGCTGTCTCCTAGTTGCTTATACTTTTCCAAATCAATCAGAGGAAATCTTGCCATGATATCATACCAGCGTTGTTCATGCTAGATATTGAACATAAGAACATAAGAACATAAGAACATGCCATACTGGGTCAGACCAAGGGTCCATCAAGCCCAGCATCCTGTTTCCAACAGTGGCCAATCCAGGCCATAAAAACCTGGCAATTGTTCCCAAATCAGCAAAGGTTAATTGCTATCTGATAGCTGGTGCCTCTAATGTCCGGATTTGAGACAATTCACTTACAAAAGTCATACATTCAGCACTTTGTAAAATCAACAACTATTTTTACAGTTTTTGCAGTTCAAATGTCCATGAGTTGATGACCACTAACATATACTTCTGACAGCCTTTTGCTAATTAGCAGTTCAGCTTGTGATTACTAACAAAACCACCATCTGTCTTAAGAAATCTGGTCTTTCCCCTCTTCCCTATCTCACAGAACAAAAACGTAGAGGAAAACTTGAGATATAGACAACAAAAGGTGAAAGGTCAGCTGGACGGAGGAAAACAAGACATCTGCTAGAAGCCAGCAGAATTCAAAGAGAGAAATGTGAGAAAAACAAGATTACATGGTCTACTTAAAAAGAAATTAACTACTAATGTCTATATAAAAAAGGAATATATAAAAATTAGGCCAAAATGAAATATATGCTGGCCCAAGAAATTTATTCTTATATACTTGTGTCTAGATTATATAACTCTGTTAACTGTAACTTCTACTGGATAAACTCTGTTGATCACTGTATCCTATACCCATTGTTAAGTCCATTTCTGCTTTAATATCAATTGAACCCTGTGGTTGAAAAAGCATGATATAAATAAATGATGATTTATATATTTATTTATTTACTTATTTATTTACTTATTTATTTCGTGTTTTTCTTTACCGACATTCGTCAGGGACATCATGCCAGTTTACATGTAACAAGGGAGACAATGTAGAAAATCAGTTACAAAAAACAAGGATGTAAAAAACTGGGAGTTGCAAACGAGAGAAACATATAAATTGGAGGAAAAGGCATGAGAATGGAAATATGAGAACTGAAACTGTAATATATACAAGAGGAAGGTAACAGGGCAACAAATTATATACAAGTCATGATTCCAATATTTAGGGAGCAGGTAGCCGAGAATGATCACAGTAAAATAAATATACAGAAGACATGTTTCTTGGATTTGGGAATGCAAGCTGAGGTGGGAAAGGATTACTATGTACAGAGATTAAGGGTAGGCTTGCTTAAATAGCCATGTTTTGTGTTTTATTTTGAACTTCTGTGCGCACTGCTCCAGTCTGATTTCGGGTGGCATGGCGTTCCAAGCATAAAGGCCAGCAATAGTTACAGCACACTCTTTTGTGGAGTTGAGGTATATATGTTTCGGAGAGGGAGTGTGGAGAGTACCTTTGTATGATGATCTGGTAGGTCTATTGTATGTGTGGAAGTGTATTGAGTCCTTCAACCAGTGCATATTCTGGTTGTGGAGGGCTTTGTGTATAATAGTGAAAGTTTTATATGTTATACGGTGGTGTATGGGGAGCCAATGAAGATCCTTGAGTATGGGTGTGATGTGGTTGAATTTGTGTGAATTGGTGAGTATTCTGGCAGCGGCATTCTGAAGCAATTGAAGTGGTCTAATCGAGGCTTTGGGTAAACCAAATAGGAGGGAGTTACAATAGTCAATTTTTGATAGAATAGTGGCTTGCAAGACTGTACGAAAGTCACCAAGGTGGAGGAGAGGTCTGAGTTTTTTTAAAGTGTTGAGTTTATAGTAGCAGTCTTTCATAGTTGAGCAAAGTAATTTTTGGAAGTTGAGATGATTATCTATTATGACGCCTGGATCTCGTGCTTGGAGTGAGAAGGAGATGTTTTGGGTGGGGGAACTGTTGGAGTGATGCGGAGGTGCGATTATGAGGAGTTCAGTTTTGGATGAATTAAGGGCTAGGTTTAGGGAGGTGAGGAGGCTGTTTATAGAAGATAGTGCGTTTTCCCATCTTTCAAGGGTGGAGGTTAGGGAGTCAGTAATGGGGATGAGAATCTGCACGTCATTCGTGTAGATGAAGTGGGTGAGGTAAAGGTCGGATGGAGGACAGTGAGGGTGGAGGACAGTGAGGATCCTTGTGGAACGCCTCTGTGGAGGTGGATAGGTTTGGATTCATGTTCATCAATTTTAACTTTGTAGAGTCTATTGGAGAGGTACGATTTGAACCATAGTAAGGGGGCACCAGTAATACCAATTTCACATAGATGTTTTAGGAGTATGTTGTGGTTTACGGTATCAAATACTGAAGAGATGTTGAGCAGTGCCAGTAAGAAAGAATGACCTTTGTCAAAGCCTTTTAGAATGGTGTCTGAGAGGGAGAGTAGGAGGGTTTCAGTGTTGTATAGTTTTCGGAATCCGATGATGATAAGTATGTCTTTTCCACTACTTGTTTTAAGGTGAATATCATTCACCATTACCAACAAATCTGTCTCTGTGCTCTGGTTTTTTGTGAAACCCAGATTGCTATGGATGAAGAGCATGGGTTTCATCAATAAAATTTAGAAGTTCCTTCTAAACTATTTTCTCTAGAAATTTAGACAAATAGGCCAAGTCTGAAGTGCATCTAAAAAAAGCAGTAGGGCCTGATCCCTCCTTGTAGCTTTCTTTAGACACTGAAGGACTATGTCCTACTCTAGGCTGGTATTAATAGTACAGGACAGGTTGGGAACCAATCCTAAGAACTGATTGTCAGTTTACAGGGAAGCTGATCAAGTTTAGAGGTGATAAGATTTATGTACCTTGTCTATAGCCAGATCCAAGACTTTGCTGAAAGCTAAAAATGTACTGCCTAGCGAAGTAACATTACAATCAATCAATGCAAATTTCTTAGCAACATAATCTATCTCAGGGATAAGTGAGGGGAATTATTTATGAATGGTAAGGATCATATTTTGAAAAAAAGGCAGCAAATAAATCTGCTGACAAACTAGACAGGTCAATATCAAGTGTATTGTTCTTTGGAATAATCAACTCTGTTAAGACTGGTGATTTCCCACCTTTATTAGTTGTAATGGAAAACAGTTCCTTTATGCCATTCGAATAGCAGTCTTATACGTTGCAATATTTGATTTCCAATGCTGGAAATTTAACAGGGTTTTTTGCTTTCTGCCATTTTCTTGCTTTCTGATAACATTGCCTTTTAAGTAGCTTTAATCCAGAATGATACCATGGAGAATGGTGACAAGGAAATATTGATTTAGTTTTTAGAGGTGTGGTGAGGGGGGGGGGGCATCTTATCTAATGCAGTTTGCAGTGTAGTGTTCCACTTCTACACCTGGGCATCAATACTAAGCTCAGAGACGTTCTCCACAAAGTCTTTGCAGGAGGCCAGAGTTGCTATGTCTAAGTTCTGAATATTATCCTGACTGATATGACAGGTCTTCCTTGAACACTATTATCTTCTACAAAAATAGTGAAATCAATCAAAGAATGGTCTGATAAAAAAAGAAAGATGAGTCCCTGCCACACCGACCAGCAGTCCCTTGTACCAAACGTCCTTCTTCACTGTTTTGAAACAATGAGAAGGAGACATGAGGAAAGGACAACCAAACATGTCTAGTTAAGCTCTTGTATACTATTTTGTGTAACTTCCATATGCTATGTAGCAATCAAGTGGCTAAAATGCAAACTTGCTTTTTTTTTGGGGGGGGGGAGGGGCAATAGTACACTATTGAGGCCACTGACGTCTTCTTTCTAAATGCTAAAATGTAGCGCATTTCCCTTTAAATGACAGTTTAGCGCGCAAGCTAAATTATTAATGACTCACATGATAACATTTTTGCTGTGTGCTTTAATACATAGGTCCTTTGGTGGTGAAATACATTTCAACAAATTATTTCTTCTTCTTTCACGTCCAGCAAAATATACCAAGACTTCCAGGAAGGGCTTGACTACTTATATCTGTTTTCATCTCCTCATGCAACTACAGCAGGGAGAACAACCCGTTTGTCCTGAATCCAGCTTTATCACCAGTCACCGAACTCTGTGTTTGGCCGGGAATTTGCAGCTTTAAGAATGAGAACAACATTTATGTAAATCGGAGAGAGAATATGTTAATTTAAAAAAAAAAAATCTGCTGCCATTAATACAAGAGAAAGCAACACATGTTAACCAGAGCTATCCAGCTTGCACAGATGTTTCCGAAAGATAGCAGTAAAGACAGATAAAAGTGATGGATGAATGCAAAAGAACAAAAGAGAAGAATAAAACTATAGAAAAGAAAATTTTACAAACTTTTTTTTTTTACATTAAATACTGAAGATCTCATTTACAGTAAATGCAGAAAGCTATTTTCAGATTCGACAGTGCTAAGAAGAGCAGCGATTGGGGGAAAGTGTGAGGTTCCAACCTGAAACCTGATTTTTTTTTGGTTGAGATTTTTGCAAGAGCGGCACAAATTCCATTTGATGGGAAAGTCCTCAATTTATTATTATTATTTCATATCCGCCTAATATTTTGAAGCAAGGGAAAATAATCAAAAGCTTTACACAAAATATCAATGCAAATACAGACATGATGAAAGCAAAGAAACATGAAAGGAAATCAACCAGATTTCCCAGTTGAGTGGAAAAAAAAAAAAAGGTGAGCCCGGTTCAGTCATTCTGTGTGGTTTCTTCACTATGCACAACATGAGAAACCAGAACCCTTTGACTGCTAACATCTTTGTGGCAGAATTAAGAAAAGCTATCGCTGGGCACTGAGATAGATACCGAGTCATATGTTTATATGTCTCACTTTACGGAAACCTTGCCAGGCCAGGCATCGGAAAGTCAATAGAGAAAGCATATATTGCTGTAAAAGAGGCCAATTACAATAAGTTTTATTTACTTTGTGGGCAATATTCAAAATACTTACAGGTCGATACTGTAACGTGCTGGGAGCGCACAATTCGGACGCGTAAGGCGATCCAGCGATACAGTCTCCAGTTTCACGCGTCCTTAGCGCTTCTTAAAACAGACGCATAACCCTTTCCGCACGCAGCATGTATATGATATGTAAATGAATGAATTAGCTGTATAATGAAGGAATTAGCTATTCCCCTCCGATACTGTGACGCGCGCTCAGATTATCTCCTTTGTAACCCGCTATTTTGCCGCGTCCTTAACCTGTTAGTTTACCGCCTACCCTCTACTTGGTGTTAGTGTGGTGTTCGAAAATTAAAACGGGAATAAAGTGTAAAAAATGGGGGTAAAACCAAAGGGAGTAAAGTGTAAAAAACATTGCAGCGTAAGTTGTTTATATATATGTATAAATACCTGTCACTTTCCTGTCACTTTCCGAATCCCCCAGGCGTGCGGTCATCGAGGCGGCAGCGGGAGCAGGGCGGATGGGCGCCCGTTCATCCAGGCAGCGGCGGCAGGAGCCGGTGAGCGGGTGGGCGCGCGTTGGATCCAGGCGGCGGTGGGAGCGTGTTCGATCCAGGCCGCGGCCGGGTGGGCCTGCATTCATCCAGGCAGAGGGAGCTGGCGGCGAAAGCGGCCTCTGGCTCCCTCTGCCTGGATGAATGCACGGCCCCCGCCGGCAGTGAATGAATGCCTGTGCGATTTCGGCACTCAAGGCAGTCACATGTCGTGACGTCACGCGCTAACAAAAACTAATAAAACGTAACAAAATCTACCGGTTTTTGTTAGCACGCACTAACTCCTGTTAGAGAGCAGTAAACCGAAAAAATATTTTTCGCGAAAAAACAGGAAAATCCCGATCGTTTTTCGGGCTCCCCGAAACATGCAGAATTGGACAATTTTGTTGAAATTTTCCAATTCGGCAAAAATGAATGCACATCTTTAATGAGCCATAGGGCGTGCATGGGTCATCCCCAATATTCTTTTTTTTGGGGGGAAGAAACATCAAAAGGTGTTTTGTTCTTTGAGGGAACTAAAATAGGTAATAAGGACCCCAGAGAGCAAAGAGATATATACAAAGATGAGAAAGCTGCCTTGTAAATTTGAACTTGAGGTGGGAAGGACTGGATATGCAGTCCAAACAATTTGGGTTCAGTTGTTTTTTTCTTTGTTTTGGTCAGGGGTTTCATTTCTCAGTTCGTTTATTGTTATTTTCATTTGTTTCATTTCCCAAACTGAAAAAAATAAATAAATCTAAAAGCCCTTCCAAAAACAAAAACAACAAACCAGGGTTCTCCAAGGTCCTCCAACCTAGATTGTACTAACATGAACGGCCATTTAAAGCAGATCATTAATATTAAAATGAATCTAATGCAAATTATGGGAAGGAAATGCAAAAACCTAACACCTCTTTGAGCTGTAATTTTTTTGTATTAGCCTTCATGAGCTAATGCAAGGCCTGTTGTGGACCATAGGCGTCGGAACGGGGAGGCCGCAGGGGGCCATGCCCCCCCCCCCAAAAAAAAAACAACCCAAAAAACAACTCTTCAGTGGAAGCCTCATTGGTGGCAGGTGGGATGGCACATTATGTCCTTTCCACCGCTGCTCCCTGGTGCTGCCATGATCCCCTCCCAGATCCTGAAGGATCGCAGCCTTGCAGTGCCTCGAAATGCTTCCTCCTTCTTGGGAGGAGGAAGGAAGCAGCCCATGTGGCAAGGCCGCGATCCTCCACGAGCAGATCTGATTGGGCCACCCCAAAGCCAGTCCCACAGTGGCCAAAGAAGTCCACGCTGAAAATGAGGCCCTGAGAGTACCTTTCCTGCCTGCGTGTGCATAAGTTTGAAAGAGTGCCTGCCTGCCTCTGGGTGGGTGAGTGCCTGCCTGTCTGTGTGTGTCTCTGTGTGTGTGTGTGTGTGTGTGTGTGTGTGTGAGAGAGAGAGAGAGACAGTTTCTACCTGTGTGTTTGTGCGAGAAAGAGTGCCAGCATGCCTGGCCTGAGCCTGAATACCTGTGTGTGTCTGTGAGGGAGTGAGCATGTGGGGACTGTTTTAGATAAGGAACATGTGTGAGTGTGAGAGAGTGAAAGGATAACATTTGTATGGCCACCCTCCCACCATTCTACAACATTCTCAAGGTGACTGGCCGTCAAAAGATCCCAAGTTATAGAGAGCAGGAAACGTTTTAATCTTTACTGGTTTTCATTTTGGGGTGTTATTTGATGTGTCTGCTGTTGTGAAATATTTTATTGGTTTTTTGGGGAAATATTCAAACAGTTATGTGAGTTTTTAATTACTGGATGTTTTATTCAATGGCTGTTCTGAAATTTTTATTTCTTTTATTAATATGGCTTTACTATTATAAATGGGTGGAGCTTGGGGCAGAGTTGGGTGCAGAGCTTAGTTGGGCCCCCCCCCTAATCAAAACGGCACTCTGCCTCCCATGTCGTGGACTGTGATGCCCCTTCATCCATCTCCCACATGCACCCAAGAAAAAAATCCCCTCCCCCTACTTTCACTCCTCTCTTCCACCTAGGAGTGCGGAAGATTCTTACAGCTTCTGACAAAGAATCTGCCATGTTTCCGGCAGCCCTGGAGATTTCGTGGGATTCCAAGTGGGCTGGGAGGCTGGAGTTAGGGACTTCGGGGGAGGGGGCAGGGGGAGTGTGCAGGTTTAGGATAGGACCTGTAACTACGCCTGTAGTTTTGATATAGCGGCAGTCCTTGGCCCGCTGCCCAGCCATTTTTAAAATTTTCTTTTGGGGGTTGGGGCACGGACAGATTTAAGATTTTGCTGTCCCTAGGCACTTCTGCTGTTTTCACTCCTCCCTCTCCCTCCCCCTTCTCCCCCACCTCCTGCCGCGAATCGTTTTTCCGTACGGAAAAACAATTCGCGGCAGGAGCGTAGGAGATCGCTCCCGGACCCCCGCTGGACCCCCAGGGACTTTTGGCCAGCTTGGGGGGGCCTCCTGACCCCCACAATACTTGCAAAAAGTCCAGCGGGGGTCCGGAACGACCTCCTGCAGTCGAATCGTGTTGCCGTACGGCCGGCGCCATTTTGCGCAAAATCCATTCCTTTTTGTTCAGGTAGGAGTGTGTTCAGTAAAATTTTTTTTATAAGAACTATAGGTTTTAATGAAATATGAGTGTTCATATAAAGAATAATTTATTATTCTATGTAATGTGGATGATATAGTGATATTAATACTCTATATGTTATATATGTGATATTACTAAGTGGGATGAGAAAGGTAGATAGTAAAACTATGTTACTTTGGAATTTCTAACTGATAGAGACAAATAATACATTATAGAGTTTACAGTGTGGTTAGTAATTCTACTTTTGTTTGTTGATAGAATCAAGAGGTGGGAGTGATTTATTCATTGGTGTTTGGTCTCTTTGAGTCAATTCCCCTGAAGAAGCCAGGAAGGCAAAACAAGGGCCTTGTTGGGACTGAAGAAAATAATATAAGCGGGAACACCACGGACGAGGGATTAACAAATGTATTTTGAATATCTACATGTGGCAGTGTTGATTATAAATAGTAACTTTTACATCAAGCTATAGTATGGTTTAAGGGTTACACAGTATTATCATGTGGATACACATATAAGTTATTTACTAGGGATGTGAATCGTTTTTTGACGATTTAAAATATTGTCCGATATATTTTAAATCGTCAAAAATCGTTAGGGCCACGATACAATACCAATTCCCCCGATTTATCGTTAAAAAATCGTAAATCGGGGGAAGGGGGAGGGCAGGAAAACCGGCACACTAAAACCCCCTAAAACCCACCCCCGACCCTTTAAATTAAATCACCCACCCTCCCGAACCCCCCCCCCCCAAATGCTTTAAATTACCTGGGGATCCAGCGGTGGTCCAGAACGGCGGCGGTCCGGAACGGCCCCCTCAATTGAATCCTTTTGTCTTCAGCCGGCGCCATTTTGCAAAATGGCCACCGCAAAATGGCGGCGGCCATAGACAAAAACGATTCGATGCAGGAGGTCGTTCCGGACCCCCGCTGGACTTTTGGCAAGTCTTGTGGGGGTCAGGAGGCCCCCCAAGCTGGCCAAAAGTTTCTGGGAGTCCAGCGGGGTTCAGGAAGCGATTTCTTGCCGCGAATCGTTTTCCGTACGGAAAATGGCGCCGGCAGGAGATCGACTGCAGGAGGTCGTTCAGCGGGGGTTCCGGACCGCCGCTGAACGACCTCCTGCAGTCGATCTCCTGCCGGCGCCATTTTCCGTACAGAAAACGATTCGCGGCAAGAAATCGCTTCCTGAACCCCGCTGGACTCCCAGAAACTTTTGGCCAGCTTGGGGGGGCCTCCTGACCCCCACAAGACTTGCCAAAAGTCCAGCGGGGGTCCGGAACGACCTCCTGCGTCGAATCGTTTTTGTCTATGGCCGCCGCCATTTTGCGGCAGCCATTTTGCAAAATGGCGCCGGCTGAAGACAAAAGGATTCAATTGAGGGGGCCGTTCCGGACCGCCGCCGTTCTGGACCACCAGGTAATTTAAAGCATTTGGGGGGGGTTCGGGAGGGTGGGGGATTTAATTTAAAGGGTCGGGGGTGGGTTTTAGGGGGTTGGCTCACGATTTTAACGATTTTTCACGATATTTTTAAAACCCAAACGGCAACAATACGATTCCCTCCCCCTCCCAGCCGAAATCGATCGTTAAGACGATCGAGGACACGATTCACATCTCTATTATTTACCATAGTGTGATGTTCTCTGATATAAAAGACCAACCACAATTAAAATCAGATGATCGGAAATGCAAAGTATCTCAGGGACAGATCGAGGTTAGGAGTAGAATAGTGTTGAGCGCCATTAACAGCTGGGTTAAGGTTGATATGGTTTTTGGAAAGTTGTTAAGGTGTTTGTCTGAAATAATAAGCATTATATCATCATAAGGGATTAATAAATATGATTGGTTTTATGTAAAAAATATTGAAAAAAATCTATTGTTTTAATGTATTTGCAAAATTAGATTCTTGGTATGCTGTGTTTGAAAGCCCAAGTGCTTTTTTACTTTTTTCTCCAATAATTTGTTTTTGGTTTTTTTTTTTTGGGGGGGGGGGTTTGCGTATATATACAATCAAATGGAGCTAGTAATTAATATAGAGAAGACAGAATTCCTTCATTTAGAAAGAAAAAAAAACATGGAGATCTCACACAACCCAATCACACTCAATAACAACAAACAAATAATACTTGCAGAGAAAGTACGGAATCTAGGAGTAATAATCGACACAGAACTAAGCTTAAAACAACATATTTCCATAAAAGTAAAGGAAGGATACGCCAAACTCATGGTCCTCAGAAAACTTAAACCACTTCTAACAACCGCCAACTTTCGATCAGTACTACAAGCACTAATATTTGCAAGCACTGATTATTGCAATACCCTTCTACTAGGTTTACCATACACCTCCATAAGACCACTACAAATATTGCAGAACACGGCTGCAAGAGTATTAACTGGAAAAAGGAAAAGAGACCACATTACGGAAACACTGGCTGAGTTGCACTGGCTTCCCATTGAACAAAGAATACAGTACAAAACGCTATGCACCATACACAAATTAATACACAACGAAAACGCAGACTGGCTTAACACAGCCCTTCGCGTACACATCCTCAATAGAAATCTAAGATCAGCCAACAAAGCACTTCTAACTATTCCATCAGTCAAAACAGCAAGACTAACCCAGGTAAGAGAAAGGGTGGTATCCTTAGCGGGACCCATACTATGGAACTCCATGCCCTTGGAATTAAGACTACAAAGAGAAAACAAAACATTTAGAAAAAATCTAAAAACTTGGCTATTTAAACAAGCCTTTCAAAAAGAGAAGGGAGAATACAATCCAGGGAAATGCAAGGTTCAAACCAGGGAAGTGCAAGATACAAAACACCCACATAAACAGGAATCACTAAGGGTGTATGTTTTTAATAGAATTCATCACTAAAGGATAAGTTACATTTATAGAATGAGTCCTAGACTCAAAACTGCTATAGAATTGACCTGGACATGATTGTGTTCACACTCATTTAACAACAAACATTGATTAAAAACTATGTTACCGAACCTTATGGAACCTGTGTAAACTGATTTTAATAGCATTACTTTTTGTGTCTTACTATAAACTAGGGATGTGAATCGTTTTAGGACAATTAAAATTATCGTCCGATAATTTTAATATCGTCTTAAACCGTTATGGAACACAATACAATAGAGATTCTAACGATTTATCGTTATAAATCGTTAGAATCGTGAGCCGGCACACTAAAACCCCCTAAAACCCACCCCCGACCCTTTAAATTAAATCCCCCACCCTCCCGAACCCCCCCCCAAATGACTTAAATAACCTGCGGGTCCAGCGGCGGTCCGGAACGGCAGCGGTCCGGAACGGGCTCCTGCTACTGAATCTTGTTGTCTTCAGCCGGCGCCATTTTCCAAAATGGCGCCGAAAAATGGCGGCGGCCATAGACGAACACGATTGGACGGCAGGAGGTCCTTCCGGACCCCCGCTGGACTTTTGGCAAGTCTTGTGGGGGTCAGGAGGCCCCCCCCAAGCTGACCAAAAGTTCCTGGAGGTCCAGCGGGGGTCAGGGAGCGATTTCCCGCCGCGAATCGTTTTCGTACGGAAAATGGCGCCGGCAGGAGATCGACTGCAGGAGGTCGTTCAGCGAGGGTTCCGGCGCCTCGCTGAACGACCTCCTGCAGTCGATCTCCTGCCGGCGCCATTTTCCGTACGAAAACGATTCGCGGCGGGAAATCGCTCCCTGACCCCCGCTGGACCTCCAGGAACTTTTGGCCAGCTTGGGGGGGGCCTCCTGACCCCCACAAGACTTGCCAAAAGTCCAGCGGGGGTCCGGAAGGACCTCCTGCCGTCCAATCGTGTTCGTCTATGGCCGCCGCCATTTTTCGGTGCCATTTTGGAAAATGGCGCCGGCTGAAGACAACAAGATTCAGTAGCAGGAGCCCGTTCCGGACCGCTGCCGTTCCGGACCGCTGCTGGACCCGAAGGTTATTTAAGTCATTTGGGGGGGGGGTTCGGGAGGGGGGGGGATTTAATTTAAAGGGTCGGGGGTGGGTTTTAGGGGGTTTTAATGTGCCGGTTTTGCGATTTTACGTTTTTTCGATTTTTCACGATTTTTCACGATATTTTACCCCCCCAAACGGCAACAATACGATTCCCTCCCCCTCCCAGCCGAAATCGATCGTTAAGACGATCGAGGACACGATTCACATCTCTACTATAAACCATTGTGATGGTACCCACCTTAACGACGGTATAGAAAAAGATTGAAATAAATATATATATATATATATATATATATATATACATCATACTGAACATCTGGGCATGAATGTTGTAAACTGGGAGTCAGCCTATGATGTGATCCAAAAAGGATCCAGCTGATCAGGTGAAAGGAAACACAATCAACAGATCATGAAGTCATTTCTAAGTAACATGAATATGTATGCATGGACGGATTTAGGATTTTGCTGCCCCTAGGTACTTTTAGTGCTTTCATCCCTTCCTTCCTTCCTCCATCCCCACCTCAGCTAAGGGTCTGTTGCAGAGTAGCGAAGGGCTGAGCTCTGTTGCATGATAGTCAGCAGAGCTGGAAAGCAACAAATGTTAGCCAGCCCACTGCCCCTAAATGTTTGCCACCTTAGGCCCAGGCATAATGGATGCCTATTGACAAATAGAGCCCTGGAGATAGGCATTCTGTAATGAAATGTTTCCCTCAGTATGGGGAGTGCAGGTGTGCAAACCGTGTTCTTATGCAGGTAACCGCGTGCTTCCCCATGTAAGAGCTCTTTGTTTTTGCCTTCATAACTTCCTGCACCAGTGGTTTTCAAACCAGTCCTCAGGATGGTGCTAGCCAGCTTAGTTTTCAGGATATGCCTAATGAATATGCCAGTGAATGCAAATATGAATATTTGCATTCACTGGGTCTAAGAACCAGGTGGATGCATGCAGATATTTGCCATTCATTAGGAGTATCCTGGAAAGAAAGACTGCCTAGGAAAGAACTGGTTTGGGAACCACTGTCCTATACTCTTGTCTTTAGTAATCTTGCATTATCACATTTTTATGTGTAACTTAGTGGAGCGAATATCAAAGAACCTATATGAGGGAATATTATGAATCTGATTTGCTAACTCCACCCCCTGCCTCATTAAATACTGAATAATAGAAAAGCCTAAGAAAATCAGTCATTAAGTCAGAGAAGCAAACCTTTATCCTTCCATTGATGCTATATCATGCATGCATTGACACATCGTTAAAATGGCTGGCTTGAGTAGCCTTTGATACCCCTCCCCCCCCCCTCCCATCTTCTTTCCTTCAATTTTAAAATTTCCATTTCCAATCTGGTGACCTGAGAACATATCTTATGTGGCTCTGAGATGCTACTGTTATGTCATTCTTAATGGGGCAAAAAATAATCCAAATAATAAAGGGATTAATTAGAGGGCATGATGCGTAGTGACAGCATACGTTTTGGGGATTTTGTTTTGCAATTTCTCATTTTTCTGTGCTAGCTTTTGGGAAAATAGGGGCATTGGTGCTTTTAAAACGCAGAGCCTTTGGAATTATAATGAGATCCCACTGCAAGTAGAGTAATAAAAAAAGCAATCACCTAGCTAGCCTGATGGACATTATTATTTTAGCATCCATTGCGATGGGTTTTTAAAAAGCTTTTGACATGCTGGGAAACCCAACTACACGTGTCCTGTTCCTATCCGAGCAGCATTAAACACCAAGGCACCTGTCACAACAAGCAGTCCAGGGACTAAACTCTAATTTTCTAAACTAAATAAAACGGCTCGACGGAATGGTGGGACATCTGTGAGGATATTGGCTTCATTGCCAGTCATTGCTCTCTGCAAGGGATTTAGAGCTCAGACCACAGATTGTACTTCTCTGGTTTGACCCGCTCATGCAACGCATCATTTCAACAAAAATGATTATTTTTTTTCCCCTTCTATCGAGTAGAAAACAAGAATATACAAAGGGGTGGGAAGGGTAGGCTCACTTGTTATTAGAATTATTTTATTTTGTATGGTAGGGTGGGTGGGGGGAGGGGAGGGGGAAAGTTGTAGATGTTTTCCAGATTTTTATTTGCTATGTTACTAACGTTAGTGAGACAATTAAAAAGGACATGCTTCACTTGAATTCTTTGATGAAGTAACCAGAGCAGTGAATAAAGCATGGAGAATGGTGGTGGTGGTGGGGGGGAGGGGATTGATGGGGGCTGCACAGGTGCAATAGAAATGGCCTATCTGGATTTCAGTAAATCCTTTAAAACTACCAGATAGAAGACTGCAGAGCCACCTAGTCAATCTGGAAAATGGGTGAAAAATAATGAGCTGAACAGGAAGCTTGCAGTGCCGGGGGGCAGAACAACACATGGTATTCTAAACACAGCACTTTATCACTGCATTAGCCCATTTACCACATGGTAAACATTGTTTACTGCAGGGTAAAGGCTTAACATAGCTTAGTAAATGAGCACCTACGTTAGCTGGACAAGTGTCCCTGCCCAGAATTCTCTCGTCCTGACCCGGTCCTCACTGACTAGGAGATGCATCAAGCTGCAATAGGGCTCTGTCGTACATTAAACAACATATAATCATGTGACATGTGCTGTTCATGGCAATATCACACTTCATACACAATATTTTGCATAGCCCAGCCCAGATTACCTCCACTATTACTATGAAATGCTTTGCATGTGATTTGAATGCATGGATTTTACAAATCCATGCAAAGCAGCTCAGTAATAGGAGATTTGATGGTAATAAAGCAGCCAACTCAGAAAGTTGTAAAATGCATTAACAATACCTCTTTGAAAAACATTAATCTATCAAGGGAGCCCTGGGACCCTAATGTGGGTTCCGAGCTCCCACATTAGATTTAAAGGGCCATGGTTAAAAAATCTTGCACCTAAAATAAAAAAAGTGTGGGAGGAGTCCAAGCTGACATCCCCTCACACACACACACACACACACTGCTCATCCTGGGGCTGCCACTCAAGGTGGCACTAAGAACCAAATTAAAAAAAAAAAAAGTTAAAGTAGTCACCTGACAAAGGCCGCCCCAATCTCCAACCCCAACCCTGTCAACTTAAAAATAAAGTATGTCCCCTACCCCCCCCCCCCCACACACCTTCCTTATAAATATGTCCTGGCAGTTGTCCCCTTCCTCTGCACCCACCCAATGTCAAAAAATATTGGGGTATAGTGTCCTCCTTATCTCCCCCCCCCCCCGATCCCCCCTAGTCATTGTTGGTATCTAGCGTAAATCCCTGCTCAATCTCCATCCTGCAACCCCTAACATTCAAAATGAAAAATTGGATCCAGTGGATCCAGTGGAGGGGCCCCCCTAGCCCCCGGGCTTTTGGGCCATTTTCCAAAATGACGCCAACCTGACCTTGCCCCATTCACACAATTTAAATTCAATTCTTTGACAAATTATAACCCGCCAATCCAAATGACAATTTTCAAAAGCCATTTAGACGGATAACTTACAACAGATCTCCTTTTTTATATCGGCGCACACTTTCCAGTTTGCTTGAGCCTCATGGCGCACTGAACCATATTTTACAATGTCACATATATTCATACCTGCTGGTCACTGGTCATGTGACTGTGAGAATGGTAGGAAATGTACTTTTAACTAAATTGAACAGCACTACCTTCCCTCCCCAAAAGCACTCTTTTTTCCTCTAAACCCAACCCCCTTCAAGATCCAATCCCAATCTGCTTCCCCCCAACGCCAAGTGTTCCCTTTAAAGATCGGTTTGCTGTGTGCAAATATTTTTGTATATGAGCAAACATTTTTTGTTACATTACCCTGTGAATACTACTTTCTTTGAAGCAAAAAGCCAATCACTTTTATGCTCACAGCAACCCAGTCCTTAAGTGGAACATTGGCTAAGTACATCCCTTGCTTAAAATTATCACCTAATATCTACTAACAGCAGTTAAAATAAAATTTCTATGAAAATTATTTTCAGCAATAACATTCAAAACTGCTTTCTGAATGCAGGTGAAATTAATAAAGAACAATCATTTGTTAAAATAGATATGACGAAGGGATGACCATAATACTGTAAAAAGCCAATGATAATAAGTATCATCATTTTCACAGCAAGAATTAATGTTACACAAGACAGACTCTCACCAAACAAAATAGAAAGGCCATAAAGTATAAATAGAAATGTGCCAACAAAAACTGAACTGGAAACCACAAGCTCAACTGTTTTATGGAGTGCAACAATGGAAAACCAGAAACATTATCATTCATCACAAAATATCAAGCAATAAGATCAAGACATAATACATTCATAATATTAAAATCATACTAATAAAAAATAAATGTTAAAAACCATCAACAAACATTCAATAATTTAATAAAATGTTTTATAAATTTCCTGAAACACCAACAAAACATCAATAATTTAAATAATAAGGATTGAAAAATCCCCTGTTCTCCTTACCTTGATTTCCAGTCACCCTGAGATAGTTGTGGATTGGGGAGGGAGGTCTGCACCAACTTTATCTTCTCTCTCTCACAAACACACACACACACAATAACATATTCATTCTCTCACACTCTCCCTCTCTTATACATACCTATGCTCTCACACACACTTGCACTCTCTCATATACACAGGCTCTCTCTCCCTCATAGACACATTATGTGTGGTGTGTGTGTGTGTGTCTGTGAGAGCCTGTATGTAACATATAGGCTTTCACAGCCATGCACACTCACACAGGCATACAAACCAGGTGGTCACACAGGTACACACACAAGCAGACTCCCAATCTCTCTCTCTCACAAGCATATGCAAATGCAGGCTCCCAATCTCTCTCTCATACAGGCACACATACAAGCAGTCTACCAATCCCTTTCTCTCTCTCACAGGCATACATACAAGCAGTCTACCAATCCCTCTTTCTCTCTCTCTCTCTCTCACACACACACACACACACACAAGTAGGCTCCCAATCTCTTTCTAACATGCAAGCAGGCTCACAGGCTCTCAATCTCGCTCACAGACACACACATACAAGCAGGCTCCCAATCTCTCTCTCTTTCACAGGAGCACACTAGCAGGCTTCTAATCTTTCTCTCTCACACAGGAAAACTACAAGCAGTCTCCAAATCTCTGTCCCTCTCTCTCTCTCCCACAGATACACACACAAGCAGGCTCACAGGCCCTCAATCTCTCTCTCTTGCTCTCTCTCTCACAGGCACACATACACAAACAGTCTCCAAATCTCTCTCTTTCA
Source organism: Rhinatrema bivittatum (assembly GCF_901001135.1). Classification (NCBI taxonomy): domain Eukaryota; kingdom Metazoa; phylum Chordata; class Amphibia; order Gymnophiona; family Rhinatrematidae; genus Rhinatrema; species Rhinatrema bivittatum. The sequence goes on along the minus strand of NC_042616.1, from coordinate 787,583,441 downwards.
CACTCACGGGGACATACAAGCAGGCTCCCAATCTTTCTCTCTCACACATAGGCACACAGAAGCAGGCTCCCAATCTCTCCCTCTCTTTCACAGGCACACACACAAGCAGGCTCCCAATCTCTCTCTCTCCCTCACACACACACACACACACACACACACATGCTCTCTCTTCCTCCCTCCCTCTAACTCATATAGGCTCTCTGTCTCCCTCACATACACACCCCCTCTTACTTTCTCTTACTCACTGGTTCTCTCTTTCTCATATACACATACAGGCACTTTCTCTTTCTCTCTGTCTCACACACACTCTGCAAGCCTCAGTTTCAGCTAGGGATGTGAATCGTTTTAGGACAATTAAAATTATCGTCCGATAATTTTAATATCGTCTTAAACCGTTATGGAACAATACAATAGAGATTCTAACGATTTATCGTTATAAATCGTTAGAATCGTGAGCCGGCACACTAAAACCCGCTAAAACCCATCCCCGACCCTTTAAATTAAATCCCCCACCCTCCCGAACCCCCCCCCAAATGACTTAAATTACCTGGGGGTCCGGAACGGCAGCGCTCCGGAACGGGCTCCTGCTACTGAATCTTGTTGTCTTCGGCCGGCGCCATTTTCCAAAATGGCGCCAAAAAATGGCGGCGGCCATAGACCAACAGGATTCGACGGCAGGAGGTCCTTCCGGACCCCCGCTGGACTTTTGGCAAGTCTTGTGGGGGTCAGGAGGCCCCCCCCAAGCTGGCCAAAAGTTCCTGGAGGTCCAGCGGGGGTCAGGGAGCGATTTCCCGCCGCGAATCGTTTTCCGTACGGAAAATAGCGCCGGCAGGAGATCGACTGCAGGAGGTCGTTCAGCGAGTCGCCGGAACCCTCGCTGAACGACCTCCTGCAGTCGATCTCCTGCCGGCGCCATTTTCCGTACGGAAAATGATTCGCGGCGGGAAATCGCTCCCTGACCCCCGCTGGACCTCCAGGAACTTTTGGCCAGCTTGGGGGGGGCCTCCTGACCCCCACAAGACTTGCCAAAAGTCCAGCGGGGGTCCGGAAGGACCTCCTGCCGTCGAATCCTGTTGGTCTATGGCCGCCGCCATTTTTCGGCGCCATTTTGGAAAATGGCGCCGGCCGAAGACAACAAGATTCAGTAGCAGGAGCCCGTTCCGGACCGCTGCTGTTCCGGACCGCCGCTGGACCACCAGGTAATTTAAGTCATTTGGGGGGGTTCGGGAGGGTGGGGGATTTAATTTAAAGGGTCGGGGGTGGGTTTTAGCGGGTTTTAACGATTTTAACGATATATCACAATATTTTACCCCCCCCAAACGGCAACAATACGATTCCCTCCCCCTCCCAGCCGAAATCGATCGTTAAGACGATCGAGGACACGATTCACATCTCTAGTTTCAGCATGCCAAGGGACCCTGCCACCCACCTGCTTAAATAGATCAGCATGCTGAGCGCAGACAGTCCCACTGGGCTTATTCATACATGCTGCGGGAGGGAGGGAAGATTCCTGCAGCCCCACTGGGCTAATATCTGTCTGCCAGCATGCTGCACATGGAAGGGAAGATTACTGCAGCCCTGCCAGACTAATACCTGTATGCCACGGGCAGGTGAGGACTAAGTTCTGGCAGCCCGCTGGGCCTTTTCATTTGCACCATGGGTGAGATATGAGTTGTTGATGTTACCACTGGGTTGTAGAGTTAAACACAGCTCTTTCTGGCCAGGTTTGAAGAAGCAGGCTGCTCATGGGTAGAAGGATAGGTGCAGCACTGAACTGGAGGGTTAAAATCCAAACCGGTTCCAGAAACTTTAACCTTCCATCTGGTTTCCATACACTTCTTTGAATTTCTGTACTGTCTGGAGAAAATCTGGACAGTTAGCAACCCTACTCCCATGGCACAGCGTGGATCTTGCTGTGGAACACCAGTGCGCCATGGCACAGTAGTTGAGAAGCTCCGACTTACAAGTTATCCATCTAAATGGCAAGTTCTGGCATATTCAGTTCCTTATCCAGCTAGATTTTATCCAGATAAATCATTGTCCGGCTAAAATCTAGCTGGATAAGGGACTGAATATACCAGATAAAAAAAGAGGCCATATAAAATGAGGCATTCCAGGGGTGCTTTAGGGAAAAGTTAAGTTATCCAGTTAACTTAGCCAATTTTTAATTATAATTATAAGTCACTCACCCTCCATTGCCTCAGGTACAAACTTAGATTGTGAGCCCTATGGGGATAGGAAAATACCTACAGTACCTGAATGGAATCCACTTTGAAGGGCAAAAAGCAGAATATATATCAAATAAATTAAAAAAACCCAGCTAAGCAGAGCTGTAAAACAGACAAAAAAAAAAAAAAGAAGAAGAAGAATTAGTGGGCCTGTCTTCCCATACAAAAAAGCCATATCTGGCCCTCTCGGGACATTCACTCCCCCACCATCATACCCTCTTAAAATTACTAAAACTTGCTCATGAGTCCATGGGTGCCTACTCCTCTTACCCCCTGACCTGGTTCCTTCTAAACTATCTTTTGCTGCTGCTGCTGCCACTTCTCCCCCATAGTTTAAAGATTCTGTGCCAAATTCCTCCCCCCTCCCCCCGCCTGGACTGTCCCCTCATCCCCATGAAGCTTAAAAATTCCATGCTGGGAGCAGGGTCTGCTCAGCCACTTCTGGCACTCCAGCACTGCATCTGTCAGAAAGAAATAGCCCTTCACCTTTTTTCTGAAACTGATTTAATTTCTTTCCTGTTCTAAGTTCCACTGGCAATGAATTACATAAAGCGGGTTCCACTACTGAGAAAGATCACATACATGACTCCGAAAGTCGAATTTGTTTAACTGAAGAAACTGCTCAGAAAGATATAAATCAAATAGAGGCCAGACGGCAGCTACTAAAACAGTCAACAGGGTTTCTGATAAATCAAGGGGAACAGACTTAAAGATCTAAACATGTGTGCCTTAGAGGAAAGGCCCGAGAGAGGAGATATGAGAGAGAGATTTAAATATCTTGAAGAAATAAATACACAGGAAGCAGGCCTCTGTCAACAGAAAGATTCTGGAGTCAGGGAACATGAAAGGAGAGTAAAAGGGGGCAAACTCAGGAGTAATCTAAAGAAATATTTCTTTACAGAAAGGGTGATGAACACATGGAAAACCGTCCCCTTGGAAATGGTAGAAGCAAGAACAGAATCAGGGGCACTTAGAGAAGATTAAGATTGTGGAAAGATTAAACAATTTCTTTGCTTCAGTGTTTACTGAAGAGGATGTTGGAGAGAGATACTCAATCTGGAGAAGATTTTCATAAGTGATGATTCAGATCAACTGAACCAAATCACGGTGAACCTGGAAGATGTAGTGGGCCTGATTAACAAACTGAAGAGTAGAAAATCACCTGGACCGGGTGGTTTCACTGCAGGGTTCTGAAAGAACTAAAAAATGAAATTTCAGAAATATTAGTAAAAATTTATAACCTATCATTAAAATCATCCAATGTACCTGAAGATTGGAAGATGGCCAATTTAACCCCTTTATTTAAAAAGAGATCCAGGGTTGATCCAGGAAACTATAGACCGGTAAGGCTGACTTCAGTAATGGGAAAAATCATGGAAACTCTTATAAAGAATAAAATCACAAAACATTTAGATAGACATGGTTTGATGGGGCATAACCAACATGGATTTGCCCAAGGGAAATCTTGACTCACAAACCTCCAACATTTTTTGAAGGGGTGAATAAACATGTGGACAAAAGTGAACCAGTAGATGTGGTGTAAGGTCTTTGACAAAGTCCTGCATGAGAGACTTCTAAGAAAACTAAAATGTCATGGGATAGGAGGTGATGCCCTTTTGTAGATTGCAAGCTGGTTAAAAGACAGGAAACAGAGAGTAGGATTAAATGGTCGGTTTTCACAGTGGAAAAAGGTAAACAGTTGAGTGCCTCAGCGATCTGTACTTGGATCGGTGCTTTTTAATATATTTATAAATGATCTGGAAAGGGATATGACGAGTGAGGTTATCAAATTTGAAGATTTCACAAAATTATACAGAGTAGTTAAATCTCAAGCGGATTGTGATAAATTGCAGGAGGACCTTGCGAGACTGGAAGAATGGGATTCCAAATGGCAGATGAAATTTAATGTGGATAAGTGAAAATTGCATATAGGAAAAATGTTGCACTCGGGGGTGGACCCTTGTCCTGGGGCAGTGGAGCTGCGCCTTCTGGTAGGAACCAGAAGGCAACTGCCCCCAGGGGGTGAAGCATGGGAAGAGACAGAAGCTAGAGAGAGCTTCACCACTGGAAGCCCGAGGTCCCCCTGTGAGGAGCCCTTAGGGACCCGGGCCACTTGGACCTAGGTGGGCCTTGCAGGGTCTCTAGATAAAGTGGAAGTCCGGCGTGCCCACAGACAGGAGGAGAGTGCGGTCAGGTTGGAGACTGGAGGTCAGAAGGCAGGCAGCAGGCAGACTGGTCAGGGATAGTTGAGGACAGATGGCAGGCAGAGGTCTGGTTCCAGCAGCGGTCAGATGAGGTCTTTTGACAGGCAGTGGTCAGGTTCCAGCAGCGGTCAGATGAGGTCTTGGGACATGCAGAGGTCAGGTTCTGGCAGCAGTCAGACGAGGCTGAAAATTGAAACACAAAGAACAAGAAGCCAAGACAACTAAGGAGGGAACCAGTTGTAAAGGAAAGCTCTAGTTGTCAGAGCTTGCCTTAAATAGACCCAGGGAAATGACGTCCTCAGGGGAGGCCCATCAACCCTATCACGTCACGGTCCCTTTAAACCTCAGGGAGTGGCGTGTGCGCGCGCTAGGGAACTCCCCAGCAGAATGGAGCTTGGCGGTAGATGGGCCACGCGAGTAGGCCTGGAGCTGAATGGTGACGGTGTCCCCGCCATGCCACGGAGGGGGGGGGGTCGCCTGGGCAGCAGAGAAGAGGTGAGGAGAGCCGACCACGGAACCCGTGGCCGGCCTTCACAACAAAAAAGTAATCCTTGCTGTAGTTACACAATGATAGGTTCTATCTTAGGAGTTACCACCCAGGAAAGAGATCTAGGCATCACAGTGGATAATACATTGAAATAGTTGGCCCAGTGTGCTGGGGCAATCAAAAAAATAAACAGAATGTTAAGAATTATTAGGAAGGGAATGGAAAATAAATGTATCACTCCATGGTGAGACCACACCTTGAATACTGTGTGCAATTCTGGTCACCGCATCTCAAAAAGGATATAGTTGCACTTTAGAAAGTGCAGAGAAGGGAGACCAAAATGATAAGGGGCATGGAACGGCTGCCCTATGAGGAAAGGCTAAATAAGTTAGGGCTGTTCAGTTTGAAGAAGAGATGACTGAGACAGGATATGATAGAAGTCTACAAAATCATGAAAGCACTAGACCAAGTTAATGTAAATCAGTTATTTACTCTCTCAGATAATAGAAGAACCAGGAAGCACTCCATGAACTAAAACAAAATGAAGAAACTTCTTTTTAATTCAGTGCATAATTACGCTCTGGAATTCATTGCCAGAAGATGTGGTTACAGCAGTTTGTGTAACTGGGTTTAAAAGAAGTTTGGATAAGTTCCTAGAGGATAAATCCTTAAACTGCTATTACGGTAATTAATAAGCAATAGTAGCTTCTGATCTATCTAATTTTTGGGTACTTGCCAGGTACTTGTGACTTGGATTGCCCACTGTTGGAAACAGAATACTGGGCTTGATGGACCCTAAGTCTGACCCAGTATGGCATGACTTATATTCTTACAGAATTCACAAAAACATAGGGCAAGCAGAAAGGACACCTGAGGGAGAGGAATGGACTATAAAGCTGAGCAGGAGGTGTAAATAGACAGACTGGATGGTCAATATGACCTTTATCTACTGTCATGTTCTATGTTTCTATATCATAGTTTAAAACTCATGCCATGGAATTGGTTTTAAATAAGGAACATGGAAGATTGCATTTCATGTGTAATAGGAAGGAGTCAAGAGGATTGCATTTCTGTAGTTTAAGTGAAAACAGAAAAGCAGAAAGTTGAATGAATGAGATTGTCTAAACTGAAATGTAAAGCTAAAAAGTCTAAAATCAAAATTTATTGCATGTCCGGGCAAGTTCTGTCCTTGTAGCCCATTTGGGAAGCATGAAAAAGCATGAACAAAGGACCACCTGGGGAAATGATAGATTATTCCTTGTAACTTTACAAAAGTAAGTTGTATGGAGGAAAACGTGGTGATCATTTAACCAATCAGCAAAACTGGGGAAATGTATTTGCTGAGCATTTATCTCATGTGTAAGTAGTCTATTACTGGTAACACACAAAAGCAGAAAGTGAAGCAGCTAATGGACATATTCTGCTACTATTTTCCAAAGTGTGTCTGCATAAAACGAATCAAACTTGGATGTTCCTGTCATCTTAGAGAATTTTGTGAATTGGGAACAATTTGCTGCTGCGGAAGTTAATTATCAGCCTCTCTGTGGTGCTCGCAGGCCGTGGGCCTGTCAGCCCACTTCCTGTGTGGGCTAAATTGGTAGAAGCCGACATGAGGATTTCAAAATGCCTTGCTTGCTCTTCCCCTTTTTCCAGTGGTGCAAAGGATGTGCACTGCCCTCAGGAGGCATATTTTAACCCACAAATAGACCGGGGTAATTTCCAAAGCGATCATTACTCTGTGGGTAAAGGCCCATCTACCCTCAGAAAATACCTTTGAAAATCGCCTTCTAAAAAGATTATCTGAGTATCATTCACAACACATTGTGGTGATTAAAAGCAAAGAAATATAATAAACTCAAATACTTACATCAGTTACCTAATTTGTTTAAATGTAATTAATGTGGAGAATGACCCGTACAGACAATTTTGAAAGGCCCACCTGGCTGTAAGATGTGCACGGCAGGCATTTTAGCACGTGCAGGCTTTGTAGAAAATGTTCCTAGGGCATCTACCCGGGCAGTATCCCCTTTTGAAATTTGCATGCATGGCCGGTTGTGGCTAAATCAGCGCATGCACCGTTGAAAACAGTCATGTTAATGCGTTGCTTCCTCCTCTGACCCCCACACCCCTTTGGGAGCACCTCTTTTCATCCTGGCCAGGTGGTCCACACTGTGAAAGTCCACATGCGCTTTTAGCTGCTGTGAGAATAGCAATCAGGGTAATCTATCCAGGTAAATACTTATATACCAGGGCAAGTCACTCTGAAAATTACCCTCAAAGTGGGAACGTTTTGTGGAACATCTGGTCTAAACTAAAAGAAAAACTTTAACATATGGGCTGCATCCCTGCAGCATCATCCCTTCCCTCCTTCTCTGCCTTCAATGATCTCATCCCTCCGCAATCTATTCCTACAACTCTTACAGCTTCACCCTCTTGCTCTCACCCCAGTGCCTACCCTTTCCATGGACTCAGCTCCTTCCAAAATCACTATTTGCAATTTCATATCGTTCTTTCAACCCATTCCCTGCTCTTCATTCTTCTATTTTTTATTCCACCTACATCCCCTTCCCCAAATCCCTACAGTCTCACCCCTTCCTTCCCCCTTCCTATATAGAAACATAGAAATGACGGCAGAAGAAGACCAAACGGCCCATCCAGTCTGCCCAGCAAGCTTTCACACTTATTTTTTTAATACTTATCTGTTACTCTTGGCCCTTATAAGTAACTTTTTGATTCTATCTCCCTTCCACCCCCGCCATTGATGTAGATAGCAGTGCTGGAGCTGCATCTAAGTGAAGTATCTAGCTAATTGGTTAGGGGTAGTAACCACCGTAATAAGCAAGCTACTCTAACGCTTGTTTACTCAGCCTGTGCAATTCAGTCTTTGTTGGTTGTCTGAATATAAATCATCTTTTCTTCACCCCCCTGCTGTTGAAGCAGTAAGCTGAGCTGGATATGTATTCCAAGTGAAGTATCAGGCTTAATTGATTTGGGGTAGTAACCACTGTAACAAGCAATCTACACCCATGCTTATTTGTTTACCCAGACTATGTAATTCAGTCCTTGTTGGTTGTTGTCTGAATATAAATCATCTTTTCTTCATTCCCCCTGCCGTAGAAGCAGAGAGCTATACTGGATATGCATTGAAAGTTAATTATCAGGCTTATTTGGTTTGGGGTAGTAAGTGCCATAATAAGCAAGCTACTCCCCTGCTTTTTTGTGGATGCAAATCCTTTTTTCCACATTTCCTCTTGCCGTTGAAGCATAGAGCAATGTTGGAGTCGTATTCGCCATGTGTATGTTTATTGAATAAGGATATTAATCTCCAGGTATTAGCTGTCATTCCTGCAAGCCACTCCCATGCCTCTTCTCTTCATTCACATCCTCTAGACTTTATGGATCCACAGTCCCTTTGAAATCCTTCACAGTTTTGTTCTTCACCACTTCCTCCGGAAGGGCATGCCAGGCTCCACCACCCTCTCCATGAAGAAATACTTCCTGACATTGGTTCTGAGTCTTCCTCCCTGGAGTTTTAAATCGTGACCCCTGGTTCTGCTGATTTTTTTGCAATGGAAAAGGTTTGTCGTTGCCTTTGGATCATTAAAACCTTTCAAGTATCTGAAAGTCTGTATCATATCACCTCTGCTCCTCCTTTCCTTCAGGGTGTACATATTCTTCAATCTCTTCTCATAAGTCATTCGATGAAGATCATCCACCTTTTGGGTCACCCTTCTCTGGACCGCCTCCATCTTGTCTCTGTCACTTTGGAGATACGGTCTCCAGAACTGAAAACAGTACTCCAGGTGAGGCCTCACCAAGGACCTGTACAAGGGGATAATCACTTCCCTTTTCTTACTCGATATTCCTCTCTCTATGCAGCCCAGCATTCTTCTGCCTTTAGCCAACGCCTTGTCACATTGTTTTGCTGACTTCAGATCATTAGACACTATCACCTCAAGGTCTCTCTCCTGCTCCGTGCACATCATCCCTTCTCCCCCATCAAATACAGTTATTTCGCATTTCCACACCACATAGTAACCCCAACCCATTTCCCATTTAGAGTATATTATTGAACTATGTAACCGTAAAATATTGGCACCCTATGGACAATTTAGAAACCAAGTCAAACCTATTTCGTGCCTAACTGTAAACCGTTGTGATGGTGCATTACTAAACGATGGTATAGAAAAGTTTTTTAATAAATAAATAAATAAATATGCATGAATCTGCACGTCTTGGCATTGAATCTCAGCTTCCATATCTTCGACCACTCTTCCAGCTTCCTTAAATCCCATCTCATTCTCTCCACTCCTTCCAGTGTGTCCACTCTGTTGCAGATCTTAGTGTCATCCGCAAAAAGATGAACCTTACCTTCTATCCCGTCCGCAATGTCGCTCACAACGATATTGAACAGGACCAGTCCCAACACCGATCCTTGCGGTACACCGCTTAAAACTGCTCTCTCTTCAGAGTAAGTTCCATTTACCATCACACATTGTCTTCTGTCTGTCAACCAGTTTGCAATCCAGGCCACCACCTCGTCACTCACTCCTAAGCTTCTCATTTTATTCACCAGTCTCCTGTGCGGACTGTATCAAAAGATTTGCTGAAATCCAAGTAGATGACATTCAGCGCTCTTCCTCGATCCATTTCCTTGGTTACCAAGTCAAAAAAGTCAATCAGATTTATCTGACAGGACCTTCCCCTGGTGAATCCATGCTGCCTCTGGTCCAGCAATTCTCCCAACTGTAGATAGTTCACTATTCTTTCTTTCAACAGCGACTCCATTACTTTTCCCACCACCAAGGTGAGGCTAACCGCTCTTCTCCAGTCACTCGGCACCACTCCCGTTTCTAGGGATCTATTGAACAGGTCACACAGCGGACCCACCAGCACATCTCTGAGCTCCTTCAGTATCCTGGGATGAACCTCATCAGGCCCCATGGCTTTGTCCACTTTCAGTTTCCCCAGCTCTTCCCATACATTTTCTACTGTAAATGGAGTTACTTCTACTCCATTCCCCTCCAGTTTCTTGTTAACTAGCGATGGTCCTTCTCCAGGGTCCTCTTTAGTGAACACAGAACTGAAGTATTTGTTTAATATTTCTGCCATTTCTTCATCTCTCTCCACACATTGATCCTTTTCACCTTTCAATTTCACTATACCACTTTGAACTTTTCTCTTTTCACTGATGTATCTGAAAAATGTTTTGTCACCTTTCTTTACCTCTTTGGAAATCCTTTCTTCCGCTTGACTTTTTGCCGTCTTGATTACGTTCTTCGTCTCCCTCAGTCCTACCAGATATTCTTCTTTGTGCTCCTCCCTTTGGGATCTTTTATATTTCTCCTTTGAGAACCAGCTAGGTTTCATTTTTCTTTTGCTTTTCTTTACCTTTCTAACATATAGATTAGTTGCCTTGGTAATTGCTCATTTTAGTTTGGTCCACTGTTGTTCCACATCTCTCTTGTTCTCCCAGCCTACTAGTTATTCCTCCAGGTACTTCCCCATTTCATCAAAGTCTGTGTTTTTGAACTGCAAACCTTGGGTCTTTGTGCTTCTTTTCCGTATCCTTTTTGAGATATTAAACCATACCGTTTGATGATCACTGGTGCTGAGGTGGGCACCCACCTGAACATCAGAGACATTATCTCCATGAGTGAGCACTAAATCGAGTATAGCTCCCTCTTTCGTGGGTTCCATTACCATTTGTTTGAACAAAGCTCCTTGCAGGGCATCCACTATTTCTCTACTATTGTTAGATTCTGCAGATGGGATTCTCCAGTCTACATCCGGCATATTAAAGTCTCCAACAATCACCACTTTTCCCTTCTTTCCCATCTTTTGGATGTCTTCAACCAGATCTCTGTCCAGCTGTTCCTTTTGCTTTGGAGGCTTGTAAACCATTCCAATAAAAATGGATGCCCCATCTTTTTTTAGGTTGGCCCATAGTGCTTCTTCATTGCCCCATCTTCCTTGCAGCTCAGATGCTTGGATATTGTTTCTGACATAAAGAGCCACTCCTCCCCAAGTTATAGCCCATTATTGCTGTATCCCAATCATGAGATTCCGTGAACCACGTCTCCATGACAGCAACAACGTCCAAGTCCGCCTCCACCATTAGGGCTTGCAGATCTGGGATTTTATTGCCCAAACTACGAGCATTTGTGCTCATAGCTTTCCAGATTTCCTCATTCAGGTTACTGCTGTTCCTGGACTCCTTTTATTACTTATTTAGTTGAGTTTTGTTATCCACTTCACCTTTTCCCTTTGCATTTGTGCTAAGGAAAAGATTAGTGCCTCTGATGACAGAGTCATCCATCACAGTGTGCTTTTTCTCTTTGGTTTTTGATCTGGAATTTCTGTATGATTTGGGTTTCTTCTTTCTTTTCAGATAACACGTCAATCTTTTTCTTAAGAACTTTTTCAGTATTTAATACAGAGAAGGGATTTTGTACTTGTTGCACTTGATACAGTGTGTGTCTCCACATCACAGGTCTAATTCTACCAGAGTCCACTGTAATACTGTTGTTTTTTGAGTTCCTTAATGCCCTGTGTGAGTGGGGGCACAATCTCACTTCTCCTCCCCTAATCTCATCCTATTCTTAAAAATGGCAGAAATCTATCCTACTGCATTTGATTCTTATACAGTACAAGCACAGTAGCACTTTTAAAATGCCTATACCATAGGTTCCCATAAAGTTTTGCAGAAATTGCTGGTGATAGTTTTAAAAGCAAGATCACTTCTGTACAAGCAAAGTTAAAGGCATAGGAGTGAGACAACAGTGGGCAAAACTAAAAGGAGCAATTACAAAGGCAACAAATCTATATGTTAGAAAAGTTAACAAAAGTAAAAGAAATAAGAAACTGATCTGGTTCTCAAAGGACATGGCTGATAAAATAAAGGCAAAAAAAGCAGCGTTCAAGAAATATAAAGGATCCTAAAAAGAGGAATAGAGGGAAGAAAATCTGGTGAAACTGAAGGAGACGAAGAAAGAAATCAAGAAAGCAAAAAGTCATATGGAAGAAAGGATTGCCAAAGAGGTACAGCGAAGTGACAAAACATTTTTCAGATATATCAGAGAAAGGAGAAAGGCCCAAAATGGTATAGTGAAATTGAAAGGTGACAAGGAGCAATATGTGGAGAGAGACGAAGAAATGGCTGAAATATTAAACAAATAGTTCAGTTCACTGTTCACTAAAGAAGACCCTGGAGAAAGACCATCACTGGTTGACAACTGTAGATGGGGATAGTGTAGATGAAACTCCATTTACAGAACAGAATGTATGGGGAGAGCTAGGAAAACTGAAAGTGGACAAGGCCATGGGGCCAGATGAGATACATCCCCGGATACTGAGGGAGCTCAGAAATGTGCTGGCAGGTCCACTGAAGGACCTGTTCAATAGATCCCTAGAAACGGGAGTGGTGCCGCAAGACTGGAGAAGAATGGTGGTGGTCTTGCTTCATAAGAGTGGGAGCAGAGAGGAGGCTGGAAACTAGGGATGTGCATTTGTTTCATTCATTTAATTCGTTTCATACATTTCCCATTACATGTCAATTAGATGTGCATTCGTTTCATATGTTTCATACATTTCATATTACATGCTTGTATAGGAAACGTATGAAACATATGAAATGAATGCACATCCTTACTGGAAACTATAGGCCAATATGCCTCATCTTTGTGGTGGGAAAATTAATGGAGACTCTGCTGAAGGAAAGGATACTGAACTATCTACAATCCGGTGGGTTGCTTGACCCAAGGCAGCATGGATTCATCAGGGGAAGATCCTGTCAGACAAATCTGATTTATTTTTTTGATTGGGTGACTAGAGAATTGGATCAGGGAAGAACGCTGGATGTGATTTACTTGTATTTTAGTAAAGCTTTTGATACGGTCCCACTAAAGAGACTTGTGAACAAATTGGGAAGCTTGGGAGTGGGTGCCAAGGTAGTAGCATGGATTGCAAACTGGTTGACTGACTGGAGACAGTGTGTAATGATAAATGGAACCTACTCTGAAGAAAGAACAGTGCTAAGTGAAGTGCCACAGGGATTGGTTTTGGCACCGGTTCTTTTCAATATTTTTGTGAGCAACCTGGTGGAAGGGATAGAAGGTAAAGTTTGTCTATTTACAGATGATACTAAGATCTGCAACAGAGTGGACATGCCTGAAGGAATAAAGAAAATGAAAAGTAATTTAAGAAAGCTTGAAAAGTGTTCGAAGATTTGGCAGCTGGAATCAGTACCAAGAAATGCAGAGTCATGCATCTGGGGTACAGCAATCCAAAAGAGCTGTATGTGATGGGCGGTGAAAGACTAATGCACACGGACTGGGAGAGAGACCTTGGTGTGATAGTGTCTGATGATCTGAAGATGGTGAAGCAATTTGACAAGGTGATAGCTAAATTCAGAAGAATGATGGGATGCATAAGAAAAAGAGGTGATAATGCCCTTGTACAGGTCCTTGGTGAGGCCTCAGCTGGAGTACTGCGTTCAATACTGGTGCCAATATCTTAAAAAGGATAAAGACAGGATAGAGGCGGTTCAAAGAAGAGCGACCAAAATGGTGAGGAGTCAGCATTGGAAGACTAATGAGGAGAGGCTGAAGGATGTTAATATGTTCACCCTGGAAAAGAAGAGATGCAGGGGAGTTATGATTCAGATTGTGCATCATTAAAACCATTGGAAAGAAATCATTAGAACTAGAGGTCATGAAATTTAACTCAAGGGAGGACGACATAGAAACAATATCAGGAAATATTTCTTCACAGTGAGGGTGGTGAATGCCAGGAATGCCCTTCTGGAGGAGGTGGTGAAGACGAAAACAGTGAAGAATTTGAGAGGGGCATGGGATAGACAATGTGGATCCCTAAATGCTAGAGGATGGAAATAAAGAAAACAGTGCATGGGGGTAACTGGGTATAACATGTGGTGTGGCAGTTGCTACCCTTAATAACAGGCTTAATTCAATTCCATCATTGCTCTCTTCTTCAACAGCAGTGGAATAACGGAAATTGGATTCAGACAGCAACCAATGAGGGTCCCGACCTTTACAGTTTGGGGAACAAATAAACATGGAGGTAACTTGCTGATGTGGTGCTTACTACCCTTAATCACTAAGCCTGATACTTTTGATGCTGCTCTATTATTGCTCTCTGCCTCCACTGCAAGGGTTAAGGGAAATTGGATTCAAACAACATCTGAGGGATATCCTGCACAGTGCATCAGATACTGGTATAAGCTTGTTGGGCAGACTGGGTGGATCATTTGGTCCATTTCTGCTGTCGTTTCTATGTTTCTATGAGTGTGATGTAGTTGAGGCAATAATCACAGAGTAGAGGGGAAGGAGAGATCTCAGAAAGAGGGAGAGGCAAGGCCTTCAGGTTGGAAAAGACAGGAGGGGAGGTCATATAGAGGGGTAATCTGTGGAAAGGTGCATTAAGGATGGAGGTGGATGGGTATTGATTGGAACAGTGATGAAGTGGAAAAGGAGAAGCTGGGAGGGGAAAGAGGAGATCCTCATCAGCCCAGGAAGGTGCAGCTATTGCTCTCTTGTGCCATCTGCTGGCTGAAAAAAATCTTCCAATTAGTAGAGGGATCCATTAGAGGAAAAGTCCACCTAATGTCAAATTCAAGGCAAGCCACTTCTGTGGTTTGGGATTTGTGATCTATGATCCTATTTTGGTTTTGGTAAAATCCAAGCCTCATTTTACCACCTGTTTATTCCTTTCTCTTACCTATTTCGGGCTGCTCGTGGCCCTGAGAAGCACACAGTCTCTATTTCTCTTTGCCGCGAGTGGCATAGGCCCCGCTTGCGGCACCACGTGACTGCTCTTTGGGACCCCTTGCTGCGCCCTAGGTGACCGCCGAAGTTCGTCTAATGGACGCGCCGGCCCCGCTTGCAGCAGCAGGTTCAAGATAGACTAAGGAGGTCATTTTCCAAAGGTATCGCACACAAAAAGGGACTTTTCACATGCGATATCTAAATCAGGGCGGGGTCCGCACCAGAAGGGGAGAAGTTGGGGTGGCCTCGGGGCGGACTCCACGACGACTTCGCTGACGGCGAAAAGGTAGGACACTTTATCACTGCCAACAGCACGCCCAATAGCACCACCTTTCACGGTGGCACTATTGGGTGCAAAAGCAGGCAGCGATCGCACCGCGGAGGTGCGATCGCTGCTGGCTTTCACAGGCCCGCCCTCCGTTACCGCCGGATTTTCTAAGGTCTGCGACCTTAGAAAATCCAGGCCTAACCCTCTGACAGAATACAATCCTTACATTCTTGCCCAGATTTGTTTTATTTATTTATGCATTTTATATTTACAAAACTATATAAAATTTTGACATGGTAACATGAGGATAATAAAAAGAAAAAGAAAAACACCATATCCAATTATTTGTTTATATATGTCGGTGTTTTATATACCATCATTCCAAGATAAGATCACAATGGTTTACAAAATCATCATTCAGTTTCTGGGTCAACATTCCCATTCTAGGTCAGCATTCAATTATATATATACCGGAAACATATTGTCATTATTATAATATCCCCAAATAAAAGATAAGCAGTGAATATATATAGAGGTGGAGAAAATATATCAGCAAGAGATAAGGAAACATGGAAGGAAAGAACCTCTAACAAGTGAGGACCCTGGCTTATTAAATACTGGACATCATATAACACTATGAATCAGACAGGGCTGGAGAAGAAGTAATAACCTTCCTGGCATTGAGAAAAGATTGTAACTGCTCAGGTGCAAAAAAAAAAAAAAAAAGAAACTATGTGAGTGGTACTTTACAAGGGTAACATAATACAAAGAAAGCCCCCAAATTGAGAGTATCTTTCCTGAGAGCTAAAATACCTGTTTTCCTCTGCTGGCTAAGCCTAGAAATATCTGGAAAAATCCTCAGAATTTGACCTTAAAAAGGGGAATTTAAATTCTGAAAATACGGAGACATTACTTTAGACAAATCTGAGTCAGCAACAAAAGTTACTAATCGGGTAGCCCTGCCTATAATTTCTGGACCAGATGATTCCAGAAATTCCAAAAGATTCAATGGAGGAAATTGATTCACAATAGGACCATCCACAGAAACTTGAGGAGATGACAGCAAAAAGCTTATTTTCTTTATGGAGGGAATTTCTTCAGGTATAATGCCCAAGACTTGAAGGAAATATTTTTTTTTAAGGTAACCATGGGGAGCTCACCTATGACCTCAGGAAAATTCAAAATCCTGAGATTAGGCCTTCGAGAAGTATGCCCCAGCAATTCAAGCCTGAGGGCTAAAACTCCTCCATCTTGAGTATGCATTGAATGGACCTCCTGAATTTTAGCGATATCTTGCTTAACTGCAAAAAGTTGCATTGAGTGCTCTTGAATAGAACTTTCGTGCTGAATAACCATGGGGGTCTAATTTTGTAATGACAGAATCCACTTTAATAACAGAAAGGGACAAAAAGTTCTCCATAAGCTCCCGCAATCATTCCAATGCTATAACCGCCCACCAGCTTGAGGGGCATCTGAAAGGATTCTTGCAATGCTGGAGTCACAGAGGAAGAGGCATATTCAGGAAAATAAATGTTGCAGTTCTCCTGGCCTCTTATCAGCCAAATGCCCTTGGAGGAAGAAGAAGCCAATGCAGCTCCAACTGCAGCTGACCCATTGGAGACCATCACAGACGGCTGGAGAGACGCTGCATCGTCCTCAGTCCCCACCCGCATATACACTGATGCCAATTTTCCTGCCAGCATCTCTATCGCATTGCAGGAGGAAACATGTCTATCAGTTGCTAGGAAGACCAGTTCCAAGGGGCTGAGGGAAACCTCTTCCCCAAACTGCACCGATGCTCCCTCACTGAATGCTTCAATGGGGATCTCACCACTGAGAAATCCAGAATCCAAAGGAGACACAAATGGAATAATCAACTGCTGGCCAGGTAATAAGGAGGATTCAGTGGGAAAAACCTGATATTCCCCTTTCTCTTCAACATCATAGCAAATAAAATGTAGGAAATTAGAGAGGAAAAGAGAGCACAGTAGGACTGTGTCTACTGATTCGCAGCCATCTTGCCTCCTCCACACTTGCCAAGATTTGTGATACACATGTGAAAGGCAATCTGGTCCTCTAGTCTCAGCAGCATCTCACTTTCATAAAAAAAATACTTGTGGCTAAGGTGTGTAAACTGGAGCACCAGAGGTACAGTGGAGATGTATCAAAGGAAAAAGTGGTTGACCAAGAGAATAGTGTAAGCATGAGCAACAACTTGTCAGCTACCACTTCCTCCCCCACCTCAATACACCACAGCCATGATGCTCCCACAGAAATGTCTCTCTTGTCACAAGCCATGGGTAGAGCAGATGGCAGCAAAATCCCTTGCCTCATCCCCATCAAAGGAGATCACAGTAGTAATTTCTGTGACAAGTTGCCTGACAGATCCCATTGAGGAAATGCCCACAGATCCGCTGGCATACTGGGTGCACAAGACCACAGTCTGGCCAGAGTTGCCTAAGGTGGCTCAACACCAACCAGAATGCCCAGCAAACATGTCTTCACTGTGGCAGGGGATATCATGAACCCTCAAGGCTGGTGCATTGTTAAAAGCTGGAAAAGTTGGTCTTATTAAAAATCAATCTGCCTTTTCAAGCTTTTCCTGAATTTCCATGTGAGTGACATAAGAATATAAGAATTTGTCATACTGGGTAAGACAGCAGGTCCATCAAGCCAGTGTCCTGTTTCTAACAATGGCCAATCCATGTCACAAGCATCTGGAAAGAATCACAAACAATGCAAAGATCACAAAGATTCCATGCTGCTTTCATGCAGTGATAAGTAGTGGCTATTCCTTAAGACTGCTTGGTTAATAACAGTTTATGGACTTGTCAAAACCTTTTTTAAACTCAGCTACATTAATTGCCTTAACCACATCCTCTGGCCTTGAATCACAGAGCTTAGTTATGTGATGAGTAAAAAAGAATTTTCTCCAATTTGTTTTGAATATGCTACTTACTAACTTCATAGCATGTCCCCTAGTATTCAGGAGGACTGAAAGTACCTTGGGGGTCTTGTTGACATGCTGCCCTTCTCCTGATGCTACACTTTGAGTGTATTGGGGCCACTCTGCCTTGCTGCCATACTCCTGATACTATATCTGTCACATTCAAGCAAGCTGGATTCGGCTATTCCTCCAGGACTCTACAGAACATCAGGGCAGGGTCTTCTGCCTGTCCAGCCACCTCCCCCTTGGGTTGATCCTGCAAGTTCTGGTGGCCGGCAGGACTTCTCTAGTAGGGTGCATGATGAACTAGGGTCAGGGCTGGCAGATGTCAGGTAGGGTCAGAGTCCAGGCAAAATTCAGGGCACAGAAAGACAAGACAGGAACAAAGTAACCACACAGGCAGGAATAAGGTAAAACAAGGGCTAGATTGGAAAAGGAGTGCAAGACAGGCTAGATAGGGTACTGACAGGCTAGATAGGTGCAGACAGGCTAGATAGGCCACTGAGAGGCCTGGACAAGATGAGAACAAAACAGGGGACACAGAGATAGGATGGGCCACTGGAAGGTCTAGACAAGATGAGGAACAAGGTACAGAAAGGCTAAGCCACCAGGAGACCTAGAGAGGACATAGGAGGGCCACTGGGAGGCCTATAAGAAAAGGAGGGCCTCTGAAAAACCCACAGTGAACAGGAGAGCCATTGAGAAACTCAAAAGGAATCAGACAAACAAACAGACATGCAAGGCACACAGGAACAAACAGAACAAGACAAGAAGGCCTAAACAGGCCACGTTGCAACAAGGACAAAGTAAAGTTATACTGATGGGATAGCTTGTTGAGAGACCTACAGGCAAGATGAGCCACTGGGAGACCCAAAGGAAGCAGGAGAGCCTCAGGGAAGCCCAAACAGTCCAAACAATGAGAGGAAAGGAAAGGAAGACAAGAACAGTGCAAGGAATACACAGATAAGGCAAACAGGAACCAATGGCAAGACAATGTAACTGCAAGACCAGACAAGGCAGAGAACAGACAAGGAGAGCTATCGGGAGGCCCAGAGAAGAACTAGGGAATGAACACGGACACGACAGGTCCAGAAAAGAAGGCCTGAACAGGCCACACAGGGAACAAGGCAAGGCAAAGCAAGATGGCCTCAAAGGACACATAGAAACGTGGCAAGGCAAAAAACTACAGAGGCTACATAGGAACCACTATAAACGCAAGGTTGCCCAGAGTGAAGGGCTGAAGTGATTCAATGATAAGGCCCAGAGCAATCTGTGAAGGAGGTTTTTATAGGGCTAGCCGTGCTGGGTCATGCAGCCTTCAAGGTGGTGGCTAGAGCAGTCCAAGCTTGGCCCAGTGTGTAGCCCTGCTGGTGAGGAGGCTGCCTAACAGTCAAAATCATGACAACACCTTGGAGGTCTTTCTGCCAACTCTGCTTTGCTAACATGCTCCTGATGCAACACCTTGGGCTTTTGCTGCCACCCTGCCTTTCTGCC
The DNA here is from genome assembly GCF_901001135.1 of Rhinatrema bivittatum. Classification (NCBI taxonomy): domain Eukaryota; kingdom Metazoa; phylum Chordata; class Amphibia; order Gymnophiona; family Rhinatrematidae; genus Rhinatrema; species Rhinatrema bivittatum. The sequence continues at coordinate 787,564,028 of NC_042616.1, read as the reverse complement.
ATGCTCTTGGTTTTATACCATGAGGGTTTTGATATCTCTGTGCTGTTTGCCATTCGGATCCCTGACTAGTAAAATGTAAAAAAAGAAAAAAAAGTACAACTTTCTTCTCCCACCCCACCTCTTTTCAGGTTGTTCACCTTCCTGTTTGGTTGTTCCTTTCTAGGATCCTGGCCTAGTCCTTCCACCCTGCTTTTCTCTGGTTTATGCTAGAATAGTTTGTCCTCTAAAATAATTATTGTTAGAAAAAGAAAAAGAAAATACAAGTTTCTCCTCTCATGCCACCTCTTTAATGGCTCTACAAGTTGTCTAAGTCTGCTGCTGTTGCTGCCCAGCCTGCAACTGGCTTTCTCATGGTGCCTTGGAGAACATTTGACTTTATGTGCACCATTTTGCTGCTTTGTGGTTCCTTTGCCTCCCTTTTGGAACCTTGGGATGTTATGTCTACCCCTGCTGCTCTTTTGCTCCTCTCACCATGTCTTGGAGAACTCCTTCCATTGCTGGTACAATTTTTCCCTATTACGGTTGCTCGGGCTATTTATGCAACTTTTAGTGTCTTGGTGCATAGAGGTGCCTTTCACTCTTCTGTTATGTTTTCTACCCACAAGTTCCATTAGAAATGATTAGAAAACCCCAATTTGCAAACCCAAAATCAGCTGCACAGCTCCCCCTTTGACTTTAATGGTAAATGGATGAACAAATTGAATGAATAAAAATGTTTTTTCATCTGAAATCAACAAAATGAATGACTGTGACCTACAAGATGAACAAACAAACCAAACCCAATTTTTTGCTTTTGCACATCTTTAGTAAACATCTGTATTTTATCTTTTTGATTTTTTCCTGTAGGATGCATCCTTGCCTTCCCTGTTTCTGTTATTTACTTTATTGCACAATCTAAAAGCCTCCATTGGGTTAGCTAACATTTAGATAGTACATTGGGATAGGAGGAGGATTTTGAATGTTTTAATGAAAGGTTTCAATTTGTTCTTATATTTTGTGTTTTAAACTTGTTCATGCCACTGTTGTTGCTGCCTTTGCCTCCATTTTGGACCTTTGGGATATTCTTGCCACTGTTGGTGCAGTTTTGCTCCTCTCACAGGGCCTTTGGATGTTGACGCCTCTGTTGGGGCTGCTTTGCACCGCCCTGATGTTTTGAGTTATGTACTTACCACTCTTGGTGCCACTTTACCCCACTCTTGAAGATTTGGCGTGTTCTTCCGCTGGTATCTACCTGCAAGTTTGAATAAAACGTGGATATAAAACCCTAATTTTAGATCCAAACTGGAATGAATTGTTTCCCTCTTTGACTTTAATGGAAAACTAATGACTAGATGACATGAAAACACATATGCATTATTTGACCCCGAGCCAAACAAAACAAATCACTGAGAAAAATAAACTACATGAATGAACCAAAATGAAAATTGTTTCCATGTACATCTCTACTCTCAGACCCAACCCCAGAAGCCCTGTTGGCCAGCAGAAGACACCATTATCATTCTTCCCTTCTCATCCATGAGCAAATCATCTCTGTGGTGCACCCAGGTTTGACTGGCCCTGTTGAATGGGGTATTATCCAAACTACCATTATTGAACACTGTGGTCTGAGTTAGACAGCCAAGATCCACATTTAATAAAGGAGATTTTATTTTCTTTCTGTATCAGGGTCATAGTTGCTTTGTACATGGGAACCTCAGTAGTGTTCATTTTCATCAGAGACAATTATCATCATTGCATCATGATAATGTAGCAGGGTTTCAAAACAAAAGAGGATATAAGGTCAATTGTCAAAATACATTGCCTTGTGAACTGCTTATTCAGGCTGATAATTATAAAAGTAAGTTTCATACAGAAGTATATTTTATAAATTAAGTAACAGAAACAAGAAGAAAATCAAAATGTAAATATGCTGGTGGGTGATGAGATCCCAGTTAAAATGTTTTCTTTTTTGTCTGCAATTAGCAAAACTGTATTCACATGGCAAGCTGGCAAACTGGCATTTCAGAGAACAGATGGATGTTCAACCTTTAATTCAAAGCTCATGTTTCATTAGTTTTGCAAAATGTAGGCATTCTTCAAATGTAAAGTTGTAGGATCATTTTTCATTCTCAGAGAAAGTGCATTATCTCTGTAAATTGTTTGGGTCCTTTTTCCTGGCTGTCACTTTGGGTTTTGTTCTCTTTCTAGGCATCATATCATTGACCAAAGAACATAAGAATATAAGATGTTGCCTTAGGGCATCATTTTCCAAAGAGTTACCGCGCGCGATACGGCTGTACCGCCTGCGCTAAATTCGCGAACCGCGATAACAAGCATATATCGCGGTTCGCGAATGCAAATATGGAATAATGTATTCAGGGGGCGGAGTTGGGGCGGGGCAAATGTAAAGTAGGGAGGAGGTATCGCGTGGCGCGAAACCCGCGGTGGTGTTAGCGCGGACGTATCGCGTGGCGCGAACCCTGCGGCGATGTTAGCGCGGCTCCTAACGCGGCCAATAACTACAACCCTTTCAAATGCGATACAGTCTATCGTGGCGCACAGCGCGCAGCGCGCTACTAGCGCGTTGAACGAAAATTTGCCAAACCAATCCCCATAGACCTACAAATGTAGAGCTGGCCAATAAAAAGGCCTGTTCTTAGTAGGTGAATCTGCTCCACACATTCACAGTGTATGGGGCAGGTGCACGCCATGGCTGACCAGGCCCAACGCAGACGCAGACGCCAGGATGTTGGTTGACGTCGCCATCGTTACAGGCATAGGATCTATCTGCCACGAACCTCATTGCTGGGAATGCCAGAGGATGTAGTCATCAGCAGATATCGCCTCAGCACTCGTGCCATCATGGAACTATATGGAGACATACGAGGTGCCCTTGAGGCCCGAACCCGAAGGAGCCGTGCCATCCCCGGCCTGACCAAACTCTTGGCCGCCCTGCATTTCACAGCAAGTGGCTCCTTCCAATCCACGGTAGCTGTTATGGGTGGCATGTCACAGAGCACCTTTTCCCGGTGTCTGCACCAGGTCATTGCAGCTGTTATGGACCGCATGCCTCGCTACATAGCATTCCCACGCAACAGACAGGACCTGATGGACCTCAAGCGTGGTTTCTATGCCGTTGCCCGCTTTCCGAATGTCATTGGAGCTATTGACTGCACCCATGTGGCCATCGTTCCACCCCGTGAGATGGAGGCAGCCTACCGCAACAGGAAGCAGTTCCACTCCCTCAACGTGCAAGTGGTGTGTGATGCTGGAATGCGGATCCTCTCGGTGATGTCCAGATTCCCGGGGTCAGTGCACGATACCTTCGTACTCAGGCAATCAGCTCTGTTTCGCAAATTCGAAGATGGCCTGTATGGCGATGGTTGGCTTGTAGGTAAGATCCACATTAACATACATATAACATGTTTGCAAGGGTCATCTCTGTAATGGCACACAAAGGTGATGTAGACGCCTGTTGTGATGGAGTCACAAGTCCCCATCACAACAGACCTGAGTGGGACATTGTGTTACTGATAGTGGTGTAATGGCTCAGGCACCCAACCATGTACCATTGGCTGCCAAGCACAAACTATGCAGTACGCCTTGTATGTGGCATGGCTTGCTCACCTCACCGCACAGGTGGACAGCCTACACATATTGGGTGTAGCCATGGCTACTGGCAGTGTGCAAGATGAATTGAGACCTGTCATGTAAGAGCAGCTCACATCCACAGGTGTTAGTGAGCCCCTGACGTTCCTGAGACCTTGCATGAACATCTCTACTCAGTTGTGCACATTGAGGGGCAGCCAGTTGACACCATGTATGTTGTTGGGTAGGCATACCGACAGAGAAGGTGTACCTGAGCACATATGTCAGTACACAATGACTGGAGTGCATACTCCATATGATTTAAACACAGGGATGTCAGGACAGTGGTGTAATGCACCAACCGCATACACAGAGCTGACATACATCTCACTGTTTAGGGGCCCTTCACGTGCTATAACGCCTAATAGCCACACACCAGCTGTGTGCCAAAGCAATCCTGACACCACACACATAAGGTGTAGGGAAACAGGAATGGGCTGCCTCGTGCCATCCGGTTCAACTGCATGTATTGAGCACATACACCCATGGGACAGAAACATAAGTATGTGTAATCTGTTCCCTATGTCATTGCTACAGGAGACGCAGCCTATGGATGCAGGCCCTGGCTGATGACCCCGATCCTCCAGCCTGCCACAGAACAACAGCTGGCCTATAATCGGTCCTTAACTGCTACCCGCATGGTCATTGAACGTACCATCGGCCTTTTGAAGAGCCGCTTCCAATGTTTGGACAAGAGTGGGGGAGCGCTACTGTATGCCCCCCCCCAAGGTTGCTGAAATAATCCTGCTTTGCTGTGTGTTCCATAATGTGGCTCTTCGCCATGGAATACCTGTGGCTATAGCTCCAGGCCTCAGACCTGATCCCCCATGTGTGCGTGCACGACGGCATGACAACACACTCAGGGGCAGCCAGGTTCGGCAACACCTTATACAGACACACTTTTAAGGTTGGCATGGGGCAGACCCCTGCCCCAGACGGCCTGTTTGCCCACCGATGGGTTAGGAAATAGGTTAGTGTGCAGAGCTCCTTTCAGTCTGCTACGTGCTTCACCTGCTATGTGTGTCCACCCAACAACTGTGTGGGGTGCTGGCCTGCCACAGAGGATGTAGGCCATAATAGGGTGGGGAAGCGCTGCCTCAAGCCTCTGCTGAGGTGCTGTATGTGTGATACCTATTCTGTGCCATTGGGCTAAGCACTTGCTACATACTCTGGGTTGCTGTGCAGTGCACTTCTGCCATCCAAGGTGTACCACACACCTGTGTCATTCCAGATATGGCACACATTATCTGATGGAGTAACTGAGCAACACAGTGCACCTCAGCAGCAAGGAAGAGCTACCTGGCCATGTATGCTCCTGGAAGCAGCACACACACATGCTGTCAGACCCCTCATGATATAGATGGCCCCTGTTGGGACACACAGCCACCATTTAATGCAGGCCGGACATACTCCCGTCATGACATCTCACCTGAAGAAAGTGTCAGCAGTGCTGGCTGCACGGAGCTGTGGGCTGGGGCTACCCAGCCACCTTACGCATTTTTGGCTACAAAGGTGATGGCCTGACTGTTGGCATGTGATGGGGAGGACAGCGTGTCAGGCAGGGTGAGAAACTAATGGCTGACCCTATCATCTATGGAGACTCCAGACATGGCTGTTCATGCAGGCTTGGCCATAACTCCACTATTATTTAACTCCTAACAGTCAACACACCTCACCATAAATATGACTATTAGCTACCTCTTACAATGTGATTATATATACTTATCTTGTTTTCCTTTTCATATGTTGCCTTCTTACTCCAAATTCCATATTCCGCTGTTACATGTAACAGCTTTTTCTGCACTATTGTTCAAGTGTAAGCTTATTTTGCACTCCTGTGTCATGTGAACCAGCATGCTGGGACTATTGTCAGGAATGTTGGGATATAACAAACTGAAATAAATAATTACAATAAATAAAGGATTCCTCATACTGGAAGCATGTGTGGCTCATAAAGTATGTAGGATACAGTGGCATGTCGCCCTCATACTGTACGGTATAATGGTACACAGGGCAGGAAGGTGACCGATTGGGCTGAGGATTGGTCTGCGCTCTGACCATAACCATGCCTCCCCCCCAGTCTGGCCACAAGATATGCAAACCCATCCCCCCAGCTTGTGTGACTGGGACAGGTTGCTGTGTTGCCACTATCTGACAATGATGGTGCTGTCCACTGCAGCACCCCATACCAGGATGGCATCTCGGGGTACAGGTGGTACCTAGGCTCTGCATTACACACACCCCCCCCTCACCACCATCCACTCTTGCTTTGGCCCTCAAGCATGATCCCATGCAGATGTACACCTGGAGCCTACAGGTACTGTACCTTATGAGGGTGCACCCGTCTGGCAGCACGCGAGCTGGCTGAACCCAGCGATGTCTTCCACAAGGGGATATAAGGAGGGCCAACGGTGCCATCAGCCCCTGCCATGGCTGGTCACAGTGTTCATATACCTCACACTTGGCCAAGCAAATGTGCATCCTTAACAATTGTGCTACCTGCTGCACCACAGTTGTATGGTCCTGGTTTCCACTAGCTGGGTATGCAGACGTTAAACAGGCTGCATGGTACATGCTGTATGTTCTGACATGGCTACCTGTTCTTAATGAGGTGGAATGTGTCAGTGAAGTAAGATGTGCCTAAGGGTGTTGACAAATACCATCACAGTGTTCAGTGTTGCACTTGGCCTCTGCCTCAGTGCATACACAGGCCACACAGGCCACACAGTGCCATGGACATGGAGGCAACACCGTACACCATGTATGGCAAGCGTTCGACAGGTGACAGCTTCCTGATGTCCACGTACAGTGGAAAACCATCATTCATGGATTGTGTCCTCCATGGGTGCACCAACAGGGTCCTTACTAATGCCATGAATACAGAAGTGTGTGAGACCCAGTGATACAGATCTTCATTATAATCTACTGAATTAGAACAGGACAACAATCATTCACATGCTGCAGAACCCCAGTGTACCTCCCTCCCTACAGGTGTGCTGGTCAGTCAGACGGTGACAGCTAACCAATGTGGCACACACATCATCATCAGTAGAACATTACTGTTTCCACATGCTGAATGACCTGTGGCACTGCCTGACAGGCCATATGTGTAGGAGACCCCTTTACCTTGCTTCCCAAGTATGTAGTGCACAGGAGCTGGTGCACAGTGGTGGTACCAGTACTGCTAACTGCGCTGTGTGCAGGCATATAGGGAATAAGGGCCACACATGGACCTACATGTCCCTCCACGTGACATAGATGCACCCATATTGGTACGTTGGGAGGGTAGGCGTCCCATCCACATGATGTCCCTCAAAAAAGGCTTGCAGGTACAGGAGCTTCACGACAGGGTTTGTGGCACAATGGGTGTGAGGTGGCTACATAACATGATGGTGACACAGGTCACACAGTCTGTGTAAAATGTCTGCTGAAAATGATGTGTGAGCAACATTGTTTACCTGTAACTGTCGCAACTGCACACCTGTAGGAAGGAAAGTCCACTGGGGTTCTGCAGCATGTGAATGATTGTTGCACTTTTGAGGGACAGTTATGTCTAACAAATATCTGTCACAACTGACCGATACCTGTGACTGCCCTGTACTGGTTAGCCAATCAACATGCCCTATCACCAAGGACAGTCCACCTTGGTGAGTGGCTGGCATATGTGTGTGTAGTGACCTAACATATGTGAAGACACTGTAGGACTCTGGACCACACAGTGTGGGCCATCAGATGGTGGGCCATGTCCACCATTGGAACAGGTAAGGGAGGAGCCATGCACACCCCACAGCTAGGAGATGGCACCAGAGGGATGTGTGCCACTATGGATGGGGACCCCTTGTTGCGATATCTGCACCTTTCAGACCCACAAAATCCTACATGGGTGAGTAACAGTGACTGCACAACAGCAGTCACCACATCAGTGTGCACATGGACACCCGCTAAACACACTTAAGGGCTGTTAACCATGCCTTACACCGCTTGCACCCTGTACACAGCTATGACGATTGTGCATTAATATTGTTCCTCTCTCCGTACAACTAACAGCCCACTTAGCTGGCTGCTGACAGTCTGTGCAACTGCTGTCATACACAGCATGCAGATAGCAACATTACCCTTCCCCTGCCACACTTGTCAGGGGCCCACAACCTTAATGCTAAAAGCGTGCCTAGACGATGGTGTTCCTGGAACACAACCATGCTGCCATGGTGGGGATGTCCAATGATATATGGGATTGCACAGAGTACATGCTTAGCATGTACAGCTGGAAAGGCCTACACAGTATTGTATGCCAATGGTGCCTGGAAATGGAAAGTGTGCCTGCGCTACCACTATCATGGATGTCGTGCATGCCAACCTCTCAGTCAGTCACCCAGCAGTGGTGAAAGCAATCGTCCAGTCACCTGCAGAGGTGAGAGACTATCTAGGAGCCAACGTCGGCTAGTACCTTAGCATCAGTTAACCTTACTTATGTGGTGTGTGCAATGCCGAGATAGGTACAATACTGCACCCTGGTCAGATATCCATGTCTGGACTCTTCACCGACATCAGTGCATGACATGAGCAGTGCTATTGCAATACACAGCTGGCCACCCCTTCCCCTTTCCTCACAGATCAGGAGTGCTGCCATACATCAGCACACTCCATTACTGTGCATTCCCTGTACTGAGGAACAATACGTCTACTACTATTAGGGACATGTCTGGTACTGCCCTATGTTTAACTCTGTAAGGTATGTGACAGAGATGCACAGGTAGCAATACTGAACGTCAGGCAGGGGCCAGTTTGAACACTCAGTATTGGTGCAATGTGGGATACTGTTGCGGTCCCAGTCGCCAGGCTAGCGACCGGGTCCTTACCTTTCTGCCGACTCCCCCGGGGCTGCCGCGATCTGCCGCGCCTGGGGCCTGTAAGGCCGCATGGCAGCGTCTCCCTCCACGTGGAGACGCCGCCGAAGGCCGAGCCTGACTCCTCCCACTGCCTGGGCACGCGCGCGCGCGAGGAGGGGGCTCTTAAAGGTCCAGCACCCGGAAGTGCTGAAACGCCCCGTTCCTGACGTCAGACGCTGGCTGGCTATTTAAACCAGCGTCTGACTGCCTTACCTTGCCTTTGCAACGTGGTCGCTCCTTGAGTGGTTAGTTGCCTTGTTCCTGCTTGTTCCAGCCGTGCCTTGCTTCCAGCTCCGGTTCCAGCTTGTTCCAGCCGTGCCTTGCTTCCAGCTCTGGTCCCTGCTTGTTCCAGCCGTGCCTTGCTTCCAGCTCTGGTTCCTGCTTGTTCCAGCCGTGCCTTGCTTCCAGCTCTGGTCCCTGCTTGTTCCAGCCGTGCCTTGCTTCCAGCTCTGGTTCCTGCTTGTTCCAGCCGTGCCTTGCTTCCAGCTTGGGTTCCAGCTTGTTCCTGCTGTGCCTTTGACTCCAGCTCCGACTTCACGATTCTCCTTGTCTTCAGCCAGCCACGACCCCCAGACTTCTTCACGATTCTCCTTGTCTTCAGCCAGCCACGACCCTCGGACTTCTTCACGCTTCTCCTTGCCTTCAGCCAGCCACGACCCTCGGACTTCTTCACGATTCTCCTTGTCTTCAGCCAGCCACGATCCTCGGACTTCTTCACGATTCTCCTTATCTTCAGCCAGCCACGACTCTCGGATTTCTTCACGATTCTCCTAAGTCCCAGCGACTCGGACCCCTACGGGCTCCTCCTGGGGGGGTCTCGGGTTTCCAGGGTGAAGACGTCATCCATCAGCTCCAGCTAAGCTCCGCCTCCCGGCTCATTACCAACTGTGGACGTCGTCCATATCAGCCGGCCCAAGGGTCCACTATTAACTTTCTTCACAACATAACAGGATACAACATGCAAGGTGTGGCGGGGGTACACCAACAGCACATTAGGAACATGACACGGACACAATAGGTGGCAGGTTAAATAGGATATTTATTCATGACAACATTCAGCAGGGTATAGACAAGTATTATGGCAGCAGTAACAGCATACAATTTATGTTCCTAGGTATTCATTATCTGCAAGTACTAGATAGCTAATGGATCCCAAGTGATCCAATTCCGGACTACATCACTCCACCATCAGCAGTATTTACACATATGCAGGCAGTGGGTGTTATCAGTACAGGCAAAGCATGATTACCTAGGAAGAGGAAGTGGCACCCCAATAGCTTGGATACTGTAATACATAGATTACCGCTGGTCAGTATACAATGAGTAGACAGGCATAGGCCCCAGGCAGTCCATGTTGAAAGAGTGCACTGAAAGAGGACAGCCTGAGAGGCCAGCCAGCCAGGCAGCAGAATGAAAGTCCAGGCCCCAGGCAGTCCATGTTGAAAGAGTGCACTGAAAGAGGACAGCCTGAGAGGCCAGCCAGCCAGGCAGCAGAGTGAAAGTCCAGGCCCCAGGCAGTCCATGTTGAAAGAGTGCACTGAAAGAGGACAGCCTGAGAGGCCAGCCAGCCAGGCAGCAGAGTGAAAGTCCAGGCCCCAGGCAGTCCATGTTGAAAGAGTGCACTGAAAGAGGACAGCCTGAGAGGCCAGCCAGCCAGGCAGCAGAATGAAAGTCCAGGCCCCAGGCAGTCCATGTTGAAAGAGTGCACTGAAAGAGGACAGCCTGAGAGGCCAGCCAGCCAGGCAGCAGAGTGAAAGTCCAGGCCCCAGGCAGTCCATGTTGAAAGAGTGCACTGAAAGAGGACAGCCTGAGAGGCCAGCCAGCCAGGCAGCAGAGTGAAAGTCCAGGCCCCAGGCAGTCCATGTTGAAAGAGTGCACTGAAAGAGGACAGCCTGAGAGGCCAGCCAGCCAGGCAGTAGAGTGAAAGTCCAGGCCCCAGGCAGTCCATGTTGAAAGAGTGCACTGAAAGAGGACAGCCTGAGAGGCCAGCCAGCCAGGCAGCAGAGTGAAAGTCCAGGCCCCAGGCAGTCCATGTTGAAAGAGTGCACTGAAAGAGGACAGCCTGACAGGCCAGCCAGCCAGGCAGCAGAGTGAAAGTCCAGGCCCCAGGCAGTCCATGTTGAAAGAGTGCACTGAAAGAGGACAGCCTGAGAGGCCAGCCAGCCAGGCAGCAGAGTGAAAGTCCAGGCCCCAGGCAGTCCATGTTGAAAGAGTGCACTGAAAGAGGACAGCCTGAGAGGCCAGGCAGCAGAGTGAAAGTCCAGGCCCCAGGCAGTCCATGTTGAAAGAGTGCACTGAAAGAGGACAGCCTGACAGGCCAGCCAGCCAGGCAGCAGAGTGAAAGTCCAGGCCCCAGGCAGTCCATGTTGAAAGAGTGCACTGAAAGAGGACAGCCTGAGAGGCAAGCCAGCAGACAAGGTACCCAGCGATTCAGCATGTAGGCAGCAGGCAAACACATGAAGGGTCTGGCTACAGCAGTGAAGGGTCAGGACCAGACAGCAGCAGCAGCACCAGCAGCAGCAGGAGGCCCAGGAGGACACAGCAGCAGGAGGCCCAGGAGGACACAGCAGCACATGGCTTTTGGAGACATGAGGCACAGATCGCACCACACAACCAGCATTAACAGGCTTTCAGCAGACCAGTCATCCTTCAGCACACTGCCAGAATGTGCAGCCCTTGAAACAGAAGGTGGCAGACAGCAGAGTGGCGCAGCGGATGGCGGTGGCAGACAGCAGAGTGGCGCAGCGGATGGCGGTGAGCCAGGTGAGCAGGTGGGTGGGAGCATTGCATGGTGCCTCCACCTCCATCTCGACGGCACTGCCCCTCTGTGGGGAGCAGCCAGCGGGACATCCTCTTCCATCTCGACGGCACTGCCCCTCTGTGGGGAGCAGCCAGCGGGACATCCTCTTCCATCTCGACGGCACTGCCCCTCTGTGGGGAGCAGCCAGCGGGACATCCTCTTCCATCTCGACGGCACTGCCCCTCTGTGGGGAGCAGCCAGCGGGACATCCTCTTCCATCTCGACGGCACTGCCCCTCTGTGGGGAGCAGCCAGCGGGACGTCCTCTTCCATCTCGACGGCACTGCCCCTCTGTGGGGAGCAGCCAGCGGGACATCCTCTTCCATCTCGACGGCACTGCCCCTCTGTGGGGTGTGCATCACAGTGGTGGTTGGGTGTACCTGCCCATACCCCGTTTATGGGCCATGTTGGTCCCCTCAGGGCCCCTTGCCACGTCCCGATGGTCCGCTGGGTGGTGGCATTTTCTTCGGTGGACGGCCCCTGCGGCCTCGGGACACTGAGGGACTTGGCTGGGGCGTTGAGGTTGCCGAGGACGAGGCCTGCACGTCTGGCAGCCGCTGCAGAATCTGCATCAGGATGTTGTTCTGTGTGGCTATCACTCCTGCGATGCTGTTGCCTGCACTCGCGATGCTGTTGCCTGCACTCGCGATGTTGTTGCCTGCACTCGCGATGTTGTTGGCTGCACTCGCGATGTTGTTGGCTGCACTCGTGACTGCTGCACTCAATACCTGGTTGTCTCGCCTCTGCTGCCTCCATGCTCGCCTCAGGGCACGCATCTCCAGCACTATGCGTTCCAAGCCTCCATCAGCCACTGGTTCCGGCTGTGGTTGGACAGGTGGCACTGCTGGCGGTTCCTCCGGTCCGAGGGGATGTCCCACGGCCATTGGTGGCCCAGCTCCCGCTGCAGAGCTGCATGGGGACATTAGCGGTGTGGGTTGGATGGGCGGGGTAGCCAGTGAGCTCCCCGGGATGCCTGCCCGCAGAGGAGTGTGGGGGGGGGGGGGGGCCCACTCAAACTCCTCAAAGGCCTGGGTCAGGGTATAGGGGCTGCCTGTGGGTGGCATTGAGGCCTGCACCTCCTCCTCCTCTGACCACTGTGTCTGTGCATCCGTGTAGAATGGCCTGGTGATCATGGGCGGCCTCCTGAGCCCTGGTGGATCCCTGCTCGTCCCTGGGCCCTCCCAACTGGCATCAGAGGGCTGCTGCCTGGGACCAGATGTCTCTGTGGGGAGAAAGAGGATATACTGTATCAGTAACACAGCTTTTCTGTTAGATTACTGTTACGTCAAACAGGGGCAGCTAATGTTACACCAACATGTCATTCTGCGTATACAGTACAGTTTGGTCCTTTGACATGTTCCTCATGGCATGGGTGGTGGGGCTGAGGACTGCGGCTAGGCCCTAACTGAGACAGTGAGCTGTTGGCAGCATGCCTTGCACCCTGCTGCTTGCACCTTGCTGACTGGGGGAGGGGAGCCCAGCTCACTGTCTCAGTTGGGCCTGTGCACAGGCCCTAACTGAGACAGTGAGCTGGTGGCAGCATGCCTTGCACCCTGCTGCCTGCACCTTGCTGACTGAGGGAGGGGAGCCCAGCTCACTGTCTCAGTTGGGCCTGTGCACAGGCCCAACTGAGACAGTGAGCTGGTGGCAGCATGCCTTGCACCCTGCTGCCTGCACCTTGCTGACTGGGGGAGGGGAGCCCAGCTCACTGTCTCAGTTGGGCCTGTGCACAGGCCCAACTGAGACAGTGAGCTGGTGGCAGCATGCCTTGCACCCTGCTGCCTGCACCTTGCTGACTGGGGGAGGGGGGGCCACTACAGTTCTGCAGAGCACATGGGTAACAGAAACTGAAACCTGCCCTAAACATTGTGTTACGACCGTTCACAGGGGGTGGGGGGGAGGGGCCCCAGAGGGCAGCTTACCATCTTCGAGGTGGGATGTATCCAGGTGGGGATGCAATCCCTCGAAGACATCTGGTCCCAGACGCTCCATCAGTTGCTGCTCCATGGGTGTGAACCGGATGGGGCATGGGGACCGTCCGCCTGTGTCCTTCAGGTACTGGTTCCTGTCAGCGATACGGGTCTTCAGCTGGGCCTTAATGTCGCGGTAGCGGTGGGCCACCTGCTCCCCGGTGCGATGGATGTCGCTCTGCCGCTGTATGTGGCCAGCTATGCTGGACCATATCTCGGCCTTTGCTGCCTTGCTGGTCCTCACCGACAGGTTCCCAAACAGCCGCGGATAGTGGCGCAGGACCCCCTGGATGAGCATGTCATTGTCCTCCTGGCTGAACCTGATGGCACGCTGCCTGACCCTGGCCTGGCTGCCTGGTTGGGGTGCCACTTCCGGAGGGTTCTCCTCCCTATCCTCTCTCTCCACCTCCCCAGGTTCCCCACTCCCTTCCTCCCCCCCCACCTGACCCTGCACTTCCCACTCCCTTCCCCTCTGCCCTGCCTGTCTAGCCCTACCTCTTCCCGCCATCCTCTCCTGCCTCACCCCATCCCCCTCCCCCTCCCTCCTATCTCTTCCCTCCTGCCTATCTCTCCCACTACCCCTGTCCCTGTCCCTGCTCCTACTCCTCATTCCCCTACGTCCCCCTTCCTCCTCCTCCTCCTCCCTCCCCCTCTCCATCCCCCTCCCCCTCCCCCTCCTCTCAACACCCCTCTTCTCTCCTCTCCTACCACTCCTCTCACGCTCCATCCTCCTCTCTCCTCCTCACCACCACCAACACCACCACCACCACCACCACCAACACACTCCTCTCTCCTCCTCCTCCTCACCACCACCACCACCAACACACTCCTCTCTCCTCCTCCTCCTCCTCACCACCACCACCACCAACACACTCCTCTCTTTTCCTCCTCCTCACCACCACCACCACCACCAACACACTCCTCCTCCTCCTCCTCCCCCTCCTCCTCCTCCACACAGATGGACAAACAGTTGACTGACACACTTGCACTCCAACACAGATTACAAAAGACACAGGTAAAGGGAAACAAATGAGAACAGAAACACAGGACACCGCACTCAGTAATCAAATCTCTAACCTCTTCTCTAGACCAACAGCACCTACCTCTCTCTCCAAAACTCCTTCCAAACCCTCAAAGGAGGAGGGGCAGGAAGTCAGTTTTTATACCAGACACATTATCGCGGGACGCGGTACTTGGTTTCATTTTGTATCGCGTACCGCGGCAACGGCGCCGTACGCGATAAAATTTTGTACTTTTCTTCGTGTACTGCGATATTGGTTTCGCCGCATGCAAAACCGCTTCGCCACACGCGAACCTGTTTCGCCGCACGCGACAGTAGCGCGTGCGGCGATCGTTTCGCGAAGCACGAAGAAACACCTATTTGCATGGGGCACGCCCCCGTTTTTTATCGCACGCGGTAACAATGCGTTACCACTGCGATATTGGAAAATGAGGCCCTAAGAGAGACATTTTAAAAGGGCCACACAGGTGTCCATGTGTGCGCGGTTCCCGGCGCACGCATTGGATGCACCGATTTTATAACATGTACGCATTTCCGTGTGCAGGTTATAAAATCCAATACCCGTGTGCACGTGCGCGCCCAATTTTATATTGGCATGAGCATGTGTGAGCATGTACCAACTCGCGCACGCAAGAGGGGGATTTTTTAATAAACGCATGCTGACATTTATTTATTTATTTATTTAAAAATATTTCTATACCGTCTTTTCAAACAAATTTGACCAAAACGGTTTACAAGATTACAAATTATAAAACAACAAAATAACTAAAAATTCCTTTTAACTAAAAAACCATAAAATAAAATGAAATAAAACCAAATTAACAAATAAAATAAAACAATAGAAGGAAAAAAATACAATGTATCATTATAAACTCTGCCCCTTTAAGCATAGCTATACTATTTTTTACAAAAACAAGTAAAAAGCCAGAAAAAAATAAAAATAGAATACCTTAGAGCCTATGCCTGATAGAGACCAAAGCCCTAGAAGATAGGTAATTAAGCTATCAATAAGAACAGATGATATATACCTTATTGAGGTTAGGTGTTCAGACTATCAAGGTCTCCAAAAGCTATCTTAAATAAATGAGTTTTTACAGCCTTCTTGAATTCATTATGGCTGGTAATTTGCCTTAAAGTATTAGGGAGTGAGTTCCACAACAAGGGTCCTGCCACTGAAAAGGCTCTTTCTCTGGTCATATTTAGTCTCGCTAGTCTAACTGTAGGAACATCAAGCAGATATTTAGTTGCAGATCTAAGGTGTCTAGCTGGCATTCCCCGGTTGCTTAACCCTCTAACTACCCTTACTCCCTTTCCCCTCTCCGCCCCAACCCCTAAACCCCACCTACCTACCTTAATTGTTTTTGTTTTAAAACTTACCTGCTTTGATGAGCAGAAGTAATTTCCATGTGCCGGCCAGCTGCCGGTGTATGCTTCACTGGGACAGTGCCTAACGGTGCTGTTCCGGCTGGCCACCACCCAAACCGCACGCCCATCCCTCCCCTTTTCAGAAACCTACACCAACTGGGAGATACGCACGTGGCTGGGCCACTCTGAAAATGTGTTCGGTGCACGTGACGCTCGGCCATGCGTGTATCTCCCGGTATTGGTGCACACAGGGCATTTAAAATCGACCTATATGAGTTTACATCAGGAATGGACCTTGTTTAAAAATACCATCTTGGAGACCCAGACCAGATGTGTTCCATGCATTCGAAAAAAATGGATGGAAGGCTAAAAAGGTACTAGCATGGTGAAAAGGTGAGATGAGAGAGTGACTCTCACAGTGGGGCGGATTTTCAAAGGCGCGCGAATAGCCTACTTTTGTTTGCGCTCCAGGCGCAAACAAAAGTACGCTGGATTTTAGTAGATACGCGCGGAGCCGCGCGTATCCACTAAAATCCTGGATCGGCGCGCGCAAGGCTATGAATTTTGTATAGCCGGCGCGCGCCGAGCCGCGCAGCCTACCCCGTTCCCTCCAAGGCCGCTCCGAAATCGGAACGGCCTCGGAGGGAACTTTCCTTTGCCCTCCCCTCACCTTCCCCTCCCTTCCCCTACCTAACCCACCCGCCCGGCCCTGTCTAAACCCCCCCTTTACCTTTGTCGGGGGATTTACGCCTCCCGGAGGGAGGCATAAATCCCCGCGCGCCAGCGGGCCTTCTGCGCGCCGGGCCGCGACCTGGGGGCGGGTACGGAGGGCGCGGCCACGCCCCCGGGCTGTAGCCACGCCCCGTACCCGCCCCCAAAACGCTGCCGACACGCCCCCGAAACGCCGCGACGACCGGGCCCGCCCCCGACACGCCCCCCTCCGAGAACCCCGGGACTTACGCGAGTCCCGGGGCTCTGCGCGCGCCGGGAGGCCTATGTAAAATAGGCTTCCCGGCGCGCAGGGCCCTGCTCGCGTAAATCCGCCCGGTTTTGGGCGGATTTACGCGAGCAGGGCTCTGAAAATCCGCCCCAGTGTGTATTGAATTTTATATCTTCCTTTCTGAAGGATAGGCAGTTGGAGGTGCATGTTAGGGAGGAGAAGGTGGAGGCGTATACTCTAGATTGTGGAGTACCCCAAGGCTCCCCTCTATCTCTATTGTTTTGTAATATGTTTTTGTAACCATTGGGGGCCTTAATCCATAGTTTATGGTTTAGAGAATATATTTATTTGGATGATGTCCAGATATTGTGCCCATTAAGAAAGGATCCAGTGATGATGTTAACTAAAATTCAGGCGGGACTGCAGATTTTAGGGTTGGTTGTGGGAGAATAAGTTGATTTTCAATGAAGAAAAAATGGAATGGATGGTTTTAAGGAAGCCCCTCAGAGACATTTAGAGTTGAGGGTCATTAAGAAAAGATGTGATAATATTCCGGTAATTCGGAATATGGGAGTACTTTATGACGATAGTCTGTTTTTTGAACCACAAATCTCTATGATGATAAAGAGGCTATTTTTAAAGTTACATCTACTGAGGAAAATAAGGACTAAAGTGAGTGTAGTAGTGTTTAGGTCAGGCATTGGTTATGCCACTATTTGACTATTGTTGATGGGGGTGATGGCTATGAACTTACAATGACTTCAGGTGATGCAAAATATGGCAGTAGGATTGATTTTTGACTGCTCTAGACATATTAGTGCCAAACCATTGTTGAAAGCAGTACATTGGTTACCAGTGAGGGAGAGCATTTTATTTAAGATCATGATCTTCATGTTCAAGGTATATAATGATAAGGGAGTGAGTTATCTGGCTAATAGGGTACAGAAGTATATTCCAAAGTGTTTGTTAAGGTTTTCAACAGAACCATTGTTCATAATACCAGGAGTGAGGTGAGTAAGAAAAAAGGGGTTTAGAAAGATGTTCTCATTGGTAGTACTTAGATGCTGGAACTCAGTTCCATTAGATATTATACTGGAGGCTAATTATTTCAGTTTAAGGAAAAAAGTGAAGGCATGGTTATTTCCATTCCATAATTAATTTTATTTCATTTTTATTATGAAATGTGATTTGTGCTGCTATTTTATTGTATTTTATTGTTGTAAACTACCTTGATCAGCTTGCTGTGTGTGGAATATAAGATCTGAGAAATAAATAAATAAAGCAGATTTTAAAAAATGGAAAAGAGATCCAAATGAAGAAAATAAGAAACAGCATAAGCGCTAGCAAGTTAGATGCAAAGCACTGATAAGGAAGGCAAAGAGAGAATTTAAAAATAAATTTGCCATGGAAGCAAAAATTCATAATAAAATCTTTTTCAGGTACACCTGCGAGGGAGTCAGTTGGCTTGATGATCAAGGAGTAAAAGAGGCACAGAGATGACAAAGCCATACCATAGATGTTAATAAATTCTTTGCTTCAGTCTTCAATGAGGAAGATGTAAGAGAGATAACCATGCCAGAAATTATATTCAAAGGTGATAATTCAGAGGAGCAGAAATAAATCTCAATGTACCTGAAAGATGAAATAGGGAAAATTAAGAAACTAAAGAATAGCAAATTACCTGGACCAGATGGTATTCATCCCACAGTGCTGAAAGAACTGAAAAATGAAATTGTGGACATGCTATTAGTAAATTGTAAACTATGATTAAAAATATCTATGGTACCTGAAGACTGAAGAGTTGCCAGTGAAATGCCAATTTTTAAAAAGGGATCTAGGGGTGATCCAGGAAACTACAGACCAGTGAGTTTTATATCTGTACAGGCAAAATGTTAGAAACTTTCATAAAGAACACAATTATTGAATTTATAGATTAGCATTGTTTAATAAAAGAAAGCCAATATGGATTTAGCCAAGAGAAGTCTTTCCTCACCAATTCTGTTGCTTTAATATTATTTTTAATATATAGAGCTTTGCCTGCAAATTCTGCCCTGGCAGGAATGTCCCTTTTATTCCTTGTTAACATTTACACATGATACTACAAGAACACAATATTACCACCGGGCTCCCTGAAATAACTAACAGTGATTAGAAAGACAGAAAGAAAGAAAAAAAAAGGTGAAATAATCCATCTGGAACTGAGAGGGGAGGGACGGTGAGTGATCCTCGATCGGGAGACCTGCCCCCTCTGACGTCACTGAGGACTGTGACGGACGTTAAAGCGCCAGAACACCAGGCGTCGTGCGCCATGAGCCGAAGAGGCTCGACAAAGGGGCACTCCCCTTTGTGCACCCCTTCGTGCATCCCATAGTGTTAGCCATTCCCCAATGTTCTTTTATATCCCTTGTTAACAATCCCCATATTTAAATGTTTAATGTATTTGACAAAGGTAATGCATGAGTTCCTGCAAATTTTGTTTAAATGTAAACTGATGTGATATGTAAAATTGAACACCGGTATATAAAAATAAATAAATAAATAAATAAATAAATATGATGTGCATGTATTTCTTCCTTACATGCATGTATGCCAGTTTAACACATGTAACCACCACGTGACTCTGAAAATTACCCCGTAGACTAAAATTGCATTAATAGCCTAGAGCTCAAAGCTTACCAAGCCTGCCTGGGGATCCATCGCCATTTTGGAGATATGTTTGCATACACTGGATACCCAATATATGCAAATTTATTGCATGGATATTCACTGTAAATATCCTGAAAACTCAACCAGGTGCAGAGTCCTGAGGATGGGTTTGGGAAGCCTTACTGGAGCTGAACTGGCTATAGAGAAGAACAAAAATGAAAACCTAGATTCATAGAAGAGTTTTGCATTAAAGATAAAATGGGAGACAATCATTTAATTGTCAGGCTCAAGAACAAAAATCACGTAATTGTGTCCTGAATGCATAAAGCATAGGGCGGTATGCACTTACTTTTTCCTTTTCTTTTGGATTTCATTTCAGTTTTCTTTTTAGTATTGCTTTTTGTTAGGTTAATTTAGTTTAGTTTATTTGAAATGAAAAACAAAGAAACAAAAATTGAAATTAAAAAAAAAATGTTGGGTTACCCCATAGCAAGCCTCACCCAGGCCCTCCTTTGATCCCTCCCAGCCTCAACTATTCTGCTTTCCCTAAATCATCTTCATGGGGCAGAAGAAATCCCTGCTGGTGTGCAACTGTAAAGGGCACCAGCAGGAACCATGGTCAGTTTTTCATAGAAGTGAATGGCGCCAGCCTGAGCAGTGCAGGTCATTGACTCATACACTGGAATGTTGTGGGCTCTGGTGCAAAGCAGTTTTGCTATTGCTCAGCACTGTTGTAGCTCTGTCACGTTTTGCAGGGCATGATCTATGTCTAGTTTGGAAGTCACGTGTTTTACGTTTTATCTACTTGGCTCTCTGTCTCTTTCTTATCATGTCCTTGACAAAAACATTTATGGGCCAAAGCACTCACTACTGTGAAAAATGCCTTTTTCTGTGACCTTTGTAAGTATTTGCAGACCCCAAATAATATATAGATTACTTAAAGAAACATTTGGAACGTACTGATGTCCTTCAGAAACTCCTGAATTGATTTCCAATATTTTTTGTGTTTTCTTATCCTTTGTATTTGAGGCATTTGCTTGACCTCTCACTAGAAATGTAAAGCATCCATGTTATCATTCAAACTGTGCCCTTTTTTTGATGTGCGTTTTCAAAAAGCTTGATTGAAGCATTTCTTCAGTCACTTTGATTTTGTTTGATCATTTTTTTTTCTTTGTTTCAAGCCCCATGTCTTTTTTGAGTTTTCTTTGAGAAGGGACATGTAGAATAATGACAATAAACTGCAAACAGGTGTTCTGGGTTTCTATTAGAGATGTGCTTCGTGTTTAGGTATCGGGTCTGGCTTCGGTCGACCGATTCGTTTAAAAATTTAGTTTTTCGCGTGTGTTTTGGTTTTTTTATACGAACGGAGTTAGTGCGCACTAACGGGGTTAGTGCGCTCACTGTTACCGTTAGTGCGCACTACCTAAAGTTAGTGCGCACAGCCAAAAATTGCAACTTTTAAGTAAAACGTATCAATTTTTTAAGGAGTCCGTTAGCTAAATGTACGGTTCCCAGCTCCCACTGGTTCGCACCACCTGGAAAACAGGCAATGGGAATGTAGAACCAGTATTTTAAATCATCCGTAGTTAGTGCGCACTAACGGGGTTAGTGCGCTCACTGTTACCGTTAGTGCGCACTACCTAAAGTTAGTGCGCACAGCCAAAAATTGCAACTTTTAAGTAAAACGTATCAATTTTTAAGGAGTCCGTTAGCTAAATGTACGGTTCCCAGCTCCCACTGGTTCGCACCACCTGGAAAACAGGCAATGGGAATGTAGAACCAGTATTTTAAATCATCCGTAGTTAGTGCGCACTAACGGGGTTAGTGCGCTCACTGTTACCGTTAGTGCGCACTACCTAAAGTTAGTGCGCACAGCCAAAAATTGCAACTTTTAAGTAAAACGTATCAATTTTTAAGGAGTCCGTTAGCTAAATGTACGGTTCCCAGCTCCCACTGGTTCGCACCACCTGGAAAACAGGCAATGGGAATGTAGAACCAGTATTTTAAATCATCCGTAGGTAGTGCGCACTATCGCTGGCTAGTGCGCACTATCGCGGATTAGTGCGCACTACCTTGAGCATGCTCTGTGAGGTCCCCGGAGGCCATTTTGCTTAAAATACACGCACTAATAATTATTTTCTTACTACGTGCAGTCTCTGAGACAGAGCAGTGAGCTGAGCAGCACGCGCAGTGAGCTGACTCTGAGCACTGTGAGCAGCAGTACATACTACAGACACCAGTAATATAATAATCATCAATTCAACAGACGTTGATTCATTCTTCCCACATTATCATCAACTCTACCACTGTAAGTGTATAATATAATAAATATATAAGATTTTGTTTTAGTTTTTATACAACAGTATTACTTTACTAGTAGTTACTTAGTTGGTTAAGAAATAGTTAATGCACTTTTTTTCGGTGAAGTAGCATAAAATAATATAAAAATAATATTAAATGAAGTTACTTACATTAGGGGAAATTAAAAGTTTAACACACAAAAGTACTTCATTTAATTTTATGCTAATTTAGTGGAAAAAAAAGTTTAACAGAAATTGTCAGTGTCAGACAGCTCCCTCTCTGCATGAGAGGCTGGCTGGCTTCACAGACAGGGGGGGGGAGCTCAGCTGCCTGACCCTCACTCCTCCCCTCCCCCCATGTCCCTGCCACTGAACTGAATAGTGTACTGTCACTGTGAGGGTGAGGGCTGAGACAGCTCCCTCCCTCCCTGTCTCAGCCCTCACCCTCACAGTGACAGTACACTATTCAGTTCAGTGGCAGGGACATGGGGGGAGGGGAGGAGTGAGGGTCAGGCAGCTGAGCTCCCCCCCCCCCTGTCTGTGAAGCCAGCAAGCCTCTCACTACGTAATGCAGGCAGGGAGGGAGCTGTCTCAGCCCTCACTGTGAGGGTGAGGGCTGAGACAGCTCCCTCCCTGCCTGCATTACGTAGGGGGGGGGGGGAGCTCAGCTGCTGCCTGACCCTCACTCCTCCCCTCCCCCCATGTCCCTGCCACTGAACTGAATAGTGTACTGTCACTGTGAGGGTGAGGGCTGAGACAGCTCCCTCCCTCCCTGTCTCAGCCCTCACCCTCACAGTGACAGTACACTATTCAGTTCAGTGGCAGGGACATGGGGGGAGGGGAGGAGTGAGGGTCAGGCAGCTGAGCTCCCCCCCCCCCCTGTCTGTGAAGCCAGCAAGCCTCTCACTACGTAATGCAGGCAGGGAGGGAGCTGTCTCAGCCCTCACTGTGAGGGTGAGGGCTGAGACAGCTCCCTCCCTGCCTGCATTACGTAGGGGGGGGGGAGCTCAGCTGCTGCCTGACCCTCACTCCTCCCCTCCCCCCATGTCCCTGCTGAGGGTGAGGGCTGAGACAGGGAGGGAGGGAGCTGTCTCAGCCCTCACCCTCACAGTGACAGTACACTATTCAGTTCAGTGGCAGGGACATGGGGGGAGGGGAGGAGTGAGGGTCAGGCAGCTGAGCTCCCCCCCCCCCCCCTACGTAATGCAGGCAGGGAGGGAGCTGTCTCAGCCCTCACCCTCACAGTGAGGGCTGAGACAGCTCCCTCCCTGCCTGCATTACGTAGTGAGAGGCTTGCTGGCTTCACAGACAGGGGGGGGGGGGGGGGAGCTCAGCTGCCTGACCCTCCCTCCTCCCCCTCCCCCCATGTCCCTGCCACTGAACTGAATAGTGTACTGTCACTGTGAGGGTGAGGGCTGAGGGCTGGCTTCACAGACAGGGGGGAGCTGCCTAGCCCCTCCCTGCATTAGTGTGTGAGCTTCTGAACAAACAGCTGTCCTATAGCACATACTTTTTTTCATCTTCTTTTTTATTTTCTCATGGTAGGATGGAACGTGAAAGGGAGTCAGATGACAGGGGGAGGGAGTCTGACTCCTCCCCACCGTCCTCCTCCAAGGTGGCAGCAAGGTCCAGGAAGCCCCGCTTTACCCAGGCCGACGTGGACCTCCTGGCCCGGCTGATGCTCCTGGATGAGGGGAACCTTTACACCCCCCCAGGCAGCAGGCCTAACCTGCAAAGGGAGACTGCTGCCTGGGCCTCTCTCCAGGAGGAGTTTTGCCGGCGGGCCTCCTACCCTCGTGAGGTGGAAGACCTGAAAAAGAAAGGTGAAAATAATAATGTTGATCATAATATTCAATTATAAATTATGTATATTATTTTGTCATTGAAAATTAAATAGAGTATGATAGTAATACTAGCTACAGTAGCTACTAGTAGCATACATTGAGTTATATAATTATAATGTAATAATTAACTACTATAAGTAATAAAAGTTATAATGTTAAGTAAATATATTTTAAAAAAACAGAAATACTAGTAGCTAGCTACTAGCTAGCTAGCTACTAGTGTACCACCCTTACCCTATACTATACTAGTATTAATACTTAATAACTAGACTACACAGGAAATAAAATTATCTGTGGTATATTATTGATATTTATATATTAATCGTTTTTGAAATGGTGGTATTTGGGATTTTTTTGAAAGCCACATTGAAATATAAATAAAATAGTATTTATGTATAACTAACTTTTGTATGTTGCATAAAAAATAATCTAGTAGGTCAAGGCAAAACATGGGCATGTTGTAAAAATTAATCAATGTTATTCTTTTTCCTGTATATCCCTCTAATTTTCAGGTCGCCATCTGCGATTGCACGAGGGTAGGTGGCTCGAGGAGGTCCGCCGAACCGTGGCCCGTTCCGTGCCTGGTAAGTTGTTTTCAGAATACTACACAAGAACAACACACATTACACAAGTATTCAATTAATTGTAATGGAATTTGTGTTTAAAAATGTTTCTTTACTATAACAGTGAATGAATCATTGTGTCTGATCTCATTCTTGTTTTTAAAATTCTAACTGTTCTCTGAATTTTGATTTGTCTTGTACAGAACCACACCCAGGCAGGGACGAGGCGGGGCTTCCTGGGCCTAGTGGGAGGCAGAGCTGTCACCAGAGGAGGACGGAGGCAGCAACCAGTAGTGGTCTAGGTAGGAAATAATATATCTCTTGGCACGGCCAGTAAAGTAGTATATATTATCTGAGGCTGAAAAAACAAAATCTTTTTTTTTTTATATCAATCAGTTTTAGTGGCTGGGGATTGGGAATGGGGGGAAGTGTGTATTTATTTATTTGTATATATTAAATGACACTGAGTGGCTATGATAGTAAACTAAAGAATTGAAGGTGAAAAAAAAGAAGAGGTTTGTAGTGTATCTCCTACCATCATATTCTGTGTAACCTGAGATTGACTATTATTTCTCCTTCCAATCCTTCAAATTATGTATTCTCTCTAATCTATGTTGATAGATTTGATATCCCTCCACTCTCCCCCTCACTCCTTCTCCCCTGCAATGGACTCCTCATTTTTCTATAATCCTCAAGGTCAATAAACTAAATAAGGGGTAGATTATTTTATAAACTTGCTCGCACGCATCCAGTATTTGCTTTTTATTTGTCATATCTGACTATGTGTAATGTATGTATAATGTATAGTTCTGTGTCTCATGTTGAATTATTATTTTTTTTTAATTTCTTTACAGGCCAAGATAAAGCTGCCACCAGCCAGCGGCCCACCACTTCCACCAGCACCACCACCAGCGCCAGCGCCAGTGCCAGCACCAGCACCAGCACTGCCGTACTTCCTCCAGGATCTCCTCCAACCTGTAAGTGCTGTTGTGCACAATATTCAAAGTTGGAGGAGATCCTGCAGGAAGTACGGCAGTTCAAGGCGAAATATGATGCCGACTTCATGATGTTGCAGCAGAGGGTCGGAGAGGTGCAGGCCAGTGTCAGCAATGTGGAGAGGAGGTTGTTAGCCCTGGAGGAGGCCCCTCAGGAGCAGAGGGAAATGGCTTCTCCTCCTCATGAGATGCCTCATGAGGAGGAGGTGCCAGTTCCCTCTGCTTCAGAGCAGGTTTCTCCAGTGGCGGCACCCTCCTCTCCACATGAGCCTGACCCTGCTGCAACATCATGAAGTCAAGGCATCATATTTCGCCTTGACCTGGGCTGCTGGGCTGGTTTTTTTTTATTTTAATTTATTTTTTTTGACAAAAATGTTTGTCTATTGTAATTTGTTAATGTCTTCTAATAGTTAAATATTTGTAAAAAAAAAATAAATGTTTTAACATTGTGCAAAATGTTTGTTTGTTCTTTTTTATATATTATTTTATTAGTCATTTAACTAATAATAATTATTCATAAATAATATAGTATGGTACTACTAAATTACAAAGAGCAGACATGTACGGATGTATGTCTATTATAATCCAACATATTTCATTGTTTTAGTAGTAACTAAGTTAGTCATACACTTCCATACAACATTCAGTCTGGCTGAATTAGCACAAGTTGTATACTTGTGAGCAGTAGCGCCAACGTCAAGGCTTCAACCGTGGCTACTGACCATTCACACATCTTTCAACCTGGCCAATACAATATTGTGCACTGTGTGCAGTGTGTGCAGCACTCAAGCTACTGCAATGACTCACACGTCAATGCCAAAAATTGCTCCATGACCAAGACAGCCATTTGAAGCAAAAACTTTAATGCTTGTGATACTAAAGTAGGAGTAAGGACTAGGAGAAAGCAGACTCATGAACAAAAAATCCTTCAGAAATGTACAACTTCTGGGTGCTCAGTTTTCTCTTTTTATTACACTCAAGGGTGTTTGTATATATTTGGTTAATCAATATATTGTTACAGTAGTGGATATAACAGTAACAGTTTATATCCAACTAGTAGCTAGTAGTAGTAGCTACTAGTTGGATATAAACTGGATATCCAAGTAGTAGCTAGTAGTAGTAGCTAGCTAGTAGCTAGCTACTACTAGTACAACCACTAGCTACTTTGTTAGAGTATCAACCTCTCTGTGCACTGTAAGTGCAATTTTATATTGTATTGGCCTGAAATTCTTTCATACTTCATTCACACAATCATGCTGTCGGAGATGGACGCTGAGGCAGAAGAACCCAGCGAGGACTTGCCTGCCTCAGAGGTGGACACTGGGGGAAAGGAGCCTGGGAGTGAGAAGCCTGTGTTGGAGACGCAGCAGGACAGAGTGTTCATGTCTTGTGACTCCCAGACTGGCTTCTCCTGTGGGCCACAAGAGGCAGCAGCGGCAGTGTTGTGGCCGCTGCTGCCTCTTGTGGCCGGGCACCCCAGCAAGCGATGCGGGGAGCACAGCTGCATAGAGCCAAGCCTCTCTTCCACCCCTTGACCTTGGATCTCGGCCCTCGACAAGAGGCTCACTCCTCCCAGTCACAGGGAAAGTTCGGATACCCAAGCTGTGGAAAGTTCGTTTTGATAAAAACCAATTGCTCGACTAAGTCTGGAGACAAACGTGCACGGTGTGGACTCACTATGTTCCCCTGTCATTGAAAATACTCTTTCACTTTGCACACTTGTTGGCGGGCAGGAAAGAAAGTGCTGTGCTAGTATTGCAAGATCAGGCCACATTGAAGCTTTCTGTGCCCAATATCTCAAGGGATCTGAGTCCATGCTCTGAATTGGCTCAGACAGAAAACTCTTAACATGCAGTTCTGAAACATTCTCCTGCAGGTAGGACTCAGTAGTAGTAACTCTTCTGCCAACAGCTGATGCGATTGCTTGTGACATGGCAGGCAGTTCATTAAATGTGGAATGACTCATATTTTGATGTGTTATGGAAGGGGTAGGGGAGCAGCTGATCATACTAGTACTTGAGCAGGATGGAGTTGGAGACTGAGAGGATAATACTAATTCTTTTTCATCGTTACCAGTGGAACAGACCCTGTTAGACATTATGTTTTCAACCATTGTAATCAACTTTTTTTTTCCAATGTGTAAGAGCATTGTTCTTGAGAGCAATACTGCCTTTCACACGTGGGTCACACATCGTGGCTAACATATAGCAATCCCTTTGCATGAGAGGTTTCAATCTTTTTTCAACTTGCTCTTTTAAGCATTTAACAAGCATTAACACTTCCTTAGAGAAATCTGGATGATGCAGAAATTCCTGTAATACCTCCTCCAGATAGTTTATTACAGGGATGACACCACCCAAAGTGGCATTAGCTGAACTCAATGCATCAGTATATACTTTGAAAGGCTTGAGGACATGCACCATGTGTGCAATGTTTGTCCAGTCCTGACATCCAAGAGGATTTTCCAATCCAATTTCAGTTGCCATTGCCAAATCATGAAGAGGTGTCTGCTGTTCAGACAACCTCTCCAACATAAGATAGGTGGAATTCCATCTGGTAGGCACATCCTGAAGAAGGTTGTGCAAAGGTGCGCCAACTGCTATTTGCCTCTTTCTGAGTTGCTTCCCACTTTTTACACTACGATTGAAATGCCCAGCTATTTTGCGACACTTTTCAATCAACCGCTTCAGGAGTTGACTACTACAACTAGTAGTAGTACCACCTACCTTGCCACTAAGCCCCAAAGCATCCCTCACTATCAGATGCAGGGTATGTGCAAAGCATCGGATGCCGCTGAATCTGCCATCAGCCAGAGCCTTAATAATATTGGAACCATTGTCAGTAATGAAAAATCCATTTAAGCATTCCATATCACTGCTTCTAAGGAGCCCATTCCATTTTTCCATCATCCCCTGAATTGCGTGTAAGATATTTTCTGAAGTATGTCTCTTGTCTAGCACTTGAGCATGCAGTAAAGCCCAATGGTATCCTGGTGAAACCTTTTTGGAGCTGCTGCCACTGCCACTGCCAATGCTGCTAGTGCTTACAGGTATTAATGCCTCATCCAGCTGCCACCAATGTGCTGTTAGAGACAAATATGCATGCATTGCATTCATACTAGTCCAAACATCAGTGGTGAGATGGATGCTCCTCCCCTTTGCCCTTGCCATCATAATCTGCATTTCAGCACGACATTTTCTGTATAGGGAAGGAAGCACCTGACGGCTAAATGTACTTCTTGAAGGAAGTTTGTAGTAAGGGGCGAAATAATGGAGCATCCGCTTAAATCCCTCATTTTCTACAATCTGCAGTGGCTGATCATCCAAAGCAATCATTAGAGCAATATGTCGTGTACCCACTTTAGACATTGCCTGCTTCCTGCTCTGTGACATTGCAGAAGAACACCACCCCATCTGCTCCATGGTAGCTTGCCGCTGCTGCTGGGGATGAGGAAGAGGAGACTGCTGCTTCTGCAGATGCACACAATCTGTATCTTCTTTAGTACTACTACTTTCCTTCTGTGGCTGCTTCCCTGTTGCTTTACTTGAAGCCTGGGCAAGCACGGTGGGACCAGCTTCTTCTGCAAGCAACAGTGCTCTATGTTCTCTTTCAAGGTGATATTTCATGTTGCTGTTAGTAAGATGTCCAATAATTCTTCCACGGCTCACCATCTTTTTACAATGGATACATTGTCCAAATCTCTGGTCAGCCACAACATGATAATGATTCCAAATCTTTGATGTCCTTGTACTGTTCCTTACTCTAGGCTGGATACTTGTCATTTTCATACTAGTAGTAGAAATAGTAGTAGTAGTAGTAGTAGTCACACGTGGATGTTCAAATGGTGTAGGGGACAGGGTACCAGCAATACTGCTGGCACTGGCAGTAGTTGTTTGTTTTGCAATCTGACTAACATTGTCATTGCTTCTGTTCTCCTCCTCCTCCTCCTTCTCCTCTGAATGTTTACTAGCCAAAAACTCCTGATCATCATCCTCCTCCTCCTCCTCCTCCTCCTCCTCCTCAATATCTGATTCTTCATCATCATCAAATATTTTCTGTATCACCATTCTTTCATCTAATCTTTTCACCTTTCCCTCAAATTTTGCTCGTTCCTTCCCTTGCAACAAGTTTCCTTGCACTTCTACATCCTCTTTCTTCTCAAAAAATCGCAGTTTTTTCCTAGGGACTGGCAGACAGCTCTTTCCAGTAGCACTATCACTAGCAACACGTTTTTTTCCAGAGGGTACTGGTAGGGGCATTATGATCCTGTGGTCAAAGAAATATATAATAAATATAGTACATTAAACAAGTTAATAAATTAGTTTGGTATTCATATTTAAAACTTTATTGAGCTAATAGCATTAGCTAGCTAGCTAGCTATTGCTTGCTAAGGCTACCCCCAGACCACAGGACAAAGAAGGATATAGTGATTATTTTTTATTAGTCAGTGAGTGACACTGACAATTGATAATTTGATATAGTATACTTACTAATATATTATATTGCAATTTATACCATGCATTGGCCAGAGCATCAAACTGCAGCAGACTGAGACTGAAACTAGGCTGCAATACTTCAGTTCACTAATTACATTAGCCTCCTGGCAGGACTGGCTAGGCTTTTCTGTTAATACTACATGCAAGCCAAGCATTGAGGTTAGAGAAGTCCTATTCTTATTTTTTCATATCCTTTTCAGGCCTATTCTGTTCTTTGGACTAAAATAACTTCTCCCTCCCACTTCAAGTCTTACCCACAAATCTCACACACAGGAGCAGAAGCCTTAAGCCAAGCACAAGAAACATAATATAGGATATTGGACAGACTATTGGCCAATTATAGGTTTAGTAGTAGAATTGATTTGATAGTAGTGACTCACTGGCTTTAATAGCTAGCCATAGCCAGTGACACTAGGCTAATAGCCAAGCTAGCTATTAGCCTAGTGTCACTGGCTATGGCTAGCTAGCTATAAACACTATTAGTGATAAATCTAGTAGATTACACATACATCTATATAATATTGATAAATATAATATTATATAATTTTATATATTTATAAATCTATTAAAACTCTACTGCTACAATGTTCAGAAAGCAGTCAAAGCACCTACCTTGTCCTTTATAAGCAAGCACTGCTGCTGGACTGGAGTGCTGGTGCCTGCCTATGCCTAGGCTAGGAATGCTGCGAACGAAGAGCTCACTCAAGAAACAGAAAAAAAGAGTAGAGCTCAGCTCAGCTCACTGGTTGTGGCTATTGGCTATTTTGGCTAGTGGTACTTGGCTGCTAGCAGTAGCTATATGCTACTGTGGCTAGTGGCAATGGCTACTGGCTGGCTGGCTGGCTGGCTAGTATCATAGGCTGATACTAGTATCAGCTAGCAGCTAAGCCAGCTAGCAGCTACCCCTTATTAATAACAATAAAGGCTGTATAATATTAGCTATCAATCAACAGCTGCAGCTAGCTATAATGACTGATTGACTGATGTTTTCTCCTCAAACCCACAAAACAAAAGCAACACATAAGCAGAGCACCCCTTATTATATAGCTATTATAGCTACCTATTGACTAAAAGTAGGAGGGAAAATAAACCTATTAATTTAAGTGGCCAATTCAAAAATGATGCAAATGAATATTATGCATAATATATCAAACAATTCTAGTCACATGATTGATGACCTAATCACAATATCCACAGACACACTACTACAGTAGGATTAGAACTTCAAGCTAATAGCTCTATCCCCCATTCCCATTCCCCATCCCCCATATAAAACAATCTGTAAAAAACAGCACCTTGGCTGTTGGTAACCTTGGTAATGAATAAAAAACAAGAAGACACCCAATAGGAATACATATTCAACCTTCAATTTAAAAAAAAGTGTCAATTTAGTATCAATTTACGTTAGTGCGCACTAACATATATCACCGCGCACTGCCATGTACCGAGTGCGCACTAATAATCCGTTAGTGCGCAGTATGGTGAGGCGCCATGTACTGCGCACTACGTCCAGCGACTGCGCGCTAACGGATAGTCCATGCGCACTAACATCCGTTAGTGCGCAGTAATAAAAAAACCGACTTTAACCCGAAAATTCGTGGAATTTTGATTCTTTTTCCCAACTTCCCCAACAATGACGATTTAGACAATGTCGTTGGCATTGACTAAATCGTGAAAAACGATTGCACATCTCTAGTTTCTATTACTGAGCCCAGAGGTGAACCATCCATCTGTTCCTCATGTAACCCCATCCCCAGGTGTGGAATGCTATCCGATGGGAACATGAAAGTAGTTCTGTTACTCTCCTGGGCTGGAACCTTCCCAGGCTAGCTTTGCACGACCTTTTCCTTTCAGGGCCTGGATCCTTTATACTCCCAAGTCCCCGATTGCTAAGGGCGTCCTTTCATATCCTTGTCCTGGCCTCAGGAAGAAGGGTACTTGCATGTCCTGGTGTGTGCTGGATGTGCAGAATAAAATCACTGGAGCCATTGTGTTGGTTTCCAAATAAAAATCCTTACTATTGCAAATGTACGAAAGATGGCACAACAAATTAATCCATAGCCCCATAGAATCTTTTCTTTTACAGTCTCCTCCTCAGTCTGTGCAGGAATGTCCAACTCCACAGCCAGGGGAACTTCTACCCTCCAGGGCTTGGAAAAAACAGCGTCCCCAGGTGGGCAGGGTGTCCTTTAGGTTGGCAGATCACCTCAACCAGCTGACCAAAAATACAACGTTTCTGTCTCTGCACAGAGATAAATTTTCTCTCTCCCCAGGGTTTTGTGGACACTGGATGGGTATATTCAATGATCTTAGACCTTTCTTTACTCACAGTTAGATGATTGATTTATTTATTGATTTATTTATTGATTTATTTTTATATACCGGTGTTCGATTTACATATCACATCGGTTTACAAATAATTTGAAAGGTGCGGTAAGGAAGTCCTATTCTTTAGACAGGTTCTATGATATTTACTGAAGAGGATGTTGGGGAGGTACCCGTAATGGAGAAGGTTTTCATGGGTAATGATTCAGATGGACTGAATCAAATCACGGTGAACCTAGAAGATGTGGTAGGTCTGATTGACAAACTGAAGAGTAGTAAATCACCTGGACCGGATGGTATACCCCCCAGAGTTCTGAAGGAACTAAAAAATGAAATTTCAGACCTATTAGTAAAAATGTGTAACTTATCATTAAAATCATCCATTGTACCTGAAGACTGGAGGATAGCAAATGTAACCCCAATATTTAAAAAGGGCTCCAGGGGCGATCCGGGAAACTACAGACTGGTTAGCCTGACTTCAGTGCCAGGAAAAATAGTGGAAAGTGTTCTAAACATCAAAATCACAGAACATATAGAAAGACATGGTTTAATGGAACAAAGTCAGCATGGCTTTACCCAGGGCAAGTCTTGCCTCACAAATCTGCTTCACTTTTTTGAAGGAGTTAATAAACATGTGGATAAAGGTGAACCGGTAGATATAGTATACTTGGATTTTCAGAAGGCGTTTGACAAAGTTCCTCATGAGAGGCTTCTAGGAAAAGTAAAAAGTCATGGGATAGGTGGCGATGTCCTTTCGTGGATTGCAAACTGGCTAAAAGACAGGAAACAGAGAGTAGGATTAAATGGGCAATTTTCTCAGTGGAAGGGAGTGGACAGTGGAGTGCCTCAGGGATATGTATTGGGACCCTTACTGTTCAATATATTTATAAATGATCTGGAAAGAAATACGACGAGTGAGATAATCAAATTTGCAGATGACACAAAATTGTTCAGAGTAGTTAAATCACAAGCAGATTGTGATAAATTGCAGGAAGACCTTGTGAGACTGGAAAATTGGGCATCCAAGTGGCAGATGAAATTTAATGTGGATAAGTGCAAGGTGATGCATATAGGGAAAAATAACCCATGCTATAATTACTAGGGATGTGAAACGTTTTTCAACGATTAAAATTATCGTCCGATAATGTTTATATCGTCTTAAATCGTTATAGAACACGATACAATAGAAATTCTAACGATTTATCGTTAAAAATCGTTAAATCGTGTTAGTGCGCACTAACTCGAGTTAGTGCGCACTAACTCCCCGTTAGTGCGCACTAACTCGATTTAGTGCGCACTAACTGAAAATGATACAAATAAACACTTTCCAGGTCACTGAAGGTCAGTTAGGAATGAATATGTGTTCTTATTGGCTGGCTGCCCTCTTATCTATTGATGTTACCAAGGTTACCACTGAGGTGATGGTTGGGGGGATGGGAAATGGAACTGGAAACTAACGAACACCAACAGAAAATGAAACAAAGTGTTCACACTTCCCAGGTCAGTAAAGGTCACTTAGGAATGAATATGTATGTATGTATTCCTATTGGCTGGCTGTGCTCTTATCTATTGATGTTACCAAGGCTAATACTGAGGTAATGGTTGGGGGGATGTGAAATGGAAACAGTTGGAAGCTTGACAAAAAAAGTAATGTAATGATCAGCACTCACGTGACTAGAACTTGTTTGTTTATTATTTTTGTTAGCAGGCACCTGAAATGCTAGTGCATGTTGAATTTGCCAATCACTGTGCATTTTAGAAAGGTGGTCCTGGCTGGAACTGTACACAGTTCAAATATATGTAATTGATTGTTGGTAAGTGTATTTTTTAAGTAGCCACACTGGCACAAGTATGTTTACTTTTCCTCCTACTTAACTCACTAGCTCAGCTTTGTAAGAAGGGCTTCTCTGCTTGTGTGTTGTTTTTGTTTGGTGTGAGGAGAGCAGAAACATCAGATCTTTATTCAATCTACTACAGTCATCTCTTACAGTGCCCTATCCCTATTAATACCAGGAGTGTTGTGATCTTCCTGCACACAGTGCCCTAACCCTGATACCAGTCTGAGACAGCTCCCTCCCTGCATTACTAGTGAGAGGCTGGCTTCACAGACAGGGGGGAGCTGCCTGACCCTCACTCCTGACTTCCCCCATGTCCCAGCTAGTGAATGGTGTGTGGGTGAGGGGGGGGGGGAGGATGGTGAAGTCTGAGACAGCTCCCTCCCTGCATTACTAGTGAGAGGCTGGCTTCACAGACAGGGGGGAGCTGCCTGACCCTCACTCCTGACTTCCCCCATGTCCCAGCTAGTGAATGGTGTGTGGGTGAGGGGGGGGGGGAGGATGGTGAAGTCTGAGACAGCTCCCTCCCTGCATTACTAGTGAGAGGCTGGCTTCACAGACAGGGGGGAGCTGCCTGACCCTCACTCCTGACTTCCCCCATGTCCCAGCTAGTGAATGGTGTGTGGGTGAGGGGGGGGGGGAGGATGGTGAAGTCTGAGACAGCTCCCTCCCTGCATTACTAGTGAGAGGCTGGCTTCACAGACAGGGGGGAGCTGCCTGACCCTCCCTCCTGACTTCCCCCATGTCCCAGCTAGTGAATGGTGTGTGGGTGAGGGGGGGGGGGGAGGATGGTGAAGTCTGAGACAGCTCCCTCCCTGTATTACTAGTGAGAGGCTGGCTTCACAGACAGGGGGGAGCTGCCTGACCCTCACTCCTGACTTCCCCCATGTCCCAGCTAGTGAATGGGGTGTGGGTGAGGGGGGGGGGAGGATGGTGAAGTCTGAGACAGCTCCCTCCCTGCATTACTAGTGAGAGGCTGGCTTCACAGACAGGGGGGAGCTGCCTGACCCTCACTCCTCCGGGGTATTGTGATCTTCCTGCACACAGTGCCCTATCCCTGATACCAGGGGTGTTGTGATCTTCCTGCATGCAGTGCCCTATCCCTATTAATACCAGGAGTGTTGTGATCTTCCTGCATGCAGTGCCCTATCCCTATTAATACCAGGAGTGTTGTGATCTTCCTGCATGCAGTGCCCTATCCCTGATACCGGGATGTGTGCAAGAAGATCACAACACCCCCGGTATCAGGAATAGGGCACTGTGTGCAGGAAGATCACAACACCCCTGGTATTAGGGATAGGGCACTGTGTGCAGGAAGATCACAACACTCCTGGTATTAATAGGGATAGGGCACTGTGTGCAGGAAGATCACAATACCCCTGGTATCAGGGTTAGGGCACAAGTTCTAGTCACATTGACTGATCACATTACTTGTTTTGTCAAGCTACCAACTGTTTCCATTTCCCATCCCCCATATACTGTCAGTAGGAAACTTGGTAACATGAATAAATAAGAGGGCAGCCAATAGGAATACATATTCATTCCTAAACTGACCTTAACTGACCTGAAAAGTGTCAAATTGTATCATTTTCAGTTAGTGCGCACTAACTCCCAGTTAGTGCGCACTAACTCGAGTTAGTGCGCACTAATCGGAAAAAACGATTTTTTAACGATTTTTTAACTAAAAAATCGTGCCTAAGACGATTTTCTTGCCCTGCCACACGATTTCTATCGTTAAGACGATATGGAAAACGATTCACATCCCTAATAATTACACGATGTTGGGTTCCATATTAGGTGCTACAACCCAAGAAAGAGATCTAGGTGTCATAGTGGATAACACATTGAAATCGTCGGTTCAGTGTGCTGCGGCAGTCAAAAAAGCAAACAGAATGTTTGGAATTATTAGAAAGGGAATGGTGAATAAAACGGAAAATGTCATAATGCCTCTGTATCGCTCCATGGTGAGACCGCACCTTGAATACTGTGTACAATTCTGGTCGCCGCATCTCAAAAAAGATATAATTGCGATGGAGAAGGTACAGAGAAGGGCTACCAAAATGATAAGGGGAATGGAACAACTCCCCTATGAGGAAAGACTAAAGAGGTTAGGACTTTTCAGCTTGGAGAAGAGACGACTGAGGGGGGATATGATAGAGGTGTTTAAAATCATGAGAGGTCTAGAACGGGTAGATGTGAATCGGTTATTTACTCCTGACCCCCCCAAGGCTTGCCAATAATCCCTGGGGGTCCAGCAAGGGTCCGAAAGCGATTTCGTTTTCGGCTGCCAGTAACCAAAATGGCGCCGATAGCCTTTGCCCATACTATGTCACAGAGGCTTTCGGCGCCATTGGTCAGCTCCTGTCACATGATAGGAGCACAAGATGGCGCCGATGGCCATGTGACAGGGGCTGACCAATAGCGCCGAAAGCCCCTGTGACATGGTAGTTCGGGCTATTCGGCACCATTTTGAGGCGCACGGCTTGCAGCACAGCACACCGGGCACGGAGGGCACGGAGGGAAAATGGACCCCGGGACCCCGCTGGACCACCAGGGATCTTCGTAAGTCTTGGGGAGGGATCGGGGGGTGGTGTATTATAGTGAATTTAAATGTTTGGGGTGGGTTTTAATAAAAAAAAAAATTTGTGCCCCCTCTCCCCAGGCAAACCCGAAAACGAATTTTCCCCCGAATTGCGGGGAAAATTTTGTTTCCGGTTTCGGGGGCTCCGAAATAACGGCGTTTATGTCGTGTTTCGGATACTCCGAAACAGAAACGAATTAGGAAATTTCGTTAAATTTCCTAAATAGGGCGAAAAACGAACCACATCTCTAGTTCTTATGGCCTGGATTGGCCACTGTTGGAAACAGGATGCTGGGCTTGATGGACCCTTGGTCTGACCCAGTATGGCATTTTCTTATGTTCTTATGTTCTTATCTCTTCTTTCTAGAGTTCTGCTGGGAGGGATCCCCTGAAGCAGGCAGCTCTCTGTGCTTCATTCAGGAAGGAAAGGGCAGCCACAACTTCCTCCTGGATCCTGAAATCAAACCCTTTTCCAATAAGAGAACGCAACACTGGAGTGTTTCCTTGCAGCAGGTCACTGGCCCCTCCCTCCTCACGGAGGGTATTGAGAGCAGGTCTTCCATAGCCTGCACACAGCCCCAGACACAGGGTTCCTGGTGCCCTGAGCCCAGATGGTGTGCCGGCTCTGACAAGGCTCTTACCCATAAAAATATTGTCCAAAAAATATACCAGAGAGAAAATCCAAACCAACCAGTGAGTGGACTGGAAAGGAAAACTCCTCCCAACCCTGGTCAGGACCACTAAGCAGGGCTTGCCTGGCTCCTCTGTCTGGGCCCGAAAACAAATGAATCAAAGCTCCTAACTGCCTCTTAAATCCCGTGAAAACCAAAAGGGACTGCCTCCCAAGCTCTAGCCAGAGCACTGCTCTATAGACTACCAAGGGGGTGGACCTTCCAGACCCCTCAAAGGGAGGGGCTGCATTTGAATAGAAACCTTTCCCATCAAACCATCCTGCATTAATCTAGCTGACACCTGAGAACCCAGGACTTAATGGTAGTGTGACTGTAGGGTCTGCTACACTTACCTTCTTTGCCTATGTTCTATATGAAGCATCTAATATAGAAGTCTGCATAGCCTTCCTTCTTTTGTATTCCATATTTTTCATTGATCTGGTCAAATGATTATACTCGTTCCAGTCCTGCATCAATTGAATCACTGGAAACAAGACGGAAGCCGATCCAGTGTAGCAAAGTAACAACCAAGAAATGAAGATCGGTAAAACCAGGGATTCTTTATTATTTCAATGTGTGGTGAACAATATAGCCTGACTCTGGCCGAGTTTTGCTCATGTGACTGAGCTGCTTCAGGGGCTACAACAATGATAAGACATATATATTAAAACATATAAATAAAATATAAATAAAAACTTGCACAATGCAAAACTGATTCTTTGGTACGCTACCTTCCCCTTCCCTGAATCTTGTTTGGAACTCCCCCGACCCATGAATCCTTAGCTAAGATAACTTTGTTTTGGCTGTATAAAGTTCCCTTTTCCCTTTCATCCCTGCCCTTTTGCTCGAATATCTGTTTTATAATTCCTCCTTTATATTTATTTCGCTTTGTTATACCTTTCTTTGTTTTGCTATGACCATGATTCGGTTTTTTGTTCTTTGTATTTTCTTTGTATTTACTTTTTCAGTTCAATGTAAGCCGGCATGATGTGCCTTACAAATGTCGGCATAGAAAAAGCCTTTAAATAAATAAATAAATACATACATACAATAAAATCACAAGAATCAAATGCAAATTACATATAAAATCATAGTCAAATTAAAATTAGAAAACAGTTTACAAGAAACAGATACATATATATATACACACACATACACATTCACAAAGGTGTGTACACGCATAGGTTGTTTTGCATAAAAAATGCCACATGTGCTCATGTGCTATAATGAATGGCGGTGATGATAAAACTAGCTTTCTCAATGATGTTCAAAAGACCACATTCAATTCTCTTGTATAACCTGACACATTGTTGAGTTTAGGCATCTACATTGTTGCAATGGATACCAGTAGAGACATGGTGTCAACCAAGCAATCATATTATATGAGTTATAACCTTTAAAAGCATTGAATAACTTAATGGTTTATAATTTACAGGGATTTTAATTTATATTGTGCCTATATTTACAGGAACCTATCTTTCTTATTTAAAAATAGGGGCATAAGTAATACATGGCTTCTTTTTAGAACCCCCGTTTTGCACTGTACAACTAAGCCAAGCTAGCTAAAAAAAAATGTATGATTAAAATATTGCACACATGTATATGAATTAACAGCAATGGCTGTTTGTGCAGCCAATAAAACTATAGCTTTAGATAAACACATTAAATACAACATGGGCCACATAAACTTGGCTATAAAGCTCTTAACAAATACTTGAGCTGCATATTGTTTATAAATATCCTCCCTTTCATATGACTTTAAAAGCTTACACAAACAAAGAACTGTCAGAGGTTATACTAAAATAATTTGGGTGCCTATTGGAAGTCACAATACTAAAACATTGCCACGAGTAAATAAAAAATCTAGAACCATACTTAATATGTACAGGTGCATTCAGAACCAAATGATACCACCAATAAAAAACTGTACTATCTCCAAGCTCTCTGTTTAGCACCTGATTGACCGCGCATTTTCAGCGCATGTCTATTATACTGTAAGGGGTTTAGCGAGTTGAAAATGCATGGCCAACCCCCCAAAATAACTAATAATGTATTTATTTATTTATGTATTGAGTTTTATATACCATCGTTCAGTTTCGCCATCACAACGGTTTACAAAGTTTCAATGTTTAACAGAGTGTTCAAAAATTCATGCACTTGTTGAGATAGATATTGAGGGCATTATAAACGTAGTTCGGTAGTCAAATTGTACTGGTAATATTATGTTCTTGCGTTGGTTCTGCGTGTTATTATGGGCCGGTAGGGAGAGAAGTTATAGCACAGAGTCATTGGGTGTTTTGGTAGGCTTTGGTGAACATCCAAGTTTTTAGTTCTTTTTTGAAGGTTTTTAGATTTTGCTGTGTACTCAGTTCGGATGGGAGGGTGTTCCAGAGTTCGGGACTTTCTAGGGATATGGCTCTCTTCCGAGTTGAGGTGAGTTGTTTGGGCTGAGCAGGTGGAATTTTTAAAAGACCTTTGTTAGCTGAACGGAGGTTTTGTGGAGTTTTATGGATACACTTAACCAGTTTGTTTGTTTTTTGTATATTATTTTGTGTAATATGGTTAGTATTTTGTAGTCTATCCTGTATTTTATTGGGAGCCAGTGTAGCGATATGAGTGTTGGAGTAATGTGATCGTATTTTTTATTTCCTGAGTGGATCCTGGTGGCTGTATTCTGAGGGATTTGGAGTGGTCGGATGGTGGTGAGAGGTAAGTTGAATAGCAAGGAGTTGCAGTAGTCCAGGTTGGAGAAGATGAGGAGTTGAAAGACTGTTCTGAAGTCATTGGGGGAAGGGAAAGGTTTTAGATGTCATAGGGTTAGAAGTTTGTGATATCCATCTTTGATTTTTGCAGTGATGTGGTTCTTGAAGGATAGTTCCTTGTCAATTATGACTCCTAGGTTGTGGGCATGAGTGACAGTAGAGATTGCCACATTTTGGTTCATTATGTTGAGTGGTGGTAGTTGCGTAGGGATGTTCTTTCTGTCCAGCATGATTATTTATGTCTTATCGATGTTTAGGATGAGTCTCATGTTGGTTAGTAGTTGCTTTATAGAGATGTGAATCGTGTGATCGATCGTCTTAACGATCGATTTTGGCTGGGGGGGGAGGGAATCGGATCGTCGCAGTTTTGTTTTTTTAAATATCATGTAAATCGTAAATCGGGGGAGGGCGGGAAAACCGGCACACTAAAACAACCCTAAAACCCACCCCGACCCTTTAAAATAAATCCCCCACCCTCCCGAACCCCCCCAAAATGTCTTAAATTACCTGGGGTCCAGTGGGGGGGTCCCGGTGTGATCTTCCACTCTCGGGCACACTAAAACAACCCTAAAACCCACCCCGACCCTTTAAAATAAATCCCCCACCCTCCCGAACCCCCCCAAAATGTCTTAAATTACCTGGGCTCCAGTGGGTGGGGTCCCGGTGTGATGTTCCACTCTCGGACCACGGACCACGTCCGGGAACAACCTCCTGCACTCGAATCGTGTTGCCATAATGCAAAATGGCGCCGGCCATACGGCCGGCACCATTTTGCAGTACGGCAATATGGCCATACGGGCGGTGCCATTTTGCAACGAGTATTGCAAAAAAGCATTGAATAACTTAATGGTTTATAATTTACAGGGATTTTAATTTATATTGTGCCTATATTTACAGGAACCTATTTTCTTATTTAAAAATAGGGGCATAAGTAATACATGACTTCTTTTTAGAACCCCCGTTTTGCACTCTACAACTAAGCCAAGCTAGCTAAAAAAAATGTATGATTAAAATATTGCACACATGTATATGAATTAACAGCAATGGCTGTTTGTAACGAGTTTTGCAACGAGTATTGCAAAATGGCGCCGGCCATATGGCCATATTGCCATACTGCAAAATGGCTCCGGCCATATGGCCGGCGCCATTTTGCATTACAGCAACACGATTCGAGTGCAGGAGGTTGTTCCCGGACCCCCGCTGGACTTTTGGCAAGTCTTGTGGGGGTCAGGAGGCCCCCCCAAGCTGGTAAATGTCCCTGGGGGTCCAGCGGGGGTCCAGGAGTGATCTCCTACGCTCGCGACGTCGGGGGACAGGAACCAAAATGGCGCCAGCGCTACCTTTGCCCTGTCATATGACAAACTACACATTGAACTACACAAGGAAGTTCTATTGGTAGTGTGACATTTGATTTACCCCCACGTTGGTGGATTATATATAGGATCGTCTGTCATATGACAAGGCAAAGGTAGCGCTGGCGCCATTTCTATCAAATACACCCATGTTCCGAGAGTGGAACATCACACCGGGACCCCCCCACTGGACCCCAGGTAATTTAAGACATTTTGGGGGGGTTCAGGAGGGTGGGGGATTTATTTTAAAGGGTCGGGGTGGGTTTTAGGGTTGTTTTAGTGTGCCGGTTTTCCCGCCCTCCCCCTTCCCCCGATTTACGATTTTTCACGATAAATCGGGGAAATTCCTATTATATATCGCCTCTAATGATTTTTAACGATTTAAAATATATCGGACGATATTTTAAATTGTCAAAAAATGATTCACATCCCTATTGCTTTATTTAGGTGAGGTAAGAGGCTGTTTTTTTCTAGGTGTCTTCCAGAGAGTTGTGTATTAGGATGAGTATTTGGATGTCGTCGGCATATATGAAGTGGGTCAGTTTAAGGTTTGAGAGGAGGTGGCATATCGGGAGGAGATAGATGTTGAAGAGTGTTGCAGATAGGGCAGAGCCTTGGAGGACTCCGGTATCAAGGTTTATTTTCTTTGAGAGGGTGTCATTGATTGATACCTGGTAGGTTCTTTGTGATAGATAGGATGAGAACCATTGTAGGATTTTTTCATTTGCACCAATTTCATAGAGACGGTCACTCAAGATTGAGAGGTTGACCATGTCGAAGGCTGCTGATATGTCTATTAGGACTAGAAGGTAGCTGTGGATATTGTCAAAGCCTTTGAGCATGGTGTCATTTAATGAAAGGAGTAGTAACTCAGTGTTCAGTTGTTTCCTGAAGCCGAATTGCGTGGGGAGTAGGATGTTGTTCCTTTCCAGGTGGTCGCTGAGTTGGGAGTGGACGATTTTTTCAATAATTTTGGCATTGAATGATAGGTTTGATATTGGTCGGTAGTTTAGTGGGTTTTCTGGATCCAGGTTGGTCTTTTTCAGTATGGGTTTGATAATTGCTGATTTTAGGCAGTTGGGGTAGTTTCCTTCTGTGAGGGATAGGTTCACGATGTTGGTTAACATTTTGGTTATTGAACGTTCGATGGCATTGATCATCTGTATGGGTATGCTATCGAAAGGGTGTTTAGCTGGGTTCATTTTTTTGATGATAGCTTGTATTTCCAGTGCTGATGCTAAATCAAAGTTGGGCCAGCTTGGTGTTTGATTGATTTGTATTTTCGGGTCTTGCGTGTTGTTGTTGAGTTTGTTATTTATGAGGTTTTTTATTTTTTCGTTAAAGAAATCTGCAAAGTCGTTGCTTGAGAGATTGGATGTTGGTGATGTTTGGTCATTGGAGGGTTTGGTTAGGCTTTTTATGATATTGAAAAGCATTCTTGGGTTATGTTGGAATTTGTTTAATTTGTTTGAGTAGAAGTCTTTTTTTGCGTTGTGGATACGTTTTTTGTGGTATGATAAGTGTGATCGGTAGGCCTTCAGTAGTGTAGTTGTTTTGTTGTTCCGCCAACATTTTCCTTTTTTTTGGAGTTTACCTTTGGCTGATCTGATGTTGTCATTGTACCATTGGTTCTGGTGTTTGGGTTTTTATTATTTCTTTATCATGGGGCTTATCTTGTCTGCTATTGTTTTCGTGATGGTGAGCCAGGAGGAGGTGACATTTACTGTGTTAGAGAGGTCTAAGTTTGTTAGTTATCACATGCAAATGCATGTTGATAAGGCTATTAGTTAGTAGAGATGTGAATCGTGTGATCGATCGTCTTAACTATCGATTTCGGCAGGGGGGGGAGGGAATTGGATCGTCGCAGTTTTGTTTTTTTAAATATTGTGTAAATCGTAAATCGGGGGAGGGCGGGAAAACCGGCACACTAAAACAACCCTAAAACCCACCCCAACCATTTAAAATAAATCCCCCACCCTCCTGAACCCCCCCAAAATGTCTTAAATTACCTGGGGTCTAGTGGGGGGGGTCCCGGTGTGATCTTCCACTCTCAGGCACACTAAAACAACCCTAAAACCCACCCCGACCCTTTAAAATAAATCCCCCACCCTCCCGAACCCCCCCAAAATGTCTTAAATTACCTGGGGTCCAGTGGGGGGCTCCCGGTGTGATGTTCCACTCTCGGGCCATGGGAGCGTTGATAGAAATGGCGCCGGCGCTACCTTTGCCCTGTCATATGACAGGGCAAAGGTAGCACCGGCGCCATTTTGGTTCCTGTCCCCCGACGTCACGAGCGTAGGAGATCGCTCCCGGACCCCCGCTGGACCCCCAGGGACTTTTGGCCAGCTTGGGAGGGCCTCCTGACCCCCACAAGACTTGCCAAAAGTCCAGCGGGGGTCCGGGAACGAACTCCTGCACTCGAATCGTGTTGCCGTAATGCAAAATGGCGTCGGCCATACAGCCATACGGCCGGCGCCATTTTGCAGTACGGCAATATGGCCATACGGCCGGCGCCATTTTACCAAAATCAGCTTTTCTGTGCACCCTCTGCGATATTAAGTCAGAGGAACCAAAAATTCAACTAACTAAGGCTTGGATTTATAAAAATGCACTGAATATCGCATGCGATAGGAAAAGGGGTGTGTTTTATGGTAATAGGCAGTTTTTCACAAATTGCAATATCTTGGTACTTTGCATAGGTATTAGCACAAACTGTGATAACTTTTTTGTGATAAGTGCCAGAATTGTTATATTTCCTATGTACAACCACTGAGGGGACCATTTTAAACTGTTGGAGATCTAGCCTAAC
Organism: Rhinatrema bivittatum; assembly: GCF_901001135.1. Lineage (NCBI taxonomy): Eukaryota > Metazoa > Chordata > Amphibia > Gymnophiona > Rhinatrematidae > Rhinatrema > Rhinatrema bivittatum. Next base: position 787,520,238 of record NC_042616.1, on the reverse strand, counting down.
TATCAGGGCCCTTCTACAAGGGGGGAGGGAGGGAGAGAGAGAGAGAGAGAGAGAGAGCACATAACCATAATCCCCTCAAATTAGGTAGATATTTATACCTCTATATGAGGCCTACCTAGTCACTCGAGGTGAGGTTTAGGTATTAGTGTAGGGGTTAGGGCCACTTGGACATTCAAAGTGACACAAACGAACAGAACAGTGCTCTCTTGTGAAGATTTGATGGCCTTTGGCGTGAGGAAACTCACCCAAAGATGAGAGTTGTGCAATGTTCTCTCAACCTAGCTTGAACATCAAGCTCCTCTGGAGGAGAAGTATCTTCTGCGCACTGGCTGGCTGCTGGCACATGCTTCCCTGGGACAGCAGCTAATGGTGCTGTCCCGGCCCCTCACCTTCACCCCTCCCCACCCAGACCACATCTCCCGGACCACCCCTTTCAGCAGGCCTGGCACTGCTGTGCATAATGGGGGGTATGCAAATGGCAGGGCCCTTTGTAAACTACATCCAGTGCTTGCAAGGTCCGGCCACATGCGTAACCCCCGAAATTTACATGCGAGGCCCTTTTATGTTCAATATATTTTTATTTTCTCATTAAGAAAGATGAATTGTATTGGTTTCTTACACACCTCGCATGCAACAAAGAACAATAAGCAAGAATAACCAAAATACCAACTGTGAACCCCAGAATCCCCTCTTTCCATTACCACCCCCTCCCAATTATGAGAGAGACACATGCAGCAATAATGTCCAATTATTCATGTGGCAGAGTTTAGGACTAAGCTCATTGCGCTCATGGAAAGTGATTGAAGATACGAGTTCCAAATTGCCAAGAAGATGTTAGCACTGCTCTGCGATCCATTGGATACATATTATGTAGTAAAAATAAGGCCTCACCTTTATTTTTAAAGGTCGATGGAGAAACAAAATCAGGCCTTAAATACCTGCCTGTCCGGTGCAGTAACTCCCCCCCCCCCCCCCCCAAATTCCGATAACTTAAAAGTGCAACCTTCTGTGGCATAATCCTCTCCCTACCACCATCGCTCCTGGTAAAATGATCATGCATTGTCTCCACCCCACCACAAGAAAATTCCAGATTCTCCAATTTCTCTGGAATCTCACTTTTTTTCATGGTTAAGACAGAATTGTTCTTCCTCCTATTCACATAACTTAATGCTAGGTGACATCATTCTGCTCAGACATTGGTGTTGACAGGATGGATACTGCTTTTCATGAGGTATTCACTTCAGAATAAGGAGGTGAGATTCTGGAGGGAGGTGCTGGGATTATTTTACTGACAGGTGGGAAGGATGGAAGCATACTCACAAAAACAAAATAGGTTTCACTGGTCAAATTTTCTCATTCATAATATAACCACATGTGTAATTTCCCACATATATATTGTTTGTAGGACCCACACTCAATGAGTTTGTCTGTCAATCAAACTCATGATTATGGCCATAATGATTGACAGACAAACTCATTGAATGTGGGTCCAACAAACAATATATATGTGGGATATTACACATGTGGATATATTATGAATGAGAACATTTGACCAGTGAAACCTATTTTGTTTTGTGAGTGTGTTGCACTTGTGAGGATTTCTGGAAAACATTGGTTATTGAGCTTTTGTTGTGAAGGATGGAGGCATGCCATGAAATTGGGGGGGGGGGGGGAGGGGGGAAGACATATGGGCTAGGGGGCAGCATATCAGTGGGGATGGGTGGAGGGGTTAAAATATCAGAGCTTGACTGGGGATTGCAACATGGGAATGTTTGGAATGTGTCAAATTTAGGTGTCCATTTTTCAGCCAGGTTCTTTACCTCTTGAGAGAAAATGGGATATCTTTCATCACTGGTTTCTCTCTAGATGGCTTACCCTTCCACCTCTACCCCCATCAATTTTATGGCTGTTAACAGCCAGTCAACTCCTATTTATCCATTCCACAAGCTCAAGCAGGCATTCATTCAGTACACCCAATGTAGATTTTTCCACAAGTTCTACTTTATTGGCATCTAAATAACTTGAAAAGTCAAAGGAAAGGATAATTATTCAAATGGATGAATAAATATTATAAGGAGAGGAGAAAACAGATTCCTAGGCCACTCCACATTCTAGACCTCTAGTCAGTGACATAATACCTTTTATCCTTATCTGTGCATCCTGCCTGCAAGAAAACACTAATCCAGTGTAGAACTCATCAAACCAATC